>NC_071414.1:17619740-18253906 GCF_017976375.1 Cuculus canorus
ATTACCTGAGGCTCAAAGCCCATGTCAAACATTCTGTCTGCTTCATCAAGTACAACATACGTGACTCTGCGGAGATTTGTCACTCGACCTGCGAAAGGAGAAAAAAAAGCACATGGGAAACAAAATCAAATGGAAATCTAGTTTCCCTCAGGAATAATTATTTTAAAATCTTACATAGTCTCACTATCTTCTAACAAAGACATTAATTAATTTTTTTAAGAAATTCACTAAATGTGAATTTTAACGTCATTTTAATCACTTATACATTCTGAGAAATGTGTAAGTATGCACAAGGCCCTTTATTTTGTCAAACTCTTCTCTTGCATACCATCATAGGGCCAGAAGAACCTGTAAAATTCAGAAAAGTGCCCTCGCCAAAACACATCATAAAACTAAGACTGAGCTGAAGCAAGGAGCCACATCAGCCATTATCTGACAGCGCCACCTAGAAAAAAACATATTAGAGATTACAGCGCATGTGTGGAAGGCAAAGTCCAGTGCTAACTGCTGCAGCCTCAGAAAAATGCCTTATATATAAAGTCTGCAACGCTTCCTTGGAGCTAGGGACAGCTCTTGGAGGATAATCATACCGACTCTAGTTAACTGCTAATTGTATGCACGAAACAGAGGAAGCAGTCTTTTCAGAACGAATATATAAAGATTAAAACCTACCCAGTAAGACTACTAGATTTAAAACTAAGAACCACCCCAAACTCTGGGACAGCTGGGAATGAAATAAGCCTGTTGTATACCTGTGAACGATTCCGAAACAAGGATGGACAGGTTAATTAGCACCCTTCCCAAACACACAGCCAGGAGCCTCCCTCTCATGAGAGGGATTTAACTCAAGGGTTTAAGAGTCATATTCTCTAATGATATAAACATGTGAATGTATTCAGTTCCACACAACTGTGGAGCGACACTCTCAAATGCTCCCAGAATGGAACAACTATGTCACATTTTCTACAGCTACCGCTCAGGCTCATGCCTATCAAACTACAGCAGAGTTTGGTCCTTTCAGCAAATTGTAGCTGAACTCTCAAATTATTTTTTTAGAGATTTAGCGCTGCATTTTTGTAGGATATGGGATTCATATTTAAGGAATAAAGTAAATATTTCTTAAAATCTACATATCTAGTCAACATCTTAACACTTTCATCCCCAAATAATAACTGTAAAATTACTTGGGAACAGCATTAATGTACCTACCTTTGACGATTTAAGTCTTGGAAGCCCAGTTCTATATGTCTTGAAGGTACTTTTTCCACAGAAGTTAAATAATGTCAACAGTTTAGTAGAGGTTTTGATGTGGAATAATTTAATAATAAAACTTTATCTAATAAAGCATGCAATGGTTACACTAGGACAAAACCTCTTAAAGCTGCAGTGGCTCAGTTTAATCAATCTGAATATTTGATGTAAGGTCAGTTCTTTTACTTTCAAACAGTTACTTAGGGAGGGCTTCTTTGTCTGTCTTTTAAAAGCAACAGATAAAGGCAGTCAGATGCTCTTAAATAAAAGTGGGTAACAGCTGAGCTACACTAACAACAATAAAGGATCAAGGGGCAGACAAAATAAGCAGCTGCTATGGAACCTTTATCTAAGCATCCTGAAGTTAAAAAATTTGGACCACTACATTTTAAGTCTAACAATGATAAATACTCTGAGAGACTCTTCAAGAGCAGTTGTATCTCCTGGCCTCCCCGAAGTCAAACCAGTATATGATTAAACCTATCACTAGTGCTACATATTCTCAATAGCAGCAAGAGTGCAGCCTGAAGAGATATAAGAAAATTCCATAAGACCATTTATCAAAATGCATGATCTTTTGAATTTGTCAGAATTACGTAACAAATATAAAAAATTCTCCATAGGAAAAGGTTTTCTACTCACCATTGTTAGCTGCTAACATGTCAATCATACGTCCAGGTGTGCAAACAATAATTTCAGCACCTCTTTTGAGTTCAGCGATCTGATTTTAAAACAAAATGTTAGTAGGGGGTGGCTTTGTGGTTAAACATACATCATCTTGCAAAAAACTAAGCAACATACATGGCAATGCAGCCACTCTGTTAACGTGAATCGTTGTTTAGATAAAGATTTTACTTAGAAATTTCTTTTAAGTCTTTGGAAAACTTTACTTTCCAAAAGAGTAACCTCCAACAACCGACGCTGCCACCACTTGAAGCAGTCTGAATGGGGATATGCCTTCTATAAGGGCCTATAAGAAATGTCACATTATATTAGGGACAACGGATAGTAAACACACCATGTTCCATCACAGAAATTAAGAATCCTGTTGTTTCCATAAGCTGGGGGAGTGGGGAAAATTTATCTCAAATGACTTTAACCTGCAATATTTGACATTTTCTAGTTTTTGTTATATAAAAATGCAGCTTCTCAATAGATTTCAAACTATCACATCCCTACTGATGGTTTAATTACTGACATGCTACCCAGGTATGAAGGGGAGTCTGAAACTTTTAAGGACTGTACTTGAGAATTTTCAAGATCAGCATGCTTAAGGCAAAGTTACATGCAAATGCTGCAGCTTTTCCATTCCTACCATTCTTATAGAGAAAATCCAGGCTGCAAATGTACTGGATTTATGGGAAAGAGAAATGAACTAAGTTCACTGCAAAATTAACCTTAACTAATAAAGTTCAAGAATTATATGTCAAGTAAGGCATGTCTTTTGTGTTACCTGTTCACTGATTCCTGTTCCTCCATAAACACAGACAACTCGAAGCCCAAGTGTCTTTGAGAATTTCTTACACTCCTTGGTAATCTGCAAAGCCAACTCGCGAGTAGGTGTCATAATGACAGCTGAAAAGCAAAGCATTCCCATCACAAACTGTAACACGATGTTATTCATACGAGAAAAAATAATATTCTGTAATGAAGTTTAAAGTTATTCACTTATATGTATTTTTAAAGAGGTAGTTTCAAGAAAAAGAAAGTTAAGGCAGCATGAGGATGGGGCGGAACTCTGGTCAGTTTAAAAATCAAAGGAGTAAGGTCTCCCTGCCAGAGATATATATATATATATATATCTGCACCAGCACTCTTGAAGCAACACTAGGCAGCACAGTCATCACAAACAGCACTGAACAACACGGTGATCAGTAATGAAATTAGAAGCAAGCCACAGTAGTGGACATTAGTAAGTAAGCATTCCCTCCTATCAGCAAAAGAAGAACTGAAGAAATTCTAAAGCATATGCTTTTTATTTCTTTAAATGGCAATTTTGAAAAGAAAAGTCTCATACCTATGGGACCTTCTCCTTCTTCTAACGCTCTCTGATCCATAATGTGTCTGAACATGGGCAAGAGAAATGCAATAGTTTTTCCGCTTCCTGTTTTAGCAATGCCAATCAAGTCACGTCCATTCATAATTGCTGGGATAGCCTGGCTTTGAATGGGAGTGGGCTTTTCGTAGCCATGTCTTAAAGAAAGGAAAAAAAGATGTTTTAAGAACAAAACTGGGTTCGACAGATCTGAATCATAGAGTCATACTGAAAAAGACTCTGCATATTCACATTTACATCAGTGCCATTCAAAAACTACAGCACAAAAATGAGCACCAAATACATGGCAACTAGCAGAAGCAATAGTTCACAACAAGAGTTCAACACTGAGCAATAAATACACTGTTGACTATATTTGTAAACCTACAAGCACAGGTGTGTTGCACTATGCAGCAAAGAAAAAGGTTTTCCCCATAAAAATATGACAGAACAGAGCGAAAAAAAATCAAGCATGACATAGTTCATAATGTGTTTGCTTACTTTTTGAGGGCAGTGAGAATCTTCATGGAAATGCCACACTGCACCCAGGTTTTTATTGGTTTGGGGCAGCCTTTTCCCTTGACTGTAATTCCCTCCATCTCCAGCCTGTACACATTCACCTCTGAAAGAGAGTTTGCATTCCATCGGAGCCAAGTTTGACACTACTCCACTACCTTGATCAAAACATTCTTGATCTGTCCCTGAACGTGAAATATAAATTTTATCACCGCCAGAATAACAGCTTTTAGCTTCTTACACATAAATACAGGAGGCGGGTGGAAAGGACTCAAACAAATTTTTGAGTCAGTGATCTAAATGACTCAGTGTTCTTCTATACCAAGTTGTTCCAAATGCTCTTTATATTCCAAAAGAATTCATTGTTTCTTTGCACATCTAAATCCACTACACTTCAACAGTACCCAGGGTTGTATTTGTCCTTACCTTCTTGAGTCATTTTAGCTAGTTCTGGTACTTCAACATAGAAGTTTTTCCTGAAAGGTTCATATTCTATCTTTCCATGATCTACTGGTTCCAGCAGCTTCCTCTGCTTGGTCTGGTAGCCAGTCAGGGCTGTCTGAAGATCAACTTCCTCCTCTTCTGAGGAATACTGCAGAGATTACAATTTGTGAGTTAGTATGAATGGTATTTTGAGAGGCTCTGTTTTTTCAGTTGTAGAGGAACCATACTCAGAAGCTACTCCTCTCCCTATTAAACCAGTACTGAAAACCTGTTCTCAGTCTAACAGGAGCCCAAATTATTCTTTCATCTATTTCTTTCATGTTTTTCCCACTCTTTTCATCATGTTCTGCATCACTTTCTTGACTTTACACAAACTAGACCAGCCTTCTTGCCATTCAGAAACAATCGCCGCCATACAACAGAAAGAATAAAACAGTAAGGAAAAAATGCAGTACATCCAGTAGACGGCATCCTACTGATCTGCATCCCACTGCAGACACAGTCCTGCCAGATGCACCCAATTCAGCTTTAAGTTAATTGTGTACGACTGACGCAGGACCTGCAGCAATAGAGCTCGGCATGATGCAGCTGAGTGACAGTGCTAGATCTCTAGTCTCCAACTCGGGCAAGGTTGTCTCTCGAAGCTCTGCCCCTGGCCAGCAACTTCCCCAAACCCTTAACAACTATCCTATTGTAAGAAGCACACTACCACTTCATAGTAAAAATATGAAATGCTTCCACTACCTCCATTGCATCTTGGTCATTCTCCATGAGCTCTCCTTTCTTCTTTTCTGACTCCACAGCTGCCTTTTTGGTTGTCACCACAGTGACCACCTTGGTAACAGTTGGTCCGGTTTTCTACAAAGACAATTAAGGAAAATTATTGCATTATCATATAAAATTACAAACATGGTGTATAAAATATACAGAGTATTTGTACTTCTGGATGCATTATGCTGGGGTTTTTTCACTTTCTTCAGTGAAATTCTATCTGCATAGTGTTTGATAAATAGCCTCATAAAAACACCGGGAAATTAAAGTTAAGGCAAAGAGGCATTAAGTGCATCTAGCTTATTTCTTGCTTTTTCGCACTTCCCTTCCTTTTCTTTCCCAACCCATTTTGATATTAAAACACAAAGCTATTTTTAAAAGAGGAGATTAAAAAAATCCTAGCAAGTGATTTTACCTTTTCACTCCCACCACCTTTCACGCTTCTCATGTTGAACTTCTTCACCTCTTCTTTTACTTCTTCCATATAAGCATCCAAGGGATCTAACTCTTCATTTTCAACCTCATCACCTTCTTTTTCTCCTTCTGCAGTCTCCTCTTCATCATCTAATGCAAGTAGGAAAGGTGGGAATAAAACAGGCAGCGAAAGAGAAAAGTGCTCCAAATGTGAAGCTATTGGTCTACCCAAACAATTACAGTGCAGTTTTATTACTGTATCATTTTTCCTCATACAAATCCCTCCAGTTTGTTAACCTCAGTTGTATCTTAAACTATTTGAAGCCATGACCAGATTTAGACTTTGTTATTTTATAGTTTGCATTCTGAAAAGTAATTAAATGCCTCAAAAATAATGTAGTAAAAATATTAGGAACAAAAGTATTTTAACTGTTATATATAAAAAGTTAAATACCATCATCATCTTCTAAACTCCATTTCTTCCCCTGTTTCATCTCTTCAATTTCTTTTTTCAGTTCTCCTATGTTTTCCATAGCTTTCTTACGCTGTTCTTCCCTCCATTTCTCCACTCTTTCTTTTCGTTTTCTCATCTCTTCTTCTAGTTTGTTCTGATCAAAATTCTATGATAAAAACACCAAGCGAACAGTGAAAATTAACAGCCACTGCCTTCATCTCCTTTTCATTTCCTCTACTGACACCTAATATGTGAAAAAGGAGAGATCCTTCATGGTTGTCTGTGGTTTGCGGAATAAGCAGTTCAAAATCTGGACTGAGAAGAATGTTTTTTATGCCAAGAACTGGAAGCATATCCCGTGCTCCCACATTTAGCGGGGATTTTTGCCAGCTCTAAGAACACGTTTTTTCCGTTGATGCAGTAATCTATGACTAAATTAATTTCTAGATTAAATTCTGCCTTTTAAATTCATAAGCACTTCAAGTCTCTACCTCAGTGGCCACGGCATTTGTGGTAGCATCTTTCTCCTTCTCTTCTTCTTTGTCGTCTTTGTCTTTTTTCTTTTCTTTGGAAACTTCCACACCGTCTGTCTTTTCTTTAGACCTTGATCTGAAAGGTAAAATCAAAGACCTCTTAGAACATTACAGGTTTTTTCAGGGTGGGGATACACATGTGCTGGACCGAAACAGCACTATCGACACCCTTATACAGGTTTATGTTTTCAAATACCTTCCAAAGCACACTGCCTCCCAGGGAATCTTTCCATTTCATTGAAACATTCCCCTTCACTACCAGAAATTTAGAACCTACTGCAATCCAGCGATACAAGTGCTTTAGTTCTGTTCTTCTCACTTCTTTAGAGGTGGAAGTTGTAGGCTTCATTTCCAGAACACTTACAATTGATACTCTAGTGGTCCTGCAGTTTATTTTACACCTCCTTGAAGACAGCAGTTAGAAAAGAGATACTAAAAATTTCCTGTTTGTTGAATTTCTAGAGGGGCAAAGTGATTTAGCATCTTGCCATGGAGGTTTGATTGTCCCCCTGAGCACTGGCCAAAAGACATAAACACACCTCTCCCTGGGAAAAGCTACTTACGCAACTCAAATGTAAAGTGCAGACTCGCATTTAATGCAAACCCCATTTACCCCAGGTTTTATTATCCTTACTTGCTTCCAATTAAAAGAAAAAACCGGCATCCTAACCAAACGTGTGCTAACTCAGAATACTATATGTAAAATTCACTTTAGCCAATTAAATCTCATTAATCCTTTTCCATTGGGCTATCCTAACACAAATCACACATTTATTCCAAGACTTTTGTGATTCCAGCTTCTCACAATTTCTAGATTGTCATCAACCTGCTTATTCTTTACACAAACTGTTGCTGCAATGTGTGGACTTCCCACTCATTTTACAGCAAAGCGTGATTATGCGCTGTTTGTGATTGTATCTGAAAATCCTATTATAATATATTTACAAGAACGTGACCTGTGGTAAATTTTTACATGTTTCTAAAGTCAACATCTAAGAGCTCAAGTTTTACAGCTTTATTAAGTCTATTTACTAGACAGTTTATTCAACTGCAACTCCTCGAAACCAGCACCTGTCAAATCCATACTGACCCCAGCACTAAGCACACCCACAGAATTCAACAAACAGCAGATAAACAGATAGTGGCTTTACGAGCTTGACCACAGCAGACTTCTTGAGCTTCTCTGAAGTGTTACACTACACACCTCTACACAGGTATAATTAAAAAAACCCCAAACAGTAGCACTTAAAACAGCTTAGAAATTCCTGTTGTAGATGTCACCCCGATGCCATTTGTAGATGCTCTGCTGCTACTTTACCTGCACTTTTTAAAAGCTCTGCATGTTTCAAAAAATAAGTGTTTTATCCAAGAAAGAAAATAATACCATGCATCACCAAAAACACTGCACTGGAGCAAGTCTGGTAACTAAAACCTACTGCTCTCCAGAAATTTAGAAGTTGAAAGAAAGTCATACTTCAATGCAACGCCTGTGCCAGGGAGCACCCATACGTTATTGATCTGGGCACACAAAATATTAGCTATCGGTGCTGGAGCCTGAGATAACAACAAAGCACTACAAAGCATCTGGAATGAAATTCAGTCTTAACTTCAAAGTCAACTGCTTATTTTAGCTGCCACAACTTGGGTATTTTTCTTTTATGGAAATGTTCTCACAAAAAACTGCACAACAATCATTATGCAATGGGAAAAAAATTATAACAGTACACTCACACAATATTCTCCTTGTTGTACAAACCAAAGATTTGCCTGCTGATTCCTTCCACGTTAACAATAGCTTTATGATATTTTGTCACTATGACATTGATTGTAATCAGAGAACACGAATACCTGTTTTCTGTTTTCCTGTTCTTGCTTGGGCTGGAGGACCGAGACCGTCTACCTCTACTTCTGCTTCTAGAGCGCCTCCTCTCTCGGCTCCGGGACCTTCTCCTCTCTCGGCTCCGTTCCCTCTCTCTACTTCTTGAACGTCTGCCACAGATCAAAATTGTACTTATTCAGCACATGATCGCAGTATAATTTTAGCCTGCTATTGAGGAACAGGGTGTAAAAGGAATCCAAAAATTATCAAGACCACTAAGAGCTTACAAACCCTAGCACCAGCAGCTAGAAACCATTTACTAGCCAACAATGTTAAGCATAGTAAAATGTACCATGAAAGTAATAATTATAGTGGGAGAACATTGATATTCCGACCACAGGCACTTTTATCTGCTTTGATTGGAGTCGATAAGCCATACCTTTGACGCTTTCTGTCACGCGATCGAGACCTTCTCTTGTCCCTACTGCGTGACCTCTCACGCCTACGATCTCGATCTCGACTTCGAGAGCGCCTGTCATCACGTTTTCGTTTGTCAGATGGAGAACGACTTCTAGAACGGCTACCAGAGCGTCCACGTGACGCAGAGCGCTTCCGATAATGCCTGTGTCATAAATTAGCAAAAAACAAATGAAGGTGAGCAGGGGAACAATTTGCAGTTAAAGGATATTTGTCATATTCGGATGAACAGGCCTCCACCTCCCTCCTTCCCTTCTGTGACTGTCACATGGGGTTGTATTACAACCGTATCAACACTAAAAATAATATAGTTTATTTCAGCACGTTGGTATATTAGGTACCATGTACAATTGGAACCCGTACAGTAGCACCACAATATCCATGTACCGTCTATCAGCAGCACAACTGAATGCAAATAGCATCTATCAGGGTGAGATATTTCTAATTTTTTTCCCATCTCTTGTCACAAAATGCTTTGGAATCAGTTCCATACTTCCCTCCTTTTTCATCTTTTCCTTTTAGAAAATACAGATTTGTTTGTTTGTTTTCCTCTACCATGTGCAATATTTATAGTGTAAGATTTGAGGTTTCACAAGCCCTAGTCTGAAGAACACAGCTTCACATCAACTCCAGCACACGCAGTCCACTCCAACCACTCCACTCACCATTCACTCTCACCTCCTTACCATTTCTCAACTTTCAAAACTTTTTGTAGCTATTAAAATAGTAAATTAATACAAGTCTAAACCCATTTTTTATATTATTTTTACATCAAACAGAAGAAATTTGTCATGATAAGCAAGGAAGTCCCGTTAGCTTGAGCGTCAGCGGTTTGGCATTTAGCTCTCAGGAGATTTTGCAGCCTGAGTCTCTAAAAGTGTCTTGCTGGTAACAATGGCTGCGCTAACTAGTTTGAAACTAATTAAGACATATCAATGGGAGCACCCAGCTCTTCAATTAATCACTAACGTGAACAGAAGGCAGTCGTTAAAATTTCTACTCATCCGCCTCGCTCAGTATATATCTCAATTACGGAGCTAGGAAGCTGTTACAGTGTGTTACAGGACAATCACACGTGGGGAATATTCTAATCACAGCTTCCGTGTCAAATGCTTAGATTAAACTAGGAAACATGAACATGTGCCACAACAGCTCTTGCAAATTAAGAAGTTATTTTAAAGCCTGATAGGTGTGAGTGGCTCCAAATCATCCAGCACTGCAATCTCAATGCAAAACACAGAGAGTACATGATCACGTTACTGCCGAGCCGGCTACAACACCGTGTTTCAGAAAATCATAGAATAGAATCACAGAATGGTTTGGGTTGGAAAGGAACTTGAAGCCCACCCCGTTCCACCCCTGCCATGGGCAGGGACACCTCCCACTGGATCAGGGGCTCCAGCCCCATCCAACCTGGCCTGGAACCCCTCCAGGGATGGGGCAGCCACCCCTGCTCTGGGCAGCCTGGGCCAGGGCCTCCCCACCCTCAGCGTGAAGAATTTCTTCCTAATGTCTCATCTAAATCTCTCCCTTTCCAATCTACAGTCGATCCCCTCAGCCCTCCCCAGCTTTCCCGGAGCCCCTTCCAGTGTTGGCAGCTGCTCTAAGGTCTCCCTGCAGCCTTCTCTTCTCCAGGCTGAAGAACCCCAACTCTCTCAGCCTGTCCTCATGGTAGAGCTCCTCCAGCCCTCGCATCACCTCCACGCCCTCCTCTGGACCCGTTTCAAACAGATTTACACCAGCCGCGAGAGGACAAAGGACACACGACCCTGCATAAACTCCAAGAGAACAGGCAAACCCGTCTCATCCCGGTACAAGAGCCCGGGTTTGCTCTCTCTTGGCCAGCTCCGCCACTGCTGCTACCGCAGCCAGGCCAGGCCGGGCCCGCTGGGCTCGGGGATGCTCAGAATCACCGCAAACCCGAGCTGGAAGGCACTCACGGGGCCCATCGCGTCCGCTTTTCCCGCACAGGGGTTGTGCCCGTGTCACTGAATCAGAATAGGCTGAAAGTGACCTTGAAGCCCATCCAGTCCCACCCCTGCCATGGGCAGGAACACCTCCCGCTGGCTCAGGCTGCCCAAGGCCCATCCAACCTGGCCTGGAACCCCTCCAGGGATGGGGCAGCCACAGCTTCCCGGGCTGGGGCAGTCTGGGCCAGGCCAGGGCCTCCCCACCCTCACGGTGAAGAAATTCCTCCTTACGCCCAGTATACTTCTGCCCCCCTCCAGTTTATACCCGTTCCTCTTCGTCCTATCACCACCAGCCTTTATGAACAGTCCCTCCCCGGCTTTCCTGTAGGCCTCGGCCCCGGTCCCGCTCCCCGCCAGGCCGCCCCGCCGCCCTGTCCCCGCCCGCAGCCTCCCGACCCTCGCCCGGGGGACCCGCAGGCCGGGCCGGGCCGAACGGCGCCCCCGCCGCCTCACCTGGACTCGCGGCCCATGGCGGCGGCGGCGCTGGCACAGCACTACGCGGCAGCCATTCCGCGCCCCGGGGCAGAGAGAGGCGCGCGCGGAGCGGCCCCCGGGGTGCCTCCGCCTGCCGCCAGCGGCCCCTGCCGGCCGGAGGGCGCGCAGCACCCGGCGGGGAGCGCGACGGGAGCGGGCGGGGAGCGCCCCCCAGCGGGCAGCGCCTCCAAACGGGGAGTGCTCCGAAACGGACAGCACCCCGAAAGCGGCAACGTGCTAAAATGGGCAGCACCCCGAAAGAGGCAGAGCACCAAAACACGGAGTGCCCCAAAACGTGGAGCACCCCAAAACAGGGGATGTGCCAGAAACAAAGAGTGTGCCTACATGGACAGCTCACTGAAACAGGCAGCACCCCAAAATGGGAGGATGCGCTCAAATAGGCATCACCCCCAAAACGGGCAGTGCCCAGAAACAGGCAGTGTGCTAAAAGAGGGGGGGCCAAAACAGTGCAGCGCCCCAAAAGCAGCATCAAGGGGCAGCTGCACACTGTCCCGTCCATCACAACCGCCCAGGCAAAGGCCTCAGCCCTCCCTGGCTGCCCAGCCCAGGCGGGACTCCCAGCGCAAGGTGTCCGCTGCACGCTTCCCCCTTCCCAAGCCAGGAGAAACCGCCAAGGAAGGGGATAACAAATAAACTTTTAATAGAAAACAACCAGTTTGGCAATAAACATCAAATAGAATTATGCACACCAACAGAGATAAGTTAAAAACAGGCTAAAAGGGATTAATTTCTCAACCGAAGGGGCAAAAGCCTCACTTAGCACCAGCCCCTCCTGCCACTGTGCCCACTCAGTGGAGCGGAGAGCCTTCCTCCCGCCCACACTGAAGCCGACAGACAAAAATAAGCATTTAGAGGCCAAAAAGTTCCAGGTTAAGTCTCACAGCAAGAATTATTTCACTGCTTGAGAAGAAAATCTACTCCTCATCTTTCCTTGCATGTAAGGACAGTGCAAGGGGTTGAACAACAGCAGGGGGGGTTGGTGCTTTCCTTAGTATTCAGCTGATTAGGATTAAAATTTATTATGCTAAGGATTAAAAATTCACTGCTTTTGCAGATGCAAACAGTATTCTTGCTATTTATTTGTAGGATGTTTGGGCATATAAATAGAGTCAGAACAAACATAACTCATTATTTACATATCTCAACCTTAATTTCAATGACAGCTATTTCAATTTGCTGAAATTCCTGTCTAATATAAACAAATTTAAAGCTTTTGAATAAATATTTGTGCTAATAGACAGAATCTTCTGCAGCCCAACCCTGAACATCTGTAACAATACTCACTGTAAAATAACAACTAAAAAAAATACGAAAACAGTCAAATCAAAACATAAGCTTCTTCTTTTCACGTCACAGACAAATGTATCTAACTGAGGAGTCACAAATGCACCACCAAAATCATAGCATCAGGCTTTAACAGAAAAGAATAAGCAGAAAGCAGGGCAATTTACTTGAAAGCGGCATAATCGGATGCTTCCGCAGGCAAATGCCAAGACAAATGGGAATCATCCCTTGCTAAAACAGTCTAGTTTAGGTTAGTTAGTCTAGGTTACCTGAACATCCAGATTCTAAACAGAAAACAAGTTAAAAATATTCCGAAATTTAACTTTAATAGGAATTTTTCCAGTTGATCGGCATTGATGTTGGTTATTTGGAATGATGCTGCCTTCCTCTTGCTGTGCAAAATCCACAAGACTGAAACTGGGAGCACTTGGTCACTTGCTGCTTTATCCAATGACAGGATGCATCCACGTTTGTCTTCTATTTACCTGTGGCCGCACACTCACAGGAAGCAATACAAGATGCCTTTCTCCCTTCAGACTTTGATCTTCATGTGGGAGTCACCTCAAAGCACTGCTTTTCATTCCTCTGCCACTTGCAGCACACAGGATGTAAACAGGAACAGCTTCTGTGATTCCACTGGGAAAGTTCAAAAACACCAACGCCAAAATCATGAACACAAACAGTTCTGCTGAATCCCGCATGCTGTTGGGCTGCACTATTCCGAGCAGGAGCAGAACTCCTCCGCAATCAAGATCCTGTCTACACACAAACATCTGGCAAAAAACAAACTGCAGAAATTAATGTCACGTTACAATTTGTCTTAAGCAATCCTGCAAGGAGCTAGGAAAAAAAACGATAGTTCCCTTCTAAGTTTTACATATCCAGAGCAAACATTCGATACAGCAGGTTCGTTGCCAATATACAACATTCCCCTCACAACGCGAACTGTTAAAATACAAAACAAGCCCATGTATGAGCTACATGAGGACTGGGCCGCTGGAAACTCACTAACAGGTGAGATTAACAGTCTTGTTCTTCCTCCTTTTTGATTACTGACATTTGTAAGCAACAAGACTTTTTTGCTGTTGGCTTTGCTTAGCTGTTTTGCATTGTAATCATCAAATGAAATGTATCACAATCATGACAAATAATGTACAGCAAGGCAAGGATTAGGACAATGAAGCAGTGCGTTTCACCAGCATTCTCCAGAAGCAGCTACTTGGTTCCACATTCTGAATCTGAACAACAGAACACAGGGATTTCTTTTATTTAGAGCTTTCCTAAAATAAATGGGTACACCACAAAATGAGCAGGTTTTGTCAGCTACAGTCAGACTGGAGAGACAAAAATACGTGTACATACGGTTCTGCTAAAAAGGAATTGTCTTTGTTCTCACTGAAAAGAACAAACACAGCTTTGTAAATGTAAAGGAGGCTGAGAAGGGCATCACCTAACTAAACCCCTGACACTTGCCTCCCGTGCGTCACATTTGTAAGAGGGAGACACTGTATTTAAATAAACAACTGATAGAACTGGCAGCCTGGGACCCTGCTCTTACTTTCCCAGAATGGCTGGATTTAAGGCTCATTTCAAGCATTTGAACAGGTAAGAATTTTAATGAAGGTTTAAACCTGTCCGCATGGTCAGACATTAAAGGAATACAGTCCGGAAAGCTTTAATGTAACTAGTGTAACTACAGCTATCACGGTGCTTCAGAACCAAAAAACAGAGTAAGTTCATGGCAGAAGATGAAAGTAAAGAAATAGACACAGAGGTCTGTAAAAACATCTCCCATTTTGCTGTAGGTGTCCATGGAGCGACTAATCACTTCTGCAGGGATTCCAGACAGTAAAAGAGCAGCAGTCAATACAGTCGTTTTCACCTTCTTCTCACACTAGAAGAAAAAAACCCACCAGCATTACATTAGTTCTTCTGCTATAATCCCATTCTGCAATACATGTCACAAGCCTTGTGCCAATCTCACACACAGCCAGGCACATTCCAAATTTATCAGTGAGAGTAGCAGGTTTGGATTGATTCTCTCCAGACACGCTCCAGGATTCACAACGCTTATCCTAGCTACAGATTCATGCTGAGATAGATTCGATGGAGCTGAGCGAGAAGCTGTTTAACAGCAGATATAGAATTCACCACAGATATTACGCCTACTTCACGCTGGCACTCCGGGCATGGTGTGAAGTGGGGCTGTGAAGCCACATCTGTATGAGTGGGAAGCGTCCCAGACAAGGGCAACCTGGGTGTAAGATGGGAAGCCAAGAATCTCCACTGGCAGAACAGGATTAACCTCATCCCACTACTCAGTGAAAGATACTGTTACTTTTCTAACACAGAAAAATGATTCAGAATTGAAAACCAACTGTTTCTTCCTATTTTGGTATGGCTTCATTGGATAGTTTTACCCTCTGAACTCAGAAATGTTCCCAAATCCTTTGGAAAGCTGCTCTTTTCTCCTTAAAATGACAAATCCCAAGGATGCAGAGTCTGACAGGCAGGAAAAGGTGATAGTGGCTGTAAATGTTGCTGATTTGATAATATTTGCTGGATATCTTAATTTAATCCAATCTAAATTAAGCTTTCAAAAATCTATCTTGGTTTCGTGAGAGAAAAATGAGAGGTAACAAGCTGATGGAGCTCATCTGGGTCTCAGCGCAGTACAAGCAAGTTGTGGAAAGGAACCACTTCTTTAAATGCTGAAATTGAAGAGCTGATTTTAAAAACATCCAAAACAAGATCAAAAAGACCCAGCAGATGAGCTAGTGGAAGTCTAAGGCTAATGTACCAATTTGGGTTTTGACACATCAGCTTGGAATGACTACTGTGAAGTTTAGCTTCCGATTATGTACTTAACTACTAAAGAACCTTTATTCTGATTTCCTGCAGCTAATCTATTATTCCTTTTAAAATGCAAATGTTCCCTTTCAGGTATGGATTGAGCATCAGTCAATCCCGCTTTGCACTGTAGACCTGACAAAATCATCAACAAATTCTTCAGCGCAATTAATTGGTGTAAATATAAAAAAGGAAGCAATACAGCAAATCTTTCTAATAAGCAGCAAGTTTCCCACACAAATAAATCTCATTTCAAGTTGCCATTCAAACTGATACCAGCAAAGCAGTGAAGAGCCTTAAAACCCAAGGATTTTTTATCAACACCCACCCAAATTTCATCCAGGAACCGCATGCAAAACAGCTGCTGACAGTGCAAACATTAAGCATGGAAGAGCACAGAGAGAACCAAAGGTTTCCCAAATACATTAAAAAAATACCTGACTTCCCAGTCAGATGCTTTTAATTTGGCTACCGCTAAATAAATTGCTAGTCCACATTTTGGCAGCAACTTTAAATGTGATTTGGACTAGGCCTGGGAAGTTTAAAAACTAGCAAAACTACCAGCATTTGGTAACTCTCATTTCCACAGTTTAAAACAAGGTAAGAATACTTATGTGCATCGATCCTAAAACAATGCAATCTAAGCACAAGTTCAAATTTAAAACATTTCAAATTAAATCTAAATCTGAAAACAACACTTTACCTTTGGGAAGTACTTCGACAGTCCCATGTAGGCAAGTTGTAGAGTAAGAAATGGTGCAAATATTGACTGAAGGAACAGAAAAGAATATATGAAAGTTAACTTGGTCAGAACTAATAGCTAAGAAAACACAGAAATTTAATGCTTCCCAAGTCACAAAAGAAAATTAAGTAGGTAAAAAAATAATTTGTGGGCAACAGCAACAATATTCTAGACTACTACAAACCAAAGTAGATGTTACGTGTGAAAAAAAAATAGGTTCTGCCTTATTTTCTTTGAGCCTACGTATCTGAAATTGCAGAAGCGTACAGCAGCGTGTAAAAATGAGGCCAGCAACCCAGGAGGTGGCAGTCTGTGCCAGCCACACATCTCTGTATGAGGTACTGGCAGGCACCTGGACTGCTGAGGAATGACTCTTCTCAGAAAACTGATAAGTGAGTAGGATCTGCTTATCTTGGGACAACTACTGCCATTTTCACTCTATTATTCTTTTGCATATTCCAAATTAGAAAAGCAGTTGACTTACGCTCACAAAGATGGGAATAAACTTGCAGGGGACTTAAGCTGCAACAACTATTCCAGCGCTTCTGCTCCTGAAACACTACAGACCAAACGCATGCTACTCTCAGCTGTTCTGCGGTGGCTGTGTTAGACTGATAACCAAGTCAGAATCTGTGTTCTCACCTCAAAGAATGTTAAAGGGTTCTTTTTAGCTTTTAAACATTTGTTGGAAATGTAAAGAGGGCCCGAAATTCCCAGCTCAGTCACTAGCGAAAGACTCCAGCCCCAGATAGTCTTTCACAGTAAGTTTGCAGTAAACCAGCAAAACAGAACAGGATTGACTGTTTCCCTGAACTCACCAAATACTTGCACACGAAAGCCCTGACCGCAATGGCAAGCAGAGCACATCCCACCAATCTAAAAATGCGGAAAGAGTCAAACTCCTCCACTGCATTCCCATTCTCTTGGCTTGGCTTCTCACTCATCAGCTGGTTCCTTAGCTTCAGAGCTTCATCAAATCTGGACAAGTACTGCTCTAATCCATGTCTAGGTGGTCGTGGTGCGGCTTCGGGTGGCAGCTCCCCTCGGTTACGGTGACGGAGCTCACTTGTACCGTCATTGCCAAGCTCTGGAGTTTTACTGAACAAGTCCTTGTCCCCTTTGAGGTCTGCCATGCCGCCTGCATGGTCAGCTGTGCCTGCCATACTGCAGACGGAATCACCAAGCACAATTCGCTTGGAAACTGAAGGGATGGGAAGGGAGTTTGATTTATCTTGTTCATGCTGAAGCTTTGCTTCTGTGTGACTTTCGTCACCTAAAGGAGAGAAACAAAACCATGGAGTTATGCACAATGGGTACACAGAACACTTCAGCCGTACCACACTGGGGTCTCGACCTGATATTACCACTTCCCAAGTGAAAAGACAGATTTATGGTTAATAAATGTGCTAATTATTAATTACAAACCCATTGCAGTACCATCCTCTCAGTACATACAGAAACACAAGTGATTTACCTATGAATCTGCAAGACAATGCTGCACACCAGCCACAAACACCCAATACCTGGTTATTATCCAAACACAAGAAACCTTTTTCTATAGAAGCACAGCTGTGAAAGCACGCAGTTACTGGATGAAGATGTGTGGGAGACTCAGCATTTCTTCAGCCAAGAAAAACCACTTGAAGTGGAATGACAGCTTATCCACTCGCTGTGTACGGATGGGAACAGGCCCACAACTCAGCCTTGGTCTGGTGCTGGCAGCACACACATGTTCCTCCCACGGGGTCCTGAGGCCCAGAGCAGGTCATGCTCCACTGAACACCCCACAGAAAGGGACAATGGCCCCGAGCAGCCCAAAAGCAGTCCTATTCCTTGTGACAGAACAAGAGAAAATGGCCTCAAGTTGTGCCACCAGGGGAGGTTTAGATTGGATATCACGAAAAATTTCTTCATCCAAAGGGTTCTCAGGCACTGGAACCAGCTGCTCAGGGATGTGGTTGAGTCCTGATCCCTGGAGGAATTTAAACGACAGGTAGATGAGGTGCTCACAGATGTGGTTTAGGAGTGGACAGGTATGGTTGGACTCAATGATCTCAAAGGTCAAGGGAGGGGATTCTTCCACTCTGCTCTGCTCTCGTGAGACCCCACCTGGAGTCTTGTGTCCAGTTGTGGAATCCCCAACATAAGAATATAGAACTGTCAGATTGGGATCAGAGGAGGTCATGAAGATGATCCGAGGGCTGGAGCACCTTTGCTATAAGGACAGGCTGGGAGAGTTCGGGTAGTTCAGCCGGGAGAAGAAAAGGCTGCGGGGAGATCTTAGAGCAGCTTCCATCGCTGAATGGGGCTCCTGGAAAGCTGGGGAGGGACTTTTCCCAAGGGAGTGCAGGGATAGGATGAGGGGGAATGGCTTTAAATTGAAAGGGGAAGACTTAGATGAGACATTTGGAAGAAATTCTTCACGCTGAGAGTGGGAAGGCCCTGGCCCAGGCTGCCCAGAGCAGGGGTGGCTGCCCCATCCCTGGGGGCGTTGCAGGCCAAGCTGGATGGAGCTTTGGGCAGCCCTGTCCCTGCCCATGGCCGGGGGTGGGACCGGGCGGGCGCTGAGGTTCCCTCCAACCCCCCCGTTCCCTGTCAGCCCCGCGGGGGCCGGCGAGGCCGCTGCCCCTCTCACCCCTGCTCGCCGCGGGCCGGTGGAAGCCCATGATGCGGTTGATCCGCTCCTCCGAGTTCATCAGCAGCTTCCTCCGTCGCAGCTCGGCCCGGCGCTGCGAGGCCGAGAGCCCCGCGGGAGCCCCCGGGGACGCGGCCCCCGCGCCGCCCTCCTCCATCCCCGCCTCAGGAGGCCGCGGACAGCGGGGCCGCCCGGCCCGGCGCGCACGCGCCACCGCCGCCCGCCGGAGAAGCCAGCGCTGCCATGTTGCTTAAGGGCAGGAGAAGCCCGGGGCGCGCGGGGCTGCCCGGCCAGGGCCGCGCACTCTGCCCGCGCGGCTCCCGCGTTAAAGATGGCGGCTCTGCGTTCGGAAGTGACATCCGGGCGCGATCGGCGGCGGTGTCCGCGCCGTGGGGAGGCGGGAGGGCTTGTGGGGGGGCGCAGCCTCTGCCGCGCTCATCGCAGCTTACAGCTCCTCACAGGGGAGGGGGAGCAGCGGGGCTGGTTTCCTCTCTTGGGACCAGAGGGAATGGCAGGAAGATGCGCCAGGAGAGGGTTAGGTTGGACATTAGGAAAAGGCTCTTCCCCCAGAGGGTGGTGGAGCACTGGAGCAGCTCCCAGGGGAGCGCCAGGCCTGGCAATAGCCCAGCAGCGTTTGTACAACGCACTCAGACACCCCTGTGCTCCCTCAGTGAGCGAAGCAGGGTCCCAAGGGGGAGATTCCTGCTGGAAAAGCTTTGCTGAATTTAGGGAGGTAGTTTGTCTTGTCTGGGCACACACCAAACAAGGGAAGAGGATATGCTTTTTGTTGGAGTGCCAGCAATCAGGGATGTACATGAAAGGGACACACAACATAGGGAAAGTTCCTTCTAGGGGCAGCACAGGTCAGCTTCTCAAATTGTGTTCCCAGTGGACACGCTCCCAGTGCTGCTGTTAACACACTGCGGAGCTGAAAGGGCTGAGTACAAACTCACTGAGGACAAATCCAAAGGAACAAGGACCTCTCAAAGATTCCAGTAATATAGAACAGTGAGCAACTTCAGTTCTTTCTAGCAAGATAGAGTTGGCGTAATATCCATATTTACGTGCAATAAGAAGTCCAGGGCGCCACTACTTGTGGGACAAAAAATGATGAACCAGGGCCACAGCATTCTTCCCTTAGCTGAAGTCACATAGCCAACACGTATCGCAGAAATAACTGAAAGCCAAACCAAATGAAGACAGTGAGGTGGATGCTTTCCATCTGTACTTCAAACTAATTACCCACTACTGAAGGATTCACACTCCTTAACTCACAGACCATGCCAGAGGCACTCCATTCAAAGCAGGACTTGACTTCGACATCCTGCAGTTGGAGTTCCAAGACCAATTGGAATTCCAAAGACCATGGCTGCCTGTTGAATGCTGAGCCACAGCCAGACAGGTGAAATTCAGCAGCGGGAGGACAGAGATCACTACATTTAGCAAGGAAAATCTTTGTGCTGACAAATCCAATTAATATTTCTGTGATGCTAAGTGAATTAGAGAATGATGGAATTCTCTTATTCAAAACCTGTTAAAAACAGAGGTCAAAGTACCAAGTTTATGCATCAACTTGTGTATGAAGAACCAGAAGCAGCGATGATAGCTCATAAAAAAATTGGCAAGCATAAGATGGAATGACTTTACAAAAAGTGCTGAAAGAATAGGATGCCAAACGAAGATATGGGATTACCTACAATAAAATTGATCGCCATCTTGGGAACACTGCTGAATGCTAAATTCCAAGCATCAGCTGGCTCTTGAGAGCAGCTTCCAGCCAGCGAGCAGGGCAGGTTTACTGGAAGGAACAAATCCCAAGGCAGGGCTGAGTAAAATTACTGACTGAGATGCTCTGGAGGGACAAACAGCACCAGTGACAGAATGAAAGTTTGAGTCAGCTGGTAATAATGTTCTGAAAATTCCCTCTGTATCATTTAAATAGTAAGTTTTAGCTAAAAGTAGAAGTTACCACTTGTTGGCCCATGGCATTTATCCCAACTGCTCAAACACATCATTCTATTTTTCATTTTAAGAAAGGACTGATGGACTTGCATGAGTTTTTCAATTAATTTTATTGAGTAGCCAAATCTGATAAATTAGCACAGATAAAATAAGCATTTGCATGTGTTACAAATGACTTTTTACAGGAATAAAACAGTGAAAATTACAAACTGTAAAAAGGAGGACAAGTAAATCCTGTCCCAAATTCAGAAGGGGGAAGATTTATAACTTCATACTGAAGATCAAATGTTTGGGTTCAGAGAACAAAGATTTAATATTACAATATTTTACACTACTTTACAGAATTAAATTTACTATAAGGATTACATCCATAATAATAAACAGAACTTTAAAATCACATTTAATGGTCCCTTACTGAACAGCCATTCTGCATCTCTGATTAAATTCTGTTAAGAAATTAATTCTAAATAGAAGTGAATCATTCTAGTTATTGCAACACAGTCTATGTGGACTTAGACTCAAATATATTAAATTAAAAACAATAATGAAAGCAAAGTAAAATGGATGGTAATAATGTTGGCTGAACACTAATGTGTCAAATACAGGAATAGGTTTAAAAAAAAGTCTTCAACTAAAAAAATAGAGAACATTTGCAGTGGTAAAAGTTGTCATGCTGAGATCTAACTACCAGAGCCGCTCTTGCCTCTTTCTGCGGTTCATCCTCAGTGTCCTCATTTTTCAGTTGTAGGTAAAACTGACACATCATAGGTAGTTTGTGTGTTCATTTGTCCTGTATTGCCCTTACAGCAATACAAGGCGAAGCAGCGGGCCCTTCTCACTGCGAGGGGATAAACTAACAAAGTTCAGCACAGAATTTCTTCTGAGGTGAAGAGAACTCCAAGAGGGTTCGTCTGATTCTTGGTTTTAGTGTTTTGTAGAACTTAGGGACCCTAATTCAAAGTTGTTCACTGCCACAAAGACTGACATCCTTAGCCATTAGTCTGGTGTTTATAAAGCAATGAAGCCGTGTCCAAGATTTATGTTGTTTTTAAAAAAAATAAGGGATATAGTAGCAAAATACGGTCACAGTAAGAAACAGGCTTTGGGTGGGCTGTTAGATGCAAGGATGGTTTTCAGCATCTGAGTCATAATATACCCAAAACACAAGCGTTAAGTCATAACCTATGTGAGTGCATAGCTTCCGTTTAGGATTTAAATGAAGAAACCCCTTTCCCCCGGAAAAAAAAATCAGACCGTCAAAACGTAAAACACCTCTTCGCTACGACTAGAAACTGTGCAATGCTCTGAAAAGCTGTTCAAGTAAATATACTCCTGTTTGCGACAGACAGCAGACAGGGAAGCTTAAACTAGTTCTTTAAGAGTCTTTTCATGCTATTTTAGACATTGTTCTGAAGTTCAGCTTCTTGTCCTCAAGCAACAAGGATGATTTCCTCAAAAAAAACCTCCTTCCCTGAAGTAAGGCAACTCCTGACAATCGCGTGCGGCTACAGCCTGAAACGGTGGCAAATGATTCCCCTGTGATGTCACCCGGCTCACAAAATGTGAGCGAACTAGCTTAATCAAAGCACAGGTCTGACCGCTTAAAAAGTGTTTTACTTGTTCAAGTTACTTGCCTCAGGAAGTAGCTTTTGCAAGACCTTTAAGTTTCCCACTATTAAATAAAAAAAGCAAACCAAGATTTTTCCATATAAAACACTTCCACAGGCATAGGGATATAGTAACAAATACTCTCTGTAGCGATCAGTGATAGCTTAATCTCCAAAACAGAACAATGATCAGTAGAACAATTATCAATACATTTTCATAAAATCATTTAAATATGTTTTTTGTATAAATTTTCACTCCAAATCCAATGTCATCTTCCACCTGTAGCTCTAGCAGGGATCTGAAAGTATATTTAAAGCTTTTATTTGGCGCACACTGCCTTTACACCGAGGCGCATTACACAGCTGCAGTAACAAAAACAACTTCAAGCGCGTTTCAAACCATAAACAAATCTTCAAACGCAATATTACATTTTTTGTCTTTGGAAAAAAAAATTTCTTTTCCAATTTTAATGTCAGAATATTCAACGCTGCCTCAACACTCGATTTGAAGTGCTGCCATACAAACTCGCTCCAGAAACACACCTGATGTCAGAGGTCTAACATTCAGTTAATGTAAACAAGAGCCAAGTGTTTGCTACACGTAAACCAAAACTATCTGTGATACCCTCCCTTGCCCTTCCCCTCCCACGCCACTCACAAACTGAAATTAAAACTATTACTTCTACTAAAACAAAAAAGCTCACCGTCTACCCAAGTCTACTTTTGCTGCTGACTCAGCCACTGACGTTTTGAGAAGTGTCTCATACAGGGCCTGCTCCTCCCCACTATTTTTTAATTAGAATACTGCCTCATTTAAAAGCTTTAACAAATTCAGCCACCTTGTTCTGGTTAAGCTTACCTTTAGTCCTATCAGCCATAATCCAAATCCAAGCACTGGATTCTACACTTCGTAAGTATTTGTTCGTTTCACAATGAACAGTTGCTTCATTGCTACTTTAAGCATTAAGTTGAACACTGAGATGCTCTGTCTGTAATCACTGGCTGCACTTAGAAAGAGTCTCCCTGCAAATCGTGATCAGTATTGTGAGGTTTTATATCTAGCAGCAGAAAAAAAAATAAATGCAAAGAGTTACAGAAATATACATTTTGAACAACAAAGAACTCTTTATTTTACAAAATGTATTTCACCTTTTCAGTATTGCCTTTGTAAATGTACTTCATGCTGCAACTACTTATAGTAAAAACATGATTTGCAGCAAATTAAAAGGTGCTCAACCAGTTCCAACAGTTTGATTTTTTTTTTTTAAGGTACAATATTACGTAGTTGCACATTTGATTCTCAGATGTGGTCCTTTATTTGCTTTAGTTCGTTGAAATCACAGTGAGAACTTCTCATCAACTGCCTCAGGCCACGGATTTAATGAAGATATTACAAGCACAATCGTTCTTTACTGCAAAATCTTTCCATAGAGAAGTGAGCCAAAGACTAGGGTTTCATTTATTCACTTGCTGCTGTATATGAAGGAGGAATTCATAGTACGATAAGGCTGATTCTGTTCTATCTTCAATCATATTTTGCAGAAAACTTGATTTCAATGGACTGTCATCCCTTGAAAATGAAAATATAAGTGAGTGAAAGAAACATTTGCCAAGATCTACAGTGCAGTGCTTTGATAAAGTTACAGCTCAAGTGATATTTTAAGACCCCGAGGACATATGAAAGAGGATCTCAAATAGCCCTTGTGAATAATCCTAACAAGTGCACTTATCAGCATTTACTTAATTTATCAGTCATTAAATGAAGACTGTTCTGTGACATTTAGTCTTTTTCATAGTCTGTGGAAATTCTAATTGGAGACAACTCATCACAAGTCATATCCATTGTCCAATCTGTTAGGCACGGGACGTCCCATTATCAAAACTTCCATAAAGAAAGTTCAGGATGTGATATCCAAATAGGTATTGTTAAAAGGTCCCTAAAGAAGCACAAAGACTGTTAAAACACACTTACTTTACTACATATAGTATAGGAAAGAAAGGTCTCTGTTCTCTCAGCCAAGAAATGAAAGTTATTGTTCTGATGGATTCTGCAGTTTCAAGTTCCGGGAGATGCGTCTAAGAGGCAAAGGGTATCATTAATACACACACGATATTTTCAGAAGAACAGTAAAAGGAACACTTAAAATAGCCCAACTCTATCATCATCAGGTATAAATGAAACCCAGACAGATAGGTTTGTGATGTACAGTTTTACTCTGGTCTCTGAAAGGGCTTGAAACAGCTCTAAACTGCTATGAGCAGCTACGGAACAGTGATAACTGGCTGTGATTGGTACCTGTTCCATTGCAGAAACCAGGGATTTCCCACTAACCCACTGTGCTTAGTGTTCACAGGCCTGCTCCCACAGTTCTGAGGAACTTAATCGCTGCCAGCCTCCTCACTGTGCTTTCATAGGCAGATCTATAAAGTTCTAGCCTGGAGAAACTCCAAGAGAGGTAACAGAAATGATTTCTTTCCCTGAATCTGAACTTATAGTGAATAATAAATAACTAGAGGGCTATATTCTGATCAGATCAAAGAAACACATACCATATTCTGCGGTACTGAGCCATAATTTGGAACTCCAAGGACCTGGGTGATAAAACTCTGCCCACAGTTCTTCCCAATCCACAAAAACATTACCTGAAAGATACCCAGCAGTAACAATATTAATCCAACACAAACTCACACCTCAGCAGTCGCCTATACATTCTTGGAAAGAATGTGTGAAATAAATCTGGATACTTTTTAAAATCACCACCACACAACTTACAGAGCCGGCATCCATAAGGTAAGCGCCGTCCCTGCTCAACTTCTCCACTGACAGCTGGAGAATGGGTGGCTGAGGTATAGTTCGATCATTTATGTTAAGAGCCCCCTATAGGAAAAAGCAAAGACAAGACACTGGTTCACATCCTGATGCACTGAGACAGCCACAAGAATAGAAGGTTAATTAAGAACAGGATGTATTACATTGTGTACTGAAGCTGGACCCTTTTCACAGTTTAGTTCAGTCATAATTCAAGCTTATCATTTACCGATAGATCTCAATGTTTTAGTTGGAGAAGGTGCACTTCATCAACTTAAGATTAGTTAAATACTTCTAGAACAGGAATATCGGATTTATTATGTACAAAAGATGTGATTTCTAAAATTACTCAGGCTCTTACGTAAACGTTCACTGTTCACAGAACTACTTTGATGTTTTAAAATGAAATTACAGAGGTACAAAAAGCATTTGCTACACTGTCTTTACGTACATGTGATTTATAGTGCAAGATAATGACAAGGCAATAAGTGAAATATGGTAGAAAACCTTCGCCATCCACCCAGACTGAGTACAGCTTCTCTCAGAGTGAATTCTCTCCAGAATCCACGCCCAATTAACAAACGCATAATTGCAAGAAATGGGAAAATATGTAACAGTAAAGCCGTGTGGCTAAAATTTAATGTGGAAAACTTGAGATATTTCACACCAATTTATTTTCACATCACACGAATCTGTGGGATCAGACAAAGACTAAGTAGCAATGCACATACCTCATCTGTGAGATTATCAACTCTGTACAGGCTGGGATGTGTCATTAGCATGAGGTAGACCAGGGGCTGGTTTTTCACTTGACACATGGTAAAAATGCGTTCATCTAAACGTGTGTTCGTCCCAGTTTGAAATGCTTTCTGCAAATGATTAGGCAGTTAATTTGACCGTTAAAGCTAAGTGAGATAAAGTGAATTTAGCACATCATCTATTGCTTACTTCTAATTTACTTAAGTCTTAGGAGATGAGCCTATGGTATTTTATGGTATTTTACCACTGCTACTTTACTTCTCCGCAGTTCTCTTCAGTGTTTCACATACAAATCATACAAGTCTCCTTATTCCTATTTCTGGGTTCTAGAATTAACCCTGACCTTGCACCATCAAATACTTTCTAGTGAGCTCTACAGCTGAGGCCAAAGCATCTCAAAATACGTCTCTTCTAACAACCCCTCAAGGACCACTCTCACATCTGTAAAACATCTCAGTACTCTAATGGCAAATTTCAGGAAGGCTCAATCTCAATCAAGCAACTTCTCAATTTTGAGTCCTGTGAAAATACTGAAAGAGAAGATAGATGCCATTCTATACATTAAAGAAATGCCCTTTTACTTCAGGCTGCCATGCTTAAAAGACAACCATCCTCTTGCCCAGCTTCCTTTTAACTCTTACCTGTTTCAAGAGTGCCAGTACGTAAAGTGGAAAGAGCCTCAGGGAGTAGGGGGCCATAAGACCAGGTTGCTGAATGCTTAGGACTGATGAACGGTAAGCAGATAAGGAATCTATCACCGCGTTGACCAAGGCATCCCGAGCATCACTCAAGGTAGCAGAAACTGATCGGTCCACAGCTAAAACCAGAGTACAAAGCACAAATAAGAGGCTTTTCCTCCCTTGCTAGGAATGGAGTCACATACGTTAACCTTTCCCACGTTAACGTACAATTCCATGGATCTTGGTAAGCTTTTACTGCACTGCAGAGGGAGTCCAGACAAGCGATTCAGAAAAAAAGCCATGGGCTCACAATCATGCACCAGGCTACGACGAAATCCAGGTGACTACATAAATATACTTCACTTAAGCCAACCATGAATAAAACCTCTTAGGTTTGCAACCTAGAATCTTTTCTTCTGATGTTACTTCCTAGAAGATTACTGCTCAAAGCTTTAGGGATATCATCCATACACATTCTAACAAGCTCCTATCACGCTTACCCATGTTGGCTAACAGCCCGGTGATGGCTTGTACGTCTGCCCCTAGGTAGACATCACTCAGCGCTGTTACAACAGGTAAGCACATGGTATGGACACGAATTCGTCTTTCGCCTGTAAGTAAAGAAAACTGTAGTCTCCAAACATAACTTTTGTTTTACGAAACACAAGAAACAGGAGTGTGTACTCAACAGCAAAAATAATTTAAGATTTAAACTAATTTATCATATAAGAGGTGAATCAGGCCACTTCCAATAGCTTTTAAAAACGGTTAGTTCTCAGTCTCTGGATTAAGTTTGGCTATTTTCAGACCAGAACTAAGCTTCCTAAGAAACTTCTTGGTCTGGAAGAAGCAATAACACCAACATGCACTAACACATCACAGCTGTGTTCTCGGTATTAGATAAAATAGTTTGTGTAAGTCACTGCAACTGAATTGCAGCTGTTAAATGGACACAAGGAGACTCGTGAATATTGTTCTCCTAACGTTGCTAACTCTACCTGTACCTCTTACCTTTGCTGGATGTGTACAGGAGAGCTGACTGAAAAGAAACAACTTGCATATCAGTAAGGCTGTCTTCAACTGACATTTGCACAGCATATCCCGCATCCGGGTTTACGTTGGGTAATGACAACAAGTCTGTAGATCGTACAAAGAAGTTCCCGTGGAAAGTATGAATGGAAAGACCTACAAAAGAAGCGTTGGATTGAATCAATTTTGTTCCTATAGTCATAAAGTAAGACACCATTTGCACATCTGCCATCACTTTCAACGGCTCTGTATCAGAATGTTAAGATCTTTCTCAAGGAAATAAAAGCATCTTCAGGAAAGTCAAATTTCCTAAACAGACAATTAATCCAGAGAATCCACAAAGCCTAGCAGAAAGCAGGAATTTGCAGTCAAATCAATGCAGAGTAGTAGTAAGTCTCTGGATGACAAAGACATTCCCTTGTTGAAACAGCAGTCCAACAAAATCTCCATTTTTTATCATTGTGAAGTGGAACTTGGATGCCAGTAAAGATACTGCACATACAGTATTTAATGAATGGTCTGACTCCTTGTGTTGAATTTTACTTTGCTAGGATTTGTCTTTTAACCATTTAAGCTTACATAACGGCCAGAATGCCAATCAAAATGCTCCCAAATAACAGCAAACACCCACTTCCCCTCCACCCCCCTAAAAAATAATTAAAAAAAAAAATAAATGTTCAAACCTTTGGTGCACCTTATCCTCATGACAGCCTCAAACCCAATCTTTCTAGTCAAATATCGTTTCAGTTCCTTCTGCAGTTTCTCCACCTGGATGGGGTTGTGTTTATGATGATAAGACTGGTAGTAATAGACACTGCCTGCAGAATACCTTGATATACAACCTGGAACAAACCGAACACATATTGGCAGAGTGCAGACGATTGCTGCTGCGGTCTTTAAATATATCAGTTGAATGCAATACTCCCTTGAATTATTAAACTGTTCACACCTGCGAATGGGCCTGTTACACACTTATAGGCCTGCACAGAGACACTGAGATGTAACATAACTGTGTGTTTAAGTATATAAGTGCTTTCAGAGGTGAAATAGTTTTCTGTTGGCCTGAATTTGTCACCTGAAATTTTGGTTAGATTGAGAAAAAAAAATAATTAAAATGCTAATGACACTCTAAAGACATTTACACTGATGCTTAAAACCATAAGAGAAGGAAAGCATTTCAGCCACTTATACCAGGATCACAAGAATCCTGCCTCACTCAGGGAGAATATGGAAACAGCTATATCAGGAAAGACTGAAAGGTTACATTCTGTTCCCTGTCACTGCTCATCAAGGGTGAACCTGCATCTTGACACACCAGATTAATTTAACTCAGGTTCACATAGTATATGTTAATGCAGATTCTACAGATTTCACAGAACTACAAGAGTTACACACCCCAAAACACCTTAACGTGGCTTACCTAGAGAAGCCAAGTCAGAATATTGTCCACTAAGGAGAAATAAATCCACTGCAACCTGTTGCCCTGAGCAGTCCAAGGCCAACTTCTTGTAAAAGTCAGTTGACGGCGTCAGATGTATGTCCTGTTAACACACAGATGATTACAAAACACAAACACATTTTATTGTCTGTTTTCAGAGACACTAATAATTGACTCTCCATCACTGATTACAGCGATACCTTAAAGAAACAGATCATTAATCTGTGTTTACAGGGCTATTTTGTTTTCTGTTCTTTCTACTACTTTAACAAAGTAGTTAAGAAAGTAGTTAACGTCAGCCCAACAAGGGATCCACAAAATTAATCTAGGACAGGCAATTCCAGACCCCCCTACGTGTACAGAACAGGGTAGTTTGTTCTCTCAACCTTACTGCTTTTCTAACCTTTGCGGTTGCTCTTTGGTTTGGCTCTTCTCTTGACTTTAGTGCTCCCATTCCCACAGACGGAAGCTGTGTCTGGAAGACAGAGATTCTGCCTCCAGTGGGGGACATCAATTTAAAGGCAGCCTGTAACGCAGGCCCCAGAGCACTCTGCGTTTCCAGGGACTTGGTAAACATCTGTGGCAAGGTCTTCAACAGATCCTGAATTAGCTACAATGGAGAAAACAAGAATATTAAGACTTAGTCTTCCTTATAGAGCTGATTGCTGAACACACAAACATGTATCAACACTTCTAGTATTAAGGTATTAAAGACAAGGCCCTAGCAAAAGCAAGTATTGTCTTGTTGGCACATGCTTACAGTCAGATTGCTAAACTTAAAGATCTTTTTTCCACCTCCAACTTCGCATTTAAACTGTAGGTGTTAAAGAGCATTAAGTAATCAAAAAATTATCACGCATATCTCAAAGTGTTTGAATGTCACGAGTTATATAAGGTAGTTCTTACCTCTTTATTTTCATTTAAATTTACTAGTAAGTTTTCTGGCATTGGTATAAATACATCTGGAAGAAAAAGAAAGAGAGCATTATTTTTTTTAATAACATCTCAAGCTTCCCCAATAGTATTTGCCAACCATTATATCTATTAAAAAAAGAATACAGTCATCAATGTGTAAACCCATTTAAAGACAAATTATGTGGATTTTTTTCTCCTCAGCATCCCTGTGGCTAGAAATCCATGTTAGAATAGCAATCAGGGTGAAAGGATAATCAAGACAAGTAAAAACACACAGCAAAGATTTTCTAGTGTCCGTTCTGTCCTGCCCCATAACATACAGGGAACAGTGACTTGAAACCAAAGGCAGAAGAACAGGCACTGAGCAGACCCCACAGAATCTGTAACAACTCACCAAGCATCAATATTTCAGATCATGAGAAAAAGAGAGATAATTGTACGAATCCAACTAGGAACTAGGAAGGCTGTCTTCATGTTTTAAGTCATGAACAGCCACAGCACTAGTCAGACATCAAGGTACGAACGCAGACATATGCTACTTCCGAAGCCATTACTAGAGACAAACGATCCGATCCAGAAACTCCCACCAGATAGAGTTTTCGAAAAGCCTGTCAAACCCAGCAGTCATTAGAAGACACGGATCACAGAAGTTATTTCTGCTTACCTTCGATATCTGAAACTATGAGCATCTGAGGCTGAGAGAGACCTTCCTGAAGACTGTAGAAATGGATTGTGCTGTCAAATGTTATGAAGCCTATTTTTGTTCTAGTGTTCCCAGGAAGCCTAAAAATGAGACATATGGTGTTCAGCAAGATGAAATTTCATTTCTGCAGGGTTTTTTTTAAACATCCACTGCACCTATCTAAGGTTGTTCCCAAGTAGTCAGCTCAACAGCTACACTGCACCAGTTTGAGTAAGTTGGTTTTGGGGAAAAAAAGAGCTCATAATAGAGTCACCTAGCAGACATTCAAGAAATATTTTAAGACGGTAATAAGAAATGGCAGAAAAGGAAGAACCAAGCTGCAAAATACCAAGCAGCATTTATATAAGTTCAAATGACATGAATTTTATGAAAAGTTTATTAGATACATGCATTGCTTTCACCAGAAACTTATCTAAATTTCAGCTTTTGAAAAGATGCAGTTCAATCCTTTTTGGGATTGGTGAAGCAGACAGGAAAGAGCCAGACTGACAAACAAGCCTCAAAACGACCTGGTGCAGCTGTGATGGAAAAGACTACAGCTTTACACTATATTTTAATACAACCCAGGGCATTGCTAGCTAACCGTAGGAAATTTCCTGACAGGAAGTACCGGCATGTTGGTGTATCACAAGTTCCACAAGAGTAACAAAAAGAAGAGATTCTAAGAAAAGGGTACTTACAAGTCAAGATTATCTAACAAGGTCTGGCAGACTGTATTCAAGTATCCCGTCTCTATTGCATTATGAGAGACATCAAACACAAAGAGGTACACAGGTGGTTGAGGTGGACGTAGCTGAAGAAAGGAAAGGTTACCTTTAATTTTCAAACTTACGTTTATTAGATCAGGTTTATTCATTCCACTGCAAGTTTAAAGTCTTATTAAAAGAGCGCACAGATGATAGTTAAAACTTCTAAATGCATTTGTTTCTTACTAGGTGATTCTAGAATGATAGTTTTCTTCCATAAGACCTACAAATATCTACATATTCTAAATACAGGAGAAATTTGACATCATAAATGTTTAGAAATGCAGAACTATCTGGAATTCTTCCAAAGAGTTCTCGGATATATTCCTTGAGTAGAAGCATCCTCTATAACAAGGCTTTTTCTGACTTCCCTCTGGAAATAAAACAAAAGGGGATAATAACAACGAGTGGATAAAATCTTACCATGTATTCAGATGGAGCCATAAACTCAATAGTAGCATTCTGGACTTCAGGTCTCTTATGAGGTTCTCCATAAACTCTCGTCACAGGATTATACATGAATTCTTCAGGAACTATGCAGATAAATGTTTATATTATTATTTCACACTTGTATTAGCTGTAGTGCATTTTAAAACAAATAGATTGACCCTTTCTGTGCCTGTTGGGAGAACTACAGTAGGTAGGGCAGCTACTTTGTCTCCTGTAGGGTACCTTGGAGGCCACGTCAGACTCACTGTACTTCATTACTGACACAACCGTCTTTGCCCACAGAAAACAATTGTCCTGTCTCACACCCCGGGACGACTGACAGCGATCCCTAGCACTGATATGGCCAATGGTGTTAGAGTCTCAAAGGCGAAGGTGGGACAGGTTAACCGTAACGGTTCGAAATATGCACGTTTAAAACCTACCATCATTCACTCTATAGCACAAATTGCATTTCCATCTCCTTTGGTCTAGAAAGCTGACAAAAGGGTTAATGTATGTCCGGCAGGAACGGCATCTCACAATAGTACTGGAAGTGACCACTGGCAATTGCTGGAAAAGAAAAGCTTCCTGTTTTAAAGCATCACCACGCTACAGCCGTTCATCTACGACAACATCACCTACACTGTGCTTCCCGGTGAGCCAGCCCAAGCACACTTGCTGAAGGAAGAAGCCTTTCTGCACCCTCACAGCACTCCTGCAATTCCTTAATAAGGTCGGAAGCGAGCTGTGACCTACTGGCTGCACAAGTTCCCTTTTCAAGCCTTTAAAGTCTTGAATTTTACCCTGATGGTTTAAGAGCAAGCCTTATACCAAATAAAAATCAAAAATCAGAAAATAACCCCACATCATTGAAAAATTACTTAAATTGTGAAAGATAACAATGCTTAAAAGACGCACTGCTACATTCACAAAGTCTACTGGCTATCTGAGGACATCCAAACCCCTTTAAATTTGTAATTAATTATTTAAGTTTAGAATTAGCACCAGGTTTGCTATAATAAATCAGTAACTAAAGCTGAGAGGTGACAAGACAAAGCAATCTAAGCAATACTGCAATTTAGATGTGTTGCCTTCTGCCACAGACCAAATGCTGTGCTGCCTCTAAGCTTCTGGTTTTTTGAGGTTTGGGAGAGGTTTTCGATTAAAGAAGTGAGGCTTGAAAGTTTAAAAATGGCAGGGAGAAAAAAAAAAAAATCAGAGAAATTACAATGATCTGTGTGGCACAGGGAAATGCCAGTTCCCGGGGTAAATTTTCTGGGCCAAGGTTAGCCAATGTACTTGACTTTCTTTTATAATTCATTGTCCAGCTCTGGACTTTTTAATAAAGGCATTGTTGATATTTCAACATTTAAAGTTTTGAATATTTGTCATACCGATAAGTCTTTGAAAGGATGAAGCAGGAGCCCCAAAGGAAGTTTGGCTTTATTCAATAAGGCCTGAGTTTGAGGAATGTTAGTCAGGGTACAGCGGAACAACCTACATGGAGGACAAAGGGTTATTTTCAGAGGCTTTCAGAGAATAAAATGATTATTTCAGTAGTACAGAGCATCCTTTATATTTTTCTAGAGCTGGTGATGGTGAATTTCCGTTTCCAGATAAAGGATCTTCTCCAGCCGTGCCAAATCATTCTGGTTTATTTTGAGCTTGACCCACAGCACACACTTTTGAGTTCTTATATTATTCTATACACGTGATTTTTACACAGAACTGAGCCTCACTGTCAAATTAACTTTGAACTCAAGTCAAAGTTAAGCCTAACAACATTCAAAATTGCACCAAGTCTTTATACACTTAGTGCTATTTTGCAATACCATGTTGAGGTGGCCTTCTACACAAACTGGAACCAGCGAAGTTTAAAAAGTTGTCTTAAAATTTACTAACTATAAACAACCCCACAGTCACTTTGAGAGACCCCACAGTGCAGATGTGCTTTTGCCAATCCAGTCCAGCCGGCTCGCACAAACAGCTTCACAAAGACGCTGTTATTGCCTTTGTCTATCATGAACAGACTTCCAAAGCAGGAGCACCTGGTTATACACAGTTTGATTGGTTCCCTTGGAGAGATTACCTGAATAACCAAATGCCAGCCTCTTGTTTGACATTTCATTTACTCCACTGTTTTAAAAGGTTACTTTCAATTCAGAGGTCACTCGTGTTTTTCTATCCACAACCTTTTTGGTGTATCTCAGGCAAATGAGTTAACTCCAATTTTATATCTTTTCTCCATCATACTTGCTGCCAGCTACACTGTGAAGTTTCTTTATTACACATCTATAGCTGCCTTGCAAGCAACACATTTTTCCTCATACTTCCTACACAGATAATTTTCCTCACTTCAATGTTTAAACCACTTACTGCCTTTATCTTGACACAGTGTAGTCCATTATCAATGTTTTCTACTCACAAAACTAAGGATTTTTTTTTTTTTAAGAGTTATGTTTAGAAGTATAAATTCCTACTTCTATGTATTTTGATGAATTATAGCAAATGGATAATCTTACTCAGGATTACAGTTGAGCTTCTGGATATCTTCATGCAAGTTTGGGACAGGAGCCTTCAAGAGGGTCGTAGGAAGAATATTTCTTTCTTGAAGAAGATTCACAGGTCTTAATCCTTCTTGCTGTAGACTCAGGCCAGCCATAGGTGCAGTTAAGTGATTCGTGCCCAGGGCAGGCTAGAGGCAAATAACATTTTAGAAATTAACACCAATTATTTGGGTGAAACTCACAGTTCATTTAATAAGCACACGTACTCTCTTCCATTTTTTTGTTTTGTTTAAAACCTGCTATTGTATTACAACAACATATTTAGAAATACTACTTGCTACATAAACTTGACTTAGGAATGTAATATAAGAAGGAAAAATTAGCATGCAGTTGCTCTTGAAATACAGAGGCTCAGCAGGCAAAAGTGTAGGTCAGTTCCCTTTGAAAGCTCAAGAAAAAAAACAGATACTTCAGCTAACAATAGCAACCGAAGGGAAGAAAAACACGCCAAAACCAGCTGAAAGTTTGAAGAGAAATTTTCTGAATAAATGAGGACAGAACACTTCAGAAGGAGCTGGCACACAGCTTTTCCAAACTTGCCTGGGTGTCAGCAAAAGCAGCAGTTTCGTCTACCATCTTGAACAAATGGCATTTCCCAGGAGCAGCACCCCACGGATGCACAACACACACCAACTGGCACTTTGCTTTACCCACGCACACCATGGGCAGCAAGGAGGTAAAAACCAAACAATCTTTACCTGGTGGAAATGTTTTGCTCCATCTGGATACTGCAGAGCAGATGGCTGCATTCCTGGTGCTCCGGGTGGAGAAGTATTTTGGTAGCCTGGAGGTAAGGTAGGGTAAGAATATCCAACACTTCTATTCATCTTAAGATTTGGGGCTGCAGGAGAAGGATGTGGAGTTCCTAGAGGCAGAGAACACAACAATTAACTGCTGAAGAACCGCAGCTCACTCACTGCATTCATAGAGCAGGAGGGCTTTTTGTTGCTGCTTAGTTTCCAAGTGTCAACAACTGGCAACTGCTGTCAGTTTTACAAAGTGCTTTTAACTGCTTTACCTCACTTACAGACGAAGACATGTAACTGTCAGTGTATATGTTTGCATATAAACTTCTGTCTTTCCCAGACTCTTAAAAATAAAAGTTGTGTAACTGTAATAATTTTTAATCTCAATGCCTTACCCACAAGGCCACCACCTTCGATTGCATCATAGCTGTTTTGGACCACAGACCCATCACTGGCAGCAGGTGCAGCATCACCTATTAAGAAAGAGAGTCCCAGTAAAAATGTCCACAAGTTACTAAGAAGTTGTAATGAGTCAGAATGAGTTGTATGCAAAGAAATTCTACTTGCTGGATGAATATAAGATTAGCGTAGTTTGGATCTACTCCATTTCTGCCCCAGGACAAAAGTGAATTAAATATACAACTCATCCTCTTTCACGCACACACTTCCTCAGTTTATGTGACCTCAACAAAGGACGTTATCATAACAACCCACTACCTTTTTTCAAGGAAAACAGAAGTTCCTATGCTTCTGGTTGAATGCTCTTTTAAGATTACTTTAGAGTAGGTATCAGCCATAACTTTCAAGCTGATATGCAACGAAGTGCCAGGGGACACTTTCTCCTCATCAGAAGAGGCCAGTTGCAGTTTTCAAACCCTAGAATTTCAGTACTGAGTTCCCCAAAAAACTTTTTCCACTGATAATCCACGGAAAAAAATCAAATTCCCTTCACTCACACACTTAATCCAATACTGCTCACCAAATGCCAACAGTTCTGATATGGTCACATACCAACTAAGATAGAAATTCCAGCTGAGATAACAAAAAGCCTTGAAACAGAGAGTACTCCCAAAGAGCAGCTTGTTGTAAGCTAACTGCCTAAATATACAAAGCCAGTTATCTATTGCTAAGGAGAAGTATTTTTTTATTGTCTCCAAAGACAATCCAATGAAAGGAACTAAGAATCTTGCTAGTGCCCAGCAGTCAGCCTACTTCACAGGTTCAACATTTCTGTCTCTCCAGGGCCCTGGAAATGTTTATCTTTATTATGAAGAAAAGGCTTTTGAAGCAAAAGCAGTTTCTAATACATCTCATATGTTCAAAACCAACCTAAATCCGAATATACTATTCTTGTACTCACACAGCTGCCACATATAAGAAACCATTGATCCAAACACGTAAAGAACCAACAGCTTCAACAGAACGACCTGTATACATAAAACCAAAACTGCTGACTGCCACGTGGCCCCATCCAGCGTGGGCACTAAATGCAACAGAAATGCAGGTTGGTCTCATACAGAGCTCTGAGGAGTTCTTAAATGATATTTGTGCAGGGTCTGCAGGAGACAAAGTCATATACCTGTCTTCAACAGCTGACGCTTAAGAGCCCCTGTAACTACCTTCAGAAACTGAGCAAATCCAAGGTGTGTTTCAGTGATTTTATACAGAAGGGAAGCTACACAAACAGGCAAGGAATTGCAGGGTCCACATTTTAGTTTACCCTGCAAAATAACACAATACAGGAAGTTTTACACAGATTATGTCCTCCACAGCAGTCAGGGATGCAGAGAAATGAGAATTTCAATATTACTTTATAATCCTAAAGGTAAAACTGAAAAGAGATGGTAAGTATGGGAGACACGGACATGTTAAGCAGCACTTAGAATGTTAGTTATTTTTATTTTGTTAACAACTGTGAGCAAGAAATATTTTACTTCCTTCTAGGCCCTTACCTGCTCCTTTCAGATAAAATTATGCTGTATTTGTATCAATTTTACTATGCAAGTCTCCAATAGAACAGAGTACTGGACTTTACATATTGCATATTAGAGCAAGCTGCGATATTCCAATTCAACAAAGAGAGCCCATTATTTCTTACCTTCTCGGTTTGCAGCTGAATTTAGCAGAGTCTGCGTATGAGGTGGTCCTGCTACCATTGTCGATGGCCTAATTAAAGGTGGGCCACCAACCGGTGGAGGTCCTAGAGGTGGCCTTACAGGGTGGAGTGGAGTTAAAGGCTGACTCACTGGTGGAGGCACCGATCCTGTAAAGAGATTAATTTTTAGGAGGAAAAAGTCACACAAGTTTTGATGTAAAACCCACACAGTTTGAACCTTAAATATTCCTCCTATTCGAATGATAAATAGCAGGACATACCTAGACCAAAAGACCCAAACATGTGTGTAGGTTTCACAGCTTCAGACTGTTTCTGTCATGCTCTTCTCATACACAGTTCCTGTTTCTATTATCCACGATCTCTTTCAGCTTTTCTTTGCTGTTGTTGTTAAGGATTTCAAGAGATACAGAAGTGTCCAAACTTCACTTACTGGGTCTGGACTTCATGAAGTTACAGTACAGCCCCATATTAGAAAGAGAATCATGAACTATGAAGAGTCTAGACGGACGCCCTCTGACAGGATGCTCACCTTCCACTTCAATAATCTGATGCAAAACAGCAACGTACAAATTCTACAGCTGCTAAAATTACTTGGGAAAAATGACAACCTGGGAAAGCATCATCAATGTGCAGTCTGCATCAAATCACGGCGTGTGTGAGCTGTTTCGCTCTGAAATGTTTAACCCTCCCTATTAAAAGTCACAGAGAAGTTTTTAATTGCTTTTATTTTTAAATTCTAGGCTTTCTCAAGCCAAGACATTTAGAAACCCAATTGCTTTACTTCCCTTCAAACAGAGACAAATCCCGAGAGCACTTCCACCCCTTTGTTCCCTATTATACTAGAAGCCAGAATAACAGCCCTTTACCTCTAGGAGGCCACCAATGTAGTTTAATATAAAAGTCAGCCTTTCAAAAGGTAAGGCCAAACCATTTGGACCAGTATCACCAGGTCCAAATGGTGCAGAGGCCCTGTAACCCATACAGGAAAGTATCCTGACGCATTCCCCACCACACAAAACGTGCAACTTCATAAGCCTGCACAGTACGGCCACATTTGAAAAGAAAAAAAGGAAAGGGGAGAAAAATGTCATCCAGTGAAGTTATCTGCTCATTTAGTGTTTGATATTGCAAAACTCATTACTAATTGCTGCGTGCAGGCAACACTATGACAGAACTTGGAAGAGACTGTGTGTCTAAGAGGCTGCCCAGTGCCGGCCACGCAGGCAGGGAGCTGGCAGACCTTTGCTCTGAGCAAGAGCATGATCACCTAACGAGCTGATTTCGTTTTAAAAGGGATCGTTGCTCTACAAAAAACCACCAGGGAAATTGTTCAAGAGGATTAACCACTGAACGAAGGTAAGAATTCTCTTACTGCAGATGCTTGCTCTAGTTTCATAGGCCTCTTCCCAAAATTTCCCAGCATTTTCCTCCCTAATTCTGAAGCACTAACTGTTTATTCCCATCCACTGTCAGAAATAGTTTCATGAATTCTGTAAGCTTAAGACAGTCATCTGAACATCATAGCAAAACTAGTCGGGCATATAACAAAAAAATAGCATCATGAAACATCTCTAATGAGGCTAAAGCACTTCACAAAGAGAAAAATATTTGTTTTAACATTTCAAATATTTCTGTATGTAGCTCCTATTTGTGTGCTCGGTTAGAAAAACGTTTGTAACAACAAAGAGCAGTTGGGCAAAGAGAAACCTGAGTATTAACTTTGTTTCCATAATAATCACAAGTTGCATAATAGCGCTATTTAAGGATAGGAAAGCTTTTTGCCACTGCATAGACCTGCACAGGGCAGCAGGAACATAAGTTTCATGCTTCCAGACTACTTTGTAAAGACTGACAATTACTATATAGGATGACGAAAATGACAAGTTTGGAGGAAGGAAGCTTTCCATTGAACCAGCCTCTATTTCAATGGCACAGAATGCTTTTCAGTTTTCTCTCCTGGCTGCACTCAAGCAGTTTGCATCGTGGTTGAGGGTGTTCAGAGACCCACCTGAATCAAGCAATTGACAGAAAGGCCAACAAGTTTTAAGCAGCAGAAGACTAAACAGGATTAGAGGTTTTCAACTGTGAAGTTCTGAAGTCCCCACTTGGCTGAAGTGTGCGATGCTCCAAGGAATGGTGAAGGTCACAGGAACAGCACTCCACACACACAGCTTCCCAGAACAAGACAGTGCTTCAGCCAACTGAAACGCCCACTCTGGGCACAGCACTCCCATTTCTAATCCAGAGAAATCACCTCATGATTTGCAATGTGCATTTTCTCAAAGTACCTACTGACAACCCCGTTGGACGAGCAAAAGAGTCAATTCTACGCTCTTTTCTCAAAAAGGAAGCTGACAAATGGGACCTGGGTAAAATATCAAAGAGTTACCTGGCTTCATGTAGCTGTTCTGAAGTGGAGGACCTCCTGGAGAAGCAGGATATTGATGACTTCCTGGAGGATTTGTATTTCCTGTTAGCGTTGGTGGCTGAGCAGACCCTGTCCCTGCCACGTGAGCCACATGGCTCGCTGGAGACCCAGCCGGCTGGCTGGCAGGAGCCTGGCCGTACTGCCAGTTGGAAAGCGCTGCTGCGCTAGCTCCAGGGGGAAAGCCAGCAGCAGATGACACAGCAGCCGAGTTCTGCAAGGTGGGCGGCAGCACCTGTGGAACAGGACCTGCAGGTTGTACCGGTGACCCAGGGAAAGGGGCCACTGGGGGCCTATTGAGAGTCTGCCCAGGTCCTTGGTAATTGTTTAATTGAGAAACATTCTGAGTGCCGCTATAATTATACTGTCCAAAAGGCTGGTGTGGAGGAACCTTCGCCGGCATCTGAGGTGAATACAATCCTGGAACAGAAGGGCTGTATCCCTGGCCATCCGATGGATGCATCAGCTGATTTTGAACAGGACCTGGAAGAAACAAAACCCAAACAACCCTTTAGAAAATCAGTGCTGTCTATCACTTCTGAAAACAAGCAATGCTCTTAGTCTTTCCTTTGGATTTTATCGGTCCCCAAACCATTTTGTTTTAAACAATCAAGTGTAAGTGACAGAAGTACTGGAATTTGATTGTATTTTCCTATTAGCACCTAGATCTTCATTTTGTTTTATAGTAGCCTTGCAACCGCTAAGCATACCAGTGCCTGGGTGCAATCCATCCTCCTGGATTGAAATCCACACGCGATCCTATTCCCATCTGCAGGAACACCCAAAAGGAAGCTGCCGGGAGAGGAGCGCTCTCCCACACAACTGGCAAACGTACAAGAAAGCAGACTGAAAGCGGAAGCATCCATTACGTAGTGACTCGGTTTCACTTGACGACTGACACCAACTTCAACTTTAGCTTACGGCAACGATGCAAACAGCTGGTTTCAGCACAGGTCACTGTGCTACTTCTCAAGTGACGGAGCTCGTCCATGAAAGTTTCTGCTGTTAATTTTAGTAAAAGAATTATTCATACTTATGTGAGCAGCCAACTGGTTGTGAAGACAGAATGACCATCATCTTTTTATCATAAAAGAATTAACCTATTGGGGAAAATATAACTCGATAGGGTAAATGGTGCTTTTTCTGTGTTCACTGGTTGGTATGACTGAACTCAGTTGTACTAATTTGGAGGAAAAAAAACCTGGAAAAACAATAATAACTCTGCAAACAGCAAACAATGCTCACAAGAGCATCGTCAGACTTCTGCTGTACACAGGAACACAGAGAGACAGAGCACCATCAGATTTCCAGTCTGATAAGAGCTCCACTCAGAACGCTACTATCACAGGTTGTTTGTGCTCTTGCCACAAATTGGACATTCTGAAGGGAGATGGTAAATTTTCAAGTGAAATCCTTCTGAGCAGAATACAGTGGATAATGGATGTTGCAGCCAGCCACGACTCCTTAAAAATTACAAAATGCCTTCCAATGTTGTATCATTTATCTTAGTCGGACGCACTGTCGCTTCCCCCACCCTGAACACACAGTTTGCATACTGGAGACGTTCCACAAACACAGTTAAACACCTGAAAGCAGAAGAGACCATTGTCATGGTTTAGAATTAAGATTATTTTCTTAGTATGCAAACCTGTACTATTTTCCAGTTTTCCAGAATTAGTTAAGATCTGGACAATTTTTTTGAACCTAGATAAAAAAAAGCACTTAATTTTCCAGACCAGAAACACCTGTGGGATTCAACACTTCAGTTTTGAAAAACAAGGCACAGAGATGAGCTTGCAGAGAGGATTTATATTTATCATACAAGTGCTGGAAACAGCTGCCACCACAATGAAATCAGAGTTTCATGTAACACTAAAACAAAGATGTCTGGTTTCCCACTGAAGCATTCTGGTTATCTTTCAAAAGGTGAGGAAGTTCACATTTCCAGGTTAAAATAGCTTTGAATTCTAGCTTAATTTATTGTCATAAATGCCAAACACAGAATACATCAAAAAACTCCATCAGGACAAGTAATGCACAGGTCATTTGGCTCCTCACTCCTTCGAAACCCTTAGGCTATGGTCCATGGAGCTGTTACTTCATTGAGCATTGTACATCTCCACGCTCTCTACAGAGCCTGGGCAGCACTGCAGTGCCAGTGATCTCATCCTCACTGCCCATTATCTGTGCAAAAGAAGTATGTACCATGTTATTCTCCACTCATTAATCTCAATACCCTACTTATCTTTCGGCGAGGAAATCCACTTACAATCCCCCCATCCTTACAACACTGCTCATCAATCTTAGCGGTAGCTGCCTAAAATCAATGGTGTCTAAACTAAAAGCTTCCAAACACGAAAACGCTAACAATTATGACTCATCTTCAAAAATTACCCTGCTATGTATCAGATGAGATTTCAACAATCCATGTACAAAACCCACTGTGAGTTAAACGTGCTAGCTCTAAGAACGGTGAAGGACTCTGGTGTGATGCCAAGCCTCCTGACAGCATCACCAGGTATGCTGATAGAATAACGCTGCTATGAGCCATACGAAAAACACGGAACAAATACAAATTGATTTCATAACTTGATTATTTACCTTCAAGCAAGACTCTCTAGCCTAGGCAGGAATCAGGATACTTGGATTGTTCTCTGACACATATTTCCCTCTTGAGGGACAAGTCAGAGGATAAAGCAATAAAAGCAAATTGAAATTCAAGCCTGACCAGCCCGGTATTTTCTATGGTACTTTGCTTCAAAGCACGATATTCCAAGTTTTAAATTTTATTTCTGAAGTCAGGAACACAACAGAAAGCCTTGATATCCTACACACAATTCATGTCTCCAAGACAAGCCTGCATAAAGCCGAAACAAAACTAAAGCAATAGCCCTGAAGGGCACAAACCCTTTCCAAAGAGCTTCACAGTGCACAAAAACATCTCAGGACTTGCTGTTTTGCGGCTGGGGGGTACCCAGCTTGACCTGACCTTTTTACCAAGGCCTGTCAAGAGAGCACATAGGCGCTCCAGCTTTCCCAAACACTGCTGCTGCTTTTCTGTGCTGTTCTGCGAAGCCGAGAGCCAACGAAGAATTCTGTGTAGACTGAAGAGCTATAGCACCTGCACGGCAACAAAACAACCGACATGCAGAGACCACAGGGGTGAGTCGGTGATACAAGGAAGGCCATGAGCTTAACAGCAAAAGGAACACAAGGTCATTTAACACTTCTAAGAGATCAGGAATAGCACCAGAATATGTATGAAGGTTGCCCTATGGTTTTATAAAATGCAGGTCAAAATACTAGTGCAGGAGGCTAGGATTCAAGTCATATCTTCCACCATACAGAATTTCACTGTCACCTACTCCAAGTCAGTGCTTTCATACATCCCTTCCACCAGCCACAACCTCTCCAACCTCCAGGGAGACGCAAGGATAGACACAATAAAAAGCTACATCTTGACCGAACTGCCATGGGATTGGTCACCATGAGTGCCTACTGCAGCTGGCATTGACCCTCTGGTTTCCAAGCCCAACAGCTTCTAAAGCATCTCATGACCTCATAGCAACGTGCAAAGATATCATGTGAGCAGAGCAAAACAGTTCTAAAAGCATCATTCCTCCTTCTTGTTTGTGCTTCAGATATGTTAAATGGAAAGCAAATTAGCAACTTGCAGTTAAATCAGTACAGAATACTGGTCCTATTAAAAGCAAAATACAACTGAAGTAGCGGAAGGTTGTTACTAAGCAACCCAATGCTCCATGCTGAATGCTTTCCCAGTCAGCACAGCCTGCCGCGGTGGCAGTTTACCATGTTCACGGACACGCGAGCTTGGGGAGTCACCTGCCAATAGGAAAGCAAGCAACAAGTTGAGAGGAAGCACTAACAGCTAGGTAACAATTCACCATTCTGCTGACAGCTTTCTTTCCTCCGACCACCACAAGCACCACAACAGTGCTCTCAGTACCTTCTAGGCTGTTTTGAAAGAGCTTTGCTTTTACTCTAAAGGTCAAGGATCATAGCACCTTCTCAACATATATCTCAAGCAAGCTAAGTACAGTCCATGCTTGAATAATCTCATGTAGTCAAAAGGCCAGCAACCCAAACCTTATCTCTAACATGCCACGACAACTATTTAATTTTATTACCATGTATTTGTGTAACTCTAAATTTCAGTTCTTTATTTTTTGCACATCTGACAGGTGGGTGGCCTGAAATTCCTCCTCCTCCAACAGCCTCCCCAGACCTTCCACTACGTGCTTAATTCAACTACAGGGAAGCCAACAAACAGAAAGCAATGCCAGTCTATAAAGCATCCCACTCAATTACTCCATTAGTGAACGTTCTCTCTGCACATTCTCTGCTTAGACTGTAAGCTCTCGAGAACAGAGGCTCTCTCTTCAGGCTGTATCCAAGTGCTTCCCACTGTCCCGACCCTTATAAGCAACTCCACAGCTGGTTGTAAAATGTTGTTTTGCAGATAACTTTGAGGAAAGGTAAGGAGTGCACTGTGAAGGAGGAGGGGCAAGAAAAGTCACGTCATTTAATTCTCAAGCATAAAGCAGAAAAATCAAAAGATCTCATTATAATCGTATTGATTATGATGCAGCACAACTACTGAAACACAGGGAAGGACTTTTATCAGGGAGTGCAGGGACAGCACAAGGGGGAACGGTTTTAAGCTGAAAGAAGAAAGACTGAGATGAGATCTTAGGAACAAATGTTCTGCTGTGAGGGTGGGGAGGCCCTGGCCCAGGTTGCCCAACCCTGGAGGGGTTCAAGGCCAGGTTGGATGGGGCTTTGAGCGACTGGCTCCAGTGGGAGGTGTCCCTGCCCATGGTAGGGGGTGGAACTGGATGGGCTTTGAGGTTCCTTCCAAGCCAAACCGTTCCATGATCCTACGATTGCGGAACCAAGCGCAGAGGATGATGCTGTCTGTCTACATGAAATCAGGAAATGCTTCCGACAGCACAGATTCCCACACACACAAATACAAACAGGTACAGAGACAAGGCTCGCCTTGCATTTCTTTCTGCAGAACTGAAAAGGCTGGTGAGTTACTCAGCTCCACCTTCGATCTCTCCTCGAGAGGGAAGGAAGCTGCCCGGACTCTCCGGGACAGCAGGAAGGCGATGGCCCTGGTTCTGCAGGGATGGCCCCGGTTCCGCCCCGTGGTGCCACATGTACAGAGTGGCCAAAGGGTCACGCCACGAACACAGTCTGGGACGAGGCCCGTTTTTCCATCTTCCTTGGAAAAATGGCCGTGAGCACGGGAGGAGTGGCAGAGGGAGCCCAGTTTTTTGCTGTCGTTTTCCCAGGGACACGGGACACAGCCACTGCTCCTCCTTTATTCCCTCTGCCCCCCCAGTCCTGCTGTGCTTCCCCTCGGGTGCCCGGGCCATGGTGAGGCCGCAGAGAACACACACTGGGGTCCCTACATGTCCTCCTACCTCTCCGCCCGTGGGGACCCCCGACCTGGGGAGCTCCGAGCCCCACTCCCACCCCCGCCAGGTCCTGCATGCCCCATCCCTGACTCTCGGCCCCCAGACCCTCAGCCCCCAACCCTCAGCGGGTCCCGGATCTCCCACCCCGCTCCTGCACCCCCGACCCTCACCGGGTCCGGGACCCCCGATCTCGGACCCCAAATCCTTGTGCCGGGAAGCCCCAGTCCCAGACCCCCGTATTCTCGCCAGGGCCCATGACCTCTGCCAGGTCCCGGACCCCAACCCTTCCCAGGACCCCGGGATCCCTGATCCCAGGCTCTCAGCAGGGCCCCAGGATTCCCGACCCTCAATCCCCTGGAACTCCGATCCCCGACCCCAGACCCTCACCAGGGTCCCGGGGAACCCCAATCCCGGGGAGACCTCATACTGGACCCTCACCAGGACCCCGGGGAGCCCCGATCCTGGAATCTCCGATCCCGGACCCTCACGAAGGTCCCGGGGAGCGCCGATACCGGACCCTCACCAGGGTCCTGGGGACCCTCAGCCCCTAATCCGGGGATCCGCAATCCCAGACTCTCACCAGGACCTCGAGGATCTCCGGCCCGACCGCGGGACCCCCAACCCCTGATCCCGACCCCCCTCCCAGAGTCCCGGGAGCCGCGACCCCCGCTGCTGCGGCCCTGCCCCTCCCCGTGCCGGCGCTCACCGTTGGTGCAGGGCTGCTGCGCGCGGTGCCCGGCGGGCTGGGCCATGGCGGCGGCGCCGGGGCCGGTGTGGAAGCCCGGCGGGGGCGGAGCGGCCGCGCACCGGAAGCGCGGGGCGCGCGCAGGCGCGCTCGGGACACGTGGCACTTCCGGCGGCGGCGCTGCGGCACCGGGCGGGGCCGCGCCTTAAGGGGGCAGCGGCGGCACCCGCGGCACCCAGCGCAGCGGCCGAGCGCCCGGTAAGGCCGGGAGGGGTGTCGGGGTGCTGGTGTTCCGGTACTGGTGTGTAGGTGTCGGGGGGGGCCCGGTGCCGGTGTCACGGTGATCGGGGGGGGCCGGTGCCCGCGTGTCGGTGCCGATGTGTAGGTGGTCGGGGGGCCCGGTGCCGGTGTGTCGGAGTGCCGGTGTGTCGGGATGCCGGTGTGCCGGGATGCCGGTGTCACGGTGATCGGTGGCCGATGCCGGTGTCACATAGTGCCCGCACTTTAGGCTCGGCAGAGGCGGTGGTGGGTGAGCTCGGGGGCGGAGGGGGCTCCCGGGATTCCCAGTGGCTCCGGGATGCCGGGCCGCGTTCTCTTATCCTGCTCGGAGCGGCCACCGTGGCTCCGGGATGCTGGGCCTCCCCCCTTATCCTGCCGGGATGCCCGGTCAGCCCTCCTCCTGCCGGAGCCACGGCGGTGGGTGCGGGATCCCCCTGGCCCGGCGGGACCCTCTCTGGCTCTGCCTCACCAGCTCTGGGTGCCAGGGCTGCCCTGGGCTCCCCCCAGGCTCCTCCTGCGGCTCCGCTCTGCCAGACCCGGGCCGAGCACCTTTATCTCCTCAGAAATCATGGCTTTTAAGGGTTCTTTATAAGTGATTAAATTGCTGCCGTGGGTCTAGAAGGGAGGCTTTGAGCACCCTGACCCAGCGGGAGGTGTCCCAGTCCTTGGCAGGAGCTGGAACTGGATGGGTTTGGAGGTCCCTTCCAACCTGAACCATTCCGTGATGCTGTGACAGCTGTTTTTTTGTCAACCTGGATCAGGTGCCCTTGGGAATGAGCGCGCTGCAGGGCTGTCTGCACGGACACACTGCCTGGTTTGCTGCTTCTGATGTGCTTAAGATCCGTGCTAAATGCGCGTAAGGTCTCGGAGTACAAGGTGCAATACAACTAAATTCAAGTCATCTGTCACGCGATACATAATCCTTCTGGTTTTCAGCCCAGCTGGGAACAGACCACCCCGATGAGCGTTTGTTCTGAAATCTCAAAGGTGCTTTGCTGTCAAAATACTGATCAAAATATCCATAGACCTGTGCCATTACCTGATTTCACGCTCTGTTCTTTTCCTTAGCTTTTAAAACGCTACCTCAAAATGCAGTTTCTTAGTATAGAATGAACTGGGCTGGAGAGGACAGATATCAGCTTATTCACTGAGTTTCACGGGGATTTTGATTTTTGTTGTCCATGGTAATGTCTTATGATGTTAAAATGAGCGTAAGTAAAATGACAGCTTTAAGCAATCGTGTTTATATCATACTTGAACCGCTGCAAATGCACCCTTAAAAATAGAGTTTAGGCTCTTGCTTACAAGTGGTGTTTTCAGCCTTAATTGTCGTCAGCAGGGTTGGTACGGTTGAGTTGGACAGAGGTTTCTTTCCCAACTCCCGCTGACAGCATCCACCCAGGCACTGCACAGGGCGCTTCCAGGTACTGCAGGAGCTGCTCTGCTTGGGATTTTCCTAATTATTCCCTAAAGGGGTTTAAAACTGTCTTTAAAAGGCCAATATCCTCCCCTGTCTAAAGTTTTACAGACTTTGAAATTAAGCGTTGTTCTAACTGGTTTAGAAGTGAAGTAATGAATTTGTAGCTAGAAAAATGCACATCCAGAGTTGGGAAAAAATTCCTTGTTTTTCAGAATATGAAAGAAAGACGTGTGAGTGAGTTACTTGCAAGTCCTTGCTGTTAGTGACATTCCCCTCAGGAGGCTGGCTCAAGGTGTTACTGAAGCCACCAGGTGGGAATTCCACATCCTTATGGTCAGAAGTGATCTCCAGTAGGCAAACCCATCCCATGGGCTGTAGGGTGGCTTATGGGGCTCCGTGGGGGCTACTAAATGATACTTTGCTGGTGAAATAATGTTAGCCAGGGTTGTTGGAGACATTTTTGAAGTGTTAGCCATCAGCTGTTGATGTGATGCCGGAAAATTCCCTTCCATAGTTTTGTTAAGGAGGCAGGAGTAAGTGGTGATGTCTGTAGAAACAGTTGGTTCCAGAAGATTGTCTTGTGTCCAGTACAATTTTTCATTTAAAGCTGATGTGTTCTTGCAGCTGATTTGTTTTTTCAGGAGAACTCTTCAAATAATCCTGAAATAGTATTTTTGTCGTCTTTATGGCTTATGAACAGTCATTGCCAGAATTTTCATTGTTCTGCTTTTCTGGTATTTTGAACATGGGCTTGAGAGTTTGGGTCTGTGTGCACTGAGCAGCCTTCGCTCTCCACTTCATTCCATGATTTGGATGTCTCGGCGGTGTTAACAACTCTTGATACCAGTGCAGAGCCACTATGGCTTTTTAATGCTTTGATTTAACACTCCTGTGAATTACGTGGTTACCTTTCCTGTGTGATAAGAGTAGATTTAATATCTCTATTCAAATATTACCAGTGTGCCTTTATAATTAGCAGCCTGTTTTTTTTCCCCTCAATTTAACAGTATTTCCCCTTCAAGCGCTGCCAGCTGATACAGAGACTGTTCTGCGTGTATTTGGAGAGCTTTGTTTATAAACCCATTTTTTTGTGGTGATGGAAATTTAACCTGTATTGATGTGTATTTGCAGACTAATCCTGTTCTCGCTTTAATCAGTTGAACTTTGCCCCTGAAAATCTTTTCTGTAACGCGTAAAGATATTGTGGTGGTGTTTTATCCACGAGTTTAATAGATAGAAAAGGTTAATACAACTGAACGCTGTAGAGTTATTCTCACCTCAGTAATGTGAGCACTACTCTTACATCACGCTGTTTGCCCTGATTTGCAGGTTATTTGAGTCTATGGTTTTTCTAAGCCCCATAGAGGCTTTTCTCGATCGGTATTTTGCTCAAGCAATAAATAAATCTGCTGATGCGTAGGTTCTGCCGTGTTTGCTTAGTCTTGACCTTTGCTTTTTAGCCATGCAAGGGACAGTTTCACTTGTGACGTTGTGCAACTGGGTGTTTATGCATTGACGAGTGAGTGTATGTGATTTGTATCCTTAAAGGCTGTGCCTGTTGCGTGTGACCGGTTGTTTAGAGCCACGTAGGACTTGGGTGAGGCTTTTGGATTAGTTATGGAGAAACCAAGGACTCAACCATCGTCTTCAACCAAAGAGGCAAACGTGGCTGAAAAGATTTTTGTTAAAGTGCAAGCAAAAGTGATTAGAATGTTCTTTCCTCCTCTTTCTTATCTTTCTGTGATCTGCCTGTGGCTACAAAGTGGAGAAACTCTGCTCGTGTCCATGAGTGTAACCGCTGGGACAAATGCCTGGCTTTGGGTCTGGTGCTGACCTGTGTTTTGACTGCGTGAGTGCTGTTCTTCAGGGTCAGAGATACCCTAAAGTCATCTTGTGACCCTCAAGGTCACAAAGAGAGCGGCAGGACAGCATGCAGCGGCGTGGATACCTCTGCCAGCTGCAGTCCGGTTTCTCAAGGGCAGTTGAACCCCAGTGTCCCCCGATGTTGGCAGGGGTTATGTGCTCTAGGAGGGACTAGCTGGCTAAATGCTTCTAAAGATGTCACCCTTTAGTCTTTCAAGACGTTTTCGTGCTAGACTCGCTGCCAAACCGGTGCCTTCAGCATGGTTATCCTCACTTTAGATTATGAGGAAATTAAGATGAAAGCTAAGAAATTAATTGCTCATGGCTGTGCGGTGAACCTAGTGATGGCGTGATCCATCGCTTTGGCAGTAGCCACGATTCCTGCTCTGCGCTGCCTGTCCTCGTGGGCACTCAAGGTGTGCCAGAGCTCCCCCAGCACCTCCGCTGTGGTGCAGAGGGAATTTTCTGGGACAGTAACAACTGAATTTGTCGGTCTGCACAATCTATCCCGGCCATGTGCTTCTTTCCCAGGGATGAGCATAGCAGCCTTCTATTTTTTTAACCATATCATAAAGAAGATGTATTTGTGGAGTAGCAGAGCTTCATCCTGGTAGCCAGGGGTGTCCTGCCTGTGGTGGTCAACTGAATTTGACGGATGGTTGTATGGCACAGCTGGAGTGTTGGCTGTAGCCATCCTGACTGCTCTCAGCTTGACCTTCTGTTCTTCAGTCTAAGCTGAAGGAATTTGGTGGGAAACGTGGTGTTCTAGAGTCCTTTTTTAAACATCAGTTTTGCATTCACGGCTTAAATTGTAGCCGCCTGTGAAGGACGGTACAGGAGATCATGGTCTTTGAATGGTAATTCCTGTGCTTTGTGCGAGGGAGTTGCTTCCCGTTACGAGCCAAAGGGACAGGTTCTGTGTGGACAGTAGGGATTTATTTGGTATCAAACTTCTCTGGATTCAACTTCACAAAACTTCTTCGTCCCTTCAGCCTGTGCTTCACCCCCCGGCAGCTTCCAGGGGTGCTGCCTCTGCACTGCACCCCGCTCTTACCCTCTCAAAAGCGCCACTTCTTCCCAGTTGAAGAGTTGATGGAAAGATTCCATTTGAAGTCTTCAGGGGAATATCGAACGCCTCCACCAGACCATAGTTAAGATAAAATTATTTTTACTTTTTGTAATGACTTCAGTCCACGTGGCATTTTCTGAAGGGAGGAAAATGTTGTTGAATCATAAGGTCTGGATTCTGTTTTCGGTTTCTACACTGAGATTTTTTTATGTGCTGTGGTGTCAATGATACAGTTTACCAAAACAAAATTGATTTTTATTCTTCATGCAGGACTTTGAATTACTTTTGTTACTTATAAATATCTTAATGTTTAATGTGCTGCCCTGACAGATCTTAAATGCATTATGTTTTCTGTTTATTTCAGATTGTAAGATTCAGATATGTCCTTCATATTTGATTGGATTTACAGTGGTTTCAGTAGTGTATTGCAGTTTTTAGGTAAGTTTTTTGTTGTGTGAGGTTTTTCTTCTTTGCTGTTCTTGTATAAAATGTCTGTTCATCTCTGTTATCTTCAAATATAGCTGCTGGGTTAAATAATAATAATAATAATAATAATAATAATAATAATAATAATAGTAGTTTTGGTGTATATTCAGTAACACTCAAACAAAAGCATCATTCATCAGTACCAAATATTCCAGAGCGTGCTCTTCACGCGATCTTATGTTAACCTCTTGGAAAAATTACATTTTCTTTCATGAATACTGATAGGTTTGGTTTTTCTAATCGTACTGAGTTTAAGACGGTGTAATTGAGTTGACTTTTATGGAGTTTCTCCTGGTTTTCTCTGCTGTGAAGAAGTGAACTTGGTTATTTTAGTTCAGCTCTTTTGCACGTGGGGAAATCACTTGAGAATCCAAATATGAGAGGCTGTCTCCACGAGGTTAGTGCTGGCTGTCGAAGCTCTTGCTCCTGTTCAGCAGTGCCTTATTCTGTGACTGGTGTCACTGCCAGACTTGACTGACATCTGCTGAAAAGCCTCAGGAAAGTATTTCCTGGCCAAAAGAGTCTGCAACCCATATCAATCCAAAATGAAATATTGACTTGTACAAAGCAGGAAGGAGGGGAAAAAAATCCAGGAGGAAAGGGAATGTTAGATTACTAAGAAGAGGAACAGAAGTTGCAGATCATTTGAGTAAAAGGCACAATTTACAAGTTCCAAGTGGTTTTATTGAGGATAAAAAGCTTTTGAGACTAATGAAGCATGGCAAGCTGTGCCACCTGCCTTTTATCAGTTGAAAGTTTAAACCTTTTTGCTGAATGTTAGACCCTTGGCCTCCTATCAAAATATTGGTGAAGTTTTAACTAAGTTGGCTAATCTTCCTTATCTCCTCTTACTGAGCCCAGCAGTGATTACTGCACACTGACCCTCTTTTCCGTTCCTGAGCACGCAAAGTCTAATTCTGGTGAAAGGTACTGGAGCTGGAAGTAGGGAAGAGAGTTGCTTTCAGTACATCCCTCTTATTCGAGAAGAAATACTTTCCCTTCTCTTTTTTTTGCTTCCTTTTGCAGTTGAAGCGGGTTGTTTTTAACCTTTGGGACACTCCTGGCAGTTGGAGTACTGTCCTGTTGGTGCGATCTCTTTAGGAAGTACGTCTTCGCACACTCTTAGAATGCACAGAGAATCTTATATATCTATAAATTATGGTCTTGGTGTAGCTAATAGCTGAAGCGTTGCTGCTTGTTTGTTTGAAAGACATTTGGGAAGCATGAAATGCTTCAGAGAAAGCAGCAGCACCTGATCTGGGAGGAAGGGCTTCTGCATGTCCAGGCTGAGAGTGGTAAAGATCTAATTGTTCTACTGTGGTTTAATAGAGTTTTGTGAACTAGAGTTCACTCATACTAAGGTGAGTGTGAACTAGAGTTTCTCCTGTGATGTGACATAGCATATGAAAATGTTTGTCTACTCCTCCTTTGTCTGTGAACATGAATACTTCCCCCTCCACTCTATTTTAATAAAGTATATTTGGGCATGTGAGGTGAGTTTGGGAACTAAGAGTTGAAAGAACATCGTACAGTATCTGTAGTAATATAGTTCATTAATGAAATGGGCTGAGGAATATGAAAACATATTCATTCCTGCAAGTTTCAAAATATATCCTCGCTGGAACGCGATCCCAGAGATTAGCTTAAAGGCAGGGGGAGAGGTGAGCAAACAGCAGCGGTGTAAAGGTCGGCCAGACGGAGACACGTGTGCCGTGGTGCTGCTGCAGCATCGACGGGGCTGTCCGAGCAGCCGCATTGCTTAAAATCCCACCAAATAAAACACATATAGGATAACACATTAGGTAAGAATTAAAAATGAGGACCCCAGAAATTGGTGTTCCTGGCTCACTCTGCTGCCCGCTGGCCTCGGGGCTGTCGGAGCGCGTGGGGCGGCTGCCAGGCTCTTGCCTGCGCACGGGGCACAGCGCTCGACTTTGCGGATTGGGAAGGTTGGTTGTGTTTGCAGGAGAAGGTGCAGTTAAGTCTGGGGACCGCAGCGATGCAACACTTTGCGCTCTAACAGTTAAGTCTGATGGTGTACGTCACAAAATGTTTGTGTCATCGCAGTGGTGGTAAAATAAACTTTTCCCCAGTGTATTGTAGCGTACTGTAAAATTATATAGTGAAAGATCCTGGTGACTTCAAAACCTCCCTCGTTGCAATCTTTGGCTGCATTTTGCAGTTCTTTTTACAAAGAAGAGAGAGAATTGTGTTGGGAACATAGCTTCATTTTGCCCTTTGGAAGAAGTGTCATTTCAGCATGTGTGTATATACATTTCCCCACTCTGATATGTGTTCAGCCCTCATGAAGGCTGTGAGCTCAGTAGTTGCTCCTAAGGAGATGTACAGTGTGGAACATCCAGCTGCAGGTTTTTGAGGAGAAATAAGAGGTTTTCTGCTTAAAAAAGGCAAAGCCAAAAGGCTCGAGTACTTTTTTCAGTATGGAACATGATTTTTTTTTTGGTTTTTTTACATGAAATTTGTCTTAGAAACATTTTACTCTGAAAATTGTTCAGTTTGAAGCAGTGAAAAGTTATCCTGGCATAGGATGTAGGGTTGGCAAGTTTAAGAGAATCACCCCTTGATAGCCTCGAAGTTAAAATGTGGCATTCACATTTGACACATCCTTCCTCTTCTTCTCAGCATCTGTTTTATTACTGGGGTTACAGTAGAGAAATAAAGCGGAAAAGGCATTTTTGCATTGAATACAGTCAGTGAAAATAAAGTTTCCTATTCCTGTTATGAAAGCATTCTCACACTGGCAGCAAGTGTATCAGAATTGCCCTGCTGATATTCAGGATATATCCATGCAATTTAGTTGGGGGTAGGGGTGAGTGTTACTTTTGTCAAAATAACACATGAACCAACATGGAAGAATTTATACACATAATTATTACGACTGTTGACATTGAAAGTTGTTTCTCTGTAATATACCCATTGAGGTCTTTTTGCCTTAGTGTTTTTATCATAACTGAACAAAACACCCTCTCTCCGTGACCTTTAAGGTCCCTTTCAAGCCAAACTATTCTATGATTCTGTGTCCAGGATGGTCCATGTTTCAGCGCCTGCTGTCAGCACTGCACCCACACACCCCTCTCTGCCACCTGGGAGCAACTCTGCCCTTTTGCTGGAGCGGAGTAAGCTACACTGGCAAAATTTAGTCCTGTTTTGATGCGTTTTTCCCAAGGTAATGTAAATACATCTATGTGAGTGACACATTTACGTAAGTTGTGTGCCTCTCCCCCACTGAGCATCCCATAAGCCCCACGTGGTGCATGCTGTGCAGCAGGCGCAGGAGTAGGTGTACGTGTAGTTTGTACGAGTAGAAAAGGGATAAAGGGCATTGCTAAGTGCATGGTAGAGCTTGACCTGTCTGTATTTTGTACTGTAACACTTTTCTAGTGCTAGAGATGATTTTGCTCCCAGGAGCAATGTACTCCTACCAATTTAACTGATTAATCACTAAGTTGTTCTTCGTTCTAGGACTGTACAAGAAATCGGGCAAACTAGTGTTTCTTGGACTGGACAATGCTGGAAAAACAACGCTGCTGCACATGCTTAAAGATGACAGACTGGGACAACACGTCCCCACGTTACACCCCAGTAAGTTAATATTGCTAGTTCCGTAGCTAGAAGGTGTTCAGAATGTTGCTGAGAAGCAGGATCTGATGATGCATCATAAGACCCACCAGTGTAACTGGGGAGAAGCTGAGGAATTCCTGGGATTGCAATTTGTAGATAGGTCAGGTAATAGTAAGATAAATGCCTATAGGATAGTTCACTGTGGTAGATTTAAAATTAAGAGGTGAGTGATGAGCAGAATGATAGAGCTGAGAGTCCAGATTACAGAAGATATGGGAAGTTTGTGCTCACAGTGTTTGGAAGCGGCTTCTCTGTGTAGTTGGAAAATTAGAGTTTCAGTATGCTGTTCACGTTTTTTTGGCTCAGAGGTTGCTGTGTAATTGTTATCCTGGTAGTCTCATGGGAGAAAAAGTTCAGCACAGGTTAGAAATGTAGATGGGTGAAGTCCAGTAAGGAGTTGAGAAACTGGGAAAGGATGTGAAGAGGAGAAACCTTGAGCAGTGTTGTACATGAAATGCCCCTTTTGTGGCAGACCAGATGCCAGAGCCAACTGTTTGTGTAATGTCTAGGGATAAATAACATGCAAATATTCTCTGCTAATCTTAGCATTATAGATACTTCACATGTGTTTTAACAACAGAATGATATTAACTGTTAAACATGCGTGTTGTTGATTTTGAGAGAAGAATGGATTGCTCTGATTTTGTTTCTTGAATAACAATGTACTGAAGGTATTTTGACAGCAAGTAAAATCAACATGCTAGAGGATTAGACACTTAATGCGCTGCATAATCATCACAGAGAACATAATTCTGTGTATTTCTAGCTTCAGAAGAGCTGACGATTGCTGGCATGACGTTCACTACCTTCGATCTGGGGGGACACGCTCAGGGTAAGAGAGTACTTTGACTCACTTTACTGGATTGAGTTAGGGCTCGTGAAAGTCTGTTTTGACTCATAAATACAACCATGCATTAGAGATTGACTTCCCACACTGGCTTTGATGGTATGAAAAACATCCACTACTCTCTTTATCTCAGCTATATATCACACATCCCAAATGTAATACAGTTTAGGAAGAGCTGCAGTAGAGCATAAATTTTTGATGGATATCTGTATTTTGAAGGGGATTCTGTGCTTTGAATGGCTTATATTTACCTTGAAGCTTTGTGCTTCAAACTTACCTGTGATACAGTTCCTGGAGAAATGCGGGAAGCTTCAGTGTACATGTGGGATAGAGTGGTGGTAATGGTTGTCTTAATTACTAATGTTCCTTGCTCTGGATTTTGGGATAATTTTCTTTTGTTTTTAATTCACATAGAATCGTAGAATGAGGTCATAGAGTCCAATCATACCTGGCCACTACTAAACCATATCCCTGAGCCCTTCATCTATCTGTCTTTTAAATACCTCCAGGGATGGTGACCCAACCACCTTCCTGGGCAGCCTATGCCAGTGGCTAATAACCCTGAAATATTTCCTGATGTCTGCGTCTTCCCTGCAGCTCGCAGAGTGTGGAAGAACTATCTGCCTGCGATTAATGGCATTGTGTTCTTGGTGGACTGTGCAGATCATGAAAGATTGCTCGAATCAAAAGAAGAACTAGATGTAAGTTTAATTTTTTGAAGCTTCTAAGAAATAAGCTCAAATTCCCAGTGTCCAACAGAGCTCTGCTGCCACCTGGACATGAGGAGCAGAAATTTGACCTTCTGTATTCTAAATTAATCTCTCCTTCTTTCTCCTTTCCTTTGTAGTCACTAATGACAGATGAAACTATTGCTAATGTGCCTATCTTAATTCTTGGTAACAAGATTGACAGACCTGAAGCCATTAGCGAAGAGAGGTTACGAGAGATGTTTGGTCTGTATGGCCAGACAACAGGAAAGGTAATGCTCCTTTTTGGTTGTTTTCGGTGGCTTTGGGTTTTTTGTTAGGATGTTTATTTACCTTATTTATATGCCGACTCCAGTTCGGTCCAGCTGCACAAAATAAATGGTTCTTAATTTATAACATACCTGATATGTAATAGCTGTATATGGAATTAATGAATTGTGGTTTCTCATTTTGTGTGTGCATCAGTACTACAGTTTTTTTACATTGTATTTCATGCCAGACTTTTTCCAGAGCTAATTTAATTGTACTTGGGCTAATTCTTAGTACTTCAGCTTTCCTATGCAGGAGTTTGAAAGGATGAGGAAGTTTAGGCTGTAGTTCTAGAGAGAGCTATCAGAGAAAACTGGATAAAGTCCTTCAGTAAGTGACTTTACTCATTTAAAGTGCAGATACATTGGTACAATGCGTTACTTAACATAATTACATAAAGCTTAGGAATGCATTTACACCGTCGTAGCAGTCTGAGTTTGTAGGTTGTGAGGAAAAGTTTCCTACTGGCATGGGTAGCAACAAGACAGATTTATGTTACAGATCTTCGTGATACTTAACTCTTCTTAATGTAAAGTAAATACAGTCTGCTACTTGTAGGAGACGTTGGATGCAGGGCGCTAGAAACAAGTTGCTCCATTGTCCTTTGTCCTTGGAAAGACACCTTTCAGCAGCTGACAGAGCTGTTCCAGTGTGGCTTTCGTCCCATCTCTCATTAGATGAGCAGCAGTGTGGCTCTGTGGAGGTGGGCGCCTGGTCTTGTAGTTCCTCTTCTCCCCTAGGCGTATTTATTCTTAGCTGTTCTCTTTAAAGTTCAGCGCCAGTCAGAGCTTAGATTGAGCAGGAAGAGATCTTTACCTTCTTGTTTTCCATGTGAAAGGATCGCACAGGTTAGTTTTTATGGTTACTACTGACTTCTGGTTTTTTTTTGGTATCTTGCCCTGGTTTTTACGACACAACCTGTAGTCTGTGAAGTATGAATACAGTTGTGAATCTCCAGTTGAGCAACAGCTTAATTGCACTACTCATCTTGGCAAGCAAGCAACTTACACTCTTCCTACGGCCGGTCCTACGATTGGTAGCAAATGTTCTTCTCAGCCTGGTTGGGAAGCTTTTGGAAACAGAGAGGGGAACTGAGCGTAAGCTCTCCCATTCTCTGGGCACATACTTGCTATTGCACTCTGCCTTCATGTACTTCACCTTCTCTAAATGTGCATGCACATGAAAAACATGCTCAGTGTCATTTCTCAAGTGACCCTAATCTTAGTAACATGTTCAAGTTTTAGATTAGTTTGTTATGAAATTCCAGTATCCGACGCAAGTGAAGTAAAGGCATTCCCTAGAAACCACGGTCCATGTAAAGCAGCTGTCTTTTCTAAGTTATGGTATTGGGACCATAGAATGGTTTGGGTTGGAAGGGACCTCGAAGCCCTTCCATTTCCACTCCCTGCCATGGGCAGGGACACCTCCCACTGGATCAGGGGCTCCGAGCCCCATCCAACCTGGCCTGGAACCCCTCCAGGGATGGGGCAGCCACCCCTGCTCTGGGCAACCTGGGCCAGGGCCTCCCCACCCTTGTTGTGAAAATTTCCTTCCTCATGCCTAATCTCAATCTTTTCCCTTCCAATTTAAAGCCATTAAGCACTTGTTATAAATGTTTCTGTCTCTGCAGGGCAGTATACCATTGAAAGAACTCAACGCAAGGCCACTAGAAGTGTTTATGTGCAGCGTGCTAAAGAGACAAGGCTACGGGGAAGGCTTCCGTTGGATGGCACAGTACATTAATTAATGCCAAAATCGCATCGGTACATTCTGTTCCATGTCTGAATATTAAGTCTGCTCCTTATTTGATCACTCAGTGTACGTAACTTGAATTCATCTGACTGTTTAGTTATAAAAAAATATGCATTTTTAGCTAATTATACCACATATGCTAAATTGCAAGTGTGAGGATTGAAAAATGATTTCAGGCGAGTTTGTAAGTTTAAATACCACAACCCGTGAGCTTTCTAATCCCATACAACATTCTTTTGCAGCTTTTAATTTAACAAGTTTCAGGCACCGTTTTTGGTCAGAGCAACTTTCCAGTACAGTATGTTTGAATGCACTTTTTAACAGCTAAAAAACTATGAACATGTGAAAAATATTTAATGCTTATGTTAAATTTTTTTATGTACTTTTTTGAAACTGGTTTTATAACTTTAGAGTATATAACCATCTTTCAAGGGATAATAAATAATTAGCTGATGGATAATTGCATGATGCCTTACCGTTTTCAATAATATACTTTCTTATGCAACGTCATGCAATAAATTTAAATCCAGTTTTTGGCAACTTTAGTGGAAATTGTTTCATTTTAATGTGTCTTAACTAGTGAGGCTGCCTGATGATCTGAATATGTGGGATATTTTCCTGAAACACAGAAGGCCACAAAGTAGTTTGATCGTGTGTTAGATTTAGGTGTTTTGACTACCAAATTGCATTCATTTTCGGATTTTGCATTGGTAAAAGAAAAGTCTAATCCAATGCCCTTATAACCACCACCTTTAAAAAGTACAAGTAATGTAAATCAGCTGTGCCAATGTAAATCTTCAACTGATGTTAAAAGCGGTCTCGCTCTACTGGTCTCTTGAATCAAACCCTTGAAGTGACACGAGAAACATAGGGGTTTTCCTGAAGAAATTAAGAAAACCATTGCAGTGAGTATTCTGTTTCTAATTTAATTAGGTTTGGGGTCTGCTAGAAGATTTGCCTGTGAAATTGCCAGGAAAAAAGTATTATTGCCGTTGCTGCTGGTGAGAATTTATCATCCCGCACCCCGTCGGCTGGTTTTATTTGGTGCTTTGAGCTGGATTGTTTTCTGCGGTCTTGTCCTGAACCCAAGCCAGCGTGGCAGCTGCTGGCTGCCTGCGTGGATTATTTCTGGGGTAGAATTTGGTTACCTGCAGTTCTTTTTGCCAGATTTCTGCCTGTTTTGCCCTATTTTGAGTGCATTACTCTCCGAGGAGGGGCTTGGAAGCATGTGTGTCTGTCGGTGCCTTGGTGCTGGCTGGCACTGCTGTGGAGCTGTGGGTGCTGCTTCCATGTGCTTGACGTGTTTCACTCTCATCTGTCGAATGCAGGTTGGGTTTCAGCCCTGGAGTCACTGTTTCACCGTGGTGGGTTTCAGTGTTGCTGAGTAGTTTGTTTCCTCCTTGTACCAGTACGAAGCAGGGCCAGGGTTTCTACTGATCCCTTTTACTCACTGTTGTAAGTCTTCTCTGAAAGACTATAGGCATTATGTTTCCAATATCCATGGCAGCAAATGGATTTTTGACTGGTTTGATTTCACAAATAACTTTCTCTATTGACTTTACTGGGCTTGAATCTCTGATTTAAAGCCTTTAGGCTCTGAGCAAATAAATGAGACTTATTCCTTGCCCAGATCTGAACTTGTACGATTGAATATTGATGATCAGTTCCCACAATCCTAGATTGTACATTTGAATAGATGAATAAATCAGAACCTAACTAATTAAAACTGAAGTTTATTACTGCACAGTCATGTGTAAAGTGTTAAACCTAGTTTGTGCGTGGAGTGATGATATCAGATAGCTTTTCCAAATCACCAGCATGAGAGAACTCTGCATTTAAACTAATGCTCAGCTGTAGAGTAGCATCTCTGTCGCATAAATCAAAACTGGAGGTAAGAAATGGCTCTTGCCAGCGTGTGGATGATGTGTGAGTCTTTACCCCCTATCCTTATGTAGGGGATGTGCCTCCTTTTTTTTTCCCCCTGTAGGATTTTCTGGTGATGGTTATAATGTGGAGAACAGCTAAACTCGTAGATGGTATAAATATTAACAATACCATTTGCAGTCACGCTGTGGTGTTGAAGTGGGAGACTTGGGATGTGTTGCCCACGTGGACGGAGATGAAGCTGGAAGTGGAGGTGTTGGTGTTCTGCTGTAGACCACTTCCACAGGCTGAGCCATTCCGTGGGCACTGAGAGGTCCTCTTCAGCTGCTCTTCCAACCAGCTGCAAATAAGATTAGGAGGAAGGAAAGGGATGGTAGTATTAAGAATTAAAAAAGAAGGGAAGTGATATTGCTTTTCAAGTGTGTTAAGAGTAATTCTTAGTATTATGGACATACTCGGATTTCATGTTTCCTACTGTAGGGTGCTAGTTTAAATGTGGTTGTAATAAGGGCATGAAGAAATCTGAACCTTGTGTTCATCCACCTGGGGATTGTGATGGTTCCTACAGTCGGAACAGCTGTAGGATAAATACACAAAGAATCAGTTAAATACACAAAGAATCTTGCTCTGTTTCATTTCCTTCACTAGAGAAAGCATCTTCCTTCTGTAGTTTATGTTCTGTTGTGCACATGAATGTGGATGGGTGTTGTGTGTCTTTGTGCGAAGGCTTCATTAACAGGCAAATAGACTGACAAGACTTTTTCTGGTGATTTTGTCCCCATCCCTGCCATATCTCTCCAGTCATTTATTTCTGGAGGTTGCTTATTTTTGCCATTATGACCAGTCTTAACTTAAAAAAAAGCAACATTTGCATTTGGGTCTGAATTCTATATTCTTTTTGCACTCTTGACTGTGCAGATTTCAAATAAACATCACTTTAAAGAATGTGAAAAAGAAAATTCATTAATAAAGGCGTTATAAAGTGTCTCGTTTGGTTTTACATCACAACAGTGCTTTAAGAGAAATGAATGCAGATTTCTGAGATGCTGATAACTGCTGACAATGTGGCCTGCATTTCACTGCGGTGACCCCATACGCTAGCATCTATGGATAGAATAAGATTAATTTTGCTTGGATTTAATTAAACTTGGGTTGTAGTATGTACTGTGTAACTGAGAGGCATTGCTGTATTTGTCTTATGTCTTGGTTTAATGAATTTTTCAGCAACAGGTACTGGCATTGGAGATGGGAAGGGGATCTTTGAGCTTTCTCATTTATCCTTTTGCCAGACCAAGATGATTTCATTAATATTTCTGTATTCAGTGTTCAGGTACTGTCTATGATGTGCCAAAGAGGACCCATGGCATTCACTGGAATACAATACCTGCATGCACGTGAGCTTTGTTGTGTTTTAATAATAGGAATTGAACGTCAAATAGAACATTTGGCATCTGCTTATTTATAAAGTCAGGTCGGAAAAATGATAGCGTTGGTCTCCAATCCCAGTGAATTCACAGGTCTGCTTGAAGTCAAATTGCTCTTCTCTTGTTTGTACTGTCAGAGTATTGGGTTGTTTCCAACCCAAATCCAATATTTCTGTTGACTGGAACGTGCTCAGATGTAGCGTAGATCCTGTAATTGTTAGGCATGGACTGAGGGGTTGCATTACCAACAGCCTCATCCCCTGGCTGTCAGTGGGGATGTGTAACTTATTTGCACTTAGATAAACCACTTTTTGCACTAGTATCTCAGTGGGGAACTAAACATTTTCTGTTTTGAAATGTGAGTGCTCTAAATGTTTCAAAGCATAATTTATATAATAAACTGCAGAAGAAAAGCTAAAGATCAAAGTGTTCTTAAACATGTTCTTAATGTGGTGTTTGTTATTATGTCATCCCATGCTTGACAAGTATCGGGAATAGAAAATTTATGACTTGGAGTTTGAAGAAAAGGAGTTTTAAACAGGTAGTTCTTGTCGAATTCTCAAAACCATGAATAAAGCGTGCTGAGTTAGCACATGGTCCAGTACTGAGTTTGGGTTTTCTCAGCTGCGTACGGTAATAATTCAGTCCCTCCTTTGCCAGGCTTGCTGTCATGTGCCCATGGAAGCAAATCCTCTACTTGGAAAACTTTGAGGATGGAAAAAATTATGTTTCCTTTGTTGCAATTTTAAAGTGAGACGGAAGGATGTGATCTTGCTGGCAAGTGGTGCTGTATTGGAATCCCGCTGCCCTCTAGGATTTGCCCTCGGTGGGACTGTATTAGTGGGAGCTGACACTGAGTTTAGGTGCTTATCACACAGAGTCCCCTCCACACTATATAACACAGCCTATGGGAAAGTCAATTAACATCCTGTGACAGGGAACTATTTTCCAGTCCCAAGTGCTTGTTCTCTTTGGTTTACATTTTTCCAACTCTTTCTTACTTGACTGCTTTTGAACTAGACTTATAAATTTGTCTGGTAGGAAGCAGTGATGGTAAAATAAGCATTAAAAAGCCGTATCGACGTTTCTTATGGCACTTGTCCCATCAGGGTAAGAAATTTTATAGTATTATTTTAGAGACTTTGATGCCTTTCATTCCAAGGTCTCAAAGCTTTCTACCCGCTAATGCTGCCTCGACATCCTTGTGAGGCAGAGGGCTCTTGTCCCTTTTTAACCTGTGACAAAGCTGAGGTTCAGAGGGATTAGGTTGTACTTGGTCACTGCCTGAATAAGAAGAGCTCTCACAGCAACCGGCAGCGACATTGAATGAAGCAATGCATCCTTTAAACTGGGTACCCTTTGCCTGTGTCCTAGAGTGATGGCTGAAGCCTTCATCACGTGCGAGCTGCCGAAGATGCTGCACCAACCGTGTGTAAATCAATGACATTTTGGGTCACCTCTTCTGTGTCCGTAGCAAAAAGCTGCTCTAAGTGTGTACCATTCACTGTCACTTGTGTCGCGCCCAACTATGGCAATATTTAGCAGGTAAGTTAAAAGAACAGCACAAAAACTTGCAATGTGCAGAGTGGGTGCAACCTTGGATCTTTTAATTGCTTATTCTTTCCTAAATGTGCAGCGTAAATAAACACTGTCCTTGTAAAAGGGCAATTTAAAGGCGTACTTTCAGTATTGGATCCAAATGCCTGGGTTTGACACAAGCAAATAAGGATTTATGTTGTTTGGTTGGATTTTGCCCCACAGTGGTGCTACTTTACTGTCGGAGTGGTTCAATTAACTCCCAGGAGCAGGTGGAACAAAGCCCTGATAGTAGTTTGGGTAGGGATGAGCTGTTGGACACCTGATCTTAGCAACTTAATGATACTTGAGTACCCAATCCCCGGAGGAGATAGAGCTGGTGTGTTGCTGAGGGGTGTACTGTGACACGTTGCTGGGCTGGGGAGGGATGGGACAGGCACTCACAGTTGTATGTGCAGGTAGGAAAGCTGAGCCGAGCAGGAGAACCTGAGCTTTCCCTACCGAGAGGATGTGAAGTAGCTCAGGCTTTGTAACACATGGGGTCTCTGAGCTGCTTTTCAGTAAGAATGTGGCCCTTGAAAGGAAGATCGGAATTTGTTTTAAGTTCGTTTGTTAAAAACTTTTTGTTAAAGGTTTGTTGAACCCAAAAAGCTTTTGTAGTGGTGGGAAATCGGGCAGTGACCAGGCTGGAGGAGGGATTGGCACTGAGGACCATGGTGTTGAGGTGCCCTGTAGCACCTCTAGGAGACACTCGACCACGTTCCTGGCTGTGTAAAGGAGGAGGGGAAAAATTAAATGGCTTGAAAGTGTCCTCTTGCCAGTGAGGTACAAGGGAGAACAGTTATGAACAGGGCTCCCAACGCTGCTCCGCTACAGCTTGTTTGTGGGCTGCCGCTGGGGCCGGTGTTTGGAAACGCTGGTGCTTGTGGAAGCCAAGGGGGGAGGCAAATTAGCTGGAGTGATAGGAGCTGTATTTGAGTCGGTCTGTGCAGTGCTATGCTAATGCCAGCACTTGTCAGGTTATTTTGAAATCCCTCCAGTATCCTAGAGTCAAGCTGGGTTTTGCTAAGTCACTGAGAACTGTTCCCCAAGGGCAAAGCTGAGGTCACTTGTTTAGTGCACTTGACTTCTGACCAGAGATAAGCACGAGCTGCAAAACCTAAACCCATATTTTATGCTCTCTCATGCCTGTTGGCACCCGAGTTGGATTTTGAGTTCAGCCTAGACTGTTGGTTCCAGCCACAGTGCCCGACTGCTGTCTTCTCTCTGCTTTCTTAGAGCAGGATTTCGGTTTATATTCGAATCAATTATAACTGTGAAAGAAAAACTCCTCTGTGTGCTGGTTAACTCTTCTGTTTCATGCTCTGTGTGTATGCATGTAATCTATCTGTGTTATCTAAGTATATGTGTACACGCACCTGCGCACGAGGTGTAAAAGAAATCTATTCACAATATTGATACTGAGATGCATTAGCATAAAATTGCAGAGGACACCGAGTGAAAGTCTGCTCATGGTGGGTTTTAAAGGCTGAGAAAATCAGAAACTTTGCGGTAGAGGAAATGTAAAGCTTTTGCTTCACTGGTGGATAAATAATTACAGGAGATGCTGTTGGAGAAATTCAGATGTGCGGCTCAAGGAGGGTGAGCAGCTGGAGTTCTGGGTGCTGCCTGGAAAAACAGCATCTAGAACAGGAGGCAGAGCTAATAATATAGTTTGACTTTTTTTAGAGCTTGTGCTTCGCTAGTGGCATCTGAGACACTTTTAGCATCGGTGTAGGGAAGTCTGGGAGTTCCTACAAAATGAGATGTTTACTTGAGCATTTTTTTAGGAAATGTGTGCCATCCTCTTATACTGAAAAATTTGCCTGGAAAGAGAAATTATTTTTGATTTTTAGTCCTTTTTTTTTTTCCCCCCCCTACTCCTCATCTAATTCTCCTGTCTGCTCTGACCACTGCTGTACTATCGTTTTGTTTCCTCCTCTGTCATTTGAATTGTCTCCCAGGTTTAAAACCAGACTTTTTTCCCAGGCTGTTGTGGGAGAGCTTTTCTTCAAGTTTAATGTTCAAAATCCTGGACAAGACATTCATGAGGGCGCCTCTATCACAGAAGTAGCTGAGCTTGTATTTTCAGAGCCCTCATTGGGCAGAAGGCGAGAGAGAATCAGCGAAAGGTTTACGCATGTCTTTTGCTGTTATTATTTTGGGAGAAACAAGGAAAGCCAAAAAAGTTATGATCACCGTGGTTGGTTGAAGTTCCCAGAGCTGCTGCGAGTCTGAGTGCGGCAAAGAATGTGTAACAGATCCTCGCGCATGTGACTGGGATGAGGTCTATTTATGTCTTCGTAAACACGGAATTATGAAATGGATGCCGTGGAGGTGGTGCTGGTGGAGTCCCTGTCTGACCTGGTCAGCTGTCATTGGACTTGCACCTCTCTGGGAGGACAAAGTGAATTTGTACTTAGTGCAGAACATCGTGCTGCTGGAGGTTTTTATTGACAGGGAAGCGGGTCAGGCGATGAAGCAAAGAAACCCCACGGCCTGTGCTACCAGGTAAGAGAAAGGCACTGTGATAATATCTCATGTACCTTGTGGACATAAAAGCACTTCACAAAGACAGCATCTAGGAGAAAAAAAAAATCACCAAAACCCCCCCACCCCCGTGTTTTCTTTTGTACAGCCCAGATTTGAAATAAATTCTTGTTAAAACAGTTGTGGAGCTGGGAGTTGGATCGTTTCTGCAAAATTAAAAGAGAGAATATGCCTCAGATTGCAAAAGAAGGGGAAACAAAGATATGGGAGTGATGGATCACATACGCTTTGCTTTTGCACACAGTAAGTGGTACCGACAGTGACCCACATTGCACGAGGCTCCGGGGGGGAAGGAGCTGGTCCTTCCCTGGGTGTCCTGCTGGAGCCTGCCGTGGCCTTGCCCTCACCTTCCCCTGCTGCTCCTCTCCAGGAGACCTCACCTGTGCTCACTGGAACTGCCCTGGCATCTCCACTGTGCACCAGCTCCAGCGCTCAGCCCGCATCCCAGATGCAAAGGTCAGTGATGCTCCCTACCCTGGATGCCTGATTCCTCCACCGATGCTCAGGGGCTACCATAGGTCTGCCCTAGCACAGCATCTCCTCACCCAGCACCTGCACTCAGCTCAGGCAGCTTCTTTGGGATCCAGAGCCTGTTGCCAGAGGGGAATGAGCCAGCATGGAGTGGGCTGTGTGCTGGGTTGCACCAGGCGGAGGCTGGTTGGGACAAGCCTGTGCAGGCAGACGGGTAGAATCACAGAATCACAGAATCACAAGGTTGGAAAGGAAGAAATAATACATTGAAACTCCTTAATTTATTTTGTTTTATTGATACTTATTCGGTAGCAGAAATACCCAAGGAAAATTTCTGAGCTTTAGGTGTGTAAGAAAAGCAGGATCAAGCCTTTAAACTCCAAAGACTGTTTTCTCATGCAGAAATTGCTCACTCCTCTCGTGCTCCTGCCGGGCTGCGTTTGCTGGGGAGCTACAGCTCTTGGGGGGTAGCGGGGAGTCTGGCTCCAAAAAGGAGTTCAGCCTGAATAACTTGTGAGGGGTACAGTGCTGTGACTTGGATTGCAAAAAGTAACGAGATACTGTTATGATCTGTGGAAGAGCTCCGGTGAAGTGGGTGATTTGCACAGGAGGGACATGGATCCATTAGAATGAGTCCAGAGGAGGCCATGAAGATGATCCGAGGGCTGCAGCACCTCCTGTACGAGGACAGGCTGAGAGAGTTGGGGTTGTTCAGCCTGGAGAAGAGAAGGCTCTGGGGAGACCTTAGAGCAGCTTCCAGCGCTGAAAGGGGCTCCGGGAAAGCTGGGGAGGGGCTTTTTACAAAGTCCTGGAGTGATAGGATGGGGGGGGGGTGGCTTTAAATTGGAAGGGGGAAGATTTAGATTAGATATTAGGAAGAAATGTTTGGAGGCCCTGGCCCAGGCTGCCCAGAGCAGTGGTGGCTGCCCCATCCCTGAAGGCCTTCCAGGCCAGGTTGGATGGGGCTTGGAGCCCCTGAGCCAGTGGGAGGTGTCCCATGGCAGGGGGTGGAACTGGATGAGCTTTGAGGTCACTTCTAACTCAAACCATTCCTTGATTCTATGATTTGGACATTGGCCTCCTTCCCCCCATGAGCTCTAGTGTATAAGCTGTGTCTCAGTAACAAGTGATTGTGTTTTCTACCTCATAGCAGGGTGGCTTCTAGAAACCTGGTATTTCCAGGTATTTCAGCACTAGCGTTAAGATACTTTTCTTTCCTTACAGTTTTTGCATTTAAACAGCAGGCAGACATAGCTCAGCTCGTGGGAAAGCTTTTCGTAGAAGACTATTACAAAAGCAAAGAGAATGATCGCTCCAGGTTCGCGGTTGGGAAGTAGGAACGAAATGCGACTTAAAGAGCAATGAGTCAATGCAGGGATGAAGTGCCTATTTATTGATAAATAAAGGCTGCCTGGCATTGCCCGCTTCCAAACCTGCATGCCCCAAGGGGTTTGGAGAGTGGTGATGCAAAATGATGAGTCACAGTTTAGAACAATAGTTTCTTCAAGCAAAATGACTCAGGATGAAAGAAAAACAGGTTTTTCGAGATGCTGAAGCTTATGAAATTGCAAAAAGTAATAAAATGATAGGACACTTTTAACCCTGTGTTGAAAGTATTCAATCTTCCTCTAAAGAAAACACAGTGGTTGTGGTGGATGCCTGAGATCAGTGGATTACACCGTGCCTGCTTTCAGAGTGTGTATGCAAATAACCAGAGCAAAAATAGATCAAAACCATGTGTTTGAGCATTAAATATGGTGCATATAATGTATTGACATGTGTTCATTTGTTGCATCATGCTCCCTACCCTCTCCTCTTTGTCCAGTTGCAGGTAAAAGGTTGGCGCTGTATCCCATCCTGGCTCACAGGTGGGATGCTCTTGGGGTGGGAAGTCCCCTGCCACGGACCAAATAGCCTCTTCCTTGATGCTAAAGCTCCGTTAGGTGTGGTGCTACACACATAACATATCCTCTCTAGTACCGATAACGCCGCTTCTTCCAGTGAGGGTGGAATATGCTGCTCTGTAGTTTCTGTGGCCTCACAAACACTCCTTTTAGGTATTCTGTAGAGGTTTATTGCAGAAATTATCACCTTAGCAATCTGAATGCAAATATGTGTAACTTTTTAAGGATTTAATTAAAGCAGAACAGTTAGGAAAAGGGGAGGGCGAGCTACGTTCTGTCAACAAACACACTGTAATCGGATTAATCTGGCAATTAAAAGAACCAGTTTATTTCCTTTCTTGTATTGCGCGTTTCCCAATACTCTCCCTCAGCCCTCTGGTTGAGTTTGTTTGAAGAAGGAGAAAGCTGAGTTCTTGCCCAGGGCTGCTGGCATCTCCCCACTCCTGATGCCTTTAATTTGGGGTTCAAGCCTTCATTTCAGCCCTGGCCCCCCTGGGAGGATCCCTGCTCTCGTTGCTTTCCATCCATAGGTGGCAGCAGGCTTTAAAATCTTTAACCTCTCGGTGTTGATGCTTTTTAGGAGCTCTGGGAGCTGTGCAAGGATCTCCGGAACTTTGGTGCATGGAGCTGGTGTGAGAGGAGTGAATTATTTTCATGGAACAAAATGTCCTTTGCAGCTGCTCAGTTATTTGCTCTGTAAAGACACAGAGAAAGTCAAACTAAGGGTTAAGAAAGGGCAGATGAGCACCTCTTCCAGGCCTTTGGCAAAGAGCAGGGTCTTTGCTGGATTAGTTCCTCGGGAAAAATAATGTGGTCGATGGCTTTCCTTTGAAAAAACACATGGATGCAAAAAATGATGTTTGTGTGCAGATTTATCCCCTTTGCTCAAATTTGCTTCTGTGTTTTCTGAAGGTCTCTGCCCGCTTTTGGGGCTGTCTCTTCCCCGCCTGGGCCAGCCTGGAGTGCCATCGCCGAGTGAGGCATCGCCCGGAGCAGGGCTGGCTGCTCATGCTTTAGCAGCACGTGGAGTGCAGTCTGCTCCGTGGTGATGAGAATCCGAGCTGCAAGGCGTGCTCAGGACCTCTGAGACTTGGGATCTCCATCCTGGTTCCTCCATCTCCAGCAGCATCCCACCACGGCTGCCCTGGGCTTGGCAGTGCCGTGAGCCAGCCCTTCTTCTGAGGATGGAGCAGATGAAGGATGAAGGCCAGTGTTGAGGTGTCTCCACTCAGCAGTTTTAGGTAGGCACGTCCCAGGAAACACTGTGCTGAGTGCGCTGCGGTGACTCTCTGTCTGGTTTGCTTTTTATTTTCCTCTGTGCCTCACCAGGCTCATCCAAACAAATCATACTGTGCTGATAAGGAACAGCCAAAAGGTGTGTTGGCTGCAGGCGGAGCTGAGAGGTCGGGGGCTCCTGGTGAGGCAGGGCGAGGAGGACACTTGTTTGGAGAAGGCAGTGAGTCACGGCTGCCTCTCGGGGTGATTAATTATGAATTCATTAAAGCATGGCTGAGGAAGAAAATCTCAGCTATGAATGCACACAGCACTGGCCAAGGATGAGGGAAACCCTCCGTGTAAGTCATTATGCTTCTTCAAGAATTAATCATTTCAGTTGAATAAGAGATGCTTCCTTACCCGTCTGTTGGTTGATGGGACGTTGCTGGAGCAGTGATGATGACTCGCTTGGGAACCAGAAAGGTGGCAGGATTTTTGACAGGCGGCACAGCAATCCTAAATGAAACCCTGCAGGCTGTACGCGGTGCTTGTGAAAATGAAATAGTAATAAAATGGTAGCTCCAGTAGTGAGTGTGTGCCTGGGGAGCTCTGTGACTCGGCCAGGAGGGGAGGCAGCCGGAGGGGACAGAGAAAGCTGGCAGTTATGTATTGTCCCCCTCTCCAGGAGATCTACACACGTTTCAGCCATGGAAGATGTAGCGAGGGAGCAGGATCAGGCCTGGTGAGCAGAGGAGCTGGGAGGGGATGTGGTCTTATTGCTGCGTCCTCTGGCAGAGCAGGAGCGCGCTCCGCTCTCCGCACATGCTGGAGTGGATGGTGGTGCTCAGCTGCACCTCGAGGAACTTTATCTTGGGGGTGAAAGGTAAACGAAGTGGCGTTCCCTTCCTCAGCCTTTCATTTTCTGATCCCGTAGGGAAAAGTATGTACTAATTGGTGTTTGGCTTTTCCTAATGACAGGCTTAAATACACACGTTTTACATCGCTTGCCTGCACGAGGCAAGGAGGTGATGCCACTTTATGTGGATGCAATGCTGATGCCACCACTGGGATGTGGGGAGCCTGTGCTGGGAATTGAGGCTGCTGTGCTCCCTGCGCTGCCCTGGGGGGTTATCCCATGCCGCTATGGATGGACTTTTCCATCCCCATCACCCTGGCAGCTGCTCCGCACTGGTGCCCTGAAGTGAAGCACGATGGCTTGTTTACTGCCGCTACCTTGCATTGCAGCAAAATTACCCCTATTTTGACACCTCTCAGAAGGTATCAGCGATGAGTGACAGCTCTTCCAGAGGAGCAGCAGCTCCGCTCAGGCTGCCGTTGACAGTTGCAGATGACAGGAATATGAGGGCTTAATTGTTATATAATTAAGTTGAAGTGATCATCTTATGTCTGTTTAGTGTCTGACATAAAATGAGCTGGTGATCTCAGTCTTGTTTGCAGTGGCCTTTGGATAGAAATGTTTGTGTGGGGGATGTAAGTAGGTACTGGATTCATCCTGTGGGAGAAAGGGGATCAGGGAGAGGAGTCCTGCCTGGGTGGTGGAGGCTGCACCAGACACTGGATTGCTGTGGTGTTCTGCCTGGATTTGAGTGATTTTCCCTTCCCCACTCCAGGAAATGTCCTACGAATTATTTCCATGTCAGACAACTGTGAGCTTTGTCGTTTGTTTTAACATAAAATACAAACTTGTGCAGGATAGAAGGGGATTCACTTTGGAGGCAGTAGCTGTCCTTGGGGCTGGGCTCGCTGTGATCCTGCCTGGCCTGAGGTGAGAAGGTGGGAAAACCTCAGTCTCCCACCTCTGCTGGTCCTAAGTACCCATCAGGAGGGCTCCCAGTGCCCAGGAATGTCAGCAAAAAGCAAAGTAGTTGTAGGAAGCCGCTATTCAAACCACCAATGTATTCCCCAGCTTCTTGGTAGCCCTCCAGAATCATATGTCCTTGGAATTGGAGTTCAGAGGGTGGTCCCTGTCCATCAGTGTGGCAGGTTCCGATCTCCCTGGCCAGAAGGATGCAGGGACCCCACCGTGCTGTGAGAACCCCAAGGCTGAACCTTGGCAATAGTTAATGCCATGCATCATGATAATAAAAGACATGAGTCAAGACCTCTCTCTTCTCATGTAGAATGGGGTTTTTTAACCTTAAAATCTATGAATGCAGTTTTTCCCATAAGATATTGAATATAATTGTGCCTGTAAGATACTCTCAGGCTAAAAACCCCATTTCAGGTAGATGTGGATGCTAGTGTTGGTGGGATGCTCAGCAGTAATGCCTGAAATGTTTCTGTGCCTGCAGGTGGGAGCTGTGTAAGATGTTCTTTAACCAGGCAGCTGCACCACAGTTTTGCTTTTTGGTTGTTGTTGATGCCATCCAGCCTTGTTTTAGTGCTTTTGTCTCAGCAAGAGATAGGTAGGAAACGTTAGAACAGGTGCGAGGCCGTGTTTGTGTGTTAAAGGCATTTCACATTGTGGTTCACATCTGCAATAGGAAACAGAGAGAGGTATTGCAGGTTATTGTGAGGAATTTACAGTTTAAGCATTGCACTTAATAGAAACCCCTTCTGCTCAGGCTTGGGTTATTACTGTATTATTCCCAGCCTCCATCTGTGCCTGCTGCTCTGACGCACTGAGCGCCTGCAATTACTTCCAGGAGGAGTTCAGCCTCTTTGCAAAAGCCCCGGTTTCCCTTTGGCTCAAGTTGTCCACCCAAGAAAGATCTCGAAGCGCCTTCAGAGCTGCCCGACTCTGAGCTGGGGGACACAGCAGCTCCTTGGAGACCCAGCTGCAGGATGGCCGGAATGGGATGCTCTTTCTCCCATCAAACAGGTTGTGCTCAGTCTCTTTAGCACTGCTTTGTATTTATTTGCATGATTTCTCTGTATAAACCACATGGGTAAGTAAGCGCCACACAGCTAAGCAGCAATTCTAACAACAGCCCGCACGTTTCAGTGTCTCCCCACCCTTCCCCTGTGGTTTGCTGCATCGTTTGCTGAAGTCATAGTTGATGTGGTGCTCAATAACAGTGCCAAAGCTGGGAGCTGTGGCAGAGCTGCCCCTCCAGCAGGCACTGCAGCCGTGGTGGGGTGGCTTCTTCACCTGCGCCGAGGCTATGGCAGGGGAATAAAACCTCTCTGTGGCACTCCATGGGATCCCCATGGCAGCTTCAAACCAACCCAGTGGTGCTTTTCCTGGTGCTGGGGCTGCTGCCCAGAGGTGGCTGTGCCCAGGCTGGAGCGCGCACCAGTGGGGTGTTCATCAGGACTCTTGTCAGTGGTTTTGCTGGGGCCTTGTATTCCTGCAGAAAAGAACAATTGCTGTGTGCTGCTACCATGAACACTGCTCTTCCGTGCTCTCCTCCATGCACAGCCCCGCATCCCTCTGTGTTGCTCCTGCTCCATCCCTTCTAGTGCAGCTGGGCTGGGCAAGCTGCTGTGGCCTGGGGCAAACGCTACCTGCAGCAGGCTCCGTGTTGTGTTTTCTGAGGGTTTTAATTTCTTTATGGGTTTATTTTGCCAGGTCTAATCTAGCTTCCACCCACTGGCTTGCTTGGTGGTGAGCCACCAGGATGGACACGTGAGGACAGGCCGGTGTCATTTGGAGGAGCAGCGATGGCTCTGGTGTGCTCTGCAGTACAATTGCCTGCCTGCAGGGCTGGAGCGCCACTTTGTCATCAACTTAGACTTGAGAAGCTGTAAAATTATTTTGGAAACAACTTCACTCTATTTTCATCATTAAGCGAAGAGAGCTGCACGCACAAGGCATGGGAGAAGCTGATGGTCTTCAGGCTGTGGTGTTGCAGAGCATCCTGGTGTGCCATGGGGATCCTTGTCCCCATCCGTGTCCCCATCCTCACTGCTAGGAGGGGGGAAGGTGCTCAGCAGGGCTGTGCTGCCCGCGTAGAGCGTCTGTGCAGTGGTGAGGGGAAGCTCTCTTGGAGAAAAGTCCCTCTCCACCACATCAGACCCAATACAAACTGCTTGGAAAGCTGCGTGTAACTCAGGGAGTGGGCAGAAAAGCCCCAGTTTTCTTTCTGGAGCCAGCTGGCCCAGATCAACCACAGGAAAAAAAAAAACCTTCTGAAAAGCAGCATCCTTTCGAGCAGAGCTGGTGGCTGTCGAAAGTGATGGCGGGGGGAGGAAGGAAAGAGGGGGCCAGGCGCTGCCGGGAAGCCAAACACACTCATTTTGGCTGGCTCTCCTCAACAGTGTGTGGGTAGAGCGCTGGGATCCTGTGCCTCGGGCTGACACCGGCTGCGCCTTGCGGAGATGACTCATGTGTTTTGCGGGGAAGATGATGCTCTCAGTGTCGATGATGCTCTCAGTGTCGATGATGCTCTCAGTGTCGTCGAGTGAGACCTTCCCCTCCCTCCTCTTCCCCAGGTGACGGTGCCAAAACTGCTCTGAGAGGAGATGATGGCCCTGGGGAGGAGAAAGGCTGAGCCCTGGACGGGGCAGGCAGCACTGCAGCCTCCTCGTCTCCTTTAGGAAGGACATGTGTTCCCTGCCTTGAGGTTATAGATGCGAATAGTGGTGTGGGAGCCGGACATCCCCCTGATCCGTGGCAGGGCTCAGCGGGGCGGAATGCTTGTGTTGGGCAAAGCCAGTGTGCAGGCTGGGGAATTTGGACCAGTCATTAGAGGAACAGAGTTGGGACTGCAGCAGTGTTTCAGTCTGGACTTTTCCTTTAGGTTTACATTTGATGGTGTTGCAGGATGAAAAACAAATTCCTCTGTGTTGGAGCTGAGCCACTGAGTGTTCTTGCTTGGATCAGTCCAAGAGCATCCTAAAAGGGGCTGCAGCGCTCCAGGTGGGCCAGGCTTGGGAGCAGAGGGCACTGCCTGCTGGAGGTCACAGGCTGTGAGCACCCTCCCCGCTGCCTTCTGCTCCCATCTGCGGGTGCCAGCCCCCCCCAACGAGAGTTTCATTCTGACTTTCAGATTGGGATGAGTCAAAATCTCACAGCAAAATGTAAATGAAACTGCTGCCTGCAGCCGGGTTTCTGCTGGTTCCAGCTCGAAGGAGCATCCTCGGAAGAGAGAGCCCTTCACCGAGCACCGTGTCCCGTGGAGGGGAGAGAGCCCCGTCTCCACACGCCTTCCTGGGAAAGGAAAAGAGGCCCAAAGCAAAGTGAAGGGGATGGAGATAGTCAGTGAGGCCTCTGCTCCTGCCATTTACCTTCAGAGAGCTGTGAAAGCTCGTTTAGTCAGTGTCTGAGCCTGGGAGATGTTTCGGTCGCTGCTGGGAGCTGGCTCCTGGTTCTTTCCTGCCATTCACTAATGAGCTGATTCCTTGCTTATTTATCCCAGGAGTACAGCCCTTCCCATCAACACAAGACCGGGTCAGCAAACTTTTCCCCATGCCCCAATTCCCTCATTGCCAACAAATCCCTTTCATTGACGCATACAGAAACCAAAACTGCAAACTGGGTTTGTAAATGCACGGTGAGCCCACTGCTGCCAGCCCCGGGCACCCCAGCTCTTCTTCAGCAGCCAGCAAACACTACCTTCGCACTGGGGAATCAGCTGAAATATGATTTTTTGTGAGGGTCCAAGCGTGTCTCCTTCTGGCTAGCAGCCAGCGCTGTCTTTGGGCTTGTTTGGCCACGCATTCGTTAGTGTAAGGTAATTCTGTTTGCTCAAGCAGGTGGTGTTGTCCACTTAATTGTAAGGAGATGGGAATCCTCAGCTCTGCCAAAGATTTTATGGAGGTATTAAAAAAAAAGCCAGTAAGCAGTCTCATAAGCCAGTAAATGGCATCCTATATGCCCTCATTAGAAGGCAGAGAGTTACGGGGAGGTTAATATTTCATTCAGGAAATAAATCTGCTCTTACTCTACACAGTCCATAAAAACAGCCAGGCCCAAGGACCAAGAATTTAGCAAAACCAGAGCTGTAAGGGTCACACTGAGACCCTGTGGCACATCGGTACCTGCCCTGCAGAACTTCACCAGCCCTCAAGCAGACCCTGCACCTGCAGCAGCTTATGGTACAGACATAAATGTATTTTCTAGCTCTAATTTCTGCTGCCTTTTATGACCCTGAGCCCATATGGGGGTTCCCAAGCCCTTCACTGAACCCCCCCCAAGTCTCTGCCCAAGCAGGAGGTGTCTCCACTGCAATTAATACAACATCAGTGCTGCGCCCCAGAGGAGCTGGGCTTGACGAGGCTGCCAGCCCAAGAGTGACATGTTCTCCCGTTGGGTGTGTTGACGTCTTCCTTCCACACCTAGAAGGGAAAGCAGAGCCACTTGCAGAAACTGGCATCATTGGTGCTGAACAAAACCAGAAGATAGGAAAAAAACACCCGGATTGATTTATCCAGACTGTTTCCCCCAAAATGAAGGACCAAACGTTTTTCAGCAGCTTGTCCAGACTGTTTCAGTTTTGCTCACTCTTGGGGTGTTTGGTGTTTCTGCCAGGGGCTGCAAATGCACCCATCCTACCTCTGAGCTTCCCCGACACGCACACCCTGTGCCAGTCCCAAACCAGCCTCCTGGGCTAGTTTACAGCCTTCAGAAGTTCATTTAATTTTCTTCTTAAGGCACCTTAGCCAAATTTTACATTCTCTTTGAAGAAGTTCAGAGAAAACCACCATGAAAGCTGAGCAGTTTACCATTACCTCCTGGTATTTACCACCAAACCCAAATGCAACCTTGCAAGCGGAGCTGCAAAGGAGAGGGTTTGACACAGACTTTGCTGGGTTTCCTGGTGTTCGAGGGTATTTTGCACAGCCTTTAACAGTTTTTTTCCCAGCTTTCCTGCTGAGATGCTGCCGAGACCCAGAGGAGGGGAGACAGGGTAGGCTGGAGCAGTAAAACCACCCAAAGCCAACCTTTTTATTCCCTTGCAACTGCAATGCTCATCACATGGGAAACAAGCTGTTATATTTTCTCCCTAGAACAACCCCGAGCAGTCAGTGTCTATTTGCCTTGTCCCGTGCACATGTTGACATTTTTCATCCTTCTGTTATTACAAATGCTACAAAGGCAATAACTCTGAAATGTCACAGCTGCAGATTTGTATCACACCGATAAGATCATGCGGTTAAATAAGGAATCACTTAACATCTAAATATTAGGTAAAAGACAACAAAATCTGCAAGAACAAGAACAGCACAGTGTACGGTACCTGTGGGGTTCATAGCCTCACTCAGTCTGGGAAACTTTGCATGGCCTGAGATAGGTAAATCAATTTAACTGTCCTTTAAAGTGCTGGAAAATATGTAGAGCTCATGCCAGCCAGGCTTGGAGAGAAGATCCTCCCTCTGAGATTTAAAGCTGGTCTGCTCCTTGCTTTGCTCCCAGCAGCAGTTGAGCTGTTCAGCAGAGGAGGTTGGCAAGGGACAGGCTGAATAAATGATTTTATGGGAAAATTACTCCCCAGACATTTGCAATCCCTGTCAAGGGACCACGCGGTGGGCCAGGTTTGCTCGGTAGCTGGGCTTGCCAGGGGATGCCCGATGCCACGCTGGTGCCATGCCAAGCACCCTGGAAGTTTTGCTGCCCCCGGCCCCGGGCGCTTGCTGCCTCTGTGCTGCTCGAGGGCTTTTCCCCAACACCCTCCAGAAACGTCCCCCTTCTCTTTGCTGGAGAAGGTGATGGCCCAAGGAGTGACCTCCCACTTGGCATGCGAACACTTAATGTTCCAAAGAGATTTTTGGTTTACCTGCAACCATTTACCGATGCTGAGAATAACCTATGTCAGCACTGCCCTTAAGTCTTTTCCTGGCTTGAGGGTGTCTTTAGTTGATAATTATATCCAGTTATTGGCATAACATGTGCCAATGTTGTGGCTGGTTGCTCCCAAACCAGCTGTGTACCTGCTTCCTTCCATACAGCTTTGCCTTTGCTAGATGGAAAGGAACTGGATAGCGATGCTTTTGCAGGGTGTTTTGCTCCCTCTGTGGGGGCCAGGAGGACCAGATCTGCCCAATCTCACAGCTCAGTTTATGTTTTCCAGCTGTAGATGACAGCTGTCTTCCGGAGGCGGCAGTGACATCTCTCTCGGTGTCAGGTGGGGCAGTTACTTCACCCTCACCAACTATTTTCTAGTGCTTGGGATGGAAAATGTTGCGCACGCCGGGCAGATGTGTTGGTGGGATGTTAGGAGGTGGCTGTGGTTGCTGTTGGCTGCGGGGAGGCACTGCTGCTCTCGGCACACTTTGGGCTCTGGCTGTGCCGGTGTCAAGCTGTGCCCACACTGCTCCCAGCCCACGTTCCCGGTTGGCTATTTATAGTGCCTCTTCCTCCGAGCCAGTGTTTATGAGCCACTTTTATAGCTGTTGTCCAGCACGCGGAGGACTGCGGAGATGCTCGTAGGCTTTAGATCAGAGGAGTGCCCAAAGGCCTCGTGGCTGGGCACACATCTGGCTCTTGCTTTGCTGGCAAACAGTGGAGCTGCTGCCCCGTGCCCGACTGCCTGCCCTTGGCATCCCTGCACCTCAGAAAGCCTAAAAAATTCAGCCATGGGTGCCTTTTGCTGCCAGAGAAGAGCTGGCGCCAAGGGGGTGATGCTTAGGGCGCAGGGGATGTGTGTCCCCACCTGTCTCTGGCCACACGGCAATGCTCTGCGCTGCTCTGGGAAAGGCTCTCTCTGTGGAGGATTTAAAAGTGGATTTAGATCAGCTCGTTTGCAGTGGATCTCTAGAAGCAGCCCTGCAGGCCCACCCCAGGTCTATGTGCTGCTCTCTGGGGGTCAGGGACCTCCGTGTCCCCCAGGCTGATACCTGGCTCAAGCTGACTTTGGGGATGCGTGACACAGGACTGGCATCCTTGCTGCTGTTCTTCATCCCCCAAACTCAGTCCTTTTAAAGCTGGAGCTGTGGACGTTGCTGATTTCCCTGTTTTAGCAAAGCTTTATTGATCCTGCTTGCTTATTAAGGGCAGGAATTTATCCCACGCCTGCCGGTCCCTCCATGCAGAGTGTTATTTGTGGTATCCCATACAACAAACACCTATTTTTAGCTGAGTGTTCTTGGAAGGGGTTTCAGTACCTTGCTTTCCGCAGGGAATTCTCTCACTTGCAGGATGCCTGGAGCACTCCAGCCTGCACAGGGGGGTGCTTGGAGGGAGGCAGAGCACATGGCAGGTCCAGACCTGCGTGGATGGCCGGTGTCCCGCTCTGATGGCAGCAACGTCCTAAACAAACAAGCATCTCCCTCCTGAGAATAATTTTCCTGGGGATTATGGCTGCAGATGTGTTGTTTTGCCTTTCGACATGCCTGCCTCCCAGAAAAACTCGGATTCATTGATCAGACCATTTCAAGCTCATCGCAGGGCTGCTAATGACCAAGCTGGAACAGCAATATTTTAACCTCTGTTTTCTCCTGGCATTCAGTGTCGGCATTATAAAGCACCACTTACAATATAAGCACAGGCAGTCAATTATTTTAATCTTTATTACATCTGAATGTACAGCAGCTGCTCCCAAGCAAAAACATAATGTCTGATACTCATCAGAGCGGGTTTGGCTGGGAAATGCCATCCCACCACTTTGGGCAACTCTATCCCATCGCTTTGGGCAACTCCATCCCACCACTTTGGGCAACTCCATCCCATCGCTTTGGGCAACTCCATCCCACTACTCTGGGCAACTCCATCCCACCACACACCCATCAGCAGAGCTCACGGACACCCCCAGGGCTTGTTTCTCGGGGCAACCACTGCACAAACCCCACCCCCAGCACCTGACTCCTGACTTTGGAAGGGGGCTATATTCCTCCTACTTCCTTCTACTTCCCCTATAGATGGGGTGCCACTTGCATGATTTATACCTCTGTGCAGACCGAGTCGGGGATCCACAGCTGTAGCATCCTCTCATGGATGAGGGATGGACATGGGCAGAGCTGTAGGCTCACTCTGTGCCCCCAAAACTGCTGGGTTGAAGGTCGAGCACCTCCCAACCATAGCTCCATGGATGAACTCCAGTGTATGGGGCTGTCACAGGAGCAGAAAGAGCTGCCTGCAAGCAAAACCAGCCTCATCTCACCATTCCTGCTCCTCCACTCTAATCCTCCACGCATAAAAGGTGCCTGGTTAAACCCTGCACATGAGCCTACTTTTATCTTCTGCATTAAATGTACAGGGAATAAGTTCATTAAGAGGGGTTTGGGACAGGCAAGGCATCAAGGCACGAGCAGTGCTCGTGAAACCCAGGGTCGGCATTGGCTGAAGTGGGATTTTTTTTCCCTTGTTTTGTGGGTTAGTCATAGATGTGTTTATGTATTTTTTTTTTTAACGGAGTTATTTTCTTATTCATCTCTTGCAATCACGGCAGACACATCATTTCACAGCCCTACATGGAAATCCAAGACCAAGGAATTATTTTTAGCACACAAAATACTTATGCATTTAAGTACAGCACCAGCATTTTTAATGGGAAGGGGAAATTATGTTGTACCACCAGCACTTAATCAAACACAATAAAACAAGATCTTACTGCAGTTCTTTCAGGCTAAGTTGAAGGGAAATTAATTAATTTTCACATCTGTCGCTGATGATTTACTGACACTGGGGCACATTTGCCCCATTAGTATTTATGGTGGCACTTGCAATCCTTATGCAAAACATACACGGGATAGCCTAACATTTATTTTGCGATTAAACTGAAATGATTCTTGGCTTGCTTTAACCCAATTGAGGCATTTAGCATTGTCCGTGCCAAGGGTACTATAGGCAAACCCCGTGCAGGCAGCACAAGGAAACCCTACGTGCTATAAATGCCTATAAATACATATATTTTTTAATAAGAATGGCTTTTCCTAACTTTAATGGGGAAGTTTTTCTCAGGTGGGGCTGTAGGAGAAGTACAATGTGGTGCTGCTGGAAGAACCCTGGTGTCCCCAGGTTGACTGGGGGCAGTGTCCCAGCTCTGTTGGGTGCCTGGAAGACCATCAGTGACCCTCACGACTGGTGGCTCGGGGACCGACACCGATGGCTCTCACCTGAGGGATGAAGAGGGATTTACAGAGATGGTGTAGTCCTTTTAGATCCTCACATTTTTTTCTGCTCTCTTCTCTTACTTCCAGGCATTTGGGTTCCATTTCCCGTGCCCATTCCCACGATACATCTAGCCAGACCATCCCAGCCATCTCTGGGCTGACAGATGCCAGAGGCTGGGATGTATCTTCACAGGAATTTGGTTGGATCTCTTTTCCACGAAGCTCTGGTATTTTGGAGACAAAAATCCTTGCTGGTTTGTAAGGACATTCCCCCATGTTGTCCCCCATCAGACCTCCCTGGCCTCCCTGGCCGTGTCATCCTCCCTTGGACGTCCTGGGAGTATCCCAGGGGCATCACCAGGGGCTGAGGGGTAGATCAGGGAAGTGGAACCAAAGGGGTTTTCTCAAGGAGCACAGTGGGTTGGCCTCACTCCCTGCCTTATGAAATCAAACTCTTTAATATTCCCCTGCCTCGAATAGGTGAAAAACTTATTGCAGAAGATGACTCTTGAACTGGCTCTGGATAGACAGGTTCACACATGATGCTGCAGGCATCGCACCTGCACCGTGGAGCTCCGTGGACTGGTCGGGAGTTTGAGTTCATCACCGGGGAGCCTTGGGCACTACGAGCAATAACGCAGCCCAGTAATAAAATCCTTACTTTGCAATAAACTGATCCTTTGCCTTTTTATTTAAGAGCAAAATGTAAGGCCATGGTAGATTAAAGGTGGATTTCCTTCTCTCTTTTCCCCAAGCCCTAGAAAATCCAACTCCGATGGATGGCTTTAGCGCTGCCCCTTCTCTGCACCGTGATTTCCCTCATTAATCACTTTGGTAATAAACTGAACTAAGCATGTCTATTAAACATCTTGTTTTCTTTCAGCAGCTTGGGCACTTGGTCAATTTTACAGGAAATAAATGCGCCGGGGAATGCCAAACCGGTAAGCCAAACCCCACAGTGGCCAATGATCCCGTGACGACTGCCTACCCAGATGAAGTGGCCGTGCACTAACAGGTCCCACATCTCGCAGGGAGATTCCTGGCACCCAGCTGAGTTGAGTATTTGCTGACATGAAGTGGCACTCTTGCCTGAGGCCTCCAAGGCAGCCATACACGCACAGGGAGATGCAGACCCCACTCGAGCAACGGTTCTTACAGCCGTCTGGATGAGTCCTGCCTCTCCCACCACCCTTGGCTCAGAGCAGGGGTGGCTGCCCCATCCCTGGAGGGGCTCCAGGCCAGGTTGGATGGGGCTCGGAGCCCCTGATCCAGTGGGAGGTGTCCCTGCCCATCACAGGGGTTGGGACTGGATGGGCTTTGAGGTCCCTTCCAACCCAAACCATTCTAAGGTGCAATGGAGGGCGAGTGCCAGCACCCACCCGCCTGCAACCCACAGGAGAACAAGCAGCATCTTCCAAACACCAACACATCGCTGTGGTACGTTGTTATTTCACAGCTTGCTTTCAGTCCCATGAATAGCAAAGGTAACGGCACGTTTCCCTGACAGCTCCTGGTACAAGGGGCTGCTCCTCTGAACCTCCCCAATCCCAGGTGTTTTGCTACAAACCTGCAAAGCAAGATTTAAAGCTCCAAGAGGAAGGTCATTACCTCGAATTACAGGAACTTTCAGGCACTGGGGACTTGGTGAACACCCGCTCGCTTGAAGTCTCCCCTCCAGCACTGACAAATGTCTCCAGCCGCGCTCCCTGAGGTCTGGCAACAGAAAAGTAAATAAAAACGCAATGGAAATTCAGAAATTCGCTGTTCATGGGCAGCCAGTGGGGGCATCAGCAAGGACAGCCCAGCGCCGCATCCCCACACGCAGGGCTGCATCCCCCAGGATGCCCCACTGGGCCCTCTGGTCCCCGGGGTGAATCTGCTCTGCGTGACCTCGCTCACTACACCAACACAGACGTACACAGAAAACACTGCTTTATTGACTGCATTTGCCAACACATTGAGGAATGCAAAGGGTTTTTTTCATAAGCAATGGGCCATGGTCCCAATGTGTATTAAAGCATACACTGTATCTAAACAGGATGAAAATAATGGCATACAGAGCTATTCCAAGGCAACACAAATAGCATGCATAATACAGTCTCACACAGAACGAGTTTGATAACATTATATTGCTTTAAGGATTAACTAACATGGAAAATGTACAAAAAGGAGAAATAGGTTTTTGCATTAATGAAAAATACATTTTTTCTCTACAAAGGAATTTCTAATACAAGAAAATAAATATTGCAACATAAGCCAAAAATAATTTAAAATTGCTCTTTTCAATATATTTTCAATATTTCTCTTTTATATTAACAAATGGCACATCACGTTCTTTGAAACAAAGAAAACAGAAGGGTTTCTCCTCCTGCGACATTCATATCGTTTCCTGTAACTGATGTGAAGTGGGTCTGTTTTGGATGTGGAATGGCGCAAACCGCGGGGGGATTGCCTTAAAGAACAACCAAATCTCACGCCCTGCGAGAGCATCTTCCCACCAGTGGCTGCTCCTGCATCCCGCTCTCGCCTCCCTGCTCCATGCTGCAGCCCGCCTTGGGACAGCAGGAACCCAAAACCATAAGAGTTGCAACAACAACAGAATTGAATAATGGGAGTGGGGAAAATGGGGGCACGGAATCAGAACTGTCCTGGGGAACCTCCCGCAGCCACGGGGCTGGGGTAGATGTTGGGGCTGTGCTCCCCGATCAGGGCGTGATGCTATTTGCATCCTCATCTCAACTACAACGGCTGCTGCTTCTCCAAGGAAACCAGTGCTCTTACAGTGCAAATGTCGATTCCTGCAGTTTAGACATCTTAAAAGACAACATTTCTCTACTAAAATAAACCCTTATATTTTATTTTTCCTTCTATTCATTTCAAAATACATTTACAGTAACATCAAAAATAGTTGCTTTGTGCATTTTTCTCTCCCGAACAGCAGGCTACCCTGCTCCGAGGCAGTGGCAAGGATGCAGCCATCCTGCTGTGTCCCAGTCCCACCACCCTCTTTTCCCCTCTCTATTTCCCCAATCTTGTTCTTCTCCCTGCCTTTGACTTGCCCTATCAGCCCCCTTTAAATTTCCCCACCAAAATGATGGCAAAACACAACGTTTTGGGAGCATTTCAAACTCTTTTATTGCCCGCTGCCGGCGGCGCCGGGTTGGTTGTTCTTTAAAGTCTTCCCCTTTTTGCTTTCCTGTACTGAGAAGACAAGTAGTGCAGAAGCGGATGAATGGAGCTGTGTACAGTGAAATTTGTGGATCGCTTTGTTTTTTTTTTAACCATAATTGAGTGAAGCACACGGAAGCAAGATTCATTAAAAGGCAGCATATTGATTATTGTTATGACTCTTATACTAGGATACTGTAGCTAAAGCTAGCAAGCCTGATAAGATAAACTAAGTCCTATTTACTGTATTTAACATTATCTGACCATACCGAGCCTTAATTAATGAGCAGATTTTCATTTCCAACCTCAATGGAGTATGTTAATTTATAACAAAGGTAGTTCCCATTTTGTTGATTTTCTCATTTTGGGTTGTTTTTATTTTCCCTGCAGATAACATTTTTCCTATCGAAGGAAGAGTCCTCCCCAGGCGTGGTCACTCCGAACCGGGTTAGTGTTGGGCTTGGCCGGAGCTGGGTGCACCCACCCCGAAGCCCCCACCACGCCTGGGATGAGCGAGGCTGTCATCGCTTACCTTTGCTGCAATTTTATCGCTAATAAGGACTTTGGAAGGCTGATAAAGGTGATCTACTCTAAAACACCAAGACAATCAATTGAAGAAGTCTCAGAGTTTCAAAAGAAAGCTCACAGTGAAATGAGCAAAAAGCATCGGAAAATCAAAACGGCAGGATGCGGTCTCGGAGCAGCAGCATCCCTCGGAGCAAGCTTGGAACCTAACGCCGCAGCAGTGTGTTATGAGTGTGTCTTTAGTCCTTTGTTGCTAAATAACTTCCAATTTTTTTTTTTTTTGTAATGACAAGTTTCTGGTTTCTGGCTGTGCTGCTTGACTGTCAAAATATTCTTTGGCATCCACAAAATTACTTGACTGATTGGTTTGACAATTGCAAGGTTTTTTGTTTAGTGGTGGGTTTAACCGGTTGCAGAAGTGTCCCAGGTTTGGTTTGTGGTTTTTTTTTTTTTTTAGTTTTTTTTTTTGAACATTTTTTTTTATTTTTAAAAAACAACAACAACAAAAGTTTCAGTGAATTCCTTTTTTTTTTTTTTTGTTCCCTGAGCTCACACTGGGGTCACTCCAATAAAACACGTAGCATGACTTAACTGTGACCTTTGAAGCCAAAACCGAAGTAATGGTGCAATTAAGTGCAAACACGGAAATTCGCCTGACTTGTAGGTAACATGGGCTTTTAAACAACATTTAAGGCTTATTGGGGACATTTTATGCATTAAATTATTGTAATATTTATAATGTCAGCTTCTGTGAATCACCCTCCCACAACAAGTCAACAGCTTGTAACCAGGATTTTAGGAAGAATAATTAAAAAAAAAGGATGGGGAGGAATAAATTCACCATTCTTATTGTATAGCGTTTTGGAGGAAAACAAAATGGTGAAGGCAAGCATTTCCATTTCCCCCCCGGTGACAGTACATTCACCCCCAGGGCCAAGTGCATCGTTGTGCAATGGGGACCTCAAACACGCTGCCCCGGCACAGTGGGACCAACTCTGACTCCCCACGGTGTTTTTAAAGGATGCTTTTCTCCTCCATCCTGTCCCACAATTCCATTTCCCAGCTTGCTAAGAGCTGATCAATTCACCTGAGTAAATCACTTCAGTTTTGCTAACGAACAACCTCAATGGGGTCAACCCACGGGGCAGCAGTGGGGAGAAACTTTTGCATCCTGACCCCTGGACGGATCCCAACCAGATGGAAACATGAGGGGAAAAATAATGACCAAGGTTTGTTGTGTTTTTTTTTCTTTTTTTTCTAAAAATAGAAACGTAACGTCACTCTCTTCCACCCCAAGCGCTACCCTCCAACAAGCTTTTTGTGCTTTAGTCATTATTTAATTTAGTATCGCTTATTTTCCCTCCTCGTATACGCGCAGGCAGGGGGGTATTTTCCCTCCTGCAGCTGGCCGCTCCCGTACCTTCCGCTCGCTCCCTGCTCCAGGGGCAACTGTCCCAGGCAGAAATCTGCCCCTCATTAAATAATGCCCATTAATTAAACTGTCATCCCTGCAGAAAGCACGGGTACCAGCACCCTCTGCCCTCCCAGCACCCTCGGTCCCGCTGGGTGCTGGCTTGCGTTCCTGGGAAGTGGGGTCCGGCGGGGAGCTGGGGAGGGACCACGACTGTCATGGTCATCGATGTCGGTGAAGCTGAAGCTGTATCTCAGGCGTATAGAGAAGAGAAAGACAACAGTGCCGAATTTCCAACTATATACAGATAGTAAAAATCCCCCTCGCTATGATACCAGGCAGAAATTGGACATGGCAGTTGAAACTGGGTTGAGGCCTTGTCGAGCCGGCGCGGTGACAAGGAGTTAGGATGCCAGGATGCTCATCCTGACGATGTCCTCCCCAGCCGCATCCAGCTGGCCCCGCTGCGCCCTGCCGCTGCGGCGCTCTCCGTCCGAGTCGCTCATCTCTGCGTCGGAGAAATAGCCATCTGCCTCGGCATCGAAACGACGCAAGGGAGCTCCGCCGGCACTGTCGGGCTTGGGGGGCTGCGACCTCCGAGTCCCTCGGCTCTCCTTTGGTAATTTGAACCGCACGACGGTTTTGGGGCTACCTATGGAGTCAGGCACTTTGGCCGCGGGGCTGGGCTCCGGCTGAGCGCAGCACGGCGTCTCCTCCTCCTCCTCCTTACTGACACAGCCCCTCGTCCCAGCTGGGGGATGAGGCTCGCTGGCTTTTGGGAGAGAGCCCTTCTTGGCTGCCTTTTTCGCCTCGCCTGTCCCTTTGCGGTCGCTGGGAAGCTTCGTTGTCCCTTTCTCCGACTTGCTTGATCTGGAATCGGGAGTGAAGGGCTTGGTGGAATCATCTGACAAATCGCTGGCGTTGTTAGTCCAGGGCTCTGAGCTCTCCGGGTGGCTTCCACCCACAGCTGGGGAGCTGCTCCTGGGCAGCTTTTTCTTAGTGTTCGTTCTCGTTTTGCTTTTCACTTTCTTGGTGGCCTCGCTCTGCTTGAACGGGGACCTGAGGGAATGGTCCATCATGAAGCTCAGCAAGGTCTCCTCATCCTGGAGGAGCTCCTCGGAGAGGCCGGGGGTGCTGTCCTCGTGGTGGGCGTTGTTGAGGGACCACTCACTCATCGCCATGTTCTCGGCGGTGATCTGGACCGACTGCGCCAACCAGCTGTTGAAGAAGGTCCCATCGATGGGGAAGGAGGTTGACAAGCCTGGACAAAACAAAAGCAGAAGATGGTGTCAGGAGCCAGAAACAGCCACGTGGCCCTTTGACAACACCACCAACTTCACCAAAACTCTCCAGCAGAGGAGAAGTACTCAAAAGGCCAACCGTAACATACCACATCAGGGCACAGAAGAGGGTTTATTCCAGCAATAATGCTGAGTTTGGGGTCCACTGAGGTCATAGCACAACAACCCACGTGGCTTGTCACATCCAACACTCCACAAACCTCCCTGAACCTAAACTAAGCATCTTTCTGCAGCGAAGATGCCAAGCCCCAACCCACCCCAGCACAGCTGGGAAATACATTCCCGTGCAAAGGTGGCAGACAAACAATCCAGGTGTAAGCCTCAAAATTTGGTGACTGTTACCAGAGCAGGACTTGTGCCTGGGAGAGGGGTGAGGGATTTCCCAAAAAGCAGCTGCTGCCGGGCCACCACGTGCTGCCAAAACGCTGGGCACCACCAGAGCCAGGATGGTCAGTGGGGTGATGGGACCCCACTGTGCTAAATCTGTGCGCAAAGGCAGGGAGGGAGGTTGGAAAACATCTCCAAGTACTCAAGAGACATGGAAACTGAAGAAGAGGAGCAAAGATGACAGGCTGAAATGGAAAAAGCTTAAAAACTTCCTAATAATTATTTCTCAGACCAAGGGGAGATCAGACAGGTAAACCCCCCCGGAGGTGACACTGTCATGGTGGCCATCCTGCACCTCTTGGCAGGTCACCATGGTCCTTTTGGAGAAGACAGCCCCCCATGAGGCCACCAGCCCTGTGCAGGGGAGAGGAAACAGGAGCAGAGATGAGCTTAGTGCACCGCGTGATACATTGCTGCTGAGCAGCCCCAGGTCTTGCAGCAAAGGGTGCTGCCATGCCCGCCTTCCTCCACCTCTTCTCCAACTGCTGCAGCCCAAGTGACGCTTCAAGTCCTTTATAAAATACAGGAGCTTACAAGAGCCCCGGTGAAGCTTTGCGCCGGCTGCCTGATCTCCCCGGCTCACAGAAGTGCAGCTTTTCTCAGAGATGCCTCAGCCCTGCATCATTTGATGGAATTTGCCTCAGAAAATCCAAAGTCTCTTTAGCAAAGAACAGTATAGAGACAGGATGAGTGCAAAAGCCTCACCTCCAAAGTGCTCCCGCCTAAAGCCCACCACCTTTGAGATGAACGCAAAGCAGCAGAGTCAGAGCGTGCAATGGGCAAAGCAGAGCGAGGCAGGGCGGCCCAAACTCCCAGACCTCTCACAGAAACTCTCTGTAGCCCCGAGGTGGCTTTGATAGCACCTCTGGACGGTCCAAGAGCCTCACGGGACTGGTGGTGCAACCGCTCTGCACCTGCAGAGCAGCTGAGCATGCGCAACTCATCACTCCCTGCCCCACGTGCTGGCAGAGGTGACAGCACCGGAGCAAGTCAGCCAAAAAACCAATTCCATATAAAAAACATACACAGTTGTCATGGACATTGTCAAAAAAAAGACATTTTTGTTCAGTTATTTTACTTTCCCCAGCCTCGTTGGCTGCTGAGCGGTGGTGGGCTGCAGCTGGTGGGGAAAAGCCAGAGGCGAGTGAAGCATCTGCAGGGTCAGTCTGCATCTCCTCGCCTCCTGAGCAACGGCAAGAGACCAGCCATGCTTTGTGCCTGCCTCCTGGGAGCCCTGGATGTTCCTGGACCGCTGGCACAACCAGCACAGTCCTGGACAGTAAATGTCATGAAGATGCAGAGCCCGTGTGCCACATTCGCCCTCGGTGCAGAGCACAGAAGATCCGGGGGATCAGCCCTACTGTGGGGTGGGTAAGTCTGATTTTATCACCAGAAAGTGAAATCACTCTTCAGCAGCACATCACAGGCTTCGTAATGCGTTCTCCCAATCCAGGCACAAACCCTGGGGCCGCAGGGGTGGATTTTACACCCCTGCCCCATCAGGGATGGTCTCCAATGGGGTGTCTCCCATTGGACCATGGTAATGGGTCATTCATGGCCAAAGGGAAAGATGGAAGAGGCTCCTGGGTGTCAGTTCACTGCGGGTGTGTGGGAGGGATCAGGAGCTGGGATTTGTAGCCCCGCTCCCCGAAACAGGGAGCCTCCAGCGGCACGGGTCAACTCTGCGCTCATAAAATCAGACTTACCCAGTTGTCCCAATACAGTTTCGTTGACTGATTTCCTTTCCTCTTTCTTCTCAGGACTATTTTTTCTACCATCTCTTCCTTTCCTTCTCGGGTCACTTTTCTTACCCTTTGTCTTCTTCCCAGTTTGTTCTGGCGTTTTTTAGAAAAAAAGGAAAACTCCATGTGAGATGAGGCATGAGGGACGCTGCGGCGAGCAAGTTCCCCTGGGACACACCCCGGCAGTGGGGACCTGGACCGGACCTGCAAACAACTCCAAGCCAAAGGGAGAAGACAACTCCAAGACCAATGGGATGAGGTTTAACAAGACCAAATGCCGGGTCCTGCACTTGGGGCACAACAACCCTATGCAGCGCTACAGACTGGGGGAAGAATGGCTGGAGAGCTGCACAGAAGAGAAGGACCTGGGGGTGCTGGTTGACAGCCGACTGAACATGAGCCAGCAGTGTGCCCAGGTGGCCAAGAAGGCCAATGGCATCTTGGCTTGTATCAGAAATGGGGTCACCAGCAGGTCCAGGGAGGTTATTCTCCCTCTGTACTCGGCACTGGTGAGACCGCACCTCGAATACTGTGTTCAGTTCTGGACCCCTCACCACAAGAAGGATGTTGAGGCTCTGGAGCGTGTCCAGAGAAGAGCAACAAAGCTGGTGAGGGGGCTGGAGAACAAGTCTTATGAGGAGCGGCTGAGAGAGCTGGGGTTGTTTAGCCTGGAGAAGAGGAGGCTGAGGGGAGACCTTATTACTCTCTACAACTACCTGAAAGGAGGTTGTGGAGAGGAGGGAGCTGGCCTCTTCTCCCAAGTGACAGGGGACAGGACTAGAGGGAATGGCCTGAAGCTCCGTCAGGGGAGGTTCAGGTTGGATATCAGAAAAAAATTCTTCACAGTAAGAGTCATTGGGTACTGGAACAGGCTGCCCAGGGAGGTGGTCGAGTCGCCTTCCCTGGAGGTGTTTAAGGAACGGGTGGATGAAGTACTTAGGGACATGGTTTAGGGAGTGTTAGGAACGGTTGGACTCGATGATCCAATGGGTCCTTTCCAACCTTGTGTGATTCTGTGATTCTGTGATTCTGTGAGAACAGCAGCTGCTTTTTGACCAACTGTAGGCTAAGGTTAAGAAAACCTGAATCCCTAGGTCATATAAAGAAGAGGTTTGGACCTCGGTGTGGTGGCTGGAGCAGTCCCACTGAAGGCAGGGGACTGGCTGGAGACTCTGCAGCCACCGACGTGCCCTCCTGGATCTGCGGCTCCTGAGGGAGCAGCAGAAAGGAGTAAAGCCAAACCCTGCTCAGACACTTTCCTAGAGACATGGACATCACCATCATTGACAACAGCATCTCCTGGAGAGGTGCAGCTGTGAACCACGTTTGACAGCAACGGGACCAGCAGCATTTTAAAGCAGACCTTGTTTTCATTTGACCTTTTGGTGACTGTAACTGCTCGCATTCACACTTGTCGGGGAGAAAATAACCCAAAACGATAAAAATCTAGTGTTTAAAATGTAACTAAATGAACAGGAAAGATGACCAGCACCACCTATGGAAAGCCAGGGATATAACTCTCAGCTATGTAGACGTTCAGCTCAAAATCAATATTTCCTAAATGGCTTTGAACTTCTGCGGGATTTGTTCCTCCAGGGTAAACAGCACAAATACCCTATAAAAGTACGATTTGCATCACCAAGTGAAATACTCCAACAGGATTTACTTATTCCATTAGGCCATTCTCCCAAAGAAGCCCATGCTAGAACTTCTATTAGTTTTTGGAGAGGGGGAAGGAGATTGTCCTTAAGCCTAAATGTGAGTGGCTGATGGAAGTGGAGGCAAGACACGTACTTTTTCGGTTGAATTTGTACAAGCTGTGCAGCTATTGGAACAATGATCATAGAATCACAGAATTGCTAAAGTTGGAAAAGACTTCTAAGATCATCCAGTCCAACCATCAACACCACCATGCCTACTAGACCATGTCCTGAAGCACCGTATCTACAGGTTTTTTGAACAACTCCAGGGATGGTGACTCCATCACTTCCCTGGGCAGCCACTCCCACTGCTTCACCACCACCACCAGTAAAGAAAGTTTTCATAATATCCAGTCTAAACCTCCCCTGGTGCAGCTGGAGACCATTTCCTCTCATCCTATCACTTGTTACTTGGTTGAAGAGCCCAGCACCCACCTCGCTCCAGCCTCCTTTCAGGGAGTTGTAGACAGTGATGAGGTCTCCTCTCAGCCTCCTCTTCTCCAGGCTGAACAACCCCAGTTCCCTCAGCCACTCCTCGTCAGACCTGTGCTCCAGACCCCTCACCAGCCTCGCTGCCCTCCTCTGGACATGTTCCAGAAGAGCTAAGAAACAAATCAGGCTATGGAATGGGCCAGCAGCAGAGCACCAAACAGCAGAAAGGCTGCGGACCGGATGGGTCAGAGGGAATAACCTCAGCTCTTCCCTTGCTGCAGGAGTGGAAATGTACTGAGAGAGCAGGGGAGGGAATTCACATCGCACCTGCCTGAGTCTGGATTAACAGAGGATTTACAACGCAGGGGCGGCCAAGCCAGGAACCCCTCCTGACCAAAGGACTCACTGAAAGAATGAAAAGCAAAAGCAGAGGTGGCATTTGCTACGTTCCTGCCAAGTAACTGGAGAAACGCAGACACATTTTTCATTTCACTTACGAAATAAGAATCTAACTCTGTTTAGACAGCACAATGGGACTAAAGAGAAACCTGAGCAGTACTTTTTGAAGAGGAACTTGTCAAAATAGTAGCCGTGTTTCAAAGCCAGACAGTATTTACTTTCCACGCCATGCAAGAAAAATACAAGGGAGAGGGGTGGGTTCATTTTACACAGGCAGTTCTCACCAATTTCATTAAAAATCTCCTGCTTAAATGATCATTTGTCAGCGGGAAAAATAAACCCCTCCAGTTCTGGGTTTTGTGTGGGAGCCATTCCAACAAAAACTTGGTGCCAAAACCATCTCTGGAATAACCCCAACAGATTTCAGTCAATGACTACCGGCGCGGCAGTTAAAAACTGGCCTCATCCAGGCAAAATAATGCAGACTTTTTCCTTTCTCCAAGAAACCCCAGGCATGCAGAGCAGTTCGGTCTGGAACTGGGCAGAGAGGATGCTACAGGAGCTGCTCCCCCAGCTTTCAAACCACTCAGCGCTTCCTAGTGATGGAAAACGCAGCAGAGTTCCCCACAGCTTTGGTCCTGCTGAGCATCTTTAGCTGTAAGTATCTAACTGGCATCCAGGACACTTCACAGTCGTGCTTCTCCCTGGTACACGTGTAATGTTTTCAGGAAGGGCTGGCACTCAGCAGTGCAGACACCCCCAAAACAGGAGTGTCAGAGCCCCAGCGCAGCTCACCCTTGCTGGCCAGCATCCCACCCTGCTGGAAAGGGTCCTCGTTCACCTGGCCAACCGTTCCCAGGAGGAGCTGCTGATTCCCACCCCATTGCTGCATTAGAGACAGGCCAGCACACAGCAGAGGACTCTCCAAGGTGTTCTGGGGAACTAATGCCCTTAGGGGCATTTCCAGCCATCGAACAACCTGTTTGCGAGAGAGGTGAGCTCAAAAGACCTTCCTGGCAAATCACCTTGGACCTCTTTCCCTCTGAGAGCTGCAACCACTAACCTGGGTTTGATCAGCTGAAGTGAAGAACATCATGAGGTCCCTTGTGATCCCCCCCAAACTCGCAGAGCCTGGCAGCAAAAGCGCATGGCAGCTGCCAACAGGATCTCAATTTGTTGCTCTCGCCTTTTATCCACCCGTTATTCCCAAACTGGACCTCTCCCCTCACTGTCCCGGACAGCAGCAGCACTGCTGGGAACATCACCTGGCACAAATTCAGGGAGGATATATGGAGCAACACACAGTGTCACTGATCCAGGGACCCAGATTGAGAAGACTCACATCTCCCAGGAGCATATCTCGGGGTGCTGGTCACCCCTGCCCCATGTTGCTGCCTGGCTCCGGCCATCTAGAGGGATCTGCAGTCACAAACATCTCAACGTACATATTTCTCAGCTTCCAAAACTTCAGTCAAAGGAAACTTTCTTCAAGGAAAGTCCAGCCCAGCAAGTTCCTGAAGAAACCTCAACCATGTGATGGCTTCAAACCGAACTCCAAAGCCACAAACACAACAACTGTCGCAAGAGCCTGCCAAAGCACCAGACGCTGCTGCTGGAAAAACCGTTCTGCAGCCATGGGGTTTGGTTTGTGCTGCTTCTGAAGGGAAAGGAGGAGGGAGCAGGAGCTGTGGGTTCCGGCACCGCTTTTGCAAAAGGAAAAAAAAAAAGTAGGACAGAAGGACACCAACTTTATTTCAGTTCCTTAACAAAAGGTGTCAGAGAGTTTGCATGCAGTAGTTCCCCACTAACAGGAACCCGGAGCAGAGAACTGCAGCTGACCAGAGCTAAAGGAGGGGGTCTCTAGGAGTAACACACATTCCCACCAGCAGCTTCACCTTCTATTCTTGACAGAGCCAGAGGCAGCTGCAAAGATCCCAAGGGAGCCAGCTGCCGTGCACCAGCCCCAGCGTCAGCAGCCCCACGCCCCGGCTTTGCCAGGAGACAGTGGCACAAAGTGCTCCAGCCCCAGCATCTCCTGGCCAGTCATCAAAACGCTGCCTGAGCATCACCACCTCACCAAACACTTGGTCTTTCTGAGCAAGGAGAGGAGGATCAAGAGGGATTTGTGAAAACGAGGAGCTCTGGCACTCCAGTCACCCAGGGTATAGCTTTAACAAAACTGGAGATGTGCAAAGAGTCAACATATGAATCATGCTCAAATAACACTGCAGGGGAGGGGGCAGCTCTGGTGTCCTTGGCGTGGGAGGCTGAGGCTTGGGGACCAGTCTGAGGCTTCGGAGGACAGCGGGGACCGTGTCTGTGAGAACAAGCGCTGGTAAGCAGTACTGACCTGGGTAAAGATCTTTCTCAATAAGCTTCATCTGGAGATGGAAGATCTGCTCCTGGAGTTTACAAATGGTGTGTTTCATTTTCTCCCGTCTCGTCACCATGTAACAGAGATTTCTAACCTACAGAAACACAAGAAAGAGCGTCTGGTTTAGGCAGGATCCAAGTGGGTACCCTCAAGCTGTGTTGCTCCTTCTGCCACTCGGGGAAATCCCCACACCCTGGGATACGGTCCTCTTCATCTCACCATCATCCACGCTGAACTAAAACTCCTTTCAAGGCTCTTTGGATGCACCAGGACTGTAACATCTCCCATCAAAGGCATGAATGCACAAGCAGGGTTTGCACTTCAGCATCTGTGCTTTCAAGGGCAGAAATTCAGCCCAAACAACACAGCACCCAGGGAGTCGAACGGGCTGAGCATGCTGCTAATCTGCTCCGAGTCAGGATTAACTCTCAGCACTTGTTGCAGCACATACTTTAACGTCGCTGTTGATCCACATCAGCAAACAAAGTGACCAAGACCCACAAAATGAGAACAGAGCCAGGAGAAACAGGTTAATTACTCCATGATCTTACCCAGGTACGGCAATGCTGCAGAGACACAGGAAATAAAAGCAGCCTGTGTCCTGTGTGCAGGATTTGGGAAGTCTTGGAAGGGAAAATGCTGTAGAAGGAGCTTTGTAATATAGTTATGAAGAGGTGCACAGAGCCCCGAGCCACCTGAGCACCACGCTGCGCCCTCAGCCCAACAGCTGCATCACACGTGTGCCTCGTTCACACCTGACATAGAAACGTGCACAAAGAAATGCCAAACGCTAAGAGGTACTTTGGTGCCCTGGGTCAACAGGCCAGTTCTCGTCCACAAATTGCTCCTTTTGCAGGGAGAAAGAGACCCTCTTCCTGCAGCTGGTGCAGGGAAAAGGCACAGCTGGGATGGAGCTGCAGGTATGAGGCTACAAATCTGCTGAACATCAGAGCTCTACAAAACTGCGTGCTGCCCTAAAGCAAATGCCAGGACAGAGCACAGAGAGTACAGCACAATACCCAGGTGGTGCTGGCCCAGCTCAGTAGCCACCAAATGACAGAAGCATTGAAAGAAATCTTAGAGATCACCCAATTTCAATCCCCTTGTCATGGGCAGGGACACCTCCCACTGGATCAGGGGCTCCAAGCCCCATCCAACCTGGCCTGGAACCCCTCCAGGGATGGGGCAGCCACCACTGCTCGGGGCAAACTGGGCCGGTGGCTTGCCACTCTCACAGGAAAATACTTCTTCCTGATATCTGATCTAAATCTCCCCTCTTTCAGCTGAAAAACATCGCACCTCATCCTGTCCCTGCTCCCCCTGCTCAAGAGCCCCTCCCCAGCTTTCCTGGAGCCCCCTTCAGTACCGAAGGTTGCTCTGAGGTCTCCCCAGGCTGAACAATCCCAACTCTCTCAGCTTGTCCTCATACAGGAGGTGCTCCAGCCCTCAGATCATCCTCATGGCCTCCTCTGGACTCGCTCCAACGGATCCATGTTCCTCCTCAACCAGGCACCACGTACCGGTGCGATTCCCTGCCCCGTGTCTGGCCAGCATCCTCCCCTCTGCCTGGTTACTCACATTTGCCCCACATCCACCTGCAAATCACTGGTGCATTTTGTCCCGGTACAAGAAATCTTATGAACCGAGCAGGAAGCCCTAAACATGAGCAGCGGTTAAACTCTGCTTGTCACACAGAGTTGCTGAAAAACACCCCCAGCAGCCCCAGATGACAGAGCTCGTGTGTTGATACCCGCTGGCATCTTCCTTGTGATGAATTCCAGTGCTGTGCTTTTTGCCAGCCCCATGGCTGGAGAGCCGGGCTCCGTCACCATGGCTGCGGTGGGCATCGAGGCTTTCGGAGGAAACAGAGGATTTCGGCTGTGAAACAGAAAATGCTAATGGCAGCTAACAGGATTTGACAGCGATTACTCAGCTTCCTGACGCTCTGCAAGACCAGAACTGCCTGCAATGAGGTATGGAGGAGGTGGCCTGAATGAAGGCATGGCCAGGAACGTGTGTGGGTACATCCATGCTCACACGTGACCCTGATGTCTTCGATTCCTCCTGTCCTTGTCTTAAAATCCCCTTTGGTGGAAGAAGGCTGGGGTATTTCCAGGCTTGGGGGACTGTCCCTACATGGTTTTGTGCCTCTCACAGTCACAGAGCAAAGCAAGACCTTGTCCCACGCTCACCTAACGTTTGCCACCAAAGGCTGTGAAGGCAGGACAGCCCTGGCCATCCCCTAATGCCATCGGTCTTAGACTTATGAATATAGGAGGAAAAAGCAAAATGACAGTGGATAAAAGATGGCAGAGGGAAACGCCATCACCCCGGCTGCCCCCACATCGCCTGCTCTGCTGCTGTCTCCCCAACTCTTGGATCGAGATACCATTATCAGCCCCCAAATCACAAGTATTCCTGCCAGATTAATGGCTGAAACCACTAAAATAGCAACACGATGTCTCTCTGAAAGCCACCCCTCCAGGCTGCTCTTCTCCAGCCCCGATGTGATGTGATGCCTCGCTATTTGCAAGTGAAACGGGGCGGCTGCGAGCGGCGCTGATGGACAGGATCAGATACCTGGGAGTGCTGGCAGCACTGGGATTTAAACCCCTATCAACCATCTGAGCACTGGACTTTGATCCAGACAGTGTTTATTGTTCCTCCTCTTGGAAGAAGAGCAAACAAACATCTCTTCCAGGGCCCGGCAGTGGAACGCGTCAGGGAGTTGCTAAGCAGAGGCTGAACACCGATGGGAAATGACCCTACAAAGCCTGGAATTAACTGTGGAAAACAAGAAACCTGGTAAAACCCAGTTTTGACACAAAGAAATCAAAGAGAAGCTGCCGTGCTGCATCTTTGAACTAGGCAGCTCCTAAAAATCAAAGAGCAGTACCCAGAGATGCACAAGGGCTCCACCGCAGCTGGGAAAGTCAAGCTGGGAGCAAGTGGAAGCAGAGGGAGGTGGAGCTACCTGGTTTAGATTTGCAATATACAGAACCAGATGAAGGGAAAGAAGTGAATTGAACTTGCCCCCCTCGGAGCTGGCAGCTGCAGCCTGTTGCCTACAGTTTGGTGCTGGAGACACATTAATGGTGGCACCAGCCCATCCCAATGCATGGGAAGATGATGCAGCAAAGGCAGGAGCAAAGGAGGGAGGTCCTGTCAGGGTGACAACAATGATGTACGCAGGGATGAAGGCTGATTGGGCCACAGAAAAGAGATCGACAGCTTGAAATCCAATTGCTTTTACACAGGAGAAGGCTCTCAGGCTCTGAGATCCACATGGGGCAGTGCAGTAGGGACCAGGATGGGCCAGTCCAGAGCTAACACCCCACCTGGACATGAACATCCTCCCCACCTGCCCCAGCTTTCTTGCCATGGCTTCAATCACGCCGCAGACCCACAGAAGCTTGGAGTGAGGGTTCAGGGATACGCAGAAGCAACATTGCTGCAGGGGCAGCATCATCACCACCTTTGCCTCCCAGGAAGCAACACGTCCCCTGCAGCAGCCTCCAGCCTGGGCTCAGGGCACCACCTTCGCCAGGTCAAAGCAATGCTATTTTCCTTTCTTTCCTCCTTCCTTGCATTCTCCCAGCAACGCCCTGAGCCCTTCCATGGCTTTGCATGCTGGACGGGCTGTCAGGAGGAGATCCAAGCAGGGGCCATGGATTCACCTTAGCAGGAGCAGGAGAGGAGGAACCAGGTTCAAACCTCAGGTTTTAAGCACAAGACAGGCAGCTCTGCCCTGCCTGTCCCCAACCCACTGCTCCTCCAGGCTGTGCCCATGACCACCCCAAAACTGGCACTACCACAGCTATCCCCTCCCTGGCTCCTCTCTGGGATCTCACTCCAGGTGCTGCATTTCTCCTGTGCTTCTTCTCTTCACTGCTCCTTTGTCGCCCCTCCTCCTTTCCAGCCTGCCTCTGCCCCATCCCTGCTCCTGCCTGTTCCCTCTCTCCGTGTAGCCATGACAGCCAAATCCCAGGCAGGCGGTACGGCTCCGGCACCGCTTTGGTCCCGCTGCTCTGCCCCAGAAAGCTGCCACAGAGGCAGCTTCTCCCTTCCTCGTGCCAGGACGACCCAGACTGCGGGGAGCTGCGGGCGCCTGCATCCTGTCTGCAGCCTCCGTGCCGGCGGCTCCCGGAGGAGCCGACCCACTTCTGGCTGCGGCAGGGCAGGGAATGCCCAATCCCGCTGGCCCTACAGCTCATCCTGCCATTCACCAGTCTTTCATGTTTAATATAAGCAAATACCAAATCGTTGCCGTGCCGTGCTGCTGGGAAGCACCTAAGGGGCAGCACAGGATAATTTTGTGGTTTGAGACTATCAAGAGCTCAGTGGAGCAGCAGCATCTAACTCCTGTCCACTCGGCCTCACCAATGCACCCCTCCCTGCAGACACACGCCCTTCTGAACCCACGGCGGAAACCACCACTAACTTATTCCTCAGCATCACTGTTGCTGGCAGTGATGACAAAGGGATGATGAGCGCAGTTATACCTCTGAATAACGCTTTAGGTGAAAGGACTCAGCTGTTAGGGGAGTCAAACTGAGTCACCAGGGAACAGCGCTCATTCTGTCTATAGGCACCAGCACACATCAAAGCAGCCCTGACGGACCATACGGGTGTAACACTGAGGGAAAAGCTGTACTCACCCTCTCCAGGTCTTGCCTGAGGTGCATGAAAAGCTTTAAGCGTCGATAGAGAACATCCTGTTCTTGCTGGGCCAAGTTGTCTACTTCATCTGTTTTTGGTGTCAGCAGCGGTTTGTTGCAATTTGCTTTCCTCTTCAGCTTCCAGTACTGGTAGACAAAATCCACAAGTGATTCACTTAAGTCAAGGTTCTCTGCCACCTCCGAAGGCTTCACGAGTTCATAGAAGTCCTCCTCCAGCTGCTGGAGCTTCTGCTTCCGCAGCGTGACCTTCTCCAAGTCCAGCTGGGCTTGGTCAGGCTCTGTCCGTGTCTCCTCGGGCAACTTGGTGGCACCGGTGCTGTGCTCAAGGCAGAAGGACTTGAACTTCACTTCGTCGTTGTCTGCTAGAATAGTCCGCATGTCCAGGTTGTGGTCAAAGGCGCAGGTGACGTGGAAAGCAGTGACACAGGCAGGCATGGAGCACTGTGGGGAGAAGGACAGGGCAAAGCACCATCGGTGAGGGGGACGTTTACCCACACAACATGACCACGCGGCTCGAGCCCGGCTTACTATAATAGAACTGTGGCACCTATCTGAGTAACAACACCTACCACAGCGGTGGATGCTCCACTACAGGTAAGCCTTACGGAGGAAGACTTGTATTGCCCAAGTCCTACACACCCATGACCCAGACACTCAAGCAGAGGAAACCCAGGCTTCACTAGGCATCACCTTACCTGCTTTAATCCTTCTCTGACAGGCCCTGCTCATCTTTCACCTACCATAAGGAGGACCTTCCAATGGTTCTTCCAACAAGACATGTCAACACCCAGAGACAACAGCATGGGTCAATGGGAAGCTAAAAGACTGTCAACAGGTTTTCCCTGATGGGGAAATTTTCACATGGGCTTGTTGAGCCTGGAGAAGAAAGGCTGCAAGGAGACCTTAGAGCAGCTTCCAGTACTGAAAGGGGCTCCAGGAAAGCTGGGGAGGGACTCTTGATCAGGGAGTGCAGGGATAGGACGAGGGGGAACGGTTTTCAGCTAAAAGAGGGGAGATTGAGAGGAGATCTTAAGGAGAAATGTTTTCCTGTGAGGGTGGGGAGGCCCTGGAACAGAGGCCCAGAGAAGAGGTGGCTGCCCCATCCCTGGAGGTGTCCAAGGCCAGGTTGGATGGGGCTTGGAGCAACCTAAGCCAGTGGGATGGGGTGGAACTGGATGGGCTTTGAGGTCCCTTTCAACCCAAACCATTCTATGATCTGTATTTCCTCCTTAAACTACTCTGCTCTTTCACCACATCTAAAGCTAATACACCATTTTTATTGAGAGCTTACAGAACATCTCAAGATTTACGAGTGAATGTCATATCTCAGAAGCAGCCAACGCTCCTGGAGCACGATGCCTTTCTCCTTTGGAAATCACAGCCTCTAATTAGCTCCATTTAAAAAGGGCAAAAAAGGCAACTCAGCATATACAGAGGAAAACATAATGAAATTAACTTTTTAGTACTGGTACAGTGGCTAGACTGTTGTCAAACTTGTATCAGGTTAATTTTTTAACAATTTTTCTAATTTAAATTACTTTGGACCCCAGAGGCAACAAACCTCAGCCTGGTCTCCTACAGAGGAACCCCTCCCCAGCCCGTGCTGTGCCCGTGTCCACATTAGCACCTTCTCCTCCTATACTCATTAACTGTTTTTAAATGGCTCAGAGTGTCAGGTAATTATTTTAACCATAACCCATAAGAAATCAGTCTATTCCAGCTGCTAATGACCAGTTAAACTGCAATAATGAGACATTTAACATGAGCTATTACTGTAGGCACCATATTTCAGCGTTTATAGAAGAATTGTTCTTGCGGGGGATGAAGATGCAGTTGTGGCCTGAGGGACCACGCGGAGGCATGTCAGATTTCCTGGACGTTGATGACAAATCACTTGGGATGCTCTAGAGGTTTAATGGGGTTTCTCTGCACTTCAATTCCCCAAAAGAAAAAATATAAGTTTTATAGCTTTTTATCTTCATCTCATCAGCCTTAAATTCCGGCTCAGCCGCCCAGCGTGTGAACTTTTGACATCGCTGCTTTTAGATATTTTCCCTCCACTTTGTTTATGAATCTGCCGGTGCTCATGAAAGCGAGAGACTCGCGCGGCTGCCAGAACCAAGAAAAGCGCAGACAAGTAGTGTCCAAGTCCTCCACTTCCAGGACTCTCCAGGCCCTGCTCCAAAGCCTCTGAAATCAGTGGGAAGAGCTGGATGCAGCCCGGCCATGGCCATGCCCCAAGCTGTACCAGCACGGCTCCTGCAGGCACCAAATGCTCGATTAATTCCTACCCCCCACTTCTCTTGTTTAAATATATCCGTTTGGTCCCAATTTTAACCTGAAATTACTTGTGATAATAGCCAACTGTGTGCAAAAACCAGTTCCTTCTGCTATGCTGCCAGCACTTGCACGGAGCCCGGCATCACCTGGGACCCGTCTGTGCTCCCCACCCCAGTGCACCCATCACAGCCTCCCACGAGGCTGAAGCACTGCCTTCACGCTGGAGCATTTACTTTTGGCAATGAAGGAGGACAGAGAGAACCCTGCCTGACCTGCAGCACCCAAATTTATTCAGCGCAGTCAGGACTTTCAAAGTGCTGCTGCTCGCTCCTGCAGCTACAGGGTGAGCACTGATACAAGAAGGAGACGCAACGCCCTTTGATGGAGTCACTCTTCCTCACTTGAACGGCACTTTCAGGTTGGAAGCTTTTGCCAGCTTCAAGTTCCCATGACTGAGCTTTCTTGTCCCGCAGCCAAGATGGTAATGCATGGAGCCATGAGCTCCTGACGTCCTCCTGATGTACTTCTGAGGTATTCCTGATGTACTCCTGATATATTCCATCCTGGCTGTTTTGGTGTAACAGCCAAGAGTGCTTCAAACCACAGCATCCCTTTGAGCTGCTATGCACATAAAAATCTACAGTAGAGGATGAGAACTTATCGCTGTCAGTGAACCATGTGAGCTAAGGAAAGCCACACAGTGACGTCCCCTCCTTCCCTTTTCTGTCACCGGTGCTAATAACGGTATTAGCAAAACGGCTGTGGTTTCTGCCAGGATAATATCCTGCTAACAGGAATGACCATCACTCTACCTTAGGAATAAAGCAAACAGAATAACACCCATCCTGGATCTCTCCTCCGACAGATGGCAAAGCAGCACTTGGCAGAAACTGTGCCCAAAATGCAAACAGAAAACAATTAGGCAGCTCAGCTGACAGGGCAACAAAGAAGGTACCTGGTCAGCCGCGGCTACCCAAGGACCTTGCACAAACAGACAATGAAAACATATTGATCGAGCCCGGAACGGTGCTGGAACGAAGCTGCTCTTTGCAAGAGGGAGGGATCAGCCATGCAGAAAAAAACAAGCTGAGAGGACCGGGGCGGTCCCCAAGTCTGCTTCATTATCCATCGCGCTTCGTTGTCTCACAGCACCTTTCCTTCAAGGACTTCAGCATACTTTGCTTATCCAGGCAAATCCATCCCCAAACAGAATTCCGAGAAGGTGAAAACTGCATGATAGATTAACACGGGGTGTTAATCAGCCCTCAGACCACTCTTAGAAGAAACAGAGGGATGATTTTATTTGTCAAGCAGTTTACCAGGTGACAGGGGTGCTGCAGTTTGGGGCCAGAGGGGAAGGAAACGGCTCCTCCAACAGAACTGTGAGGAGAACTCAGGAAGGAAAAATTAATTACCGGTGCTGAACTGCAGCCAAGCCATCAGCCACAACACTTCTGCATCCTTGCAAAAGCTAACATGTGATTTTCAGAGACCACAGATGGTCTGGATCCTGGTAGCGCTTCTCAGCCGCGATAGGTGATTTCAGCGTCGCACACATCCTCGGAGGATGCGGGGCTGAGGCAGAGGATGGCATGGAGGCTGCACGGTGCACACACACTGCTCTTCCCCCCATGTCAAGCCCATGTTTTCAGAGCTACAGGCACAATCGGACAACTGGTCTGTGAACCATCACACCAGTTATCCCAGTGGATGGAGACCAGCGACACAAGGGGAACCGGCAGCAGCGGGCAGAGGAGCAATAATGAACGAGCGAGTGGTGGAGGACATTTCCCAGGGCTTTTTCTCCAAAAACAACAAAAAGAAAGCTGGAAGATGATGAAAGCAAAGATCATGCCCTCTAGAGAAGCCTGCCAGCACCAAGCAGAGACCTGGCATTTTGCGCAGCATTGAAAGGCCTTCGTGAGCTCTTCCAGTTGCTCTCAGAAGCGAGGAGAGGGTTGCTGAGGAGCGAGCTGGGTCCCAGGCAAGCCTAGCAGGGACTCGGGCTGTGCTGGAGTCCAGCTCTTGGCACTTTTCTTTTCCATCTCAGCAATGCAAATGAGATAATTCCTGCTGGATACTAAGCTCTCTTTGGCATCTCCTAATGTCTGACCACAAGAACCACCACGAAGTCATGACTTTCCCTTAGTGGGAGCTCGGGAAAGCGTGCCGCCAGGGCTCCATCCCTGCCCAGTGTCCGGGAGCTCTGGGTCAACTATGGCCACGCTGAGTTACACGGGGTTCACAGCTCCCTTCCAGAAAGGCAAAGGAAGTAACTACATGCAAGCAGCAAGGTCAGAGGCGCAGAGAGGGGTGGGGAGCAATTCCTCAGGCTTCCTTGGGTTTGTTTCCCTTTTGGTGGTCAAATTCACACGAGGAAAAACCCCTCGATGCACAGAGGTGCCTATGGAAAAACACTTCACACCAGTCTCTGCAAATGTGGTCGAGGTGGGTGTTTCCTTAAGATGCAGCGCTGCTGCTGAGCATCCCTGTGTTCCTCTGGGATGACTGTCTCCCCCTCCTCCAGCTTGCCTTCTGGATTTCCTCTCCCATTTCGGCAAAGCCCAGCTCCAACCAGCCACTCGGAACTCCCCCTCCTGGAAGCAGCATCCCTCCTTCCCCAGCCCTGCCCCACCTGGAGCACCTGATTCTCGCTGCCAAGAATAAAAGTGCAGTGCTTTAACAGAAAACAACCTTCTCCTTTCAGAGCTGGGTCATAAATCCGAAATGCTGACAAAGGTAGTTAAGATTACACCTGTATAAACAGGCAGTAATCAAAAATATGCTCCATAAACATAAGCTTTCAAAACCGAGCTCTGCACTGCTGATGAGTACCGAGCATGTTTATTTATCTAGGGATGAACCTGCCGATTTACCCCACGAATCCTTAAATAAAGACACTGCCTGCTTTTTTTTTTTTCCCCTTTCTCCCCCCCTTCCTTGAAGCAAAACCATCCCAAGCATTCTAGGGTGGCCTCAGCAAACGCTGTGGTGACAATCTCGTGGAGACTTATAAACTATGAGCTGCCGCGCAGGAGACAATAAAGCTCCTGTTCCATCTCAGGTGACCTTTAATACAAATCCATTCAGTCCCAGGGATCTCACAGCTCCCGTGCCTTGCCAGCGCTAAGAGGATGAAGCCTCAGAGAAGCTGAATTCTTTTTGATGCTGCCAAGCCTGTTTGCCTCCTTCCCTGCCCTTCCGTTCTTTGAAAGCAGTTGCTGTTATGACACAGTATCTCCATCTGGCAGGGTGAATAAGCAGATCCACCCAGAGCCATCAAAAAGAAGTGAGTCAACGTTTGAGATTTAAAGAAGTATTGTGAGTTTTCATTTCAAGCTAAGGGGATTGCTTTCAAATAGCTCCCTTTAAAGTATTAAACCCAAGGCAGTGGCACAAACACAGTGGAGCCTGTAGAGCTCCTATTCCTATCACCTTTCTGCAACCAGTCAGCTACTTCTGGTCCCCACTGCCTACGCTGACCTCTGAGGTGCAGCTCCCGTTGCTGTACAAGAGCTGATCAGTCAGGACTGGTACACAGCCAAAACTTACTCCTACTTTTTCAAAGCTTAATGGCTATTCCACCCACCCCTGCATGCCAAGACTGCTTCCATAGCAGATCTGCCAACAAAAGCAGAGCAGCAGATCCCTCAGCCTGTCCCCAGGGACCACTGGGACATGACACTGGCTGAGCAGGGGGAAGCAGAGGGAATCACAGGATGCAGATCCCCAGTAACGTTCCCTAGATGGTCTCACACTATGTTTTGGATGGGAGCTTCTGCTCTTCGCTCCCGAAGAAGAGAGATCACAGCCTGGGAAGCTCTGTCCCACTTCTGTAATAAGAAAGCCCACAGTGTCCTGCTTTTGGTCTGAAATGAGAACATCTTGCCCCCTCAATAACATGCTGCTGCGGGGAGAGAAGGCAATCAGATGTCTGCAGTGGTTTGCTCAGGTGTTGAGAAAATGTGGGAACATAAAATATGGTAAATAGTCTACTTTGCAAGCCAGCAGGCGAGTGAGGGCTACCTAATCCTTGGGTTCCCTGACATACCTTCAACAGCAAAGCTTCTCAGCCAAATCCCACTGCTTTGTGAAATATTTGGGCTCTGTATCTCACTTTTCCGGCAGCTATGCCAAGCCTTTCTGCTGGAGGTTTCCGATTTCAAACAAAGGTCATTTGCAGTCCCAGTAATTAGTGTCACTACAGCAACATCACTATGTTATGCAAAGAAAGTTAATCTAGATTCCTAGCACTCAATACATGAAACGATTGCAAACAACATCTGATGATGTCTGATGGGTGCTCACACTCCCAGTTGTTAGGTCTACTCAGAGCGGGAATAAGACTCAGCCAGATCGCATCCCCCAGCAGCTTGAGAATCTCTGGTGGCTACTACAGGCACAACCCTGGAGGTCTAAGTTTCCTCAGTGCCAAGTCACGTACCTGAATACATGTCCCAGTACACTCCTTGCAGAGGCTGCAAGACAAAGCCCATCTGCTTGCTGGGATATGTGAGATCTTCGTAATGGGTTCCATTTTTTCAGGACATCCAATGCTAACCTGGTCATGAAATAAAAGAGAAGTTATAAATCCTGGTTTCTATCCCAAATCTCCTACAGGGGGATATCTGTGGCAGCCCCGGATGAGGGATGGATTTTTTATTTGTTGTTTTTTCAGGGTCACTTGTAATTTGAAAAGAAAACCCTGAGCCCCAAAACCCAGAAACAAATGTGTATGAAATGGAAGGAAAAATTTATGTCGGTATATGCTCTGAACTAGCGCCTCATCTGGGTACTGCTTTGTATCTCAAATGTGCACGTGAACTTGGCTTTTACTCTGCCCAGGCAGATCCTGTGACTGTCCCCACCTCTGCATCCCCGAATGCCACCTCTGTGTCCTCCTTTAACAGGGTGCCGCGTGGCTGCTAATTAAATACAGCCCAAGGACCCACTTCAGCACAGCTCGATGAGCCAAACTGGACTCGCATTTAGACCATTAATTAACATCCTGGGCTCAGACCACCCACGTGTTAAAAGGAGGTTGGAAAACATCTTACTTCAGGTATCCATAAGGCACAGCTAACGTGGACCCATTTCGTCCCGCTCCGGGTGGGCTTCAGCGCTCCCCCTCTCTTCGGGCACAGTAGACACTTTGGCTGAACCCCGAGGGCGCAGGTCCGGCACAGCCAGCTCCCGATGGGGACCTTCAGGATGCCGTAGCACGCCTGCGCACACACAAAGGAGGTGAGTTAGTCCCAGCAGCCTGGGAGAGCATCCTCCGGGTCCTCCTCCTTCTCTTGCACCTTTTTCATTCCTGCTGCTTAGTGCCACCACATCTGGGCATCCTAAGAATAAACAGCAGATGCAAAGCAGCTTCACAGTTGCAGACAGCAAGGTTAGGTTCTTTCTTCTTCGCTCCCTTCCCTATTTTCACATGGATACTCATGCCAGATCAGTTATGTCCTGATTAAAATTTTATTTAATTAAAAAAGCTAAGTATACAAATACGCTGTTTATCGTGCCGAGCATCCATCCAGCTCCAGACTGGGAGTTAGGGGGCAAGCAGGCTGCTCCATCAGATCCCCATCACCAGCAGCTCTGTGGTGTGCCGCTGATCTCCCTGTTTCTCAACAGCTACCAGGCTCACGACCACTTGGAGGTGTAAGAAAAGCCACGCGAACAAAACCTCTGAGGTAGCTGAAGGTGAAAAGCCACAACCCCGAGATTGAGAGAGATGGCCATAGGGGTTACAGAGCCAGCACAGCCTGAAGGGGAAGCGAAAATAACTACAGAAAGATAAAAAGGGGAAACTGATAGTCATGAACATAACCCAGAAGGGAGAGACCATAAAGGATGATAAATCTAAAGGATGATAAATCCAAAGGAGGCAAGGCCAAGTCTACAGCCAAGAGAGCAAGAACTAAAGGACCTGCGCTGCCCGTGGAGCTCCCGACCTGCTGCAATAGCACAGGATGCAGCCAAGCCAAGGCACTTCATAAATATTTCTTTTCCGTACTTGGGGACAAGCCAAACGATAAGCCATATCACATAATGATGATGATAAAATACTTTCTACCTCACCCATAACTTATGACTGTATTAAACAGCTTCTGCTAAAACTAGACAGTTTTTGACCAGCAGGTCCTGATAACTTGCACTTAAAAGAGTTCCAAGTGGCAGACAACCGCCTTGGGCGCTAACGTGGGTCTGTGTCATTATTTTAAGTGAGGCAATGTAATTAATTCTGGATCTGGCTGCTCTGACGTCCCTCCAGAAGGCTAACGGGCACGCTGATAAGGATCCCCAGCGCTGTTGGCTGTAAATTCATCCCCGGCATTTGTCAGCTCCACTTCTTGACATTTACCCCACACCTGTGCTGGTGCTGCAGGTCACTGTCACTGCAATGACAGTGCTGCGCGGGGGGCACGCAGAGATGCACAAGTGTGGGAAAAGCGTATCCTCAGTCTTTAATGGGCAAGAACAGACTTTATAACATGACTTTAGCTTGTCCCAAAGCACAAATTGACTCTGACAGTGATTTCCAAGGGGAAAAAGCCACTCCGTGAACAGATTACTGGGATAACAAGGAATTAAGGGAGGTAATATTATTGCTGTGAGTCTACATGGTTCAGAAAGACTTAACCGTGTGTTTCACAGTGCCTCCAAATCTGACCGATAAATCATTACTGTAAGAGAGTTTATAAAAAATGTGATTTAGTACCAGACAAAATCAGCCTGGAATGTGCTACCAGGAGAATAAACTAGCAGATTCATTTCAAATTTCACGGGAAACCAGGAGTTATGACCAGGTGAGCATCTCCAGCACTCTCGGCTCTCAGTTATTTATTCCTAGAGGGTTTAGAGCAGCTGGAGGGGCAATTCTGCACCTAGGAGCAAACACTAAAGGGCCACTGTCCCAGACAAGGAGGGGCTTTGGAAAGAGGATGGGTTATCAGCTAAACATGCTCTCCTGTCCAGCACCAGCCAGAAGATGCTCTGCGAACACAGAGCTCAGTAGGAGCAGAGCAGCTATTTTTATCACTTTGCCTGTCATGGGCTCAACATCCCCAAAAAGGGGACACCAAAAAATCCAGGGAGCTGAGCCACAGAAAAGCTTGGTGTGGTCCATGTAACAGAGGGAGGGCGTGGACATGGCCCCACGCCAGGGAATGGGAATTTGGTACTGATGGAAGCAAGGCACAGTGGCTGGAAGCTGAAGATGCACTAAGCAGAAGAGCAACGTTGCCACCACGAGAGCGATGAGCCACAGCGATTTAGCAGCAGGGGGGGAGGATTCCTCCTCACTGAAAATCCTAAAAGGAAGATTGCATGTGTCCTCTGAAAGCTACACTTCATAGGAATTAATTAATAGCATGCCTCACGGCTTGTGTTATGCAGATGAGATGATTACAATGATCGCTTCTGGCACATAACCCATCAATGTGTGTCTGAGCACAACCCTTCCTCTGCCCCTTCCCAATGGGAAGCAGGAGGATGAGGCATCGCCCTGGCCACGTTCCCTGGGACCCAAGCTCCCCTCCTGGCTGAATACATGAAGCCCATGGCATTGTCACCCAGAAAAGCACCGTCCCCATCAGGTTGTGGATATGGTAAAGGCACGGGGCAGGTTAAGAACCATGATTCTTCACAATGAGGGCGATGAGATAATGGCCCATGTTGCCCAGAGCAGTGGTGGCTGCCCCATACTTAGAGGGGTTCGAGACCAGGTTGGATGGGGCTCGGAGAAACCTGATCCAGTGGGAGGTGTCCCTGCCCATGGCAGGGGGTGGACGGGCTTTAAGGTCCCTTCTAACCTAAATCATTCTGTGATTCTATGATACTATGCCATATAACACCTCCAGCTGTGGCTCTGGACTTATGGCTTAGGGTGTAAATCGACGCAGAGATTAAACCACAGGCAGCTTACGGTCCAGCATAGAATTTAGGGCTGGATTCTGCTCCCTGAAAACAATAGGAAACTTCCCATTTCTTTCAACAGCCTTGAAATCCAGCCAGCTGTGTCTCCTTCTGTGCCACCACCCTGCTCCCGGCACCGTGGCTGTTGCCAACAGCGGAGCCCATGGGGTACCACGGCCCATGCTCCGACGGGAACCCTGCGCAAGCTGCCTGCCTGCCCTGGAACCCCTGCACGCACCAGCTCACAGCCCGGCATTGCCACTTGGGCTTGTTAAAAAAAAATACAACACAACCTTCCTCCCTCCCCCCATCCCATCCCATCCCATCCCTGAATCGTCCTGGTATTTTGCGGAATCTGAATCACTGATGGCAACCATTCAAAACACCCACCTCCCGCAACTATACATATCTCCAACGCTCACCCACCTCCAGGAAGCGCTGATGGAAAAGCTGCCCAAAAGATGAGCAAATGGATCTCTTCAGAGGGAAAAAAACCAAAGCCCCTTCACATAGCCCAGGAGCTGCCACCAGCAACCCAACACCACACAGCACCTCCCCTTGAAGCACGACCAGCAAAACCTGCCTGGAGCCACACAGGATACAGGGAGACTCTTGCCCAACTGTCTTCTCCTTGTCAAGGTTTTCCCAAGCACAGGAGCCCACAGATCCCAGCAAGGGCTTGAAGCATTTGCATTCAATTCTAAGAATAAAATCATTTTCCTCCAGGCAGTAAAATAAAGCGAAATCCTACACTCGTACAGCAGGGAAGCTGGGACAGAAACCCTGCGATGTGAGACAGCACTAGTGGAGCTGGAAGGTCCTCCTACCCCCAGTATAATGCTGTGGAGGAGGCTGAAGGTCTGGGCAAGCCCATCCCTCCGGCCAGTGCAGGGCTGCAGACCCACATCCCTCTCAGCCAGTCCCACACGTGGTGCCGCTCACCCCTGGGTGCTTAAGGTCCCACAGCTGCAGTTTCATAAAGAAAGATGGGGTAAAAAAAGAAGAATAATGGAAGAAGAGGCATAACATATCACAGAGACCAGAGAACAAGGAGGAGGGGGCAAAGCAAGCTTGCACGAAGCAGATTTCAACCTCTGGCTGATTATTTCTGAGGGCCCTTGTGAAAGGTTGGGGCGAAAAAGGTAAGAAAAGCAAGTGTGCATTCTGCCCACTATCCAAGACCCCATTTGTGATCCTCGCTCAGCTGGACACGTGCTGGGAATCCATCAGAAGAAGAGCTCAGCAGGGGTCTACAGCAGCCCAGGGGAATGGTGGGATGGGAGGAACCCAGAGGAGGGTACCGGAACGTGAAGTGCCTAGAGCCAACCCCTGCTCTCTCTCCCCACGGCGGGGGGCTCACCTGGTGCACGCAGACGTTGCACTTGTCGCAGAACACCATCTCGTTGCCATCTTCTCCTTCTGGCGAGCGGCAGACGTCGCACACCACGTCCTCATCGTACTCAATGCCCAAGCCCTCCTCCGTTTCGATGGCGATGTTCATGTTCTCGTAGCACATGGTCTCCAGCTCCTCCAGCACTCGCTCCAGGGTGATCTCATCCAGCTCAGGCTTTTCTGCAAGGCACAAGGCAGAGGAGGACAGTGATGTGGCTCCAGGGCAGGAGTCCACCCGCCTTCGGGGAGCGTTTTGCAAAGGGCTGAACATTTTAAATTGCAACTCAAGAGGCAAATCCACGGCGGCGGTGAGAGCGGCGATTCAGAAAACGGCTGCTACGAACTCGGGATGCAGTTTATGTTTCATAGACAGTTACAAAACATTGCTGCTGGCTGAGAGGAAAGAAACCCATTCAGCTGAAGCAATGCGGATAATTAGGTCTGACAGTTTAAATGTTCAAGGAGACACATTTTGCAAAGATGCGTTCTGCAGTGAGGGCTCAGACAAGCTTTGGCAACATAAAGTCAATGCTTCAATTGTTAGGACTGAAAACTGACCCTTTTAAGGCCAATTAAACGGAACCGTAAAACTGATGCCAAAGGCTGAAATTGAGGAAAAAGGAGACTTTTTTTGCCTGTTGGGTTGAGTGGAACCAAAAGGTCAGACCCGGGGCGGGCTCAGATCTGCTTTGTTGTGTTTCATCCCCCTGTAGCAGGAACTTTAGTGGAAAGAAGTGGCAAAGGTGCTTTACCAAAGAGGCTTTTTCAGAGCAGCAACCTCCACCAGTGGGATACTCGACCACCCTCACAAAAGAGATGCTCTGCCAGGAGCTTGGCAGCACTAAAATCGTGCCACGCTGAGTGCTACTCCCAAAGCCGCTGCCTCTCACCCGCGCACCAGGATCGTGGTGCCACAAACGCAATGTGAAGTCGCTCCAGGTAAGGAAAAACAGAAGGAAAAAAAAATCTGTCAGCAGCGGCAGTGAGGTTCTCCACGAGGGGTATATATATATGATATATATATATATCTATATCTCAATCATATATATATATATATCATATATATATCATATATACCAACAGGATGCAATAAAATACATTTACTCTTCGAATTTCATTTGCATATACTAGCTGTGATGACAGCCAGGACGCTCCAGAAAGCCCCAGACAGCAGCGAAGCCTGACCCATGCTGCCACCCACCCTTCCTTGTTGCAAGTCAACAGGAGCAAATACATTGCTCATTTATGAGCAGAGAAGGGGAAAAAAAGCCTTAAGAAGTACTAACATGAAGCAGTTATTAATTCAGCGAGAAATTTGCCATCCTGGGAGTATCTCGAGCCAAAGGACCGAGCTCTGGGGCTGTGGGGTCCTGGGCAGCATTCCCAGCACCTCTGGATGGATGATGCCAGCAGCGGCTGCGCCTCCCCCTGATGGCCAGGGACCGGCTGAAAAAACTCTGTCAAGGGGGAAAGCAACCTGTAGGCGAGCTCGGCAAGCAAGCACACCATTGTCTGCCTTTTTAAGCTCTTCCCCAACGTTTCGCATTGGCATGGTTTCCCTTGGCTTGACAAGTCTCTGCAAACATCCAGCCTGGCATTTTACACGTCTGTGTCGAGTCTGAGATACCATCTAAGACAGACAACACTGTTCCCTATCACAGCCCTTTCAAGTGCTCGGGCTGCTGTGCCGCAACACGCCAAGGAACCTGACAATACCTGTTTTATTACCGAGCAGCCTCGGCGAAGGGTGCGGGATCTCTGTAGAGCCCTGGGCTGCTGGGGCTCAGCGATGCGAAGCACCCTGTGCTGGCACGGCGACCGGAGCTGGGATGGAGCCAGCGACTTGCACTTGGCATCATGCTGGTTGGATGCAACAAGGCAAGAAGAGGGTTAAAGACAAATCCAGGGCGCTATCCTGGCCTTAATGGTGGTCCTTTATAAACAAACCACCCGAGCTGCATTTCCTCCCTGGAGATGCGCACTTTATGCAAGCATCAGCCTGGAGAAGAGAAGGCTCAGAGGAGATCTTATAGTGACCTTCCAGTGCCTGAAGGGGCTACAAGAAAGCTGGAGAGGGGCTATTCGTAAAGGCTTGTGGGGAGAGGACCAGGGGGAACTGGTATAAACTGGAGAGGGGCAGATTTAGACTGGACATTAGGAAGAATTTCTTCACCATGAGAGTGGTGAGACACTGGCCCAGGCTGCCCAGGGAAGGTGCGGCTGCCCCATCCCTGGAGGGGTCCAAGGCCAGGTTGGATGGGCTTTGGGCAGCCTGAGCCAGTGGGAGGTGTCTCTGCCCATGGCAGAGGGTGGAACTGGATGATCTTTAGGGTCCCTTCCAACCCAAACTATTCTATGATTAAACAAGCTCAGTGAGAATCTGCTGCTCTCGGTCAATGTTTCAAGTCTACATCTAAAACTATGAACCTGGGCACCTGAGTGACAACCTGGAGTTACTCCCTTTCTCCAACATTTCAACTTTTGCTCTCTCTGCTCTTCTGGAAAGCAAAGTGATCTTTAAAGCATTCCTGGTGCTTCTTCCCATGCACCTCCTAGAGCCACTCTGTGCTCAGAGGAGAAGCTGGTGGTGGCAGGCAGCACGAAGAAGGAAAGGGAAGGAGGTTTCCACAGGAATCATGACCCTGACTGCCCGCGGGGCTGGGATCGCAGTGGCATCACCGGGATCGCACTGGCATCACCATCATGCAGCTCTCACCTCAAGTGGAGAGAACTGGCTTCCATCCCACCTCCCACATTTTCCATCCACAGCAACGTCCTGGCATCACCAGATTAACCGTGGGGAGAATGTCCCTGCCCACCCCCAAACCCCCCAGCAGGGTCTCCATATCAGCCCATGTGCAATACTACACCGTTACACTGACACATATAGATCTCTCCCTCCTTCCCTCCTGCACACGCACGCTCTCACACTCCATTTAGATGTAATTACATTAGGAATTCATTTGCCAAGCGCCATTCAGAATACCTCGGAGCTTATTGAATTGACAATTGCACTTGATGGGGATGAAGCGATTAATCGCTTATGAAACACTAAACAACGGGGCCTGGGGGTGAAGTGCTTTTTCCATTTGTGCTTCATTTATCTCTTTCTGCATCATATAAAGTTTGTGCTATTAAACTCCATTCATAAAATTGTCATCTTTTTGGCTGCAAAAACGCTATCTGTATTGATCATGGCCAGCTAAAGAGCAAAACCAAAATAATACCTCACCGAAACACTCCCTGTCACATACAAGTGACACTGTTATTGTCCCCAGGGAAGGAAAAGCAAAGACCCAGATACTAATCTTAGCTACAATGAATGAATCCAGCCACATTCAGAGAATAAGTCACACTTGAGAGCATCACTGGGACTGTGGGCTCTACCTGCGGACCAGGAGTTACCAGTTTACCTGGTTAAGGTTAAGGTTCTTGTATGAAAGGTAGGGAGAAAATGAAGCTTTTCTGAGCCTGTGTAGAGAAGACAACATAGCTGCAAACTTCTCCATAGTTTCTGTCTGGAGGGATACAGGCAAAAGTGAGAATGTGACCTCACACCAACATAATAAGCTGAGCCAAGGGAGGTTTAGATTGGATATTAGGAAAAATTTCTTTACTGGAAGAGTTAGCAAGCACGGGAACCAGCTACCCAGGGAAGCAGCTGAGCCGCCACCCCTGGAGGGATTTAAAAGACGTGTAGAAACAGTGCTGAGGGACACGGTTTAGTGGTGAACTTGGCAGTGTTAGGTTATGGTTGGACTTGATGATCTGAAAGGTCTTTTCTAACTTAAATGATTCTATGATTCTATAATCTCTATAAAACACTAATGCAGGAGTAAAAGGCTCCACACCACATCATCCCTTCCAGGAGGCCACCCACATCCTCTCTCCATTAACACTGAGAGTTAAGACACAACATGGTCTGGGAGAACCACCAGCCACATTCCTTTACAGGACGCCGCCGCTGTAATTATTTCTGTAATATCATAATTTACGTGGCATAAAGGAGCAATATTCTACTGCCAAATGAATTCTCAGCTACCCCTTATCATGGTGTGAGCGGACTCACTGCGTGGGGGGAAAAAAAAAAGAGCTGGAGAGCCACCTTTCAGAAAGTGGAGACCTATTTCTGCCTAAACTGTGCTCCACTAAAATCAATTTACTGAAACAATAAATCCTTTCACCTGTGGAGGATACTTGGTGATAAAACAGCTCATGAACAAACAGTCATCAGGACTGCAGGCTGTGCCGTTCGTCGATTCACAAGCTGTGAAGCTGGGAATCTATTTTTCAGTAAAAATAATACATTAACAAGCAAAATTATTGTTATATTCAGTAAAAAGAAGAAAAGCATTTGTGAGATGATGTAGGTTTGTCCCTTAATGTCTTTGGAAAGAAGAGTAAAGGGATGCCAGCCCTCTGATGGGACATGGGGACCACGGGCTCCTGAATCTCCTTCCAGCTTGCCCTGGACGAGTCCCTTCAAACCTGCCTGCTTCGGCTCCTGCCTCCAGAAAGCTGCTCAGGACCCCTTCCCCGCTGGAGGCCAGGAGAATGAAAGCAATATAAAGATAAAAAGCACTGGTTAGATGCCAGAACTGAGTTTAGGCACTGTCGTGTAGAAGGATGCTCTGGGAGAAGCACCAATTGCACCTGAATAAGGATGGGAGCTGAGCACCCACGTGCTCAAGGCACCCATGGGGACACGGGCCACCCTGCCCAGGTCCTATTCCAAAGGAATATATCCTTTGCAAAGGTCAGGAGATGACAGACAACCACCCAAACACCAGAGCAGACTACCTGAGCCTCCCCGCTGCCTCCGACCCTGCAGGCACACACGGCTTGGGAGACGCAGCAATTGTACATGAATCTTTTATCAGTGTTATTTATAACCAGACCCGTAACGTGAAGCGTGACCAACAAAACAAACAGCGTCACGCAACCTGCACGAGCTGAGCATCCGCGGAGAAACTTGGAGATATTTTGTTACAAACACAGCCTGCTAATGCACCTAAAAGATTTACAGGAACCAATTATCACCCTTTTCTGCCACCCACCAACATCAATTATTGCTCAAATTTAAGAAGACGACAAAATGTTTTAGAAGCCACTTTATAAGCTGCCGTCTCTCTCCGCAATGCTCGGCACTGACAGAGCTGTCCTGGAGCACCAGTCATGAAAGCCTCCTTGCTCCATCCAGCAGCAAAACTCTGAATATTGCTGGAAACGACTGCGATTACTGCGAGGAATTTATGGAAACAGCAAAACAACGACTTGACATAAAACCTGATTGTGCTGAAAAACGCGGTGGCAAAATGTCTAAAGCTTCTCCTGCTGATTTCCAACCCTGCTAGTCTATACGTTAACACAAACTTTCCTGCAATATCTCTTTCTATAAGGAGGTAACTAAGCTCAGCTTTCCTTTCCGGATACTCGCATTGTTTTCACCTCTGCCAACAACTTAGGGAATTGTCACCTGAAAATATTTCTGGATTTCCCTGTTTAAAGCTAAGCTTAAAAGCCAAGGCTATTTTCACATGAAATTAGCCTGGATTATTTAAGCTTGAACTAATTATTATTACATCGAATGATTCATCTAGTGATATACCTGAACCACTGAGCTATCTGATCCAGTGAGAGGTGTCCCTGCCCATGGCAGCGGGGCTGGAACTGGATGATCTTTAAGGTTCCTTCCAATCCAAACCATTCTACAATTATTCTGCCTCCCCCTCTTCCGCCGTCCCACGCCGCGGCGCCCCAGCAAACTGGTGCATCTCACTTGGTCTCACCCAGACAGGGGCACCCACAGCTCCAGGAGCACCCTGGCCACCGTTGGTGGAGGTGGTGGTGGGCAGTAATGCTTTTCACCCAGGAGAAGTGCAGCACCCACCTCTGGCTCTGCAGGACACCCCAGCAACCCTCCACGGGACGGCCACAGTGGGCTCTCACCTTCATCGCTTCTGATCGTCACCGTTTCTGTGCCTCTTCACCTCTTTACAAGGCGAGTTCTGCCCTCACATAGAATCCGAGTATCGAGCCCTACGTTAACAGCAACAGCTTGTCAGCAAGCGTGGCACCTGCCTACGGGCAGCTAAGGCGAGTCCTCCTCCCATTGATACCAACAGTGTTAATCCTGATCAACGGCGATGTAATTGAGAACAGCTTCCAGCCCTAAATCTGTTCCCAAGGTACTTCTATGCTGTACATCGGTACATCTATTAAATACATCTCCCGCTCGTAATATACCGCCAAGCAGCAGAGGATTTGCTGGATCATCTATCCAGGCACCAAACCAGTCTGCTGTGGAAACGATTCCTTGTGCAATGAGCTTATGATCTCACCGGAGAACAAAGATTTCAGGCTACGCACGGCTGTGTGTTGTGGGCTGCAGCACAGACATGTTAGAAAACAGCTCCAAACTGGCAGGATTTCCTCAAAACAAGAAAAAAAAAAAAATCTAAACAAACAGACCCTGAATTATTAACGGGCTCAGCTTTCTCAAGCGGTGAGCGGCAAGCAGGGTCAGCTCGGGTGTATGGGCATGGCCGGGGTGGAAGGGTCATTGCTGGGAGCAGTCCCTTATGGCTGTGGGGAAGACACTTAAAAGGGGGAATCCAGGCTGGTGGTTAAAGGAAACAGATCCCACTACAAAAAGGACAGACCTCCGCACATCCTCCCACCAGCTGGGGCTGGGGAGCATCCCCACATCTCCTGGATGCCCCACATCAGGGGGTCATGGTCCCCGTTGCAGGGCTCCCTCCTGCTGGCTGCGCCTCTGCCACCACAGGACGGCAGAGAATCGCGTCCCAAGTCGTTAAAATAATAGAAGAGCTTCAACTGACAGATATTGGGGTGGCCCTGCACAGGGGATGGAGCCTGGCTGTGGCGATGGGCACCTGTGGGTGGGTGGCAGCTGCGTGGGGACAGGCTGTGCCTGGGGACCACCAACATGCTGCCTTTGGGGGGCAAAAGGAGCACCCTGAATCCTGAAAGGTTGCGGTGGGATGGGGGTAGCCTCGGACGGGGGGGATTCCCAGCACTGCAGCCGCTCTCCAAGGCGTACACTTAACAGCAGCCTCTGCTCCACTGAGCACATCTTCCCCGGGGTTACTGCACCGACTTCACTCTGCTCCGCGTCTACTTGACCAATCTCACCTCCACCGAGGGAGGTATCATCTCATTAGTACACAGACATATCTCAAGTACGCAGTGATGAATTCCCCCCGGAGCTTCAAAAGCAATAAATGTGACCTTTGCATGTTCCTGCCATAAAATACCAGGAACACCTCCAGCTCCCAAGATAGAAGCTGTGGTGGGCATATGTGAGCAGCGTACACCATATGGATTAAGTCAAGGGAATACTTAGAAATTTCAACTCTGCCTTCAGCAAAAATGATTCCAGCAACGTTTTTAGCAATTTCTTGAGGATTTTCCGTGTGTTTATGAAGTGTTGATCACCGCAAACGGATCTTTCAGCCTAAGTCTTTGAAGTGTCTCTAGCCCTGCTCCTACAATAGCTTTGGATTTAGTAGAGATCACAAAATAAAGCATAAAATGTTAATATCAAAATGAAGACTTGCGGCGTGGCTCCTTTCTTAACGAAAGGTCTGCGCTGCCCGCAGTGGCATGTACATAAATCTGGTTCAAGGTTTCCATTCAGACTCCTTCAAAGCCACTTTTTTATTATCTCAGACTGCAGCAGCAACAAATAAAACATTTAGGCATGCTTAAATATTGATTTCATCTCTAGCGCACAGAACTTCCCTAAACAGCACATTTCTATCGAGTACAGTAACGGCTACTGAGGTTTCTTACTGGGGGGGTGCGGTAGAACTATTTACAACTGGATTACATGAAAAACTCCTGCTTTTTGGAGCAATTCTACCTAATTGGGAGAGAAGGCAGCAGAATGTGGAGAGCTGGAGCTATGTGGAGGTTTATCTGATCTTGGTGATAAAATTCCATCTCTGGGGTGACCTAAAAAGGACTGGAAAAGGCATGTGCTATGCGCTACGTGGATCAGCGCCGCACTAACGGCAAAGTGTGATGGATGATCTCATAGGTGTTTTCCAGCTCTCCTCCCCGTTGCTCCTCAAGAGCCAGTGAGAGATCAGGCTCCTTCCCTGATATTAAATATTTTGGGAATGACACACTGTGTCCCTGGACTGCCCAGTGACAACAGCTCAGCTAAACACCCAGAAGGAATTTAAACTTCTGCATATCTCTTGACGCTGGGAGATAACTCCTGCCTTCTCTGAACAGGAGGAACGGCTGCAATTCTCCAGTTAAGTCATGTTAATGATCTCAGAGATTAGCAAAGCCGGTTTGGAAACCTCAGCGCGTCATTACTGTCGAGGGCTTCCTTGAGAAAGCGCTATTTATGGACTACCTTCAAACCAACCTGGGCAAGCAGCAGTCTTCTGCCTTGGGTGGTGAAGGGCATGAGCTCCACGACCCATTCCTGCTGTGCCGCTCTGCATGGCTTCTGCCATACGGGAAGCAGAGGGAGCAGAACCTTCACTGCAGCACAAGATTTGGTGCAACCGCTTTCGTCTCTGAGCACCCAAACCCCACCACTTCCTCGAGAAGGACAATGCATCCTTCCAAAACGCCCACTGCCTGCGCAGCCCTGATGCCCCACATCCTCTGTGGTCCACCAGGGAGCATCAGCCATGACTGCCATGGGTGATGCAACCACGGTCCTACTGCCAGGAGCCCCAGCATCCTTCTCTCTCCCTACCTGCCGGACCTCCAGCTCCCTGAGGCACGGGGAGGGGGGTTTAATCTATGCCACATGGTTTCCCTTTCAAGTCACTGGAAAAAAATGCATGAGCTCTCACTTCGTGTTGAAGTCGGAAGGGCTGGGAGATACCAGAGCCCTTCAGGCTGAGGCTGTATCCACAGTCGATTTCACACACCAAATGCTGGGTTTTCTATGCTACTCTCTCCCAGTGTATTTAAGGCTCAGCCAGTAATTACAGCGCTCTTTCAGCAACAGTAATGGCCTGGAGAATCAGCTGATGGACAGTGAGGCTCTCTGAAATGCCTTCAGTTCATTACTACCACCCACAGTTGTGGCAAGAGGGCTCAGGGGCTGCATGAGAGACCATGGTCCCATCAGGTCCAGTGCTGTACAACCCCCTCCTAAGGACTGTCCTTGAAAAAGCTGATAAAGGACAAGAAACTGGAGGAAGAAAAACGCCGTTTGCTCAAAACCACAGGAAGGGTCAGTGGCAAAGCACTGTCTGCATCCCAACGTCAGGGTCAGGGTGTGCTCACCAGGATGCTGTGAGCTCATCGGGATGCTGTGATGCCAGCCCATCCAATACACCTGCAAGGATGGAGCTACCATGGGTAAATGGCTATGGTGACGCTCAAGCTCCCCTTCTAAATCCAATTTGCTCTTGAGGCAGCACCGCTGGCAGAGCCGCCTCTCTCCCCCACACGCTTCCACCCGCAATCCAACAGAAGCCACCTCATCTCAGCCTTCCAGCCACCCACCAGCATGGGAGCTCCACGTCTGAAAGCTGTTTAAGACACTGCATTTGTAACCTAATATTTTGAAGAAATAATAAAGAGAGTCAAATTTAACCCAACTGAGCAGGAGAAGCCAAATCTCTGCCCGCTGCGTTTCTAAAGAATTACAAAATATGTACAAGGGGGAACTGGAAATAGAGATAATCCTTCTCTGGAGCTCAGAGACACCTCTGATGGCCACTCAGCTGTGGAGGGAAATGCAGTGGGAGAGCCACAGTGAAAGCACAGTGGAGTCAGAAGGATGTCCATCGTGGTACAAGTTGGTTTTTTGAGATTATGGGAAATTTGATATACAGGGTAAGTATAATAGATAATTAGCTGAACTCCATATGTACCCTCTTCAACTTTCTCAAGGTCTTGGGAGATCATGGTGACAAGATTGGGTTGAACACCATGAGTACATCAGAAGAATAGAGATCATCTGCAACCAAGATCAGCCAACGCGGTGGCCAACTTCTAAGCCCATTTATGCTCCATGCAAGCTTCCTGGATTGACTCTTATTGCAACTGCACTGAATCTTGCTGCAGCACAGAGAGATCCAGCACAACCTTCCTGTTCAGCATGGCATGATCCTGTCTGCTTGAGCTCTTCGTAACAGACTTTGTCCCACCCTTGAAAGACCTTTGCCACCGGGAGTAATGCTTTATGAGGCACGCTTCAGCTTTCACTGACCTCACAAGGTGAATGCTTTATTGTGCTGTTATTCTTACCTGTGTAGCTGCAGCCACACCACAACAACCCTCACCTAACAAAGACTGGAAAATCCCTCCACAGTCTGGCAGGACTACACACCCACACGTCTGTGCCAACAAATCTGCCCAGCAGACCGTGCTAGGCACTAGTGCCAATGGTCAAATTCCAAGTCCAGGTACTTGCACTCAACCGAAATGCACTAACGGATTTTAGGAATGTGCAGTGATAGAACGGCAATGATGCAAGAGACACCTGGGAACGGAGAAATAACCCAGGATGAGCATTTCTGAGAACTACACACTTTGACTGGGAAATCCTCTTTCCTCTGACTCCATCTGCCCAGTTGGCTACAGCAGGAGAAATGCTTTCAGACGTAGCTGGTCAAAGGAAGAGGAATCACACGCCCATCCTGAGCAACACCTCCTCCTGCAGTACAGATGCTGCAGGGATGAGCACAGGAGATGATGATGGCCATAGAATCAGAGCATGGTCATGACTGATCCAGATTGCTTGGGTCTTCTGCAAACCAGAGCTGTGCTCCACCCATCTGGTTTGCTCCATTATTTTTGGACCATGACCCAAATTCCCCACGTGAAGGAGAGGCACTGAAATGCACTCAAGATCCTACACTACAGCAATCTGTGTGATCTCTTTCGGAGAGCGTGAATGAGGATTTCTTCTTCAAGGCCTTTTGTTCCACATGATGACTTAAAACAACCACTCTGGGATGCCCAGGCAAGCAGAAAAACTACAGCAATACTCACCCATCTCCTTGAGCTCCATATTAACAAGTTCCAACCAGCAAGCATCAAGCTCGTCCAGGTCATAGCGGCTCATTCCTTGCAAGTAAGTCCTCGTAGCTTCCGAAATCTCGGAGCCAGGCAGGCCACTCGGTGAAACCGGTGAGTTCTCCAGCTGGGGTATGATCCTGGAAGAAAAGAAGGCCAGGTTGAAAAAGAGCTACAACTTGCAAAAGTATCACATTTCTTGCCATGCAGGGTGTGACCACACCGTGTACGAGTCAGAATCCAAGACTGAAAGCAAGCCCAGCAAAATAGAAAGAGTTTCGTGCCCTCGGTGTTGTCTCCTGTGTCTTGGATGCTCTGAGCGCCACAACTTGCACACAAGCATCTCCCCAGATACTGCTGGTCTGGGCACCTTATGTGATGGTTTGAGTTGAGATGCGTTAAAACAAGCTGATTTTCTGAAAACACTAAGCACAGCCCAGCTGCCAGCTCCCCTTCCTGGGACCTCAAACCTGGAGCGTGAGCTTCTCCCCTCTGTGTCCCAGGCAAAAGCAGCGCAGGGAGGTGGCAGCACGGTGGCATGGCTCCAGCATCGCGCCCACCGCTGAGGGGCAGCCCCCATCCCTCGTGGCTCCAGCTCCTGCCGGGCTAGCTTTGTACACAGCACCATAGCCACGTGCCTCGGGCTGTGATCTGCAGGGGAAGGAGCAGCCTGAGAACCAGCAATCTGCCTCCAGGTATTCCTCCCTGCAGCCTGATGGCATAACACCAGTCTCTTCAGAAATAAAACCGGTACCAGTGCCGCATGCAGGCTTTGCCACTGCATCTCATTCTTCCTCAACACCCACTGATGCTTTTCAGTACGAGCCAGCCTGCGCCCTGCATGGCTCCACGCGGCAGAGCAGCCCCGCAGAAGCACCCAGCGGGCGGCTCTGCGCTGGGCTCCCTGCAGGAACACGCCTGCTCTTCAAGAGTTACGCAATTCCTCCTCACATCATGAGAAATTAAGCCATTTTTCGACTTTGTGTGGCTCCTTTCTTTCTCCCCGCCTTGCATTGCTACCAGCCTGGTGGCAGCAGCCTCCTACGTGTTTGGATTCTCGAGTCAAATAACTCAACCTACGGCTACAGCTGCTGGCATCAACCTCATGTTGCTCCCCCTGACGTTAGAGGGTTGTTTCTCCCCATGGAGGCTTGTGGAGAGGCTCACACGGGAATACGTTGTCAGGGCAGAGAAACCCCTTTTGGGAGAAAACCACTGTCCTGCCTGTGAAACTGGAAATCTGATGTGGAAAGCGCATGCAAACACAGGACTGGACATGCTACAAATAACCATGCTCTTGCCCAGAGCCAGGAGATCATGGCACCAACCCATACCTGCTCCATGGCCACCAGCAGGCATCCCACAGCCCTCAAAAGGCCGGATGTACCCAAGACATGGGATAAACATAAGGACAGGGTTACGGCAAGGCCTTCTGCTCACCACTGTTATCACAGTCAAGCTGCCAAACCAACTCCTTCCACCCTGCGGGCAGGACGGTGGCATGCTGGCACTGGGTTTGGCACCACCGCACACTCTGCGCCCTGTGAATATGAGACTTCTCGCCCAGTGGATGAATTCAAGTGCAATGCTCTGTCCTAGTTACACTCGGAAACATGAGCTCAGCCAGCAGCAGCTGAACACCTCCTCCCCACTGAACTCTGCCCGAAGCGCTCTGTGGGAGCAGAGCTGTCTGTTGAGGCTCTCTGGAGGTCTCCAAGGACTGCAGGAAGCCCCAGACCTGCCAATGTTTCCCCTCTTGCCTGGCGTAGGACCTGACAGCAGGAAAAATGAGTTACAGTTTGGTGATCAGGTGCTGCCCAGCTTTGCTTGCTGCCCTCTCCCCGAGGACGCAGGCAGTCCTGGCTGGGCTCTCCGCTTCCAGCTCCACTGCATCAAAGTTGATGACGGGCTCACACTGGCAGCTGGTCCCAGCACAGCTCTGTCACACCTTTCCTTTACCTACAACAATAGTTTTCCCATTCATCTAAGGAAATTAACTCTTTACATGAGAAAAATGAGGTCAAACAGATATGATGGTTCAGCAACAGTGACTCTGCCATTTCTTCCCCATGAGTGGGGAGGCCCTGGCCCAGGCTGCCCAGGGAAGCTGTGGCTGCCCCATCCCTGGAGGGGTTCAAGGCCAGGTTGGATGCCCCTGGGGCAGCCTGAGCCAGCGGGATGTCCCTGCCCATGGCAGGGGGTTTCAATTAGATGATCTTTAAGGTCCCTTCCAACTCAAACCATTCTATGACTATTAACTCCTCCAGCAATTACTGTTGATTTACTGACCAACACAGACCAGATCCGGGCCAGATGAGATGCCCAAGCCACCGTGTGCAGGTATCACTTCCCAGAGCACCCTCTGCAGTGCCCCGTGATCTAAAACACCTCCAAGCAAGCCCCTGCGACTGAGCCCACATGGCAGACAGGCTGCCCGCTGCCCACCAGGACGAGCTGCCTCCAGGCTGCCGCACAGCTGCGTTCACACCATGCCGGGCAGCACTTTGACAGGCTCGGTAACGGAGAACATCCCATGGTGACCTGGGAGATTTGTTCTAAGCACTCTCTAATCGCAACCACAGGGATGGAGAGAGGAGCTGCCTCATCTGCTGCAAACTCCCTGCTCAGAAAGCAAACAGGCGCTGGCTGTCAGCTCTCCTGCCTTTTTCTTGGCAACTCTGTGGCAACATGCACGACACTTGCCATGGACACGTCAACAGTGTGGCGTGTAATGACATGGAAGCAGAGGACAAGCTGGAAATGAAAAGCAGCCTGTGGTGCCAGCTGACCGAGCTCTGCGGAGCTGGAGCTCGCTGCAGGATTTGCACGGCTCACGTTTCCTCCCTAAAATACCACCTCTCCCTACCAATGTCGGCACAGAAGGACACTGCAAAGAAAGAAACAAACAGCATCCCGCTGCAGCGCATCATTCCCTTCAAAAGCCTGAAGATCCAACCTTCCTCTTGCACCAGTACCGGCGGGGAAGCCTGTTGGCCCCTGCAAGATTTATCTGCCTTCTGCCCCGATAAGTAAGTTAACGTCAGAGCATCGAGTGCCTCGTGCTCTGTGATGCGTCTGCGGCAAAGCTATCGTGTCCATCACGTAACCAGCTGGATCTTGGTACCAGATGTTCCACTGAGGGAAGCAATCTGTGCGCAGCCGCCCCCAGGAACGGAGCCCTACCTGCCTTGCTCAACATCACAAAGGAAATCTGCAGCAGGGCAGGAAAATGAACTTGGAGTTTCTCTGGACCCAGATATCTAGTGTAACTGCTGTCCTCTACAGCTGCAACCACTGGAGGCACTTCCAGAGCCATCGGCAGGAGAAGGAATAATCTGATTGCTCAGAGAGGCAAACATCAAGAAAGGGGTTCTTTTTTGTCTCTTTTGCCTTATTTCCCCACCAGTACATTGAAAATACAGAAACGCCCCAACGCCTTGAGAGCATCTCCAAATTGTAGTTCAGGATCTAAAAATAACCCCATGAAAAGACAGCTCTCAGTCCCTCGATTTTCCAACGAGTTCCCTGAAATATAGGACAGGGCTTGGGGATTCAGGAACGTCTGTATTTAACGCAGACAGCAGTAATAACACTGAAACTACGCCTGCTCCAACTAGGACTCTCATCTAAGGAGCTCCCAGCCCCCTCGAATAGACAAAGAGACGCTGGTGCAATGGGTGTTGGTCTGAGAAGACCTCTTTCCCAGCATCTCAGGTCCCGCTCAGCTTCGCCAGCCCTGGGGATCAGCAGGCAGGCTGGGCACAGCAGTCTCGTGGGAGAAAGCTCAGAGCCATGGAGGAAAAATAATCCTCCAACTGCAATGAATGTTCCTTTTGGAAAGAGCTGCCTGAGCAGGATGGGGACGGAGCTGTAAGCCATCATTAAGCCGGGTTACACAAGCTGCTCACCAACCAGCCGGCTGCAACAGGTGACAGTGACACAGGGCCAGCCGGGACGCGCGGGAGAAAGGAGCCGCTATTTTTAGCCTGGTATAAAGGTGCAAAGATTACTGCTCTGTGTACATATCAAAGGGGCGGCCTGAACAAGTCATTTGCTGTACCGACAGCCCTGAAATGCACTTAGGCTGATAAGGATGCTGACAGTGACTGTGGAAATCTCTCTGGGTTATCTACAACGTTGTACATGCGATGCCGACCACTGAGAACCTGTGTTCCTGGTGAACACAGGGCCAATCTGCCCCGATGTGTGCGTGCCGCCTCTGCCTTTTTCCACAGGTACCTCATAGAAAAGGGTTTTTTATGGCTCTCAAACAATCCAGCAAACTGTACGTACTTACAACTGTACCCTGATGGGTGCAGGAGGCTGCCGGGTGCCGGGAGCTCGCACAGGACACCTTGAGCCTCTGGGAAGACCAAGCAGAACGTGATGCCTGGAGGTGTGTGGGCTTCCATTAATTCCTGGACTTGCCATAGTGGGTAAAATCATGTTCATAAAAAGCAGCCTGTTCCTCCCTGACACAGGCTAACACACCTGCAAAGAGCTTCTCCGTGTTCCGATACAAAGATCAATGACTGCAGAGACAGTTGCCTTGGGCTAGGAGAAACGGTGGAAGGAAGGGATCCTACAATTTAATATAAGAAACCAACGCCCTGTGATACAGAGCAATACAGAAAACAGACCGTGCTGTGCACCCCTCCTCATCTACAATAACTTCAAGGAAACCAGATTCTGTAAAGCTGTAAGCTTTGTGCTGCTCAGACACCGCAGTGGAAGGGAAGAACCCACCACAGCTGCCTTTGCCAGCACCTCCTGCCCATCTTCCACTGGGCTCTGTGAGCTGGGGCTGGCAGGGACGTCACCAGGGCCTTGCCCGCATGCAAGAATGGCGCTTGATCCCTTGGGAACATGCATAGTTCCAAATAGCTGCTTGCTGGACAAAGAAAAACCCAGGCTGGGTGGTAGGACATCTGCACACGTGGCACAAACTCGCCCAAGTGAATTTTGCAAGATGTGCTAATATTCTTCACGTCCCTGGTTCAGGCATGGTGATCCTCTAGGAATTGAGTCTTCTTTCTTATTTCTACTCTTGCTTTCTAGTTTTCCTCTCCTATTGCAGCTGCAGATGTGGTGGGGAAGATACAGGACTTCCTACCTGCTCCAAGTGCTCCAGGATGGCAGGACACCATCTGCAGCGCGGGCTGTGGGGGATCACGGACACCCACCATCGTTGCTGGGGCTGTACTGGGCAGTCGGTGCCTGGAGAAGTCTAGCACTACACAAGTACGTGCTCAAGATGGTTTTCAAAGATCGGTGAAAACATCTGCTCCTCACTCTCAGCAAAAGCCAGTGGTGGGGCCGTGCTGTGCCCTGGCATCTGCCTCGGCTTTGGAGAGCATCCACACTCCCTCCTGCTGACAGCACCAATGCGGCCACCCACGTGCTCCATTGATTTTTCCCTTCTTAGAAAGAAAGCAAGAGTCAAGCTCTTAATTACCTCAATTACCACTTTGCCCATTGCCCTTTATCCATATTGAAGGGTTTCTGCTGGCTTGTTTAGAGAATTTCCTCCTTTTTAAAAAAGCAGAGGCAGTGGTGTAAACAGCAAAAGCAGAGCTAGGAAATTCATTACCGAGGCATTTGTGAGAACTCATCAGCCCAGCTCGTTTGTGCTGCCCCGCCATCTCCATCAGGGCCAACTCCTGCACCAGCAGATCTCCACAGGAATTTCCTGCACCTTAAAGGGCTCTTCCTGTTCCCCCAGCGTTTTGATGCCTTAGTCATTCGCCCCTAGTCTTGGTTCAAAAAAGCAAGACTCGCTCAGCCCCAGGCTGTATCATCCCTGGCATGTTCCAAATAAATGGTGACGGTGACGCACGAGCATCCCTGCAGCCAGGGACCCTGTACAGGTCCAACCTACCCAGACTTGGTCTCCACAAAAAGCAAGAACAAGCTCCAAAAAGCCCCAAACCACCTCTCTCAACCTAAACAAGAGCAAAGGAGACTTAGGTAGCAAGCTACATGTTACGAAGGACACGGACAAGGCAAGACCCTGAGTTTCTGAGGCTCTGTGATGCACAGGGGACAGGAAGAGAAGAGAAGAGAAGAGAAGAGAAGAGAAGAGAAGAGAAGAGAAGAGAAGAGAAGAGAAGAGAAGAGAAGAGAAGAGAAGAGAAGAGAAGAGAAGAGAAGAGAAGAGAAGAGAAGAGAAGAGAAGAGAAGAGAAGAGAAGAGAGAAGGACTTGAGTGTGACCGTGGGTTGAGGATGAAAAGCACCGCAAGGCTGGGGTGGCTCATACCCCAGCAGGGAATGCCTCAAATGCCCCAAACTGGGCAGGTGGCAGAGGACAAATAATGCCAAAGTGGGAAACGGAAATACTACAGAAACAAACAGCATGGCCTGAAAGTTCATTAATACAAAAATAGTGTGTTATAGAGAATCAACAAGGATTTCTTCAACACAAAAATACCTTAAAAAAATTCAAGCAAACTCCTCTTCTCTGGACGATGACATTTCACTCAGGTAAAAAGCTCACTTTTACTGAAAGTAAGAGCACAGGGAACACCATCCTTCCCAAAACGATGCCATTCTTGAGGAAAAAGCACAGTCCTGGGCAGCAGCTTCTTGGAGGCACCACCAAAGAGCTCAGAGTGCTGATAGATGTCCGTGTGCCATCCACTCTGCAAGTGCTCTTCAGCACCACCTCACCACCTCGCCAATGCCCCCAAAGCCCTGCAGCTCCTCCAGCTCCTACAGCAGAGGATGTGGAGCAGGGAAGGGATGGACCCACCCAGCTCCATGGTGGCACAACAGCTTTACCTGCATCCAAGCATCGCCACAGAGAGCCCAAACACAGCAATCCCACAACCATGAGGTAAGTCATGACGGCCGATCCACAGCGAGCGGCTGGCAGGGTCAGTTGTCCTCGGCAGCCAAAGCACCCCAGCGAGGCGGCTCCCCTGTGCAACGCACTGCTGAGATGACTCATTTTCCAAGCAGGGCTCTCATGGTGGGACCACACATGTTTCCATCACAGCTTCTGGTCTGGGTGTTCGCTGGTGACATGCCACCACCGAGATGCTGTGGCTCTCCCTGCACCATCACAGCAAAGCATCGCAGAGCTGCATGAAGTGCCAAACCATGTGCAGAAGCAAAATGACTCTGGAGGAGCATTTACTCTCTTATTTATCCAGACAGCAAGAGACACAGCATCCAAAAAAATATCTGTATCAATCAAGGGCTTATTTAAACCAAGGGCTGAAAACTGGGATCAGTCTGAAAAGCACAACAAACCTGAGGCCATTAGTCTGAAAGTAGGTCTCAAGGGCACTTGAGGAAAAGGCGTAAGTGGACCCCAACACTCTTGAGGATCACATTTATCCCTGGAGAAGATTACGCGGTAATAAAATATACTCAGCAAATTTCCATGGTTAATCATCTCTGTAAACCGAACACTTCATTTGGCTGAAGGGAGAAGGCGTTTTTTTCCTATACGCTCCCTTTTCATATACCAGATAGAGATAATTATTCCTGTCGAGTGTTTCTCTTCTGAAAATACTCCATTTTATTAAAATGAAGGCTTTAGTCAGTCATCTGTTCTTCACCTACGTCCCAGCCTAAATTAGTCCTGTCCATTGCCCATAAATAAATCAGCTTAGGAAAGTCAGTGGAAAGATAACTCTGCCAGCAACCTTCAGCGGATGCTGATACTGTTCTTACCGCCAGCTCCACTCGCAGGGGAATTCTCCTGCGGCACACGACGACTTTAAAAAGGCAATTTAAGGGGATGATTTCCATTTTCTGTTTATTAGAATAGTATCTAGCAGGCCATTCGGACCAGATGCCCAATCTTCTTATGAACTTAAGCTAATAGATGTCACAGACACTGCTGCATCTCAATAGCAGAGCAGAATTAAGACGTTAGAAAACAAGCCTGGTGGTGTAAAGGCAAAGGATGGGGTTGCAGACAGTGGTGGACGACCACAGGAAAGAGCTGCAGCCCACACACAAGATTTTGTGACCCTCAGCATACCCAGACCCAGATTTACTGAACAAATTACGCACATTTAGTCCACTTTTATGGTTTCTAGCAAAATCATGAGCCAAAAACTATACTCCCAAAGCTGGCTTCAAAGAAGAAAAGGATCGCCAAGAAGATATTAAATAGGTTAGGTTTTAAATTAACCGGTCTGATGTTTAGATTAGCACATTAGCAGGCTGGACCAGTTGGAGGGGGAGTCTAAAATCATCTTTAGGATCCACATCTCAGTGTCAACAGGTGCCTGAGCACAGTCGCCACTCCCCTCCTTCACTGAAGATGCTCCAGGCAACATCAGGAGCATCCTGGTCACCAGCACAGGGTGATTGAGAGCTCACAGCCCTGCTGGCACCCTGTTGTGACAAAGCCTGAAACCAGAGAGCTGGGAGGGATCACTGGTACTCAGCGTCTGCCAACGTGTCCTCCTGAGCAGAGAAAGGGCTGGAGGTCCCAAGGAGGAGAGTGGTGACACAGTGCGTCTCAGCATGCCACGAGCACCAAACTCTTCTATTTGAAAACAAATAAACAAACAAGAACCTCAACAGAATTAAAGCCCCATTTTCAGCTGGCACTGCTGGGGCCACTTTGGCCAGAAAAGTAAGAATTTGCAGTTATTTCCTCATTGGCTGTTGGAGCCAAAATCCCTCAAGATTTTGCAAGAGCCTCTGCAAATCCACAAAAATTTATATGTATCCAACAGAGCAGCTGTGGGCACAGGGCTCAGCCCAAGGGTCAAAGTCTGGGGCTGGGAAAGGGAATTTGTGGTGGCTGTCCGGGCTGGTGGCCCAGTCTGCCACCCTGATTCATGCCATCTGTAGGGCATTGTCGTGTCAGGGGCTGCAACAAACACTTTTCTAGCAAAAAAAGTTGATGGATGTAACATAACATCAACCCTTCCCTTGCACACCCATGTTGGAACAAGCAGCCTAGTGTAACCACGCAGCTCATCACCACCACTGCTGATGTGGGCAAAGCACAACTGGGCTGGCACTGCTCTCTGGCATAACCTAAACCTTCAGTAAACCGCTTGGCCAAAAAATCTACGCAGGCAGTAAACACTTGGTTCAACTCTAAAGCTCTCATCCGGTTTCCTGCTGCTGTTTCGGGAGAACAAAGCAGCTGGATTTGGCCCCAGGAGGATCCACCAACCTCCTGCAACAGGAGCATCTGTGCCCAAAAAGCACTCCCAGACTGCGCAAACATCAGTGGCTGATGCTCAGCCCCCCGTGAAGGTCCCTTTGCGCTTCCCAAGCAGCACTCGAGATGCTCAGGAAGGAGTTAATGCTGCTTGCAGCAGTGTCCTGCCCTCTGGGTACCAGCAGCCAGTGAGTGTGGCTCCAGGTGACGTAATGCCTGGGTGGCTGCGCAGGCTGCACACCCCATCCCTGCTTTGCTGGAGATGTGTCAGGGACTCTGGGATGTGCCAGGGACCACGGGATTTATCGGAGACCCCAGCATCCTCTGCAGGCAGGGACCAGCCGGGGCCAGCGTGGCTCAGCTACACCCACCATCCCTTTACTGTTATTTTTTCCAGCTGAACCCCAGCCACGCAGCGCTTCCCAAGAAGTGAACATTAGAAATGATCCTTACCAGCTTTTAAACCACCCTGAGCGATGGGGAGTGGGCAGCGGCCGGTGCCACGCGGCTCCACACAGCTGCCCGCACTGCGCGCTCATCTCAGCTGGGAAACTCCTTCTGGTCCTGGGACCATCCCGGGTCTCGCTGTTTGGGTTTGGAAATCCTACAGTGACAACCCTATTTCTGCGTAAAATGTCAAGGATGGGGCAGGGTGGCCTCTCGCAGCAGGGGGTGAGGGTTTATACAGGCAGGTTCTGGAAGTTAAACAGAAATGCAGGTGAAACTCCCAAGCGCATTTAACAGGTGCGATAAGGAAAATGCTCCGTTTCTCCCTCTTCATGTAATATCTCCTCCAGTAACAGCCTGCAACCAGATTGGGTCCTTCCAGGCCTCTGGAATAATGAAATCCTCTAAGGAGAAAGTGATTCACTCTCCTTTGATGTGATAAAAAGAGGAAAACAAGTGAACAGGAGGCACTAAACAGCCATCTTGTTAAACCCAGACAGCTCTTCCAATTTTAATTTGGAGCTGTTTATCACCATATAAAAGCCTGATACTCAGCAGACCAGATAAAGACCAGAGCGTGGATGTCCCTGCCTTTCCCACGTTTATATTCCAGCCTAAATCTCGCTGAGATTTAGCTCAACAAATGAATTATTTAAGTCTCAAATCTCATTCCATGCCCAAAAACCCCATTTCAATGTAGACCAGAGAAGGGACCTGGTAAAGAAGCGCTGAGGAGTGGCGTTGGGAAGTTGCAGAGCGGTGTCTGTGGAGGAGAGGATGGGCACCGCTGCACAGCGGGGTGCAACTGCACAACTTCTGCGCAGAGAAAAACCACGGCTGCCCGGACAGACGACGATGGCCAGGCAGCGGTTTGCTAGTGGGCTGCCTGGAACAACAAAAGGCAGATGTTTTTCTGGTTGACTAGACAAAAGCTGTGCCTGGGCAGAAGAGCAAAACACACACATAATTTCTAATGCTGTGCAAGAATCTTCATATTCTTCTGCCTCTTTCCCCTCTGTGCCGCTCACCTTAACAGCAGCATTGAAGGCAGCAGGAGGGGCTCTGACCGGCTGCTGGGAGCAGACACAGCCTGCGCTGCTCTTCTGGCTCCGAAACCCAACAAAACACGGTGGTCCCTGATCCCAGGGCAGCTGCAGAGGATGCTCAGGCAGCGTCTGCTCCCTGCGGGCAAGCAGCGCAGTGCCAGCACCAGCTCCAGTACTGGTCCTGCTCTCCTCCCAGAGCACCAGTGACCTACCTGGTGACCCTTCAGGGACCCATGTCGCATGCCAATCTTCTCCAAATCCAGCCAGCACTATTCTGCTCGTTTCCATTTAAGCAATACATATCTTGGAATTGCTCCTAGGAAAGCCAGGGGTGTTTGAGCACATGTTTTCTGGATATAAGAAGATGAAAAATGTTGCTTCTTTACGTAACGTAAGCCAAGCTACTAACATTAAAGCATCTGGAATTAATTATCTCAGCCAGATAATGTTTCCACAGTTATTTCAGTAACGCAAACAGCTCCACTTGTCTTTGCATCCACCTACTAACAGGGACCAGAGACGGAGGCTGTGAGCGACAGCAGCAGTTCTGCACCTGCCAGGCTCTAAGCAAGGGCTGCGAGCACGAGCTGCAGCCCATCAGGAATTGGCCAAATCCCCAACTCTGCTGCTAAGAGATCTGAGCATCAGAAAGCTCAAAATACAGATGAAGGCACAAAGGTGACTATTCCTGTGATTAGCATTCACCATTAGCACGCTGCCACTGCAAGGGTCTCCTTACACAAAACCAACCCAATAAAAGCAAAGCTTTGAGGAATTTGAAAAGGCAGGATCCAGCCTTTTTTAATGCGTTTTGAGTGACTGCTCCAAGGCTGAACCTTGAAACACATGAGAACAGTTTTGACGCTGAGTCACTTGAAGCAGCACACAGCCCATCCCACAGAACCAGGAGGGATCCGTCTGCCTCTTGCACCATCCATGTACCGCTATGCAGCTACGCTTGCTCTGGTGCATTTGTCAGACCTTCATCCAGTGCACTGAAAAAAACCATCTACCAGCTCTTCCCCACCTCACCAAGGTCCTGGGAACACGGTAATGCTTTCTTTCCAGTAATGCAGTCTTCCCCTAAATGCAACAGGATTATCCACAGCAGCACCAAGAACTGAGCAGCTATTCCCGCTGCCGGGCTGTCCTGCTGCTTCCTTCACTCTGAAGAGCATTTAAAGTAATAGTTTCTTACATTGTTCAATGGGGACATAAGGTGGACTAAATCAGCAAGAGGTGATTTAATTACTGCTGCAGTTGCAAGCAGCAGCAATCACATCTGCTACGGTTTGCGCTGCTACATGCGAAATTCATGGTTCTGGACGGAGAGCAGAGGTGATGGAGAGAGCTGTGGAGGTTCTCAAGGCTGTACCAAACCAGAGTGCATCCCGAGAGCCATAAACCTCGTTACAGAGCAGCAGGAATCATGCCCGCTTCCTCTATACATTCACAGCTGAAATACACTTGACCTTCTGTGCGCTCGATCCAGTATAAACCACAGGCATCCACTGGGAGGATTAGCAAACATTTAAACTAAAAGTCCAAGTGGCTGGGTACTAGGTAAGAACAGGCGGGATTAACATGTTTCCTGTAGCAAACTAATAAAGGTGAGGACTTGCTGAAAGCCCACATGAGAACTTGTCAAGCAGACTGTAAAACAGAAATGATTACAAGCACCAGACAGAGTAAATCAGGCTTATTCCTTCGCAAAGCACCCGCAGGCACAGGGCATAAGCCCTCTATAGAGCTGAATACTACCTTTACACTGCCCAGACTCTCTAAACCACCAAACCCCTGCTGCCATGGAGGTGATCCACCTCATCCTAAATCAGGTCTAAAAGACCAGGACAGACCACCTTGCAAACAACCTGTCCCTCCCTGCTGCCGGAGCAGATCCAACTGGAAACCTCCCTTTTCCTGGTGGCAGGGCTGCAGAGGGAACTCACTGATGTTCCATCACCAGGGGTTTTTTTTTGCTGTCCTTGCTCAGTGCCACCAGCCAGCCCTGCGCACAAGCACTCCCGGTCACCCTCGCCACGGCCAGGCACCACCTGGGAGCGCACGGAGCACAGCACGCTTTCCTCTCCCTGTGCTCCCATGTCCCAGGGCTCCTCTCAAAACATTTAAGCCTACAGTGGCTGGGATTTTTATTTCTTTTGATCACAGAAGAGTCTCAGATCTTGAAAGGGAAGCACACAGCTATTTCTGCAGCACATCAGAATCCAGACCAATCTAAGGGCAGGCAGCCACAGACTGGGCGCAACTGACCCAAGAAACAGCCTTCTGTAAAGTCGCCAGCGTGCCATCTGCAAGCCCCAAACTCACACGTTTTTCACCATGAGCTGGAGGGACGGAAAAAAACAAAGGGAGGGAAAAAAAAAAAAAAAGAAAGAAAAAGAGGAGGATCATCTTGGAAAAAAAAAAAAAAAAAGAAAAAAGCTCTGCTCCAAAAGATACACAAAGTGCTGCAGAATCCTGCCTGCCCCTTCTGCAGCAAAGCCCAAGGGAAGCTGCTGATGAGTCAACAGCCAGCCTGCGTCTCCGACCGAGGAAAGGAAGTCCAATCTCAACACTCGAGAACAAAGTGTGCTGGTTCATACAGTACATGCTGAGAATGAAGGCTCGGCAAGCCCTCCCCGGGCTGGGAGCCGCGCTGCTGCAAGGATCCAGCCTGGCCAACACCCAGGGCTCCCGCTGCACGCGGAGGAAAAGGGAGAAGTGAAGTCCAGCCATTGCCGGGACATTTGCATCGTGCTGCCCCGCTGCCAGGCCAGCCCGGCCGCAGCTCCTCGGCGCTGCCATGCCCCACGCCGCGGCAGGGATTGCTCCTGGTGTTATTTTCTCCCCATCACCAAAACTGCTCTTTCCCTGTCCTGGGTGTGTTGGATGCAGCACTAAGCCCTGCTGGGATGAGCCAAGGTGTCTGTCTGTTCACTGGAGGAGAGGGTAAGAAAGGCGGGGATGTGCCCCAGTGCTACACCCATCACCAGTTAATTCTCCTCCCTGCCCCAGTACACCCATCCCCAACACCGCTCTCCGCCAGCTGACCTGCTCCGTATCCCTCCTCTTGTAATGATGCTGTATCACAAAACCATAACACAAATGGCCCTGCCAACAACTCTGCACTCTCTCAAAGAACTTCTAGACCTCCTGGAGATGTTGAGGCAATTCCTCGCAAGGACAGGAGTTCACTAAAGAGCAGCAGAGCTCCAAGGAGATGAATGCCGGGCAGCTCCACATTGTGATCCGGGCACAGCCAGCTCCACACCTGCACCAGCTCGATCCATGCCCAGCAGCGCAGCAAGGAGCGGCTTTCCCTGCGGGTGTGGCTGTTGGAAGAGAAAGGACAGAGGGGACCCAAGGGAGGAGAAGAGGACAGTGACACAAACACCACGCCGACATGGCAGATGGCGTCTGCGCCATCGCCGAGTTGGTAGTTGCAGAGGTTGTGCCTTCCTGTTGCCACAGCACTTTCTGTTTTCTGTTAAAACAGGGCCACAGCAATGATGCAAGTACAGATCTGCAACGCCAAGAGTATCTGGGAAGCCTGCCAGCAAGAAGCAGCCTTCCTGCTCATCCTCCCGCTGTGTGCAAATTCACAGGAAACAGAATCTACAGCACATACTAATGTGGCTTAATGTGAGATCCAAGAGCCACCTCGAGATCCTGCCTGCCTCCCTGACAGCCTGGAGAAGGAGCCGCACGCCAAAAATGTTAAATCATGAAACAAAAGAGGAATTAAAGCCCATGTAGGTGCATAAAATCCCACGTAGGTGCTGCTGCTTTACGGAGTGATGGTCCCTGCCGAGCAGGCTCAACGCGCCGCTGTGCGTGGCACCTTCATCGACGGCAGCGGGAAGGGACAAGCCCTGATCAGGTTCCCCAACACCCACTCTGCAAAAGGGACTTCACAGCCTCCTACAGGCACCCACGGCAAACCAGCAAGGCCCACCTTGCCCTTCCACAGCGTGGCTCTGGGAAGACAGAGCTCACCAAAAGCTTCTCTTTCCCACTTACAACAGGAGTGGTACCCACAGACCCAGTGCTCCGGGATTGATGCAGTGACTCTTCCTGCTACTTCACCTTGCCTAATGCTTCAACTCAAACTGTGCTGAGATGCTCCAACCTGGCATCCAGCACTCAATTGTGTCCCCATACCAGACTGGGACCTTGTGCCTGGCTCGATCACTGACTTATGGTGGAAATCTCCGTGCCTCAGTTTACCCATTGGTAAAATAACCGCAGAGCTCATATGGGGGCTGTGAGGCTTGACTCCGTTTCTGGAAAGCCAGCGGAGATCCTTCGGCTATGGGCTCCAGCAGAGGTGGGAAGCGCTGTCATCACTGGGATGCAGTCTCATGACCACCCACGTCCCACGCACAGAGGACGCCACCCTGCTGTTCTCCACCTGCTGGAAGGGAAATTCACCTTGATTCCTTTCTCCCTTGCTCTCATCTGACTGCAAGTGTCTTTCCTCGCCACGCTGGAACCCTTTAAGCTTTGGGCAACTCTCAGGTGTGTTACCGTACAAAACAAACCCCTTTTGAGTAGCGATGAGCCAGAAATGATTGTGGAGAGGAAACAGCTGATCTCCCGCACTGCCCGATAACCCTGGTGTGCGGGTGGCCGGGGCAGCATCCGTGCCTCCTGGGACACCGAGCCAAGAGATGCTGCACCTCTTCCCCCACCGCTTTCCTCACAACTGCACTGCGATTTGTGCTAACCTAGAAAGGACCTTTGAGTTTAAGGTGGCTCTGAGTGAAGGCATTTTGAGACGACTGCTTTCTGGAGAAAACATTCCTTAAAACACAATTCTTTCCTTCTGCCTCACCCCCAGCTTTTGACATTTTAGAGCTCTAGAAAAATAAAAAAAATGTTTCAAAAACCTAATTTTCAGCTTTGGAGGCACAAAACCGAGAGGCGGGGTGTGGGGAGGAAGAGCTGGTATCCAAACGCCCAGGTGGGAGATGAAAAGAGCAGCGGTGGCTGTGGAGAAGGCACCTTTTGGAGGGCAAGATCCATCTCGGGAGTGGGAAGGGATTGTCGCACCCTCCACGGCAGAACCTGCTCCCTGCCCGTCAACTCAGTGCGGGAACCAGACTCCTGAGGTCACAGGATGATGGGCTGAGTATTCTTTAGTAGGCAGTGCCTGATCTCCAGCTCCAGGGGCTGTAGTGGCTTCTCCCACCCTGCCTCCTCCTAGGAATTTCAGATGGAAATGGCTGTCAGGAATGCCACCAGGATCACCAGGAGCATCCATCCCTGGCTGCTGCAACTCTAAGGGCAGGACACTCTGTCCCACCTCCTGCCTTCCACCTTTGAGATGGGGGAAAAGCAAACACTACCCTGACAGCAAAGAAGAGCAGCAGCTGCTGGGCTCCAAATTTCCTGGCCTAGGAAAAAAAATCAGCACTGGGATTCTTTTCAGCAGGGAAAGGAATTCGGATTGTCCACATCCAACGCGGGGAGGATCTGTCAGACTTATGTGAAATGTTTTGTTTGAGCAGGGGAAAAAGGCAAGTTTGGAAGCAAAGAGGAAAAGCAGTGGAAAGCCCATGGGGAAGGACCAGCAAGGCACCTACTCAGTGCTGCCAGAAGGATCTGGGGATGGAGCTGGGGACAAATTAAACAATTAAACTAGGGAGGTAAATGGAGTTGCAGGGCCTTATAAGGCTGCTCTCTTCAGGCAGAAGAAATACAGTCATCTCGTGAAAAAATACTTGACATTTCTCCAAAGGAGGGCAAGCTGCAAGAGGGAGTTGTCTGACACTGGAGATACAGAGGGACTGCCTTCTTCATCTGTCCTTGGCAGCCTGAACGCTGCTCTCTCCATCCTCAGCTTTCGCATCAGTGACCCAAGTGGGAAAACATTGAGGGCAGGGATGCTAACGGAGAGAGAACTGCTCAGGAGGAGCACACCTGTCTCTGCTGTGCCTTCTGGTGTGCGTGCAGAGAGATGCTGCCCTGATTAAAAATACCTGGCAGTGTCACCGCTTGTTCTCCTGGGATGTGCATCATGGCCACGAACCAGGTGCAACCATTAACGCTGCTATAAAATGAGCTCTTCATTCCACTCACATCACACCAGAGAAGGCAGAATGCCCTGAACAGGCTTCAGCCTGAGGAAAAAGCCCTTCAGGCCACGCTCACTGTCTTGTCAGCAAAGAGAGATGGTTTGGGCAAATGAGACATGATGCAGGACAGACAGATGGAGCAACGAGAGAGGAAAGCTATCCGAGGAAGCTAAGGCTGTGGGCAAGCAGCATGGTGCCACAGCAGTCCGTGAGGACCAGCCTGAGATGAGCAGGGCATGTCACAAACCCAAAGGGGCTGTAGAAATCCACTTGGGATTAGCTGAGAGCAATGGAGCCACTAACGAGCATCTTTGGGAGGTCACAGAGAACACATCAGATGGCTAAAAGAAGGCACACATGATCTGCCTTTAGAAAGAATAGTTGGGGAAAACCACTGAAACACATACATAAGCAACCTGAATGCATGCACACAGAAAATAACAAGGGGTAAGAACCATCCAACATGGGCTGGGACCTCTGCAAGTGGGTGGATAGGAGAGGAGCAGATGGGACCCATCTCAGCTTAGCAAGGCTTCAACACTACCTATCAGGAGATGCTCGCCAGTGTGCGCTGTGCCAAGATCTCTGCAGGGCCAGGCTTCCTCCTGCAGACACGGGCTCTGCTTGCTCAGTTGCCTGAGTTTAACTCCAACAAAGAGGAAGTCACAAACTCTTCGGAGAGCAAGGCTTGAACTCAAAACAGGATCGAGGAATTGAAGAAAGAGCTGGTACTATTGCAAGAGGCAGCTCATCAAGGGTTATGGAACAGTGTCCAGCTGGAGAATAATTAAATGAACAAAATAAGCTCAAGAATTAGAATAATCTTCAGAGGAGGATCTGAAGGTGGAAGTGAAACCCAAGCTCAAGGTGAGTGGGCAGTGCCAGGCTCTGATGGGGTGTCTGATGTCCCTTCTGAAGCCCGTGGGCATGTCCCTGTGGTGACACGGGCAAAATCAGGGGAAACCTGGGAGACGGTGACAAAGACATTCACAACTCCAGAAAACATAGCCTTTGAGGGAAGCTTAAAATGAATGGACATGTTCAGTCTAGAGGAGAGAGCACTGATGAGACACGATAGTGGTCAAAAACATGTGAAAGATATTGGGAAAGGGTTGATGCCAGAGTGGGGCAGAATGGGATGGGGACCTGGGGGGGGAGCGACCTGCACCAGGCGTTGCTTTAGGAGCATCCCTGTATGAGAACAGGCGGCATGGGCAGAGCTGCCCTGGGAACCCCGGGAAACAAGGCTTGGGGAGAAGCAGAGGGGCACGTTTGCAGCCTGCCCCGACAGCCCCCAGCGCAGAGGTGGGGATGCAAAACCCACCCGATGGAACGCGGAGAAGCAGCGCCCGTGGGCAGCCTGGCAGCCCGCTGTTCAGCCTGGCTTTCCATGGGCACCGCAGCCCAGGCAGCACCGAGCTATCACTTTTCAGCTGGAAACAGAACCTCAGCTGGAGAGCAGAGCGCTTGTGAGCCCAGACTGCGGTTAGCTATCAAAGACAACAGAAAAAAAGATATTCCACACACAGAGAGGGGTTTTTTTTCCCTCTCTTTTTTGGGGGTTGTATTTTTTTTTTCTCAAGGATTAAATCAACTCAACAGCCCCCTTTACAACTTCCCTTTTGATGTGTTCAGACTCATTAAAGTTTCATTTCTTTCTCTGTTTTTCCCGGGGGAGGAAGGGGAGCGTACACAAAAGTTTACTTCAGAAGCGGGGTCGGCAGCTGCAGCAGCAGCTGCTCTTGCTGTGGGACAAGCGGAGGCTCCGCAGGCCTCCGCGCCTTGCCCAAATCCCTCGGCAAAACACATCGTCCTGCAGCCACCCCGCTCCCCCACGCAGCCCCAGCATCACGGCGGCACGATGTTTTCCCAAGCGCTTTCGCAGGGTTGAACGCCCCAAAGACAGCGCATGAGAGATGCCAAACTCCTGCAAACGCTGTGAGTTTTCAGGTTCAGCCCTGCCAGTTTGGGGGTCCGACCCTACGTGTTTTCAGGTCTGACTGTGCGAGTTTTGGGGTTCCTTCCCGACCCATCCAGTTCCCCTCCGGCAGCACCAGCCTTTCCCTCACAGCTTTAGCCATCGCCCTGGCACAATCCCCTGTGCACGGTGAACGCGTAGCAGCTCCCCCACATTTCTTTTTCGCCTGAACAGCTGTTTAAGTGTCTATTTTAAAACTCAGTTCCCTATTTTAAAATAGCTAATGAGACACTGATCTAGACCGACAGACGTCATCTCTACAAGGTCCAGGAGATGGTTGCCTATTCGCTGGGCTCTTTTTCGCAAGCCCCGATATCTCAGCATGCCCATCACGTTTCCAACGCGCACCAACAGCTTCCGTGGTATGGGGGGAAGTTTTTAATTTAAGGACCAACTCCTGCACCCCTGCCATGAACTACCAGCGATACAGCCACGTGTTTCTAGATGGAGATGCATCAACCAGCCAGGCAGAAGCTGACGTTCTGGGTGGTTTTCTATGGGTATTTTTTTTTTTTAATCCTCCTTTTTGATTTTATCGAGGCTTTTTTAGAATTCCCCGATCAAGAGGAAACGAGGAGCTGGCCCACCACGCACAGCTTATTGCCACCACCCAAGAAAGGCTGAACACGCACGAGAGGGACTTTCAGAAAGCAATAGCCCACAGTAAGGTACAGCAGGAGATCCCTGTGGAAGCCCAGGGCCCCACGCATCCCCTTTCCAGGCTCTTCGAGATGATGTACGCTCTGTCAGGCGGAGAGGACCCCGCTCGCTTACCTGACCACGGGCTCTGGGATGGCCTCGGCGCTCGCTGGCACTTGGACGCCCTTCTCCCACTCCTGTCTCCAGGGATCAGCTAGGATGTAGTACTCATCAGGGCTCAGTTGGAAAGAGTCCGGGATCTTCATGGCCGTTATCAAATCCGTACGGAAAACCTGCATTGGAAAAAAATCCCAAAGGTCTAGTAGGCAGGATGAAAGGGTCTGGCAGAGGCTGGGCGCACATGCGCCTGGGGAAACGGTCCCCGAGGGACAGCACAGTGGGTGCCCGCGTCCTCCCCAACAGCACAGCTTCAGGGTGTCACTTCATGTCACCTACGGATGAGGTTTGGGCAGGATTCAGGGAAAACAAGGTTCACAGGTACAGCACTGAGAGCCCAAGCCCTGCTGGGTGCAACCACTCCAAGGTCCCTTATCCCAGGCAAAGGTGAAATCCAGCCACAGGGTGCAAGTTGAGACACGGACCAAAAATTAGTATTAAACTGAAGTAGCAACAGGTTGCTTTCTCTCAGGGCATCAGCGTTTTAATAGAGCCACACAAATATCCATTCCAAATGCCAAGGGATGTACAGCAACTGGGCTTCTCCACATCCCTGCTGGGGCAAATTATGCTTTCTGTGTTCTTGACATGAATAAAGCCGTGGGAAACAGAGCCACCTCACTGCCCTGAGCACCTTCATGTCCCTATCGCTTCACTAAGCAGGGACAGACAAAAGCAGAAAGTACCCACCGGGACTCAATTGCTTCAGTGGTGATTGTACTGAGGAGCAAAAGGCAAAATAAAGGCAGCTACAGCTGGAAAATACCTGACTAAAATGTGACCTAAAACATCCACAGCCAGAGATTTTTCCTGACCCAATAAATCTCCTGTGAGTTTGATTTTGGACCCCTCCTCTATGAAAACTGGGCAGTGAACAGACTCGTTCTCCATCTCACTCCTGGCCCTGCGAGTCCTCCCCCAATAGACTGCGATGAAAAACTCATTCCAAAAAGACCCCTTACGGTAAATAAGGCTTTCCATGCAGAGGGTTGGCTGACAGCAACGACTTGAGCAATCCTGCTTCTTGCAGCGTAAAAATAAATTGTAAATGAAAACGGATGATTTCTCCTCTCTACCACCTGCTATGAGCTGAAAAAACAACCGAGGGTGCCAGCAATCATGTCTGGACACCACCTCGCTCCATCCACTCCATCCCCACTGCTTCTGCGGGGCCAGGATGGATCAGGTGTTTTCCTTGGATGCTCTTTAATCTGTTTGCAGGATCTATTCTCCAAATGAGTATTGCTTTGTCAGAACCACCACGTGTGATACAACATGGTTTTACACTTTCGATACAAAGATAACGCGCCTTGGAGAGTACTTGGGAAACCAAACCGGCTGAGATACAGGAAACTAGATATTAAGTAAGACCCCTGAGACCAGTATTTAGGTCAGTTTGTTTAATCCTAAGAGTCTCAGCTGCTAACCCAATTAGAGACAAATACAATACACAAACAATCTTTTCTATGCTGAGACCCTCTCTGAATTTTACTGGTACCTTCCTCCTCATGCATCTGCTCGGAGATGCTTTGGACGACGTCTATGTAAACCTGATTTGAGTTGGCCAGACACAGTCTCAGCGCATCCTTCAAGAAACATAATTAACAGCCTACATATTACAGTCAGAATTAGGCTCAGTTTGAGAAAGATCAGGTTCCTTTAAGTCTCTGCGCTACAAATGCATGGTTACAGATGCCACAGTAACCTTTTAATATGCTGCCAGTGTGAGACATTTTAAAAACATATTAAGGTAGACATTAATTAAACATGAGAAGGGATATGTGAGATATCATAGTCCCTCCAGTGCTGCGTGTCTGCACATCAAAACAAGCAAAGTAACCCCGCCATAGCTCATTTTCTAAAACCCGGTGTAAAAACACACCCCATTCTTGACACCCCTGCGTTGCCAAGGTCACGCTCAGGCAAACGGTATCTCCGTTACCCAATTTTGGTGCCCACTTCCCATGGGGACAACACCAACCCAAGCAAGCCCCCCCCCCCCCACTTTGGACCACTCTGTGTTGGTGGCTGAGATGCTCCTCCGCGCCTGGACCACACGTGGCAGCGTGGGGAGCCGGTGCCACCTCCCTGCTCTGCCCACTGGCACCGGGACAGGAGCATCGCAGCACATCTACGCCGCTCCATTTGAAAAACCGTTATAGGAAACGCTGCTCTGGAGACACTTACTCTCGGGATTTGTGGCCAAAGCCAGGCAGGAATGGTTTCCGAAGATGCTGGGCATCCAACAAGTTTTCAAAACTCGCCAGATTGGACGCTGCTGGCATGTAAGTACCCTCCACCTCCCTCACCACCAACTCAGCTGCCTGTGTTGTGCAACGAGTCCAGGCAGCAGCTGGCAGCGCTGCTGGGGTCCCCCCCAGAGCTTCCATCCATGGGCAGGAAACAAAATAGCTCCATCTGATCCTCCTGTCATAAACTAAACTCATTTTGCTTTGCTTCTAACTATCGTTTAGATAATTTGTTTAGCACTCTCAGCTGTCTGCTAGGGTTGAGAGTCCAGGCATCCCAGCAGCATCCCGTGGGCAGCTGGCTGTGCATCCCACGCTGCTCAACATTGCTCTGAACCAGCAGAACCAATGCTTCGCAACATCCTCATCAGCTGCAAACCCCTCTGGCAAACCGCCGCACGTACCTCGCAGCCTCCGCGCTGGAAAACGCAGCACTGGGAACAGCCCTCAGTCTAATTTCTCCCCTCTGCACGGTGTGGATCCCAGGCTCGTGTTTTCCTGCATTAAGTCTTCCCCAAATTCATCCCTTCTGGCTTTTCAGCTCACATCAGCGTAGAAGCTTAGTTTTAATTTTAAGCTAAATAAGCACGATCATATCTATTTCCCTGAAGATGATAAGGCACATCGCAGGCTGGATTTGCAATCTCACGACTTCATTTATTTAGTCCTTCTTGGAAAACAGATAAGCTCGTCCATCCAACGGCAGCACGCACGCCCACACTTTATCACAGCGATGCCTCCGTCTTTTCATGAAGAACTGGAAATGCTCAAATTATTAACTATCAAAGCAGAACACTTTAGAAATGATAGAATGGCACAGAAATTGTAAAGGAAAGCAGATCAGTTGTCTGGAAATCTCCCAACAGCTAATACGCTCAAATTGTAATCTAAATGTCTTTTTGTTTTGAATTGTCTGGGATTAGGGTTGGGAAAAGACTCAATTATTCTACTCAAACTCTTCTGAATTATTTATGAAAACCAAATAAAGGATAAATTGGGCACTGATGAACCGAGGACCTGGCGGTGAAGAGAAAGTTGGGTACCAGAAAACAAGCAATTTTTCCTCAATAGGAGTGTTTACTGTTTCTCCCCTTTCAGAGAGACGACAAATTGTCTCTGAGGCTCAGCTGCCCCTCTCCCTGCTCCCCCCGCAGCCCTGGCCAGGCTCCGGCCTCCCATTCCAGCCCGGCAGCGGGATCCAGTTTATTGCCTATTGATCTGCCAGCATCGGGGAAGGCCAAACCGAGATATTAACTTTATTATCTCTGCTTGCTCGGGAACCTCAGGCAGGTTTCGGCAACGCTCAGAGACCGATGCCCAGGGCACAGCCTCACCCTTTGTTAGCATCAGCTTTAAAGATGGGGAAAAAGGACATGAAATTGCAAAATCCCCAAATATTCTGTTTTCTTACTTCCAAGTGAGAGGGACCAGGAGTTGGGGTCAGCGTGCTTGTGCATCCTCAGACCCCAGACAGGGAAAGGCACACGGAGAAAGCCTCCCTCCCGGTCCCACCGCTGCATGGGTGAGCGACGAGGAGTGTTTCCCAGCAGGACAAGGTGAGGAAAAGGCAAAATTAAAGGAGGCGCCCAGTGTGCCCCTGGGAGCTGCAGCAAGGAGGCGAATCCAGCCTCTCGCTCCCCCTTGCCAGCCCCAGCACTGCAGCCACCACCGCCTTCCCACACTACTGACAGAGCCACACATTATAAATCACAGAATCATTTAGGTTGGAAAAGACCTTTATCCCAGGATAGAGTCCAACCTCTAACCTAGGAGTGCCATCTCCACCACTAAACCATGTCCCTAAGCACCACATCTACACATCTTTTTATGATATTTATGCCACGCAACTATTGTAAATACAAGAGGTTTGTGACTTGTTAAAATATATGTGCATGGAGTGGGTAAAAAACTACTTCAGAGCTGCCTGGGCAAGCGTAAGAGGGTGCAGTGCTCCTCCTTCATACCATGAAGCTCCCAGTTTGCTATCAAACCAGCAATGTATAGTCACACTCCAGAGTCCACTGAAGTCATTGACACCTCTCCACTACCACTCTGCTTCAAACAGCACTGAAAGGAGATGTTGAACAAACATTAAACAAAGCTGAACAAACTTTGACCTTGGTTGTATATTGGCTCCTACAGGAAGACAATGAAAACCTGTCTGTAATGCAGGGAAGACCAGATCAAGCTGGCAAAAGGCAGGCGTCTGTGGATGTTAGAAGCGATGGATGAAGAGTAAGAATTAACAAAAACATACCATTCCTCAGCACAAGTGTATCCAAGGAGGCAGTAGGTTTTAAACCATCAAGGACTACATGAAAGCAGCAAGTGATGCAGCAGCTTCCCTCACCTCCTCTGCCACTGCCCATCAGCTTAGCATCTCGGCTTCCCACTCACATCCACATCGTTCACACACAAGGCAGTAGGTTTAACTCCCAGTGTGATCACAGCAACCTTACACCATGGACCAGGGTCTATCCGAGCAGACCAAGGAGGACGCTCACCTCTCCCCAGCAGCTCAGGCCACCAACATAGAGGTCCTGCTGCTCCACCAGGCCTGTGGAAAAAGCCATCCAACCACACACAGAGTCCTGTCCAGATCTTCTTGTGCAGGAACCAACTTCTAAACAACTACTGCTCCCTGGACCGAAAAACTCCTGGGCAGTCACAGACTCCAGGTCAGCCCTCCTGCCCCAACCAATCCAAGTGCTCTGGGTCAGCTCCATTTCCAAGGTCTGCAAGCCTTCATGTCACCCTCAGCACTCGCATCCCACCAACCCGGCAAGCCTGTATTACAGATCTTTACTATTTCCCCATCCTTTCAGCCCACCAGTTTGCAGCGCTGCACTGACTGCCTCTCCAGGACAGTGGGTCTCAGCAGCCCAGGAATGTGAAAAGTCACCGATTCACCAAAGCCATCGCAATCCTCAAAGATACATCAATATTTTCTGTTATTTCTGTAATTTGCTGTTGTGAAGCAAAAGCTATATTGATTTTATCTCTCTCTCAAAAAAAAAGAAAACCCTCTGAGCTAATTCAATATAACACATCTTGTGATTTTCACATCCTAATGCTTCAGCCCACTGCAGTCTGCATGGGAAGGATGCCCCTGTGGTTATGGCAGAGACCCGCAAAAGCAGAGTTGGATTCAGCTCCTCTGTGAGCCACAAGCACCTCATGCACTGGCCACCACCTTGTAGAGGATTTGCCGCTTCCCCCACCAGATGCAGCCCCGCAGTTGTTCCCTGCACCCCTGAGAGGGCTGCTTGGCTGTGAGGCACCTCCAGAAGCCCTGGTATGGACCAGCATCAATTTGTCCAATACCCGAACAAGCTCAGAACCTCATCTAACCCTTAGAGACGCCACAGCGTGCGGTGCCTTGCTGCGATGGGCACATTACAATGCATCAGGAACCCTTAGCCAAGGACTCCCAGGCTGCACTGCTGTGCAGTACCATTCCTCCTCTTCCTTCTCCACAGCCGACCAGCCCCTCTCCGAGCCTCTCCACCACCGTTCTGTGCAATCCTCATATCGATTTCCAGGTTCTCTGCCTCGCTCTCAAACCCCTCTAATAAAGTGGCCCATCAGTCTCGCTGCCATTCAGCTCCCACTTCACGCGCTCTATCAATGACTCCGCTTCTCAAGTGACTGCACTGTAGGTCTGAGCCTGCCAATTATCCCTTTAGCCCCAAATACCAACCCGAAACCACCAAATTCAGATCCTACGGTAACGGCTTTCCGCTCATATGAAACCGGCTCCGGGGGGGGAGCCAAAAAGCTGTATCTGTTTTAGGCTTTAAATCGAAACGAAAAGAATCTTGTCTAGCGCTGGGTTTAATTAGCTTTTAGAACTGCAGCCAGTCCAGAAATTGTCATACAGGATCCGGCAGGGATGATCACACCCGGCGAGGCGGCACGGCTTCAAGCATCCACCAATAAGGATGGGCACAGAGTCGGGCTGCTGGCTCCAGGTGCCTGCTGCAAACCAGCCCAGGTGAAAACCAGCTCCGAAGGGACCCGGCAGCTCAGCCAAACACAGATGGGCTCCCCTGCGCACAAGGCTTTCTGAGCCAGCAGGAATTGTGTTACAGATTTTCCCCTACATCTGCACTCGGCTGACCTTGGGGCTTTCACACGTTGCTCTTATGGCAGAGGGACAAGCTCCGTCCCTGCTTCCAACACTGGGATGCAATGCAATTTTGTTTATAAGCAGAAATATTTGTATCCCCAGTTGTTTTAGCAAAAATAAACCTCTCCAAAGCGCTCCACGCTGCAAAGCACTGGTAGGAAACACAAGAGCAATGAAGCCCGTCATTCAAAATCAAGTGCATGCCTGGAAGCGCAATGCACTGACCAGGGAGAGGGCTGGGAGGGGACTGGCCACAGCCCACATCGCTCATTTAAATCTGTTCTCTCCTATAACCCAACAAATCTGCAATCCTCCCTTGATGCCCTCACATCCGCAGCAGTGATGTGGGATCTCGCACGTGTGACCACACAGATGCGCACTCTGAGCATCACTTTGAAGGGGTCACTGCACCAAGGATGCGAGAGTGTTTCTTGATGCCAAGATAACAGGTTTTCTTCAGGTTTTGGTTCAAAACACCCTTTTTCCTCTCCCGGCAGCCACGTCCCACATAATCCCCTTACCTATAACCCCCTTCCCTCAATCCACACCAGGACCAGGGAGTCTCTGGCTGCCTCCTTTGCAGGGCTCCCTCCTCATTTCCAGCCAGCGCTATTAGCCCTTCACTCTCTCAAGCATAAAATTGTTTGTTGTAGCTCATGAGTCATAAGGATTTTTAGAGAAAGAGAAAACAACAGGAACAATGGGAGCCCTGGGAATAGTTTCTGGTTGTACAAACTGTCTTCCTATCAGCTTGAGCTGGCACCTCTGTGGGTGCAGCTCTCGGCTGCCTGGCCCCGCTTCCCTCCCGCCCCCAGCCCCGCTGCCCTGCCGTTACAACCCATTTTTCCAGCCCTCTCCAAAAGAAGACAAGCGGCAATATTCAGTGGCAAGGCTCCGAAACGCGGCAGTGCCTGGTGTACGTTTGTAAATCGAGATATTATCTGCCTGTAGGGAAAAAAAATCCACACTCTCGTGTTCATTTGGGAGTCAGCCTGCTATCTCTTCATCTAGGCTTGTTTCCTCTCTAAACGCTAAATGTTAAAGATTCAATGAACAACAGAATTTAAAAGAGGAACAAGAAGCATTTTTGTCTGGCCCTTCTCAGCATTCAGAAGACAATGGTATTAATCTGTTATCCCCACGTCGGCCTGGGAAAAGCGACAAAGCCACTGCAGCCAAACCTTTCAACAGAGACGGATTTACTCCTCATCCCGCCCAGTAAAAGCATGTCCAGTCTTGCTTGGCTCAAAAAAGCCCTTCTTCAAGCACGGAGAGCCCAGGGACTAAATTCACATTGCACTTGGCCATTATATACCTATCACAGGGGAAAAAAAACCAAACCAAGATCTAATGCACTAAGAATGACTTTTTAGACAGGAAGCAATGAGGATGTTTGTTGAAAGGGTTAAATCCTTGTAAAGAGATATAAAAAGACATCTTTCAAAATGCGGATGTAATATCTAAACAGTGTAAGTAGAAAATAACGTAAATTGTATAAATCTGTGGTTTCCCCTTCTTCTTGAACCCTGCCTGCAGCTGCGGTTCCCTCGCCTCCGCGAGGTCCGGACCGAAGGAGAAGGGCGATGAGGATGTCCGGTGGGATGAGCAGCACCCGCAGAGGGAACCCGAGGCTGCGCAGGGCTCTTTAGCTTCGAAAAGGGACAGCTGGAGGGGAGCCAGGCAAGCGGTTTGCACAAAAAAAGAAAAAAAAGCCAGGCTTTTTCCTTCCTCCACGATATATTCCAGTAGTGTTTTGGATCCCAAACAGTCCAGGAGCTAATGACGAACACAGCGGCTCAGGCGGTGACTCAGAGGCAGCATCTGAGGGAGTCCCCAGGCCGCTGACGGCTGGGAGCCGCTGGATAGAACCGGGGACTATCATTACACACTTGCCTTGTTCTTATATTCTCTCCGTCGACGCTGACAACTGTTCCCTGTCAGAACAGGAGATAGGGCTTGATGACTGCAGTCTAACCAGCCAGGCTTGCGCTCACATCCCCAGCAGCCCTATCGCCGGGGGCAGGATTGCACTAATGCGCCACTAAAAGAAGTAGAAATCCTTCCTCCAGGCACATCTTACTCCCTCTGCTGCAGGTTCAACATCCAAGACAGCAAAGCCCTGAGCGAGCATCCCTTTCCCTCCAGCTCCTGGCGCAGGGAGCGCAACCGGCACCTCACGGGGCTCCTCAACCAGTGGCAGGTGGAGCGGGGTAGCGGCCACCGCGCTCCTTTTGAGGCCACGTTCAGAGACAAAGGAGTTCTGAGGCGATTAATTAAAATGACCAGATGAGCGGACCACGCTCACTGCAGATGCAAGAAGCTGCCGGCAGCCGCCCCCATCCACCCACGGCCTGACGGCAAAGGCAGGGCAGCAGCGCCATGCCCTCGGCCTGGGGCACAGCCGCACCACACCAGGGCTCGGCCCGAGGGCTCCGCTGCCCACGCGCAGGGAAGGTAGGACGAGGGTTGGGAAGAACCCAAGAGAGATGCCTGGGGGACATCAGCAAAGAGCCTGGGCAGAGCCCGGTGACAGGCACAGATAAATCTAATCGCCCTCCCTGGCAGTGGCCCCCATCGCGGATGTTTACAAACAGCTCAGTACTTTTCCATGTTAAGAAGCTTGTTTTTCCAGATGCCTTGTATTGGGTGGTTTTTATTGTGTATAGTTAATCCCTTCTCACAGAGTCTTTCATAATAAACATCACCCCCTGACCTGGCTAATAACTATTTAACACTAATGCTTTTAATTTATCTCCTGCTTGGGTTGCCAGGGGGGAATGCAGGCGGCAGCTCGCAGAGAAACAGGGACACGACTTTGAGAGGGGCAGGAGAGCTCAGCTATTCCCCCACACGCACCAACACCCTGCTCCCGCAGCCCGTCCTCCAGCACCGCCACCCCTCAGGATGCACCCGGACCCTCTGCACTTGGACAACAGCTCAGCTCCCGATAACGCCACAAGCCATGCGTATATCTCGATTTTGAGTTACTCAATCATGGAGTCACTAAGGTCGGAAAATATCTCTAAGATTGTCAAGTCCAACCACCAACACAAGACCAACGCGCCTACTAAACCATGTCCTGAAGCACCACATCTACACGTTCTTTGAAGGCCTCCAGGGATGGTGATTCCACCTCTTCCCTGGGCAGCCTCTGCCAGTGCTTCACCGCTCTGTCCGTAAAGACATTTTTGAAAAGGATTGTTCAGCCCCAAAACATCTGGGGCTGCCCAGAAGGGTTCAATATCTAATAAAAGATTAATCCTGCTCTCTCTGTTACTGCCCTGGGGTTCCCATCCTCAGTGGGACAGGAAAGAGAAAAGTAGTTCACTCTTTCATGTGACATAGTTTGTCAGTTGTGCGGTTTATGTTTTACACTTCTCAGTACTTGCTCCACTTGGACATGATGCTCATTCCAGTCTGTGCTTGAAATCCTCCAGGGTGCCAGCAAGAAATCCCCCAGGACGCGCCAGAGCCCGCATTGTTTCATAGATGATGGGCAGCGGATCCAACACATGGACCAGACAGGTTCACGGGTGCTCACAGGCAGAGCAGAAGGTGGGTCACTTGTGGAAAAGTCTGGAAGATGCTCTCGTACTGGAAATCCATAAACCAGCACTCATTGGAGTGATCTCCAAACCATCACTGTGCACTGCTATGGGTCTTGGACCTGCCACGTGGAGCAATCCGTTGTCCAACCTCAGGGACAGTCCACACTCACCTGACCCCTGCGTTTCACCTGGAGCTGGATTCAAGCAGACCCAGATGCCAGCAGCCGCAGAGAAGAAGCAGGATAAGGAGAGTAAAGCTGAGATCTGGACCAGTCACATCTGCTCAGGTTCCCACCATGCTTTCGTAAAAGATATTTGTCAGCTTGAACATTCTGGCCAAACTCCAACTAGAGAAATCACACACCACCTCCCTGAATTCCCCTGGAGTTTCAGTTCAGATATGCCACCGGGGTTCACCTTCTGTCCCAACGGTTGCTAAGCTGGGTGCTGTAAACCTTTTACTCCACTTTATTTGTTCCACAGCTACATTTCATGGAGTACCATCCTCTGGGCATAACGGAGCACAAAGGAGAAAGTATGAGCCTGTCCCCCATGGTCCCACACCTGACGTCTCCCACGGTGCTGTGGACCAAGATCCAGTTTTCACTCCAGCTGTCGTAGAACACCAAAATTTGCATCTGGGTCTGCACATCCTTCACGAAGTGCAGAAGCGTTTTCACTTGGAGTCTTGGCTCAGACTTGATCCAGTAACTTCATTAGCAGCCAGGTACGCTCCTAGCTGGCTGATAAAGCTAATTCATATTAAAGACAAAAGCATGCCTGTACCAGCGATGCAGAAAGAGATCTCCCAACGCATGCTCTTCTGGTGAAGGATTTTACTGGGCATCACAGGGCAGTGTGTGTGGCACTACTGGTGATGTATGAGTCGCATCCTCGCGCGTCTAACGCCAAGCACCGCTGTGGGACTTATGAAGGCTCCTACATGGCTAATCTGACGCCTTTACAGACACATCAGGCACAGGGACAGGCAGTTATTTCGGGGAGGGGGGAAGCGGGTAACAGTTCCCCAGGAAGAGAGGATGCACTAAATGCTTTACTTTATCAATGAGGGATTCAGCTCTTGGAATACAACCCCCTCACCCACTTTGAGAGACACATCTATAATCAAAAGATGACATTACCAGCCCTAATGTGCAACTTTCCAACAGCCTTGTCAGCAGCCAGTGACATCTGCACCCCTGGTTCTTTGCTCTCTGGAGTGTTTCCAATTACCTCCGCTGGTAATGACAGCTTTGCAGCCTCTCTACCCAAGGCACAAACAACTCGGGACTTTTTAAGTCTGCATCCACTGCCAACCCTTTAGATGTATCAATGTAAACCTGTCACAGCAATAAGAACCAAGTGCAGCTGTAATTCAGGCAGTGACCACAGGAAAACCTCAAAATCTCTACTCAGCTTGATGCAAAGGGAGGATGTTAGAGAGGTTTGTGCTCATTGGGCCACTGCCTCAGGAGAGGCGTCGTGGGGGGACCTGGGAAGGAATTTACAGGCTGCGAGCAGGCATCGGCCATGCCAGATTCACCTGCTTCTAAACTTAGCTCTGTTTGTCACCGGATCCCAGTCCAGAGGAAAGGGAATGTGAGAACAATGTCCCTCTGGCTTTGCTCACGCTGCTCTTGAAATGAAGACGACCACTGCTAAACACTGCAGTTGCTACAACAGCAGCTCATGCCTAGTATAGTTTCCATGTCTAGTGGAAATGTATCCGAGCCACTGGAGGGAAAAGAGGGCACATCGTCCCTTCCAGCACAGTCCTCAGCCAACACAGCTCCTCCTCACCTGGTGCCAGGCCCCAGAACGCAGAGCTGGCAGGGGCAACCTGGGCAGTGCCCCTAACAGCTCAGAGTGAGGGAAAACCCCATAGCCAGGTCAGACACCAACAGCCTCAGCTTAATGCCCTTCAGCCCCGGAACAGAAGGAAACCAACACAACATGACCTGCAGCTCAGCTGTGCGGTTTCGCATTTCACATCTCTCTCTACTTCCCACTTAATCATGGGGAGGAGCCACCACCGTGCTCTGGCATCAGCGCTATGACCTGTGCCATTAATGAAAGGGCACCCAGGCGGGCACCCAACCCGCGGCACGCAGCCGCCCCGATGCTGCAGGACCTCCCAACCCCAACAAACTCGACCTCTCTCCACTTGCCTCAACAGGGATGTAGGGGGCACAAGGACTCCAATGGAGTGGGACCTCCCACCCTTCAATGCTGGCCCTGCATTGTGGGCTCTGGGTTCTCAGAGGACGCCTGGCACCCACCACCCATGGCCATGCCAGTTGCCACCACATCTGGGCAAGCACAGCCCTGGAAGAAAACTCTCCACGGCAAGAGCCTAAAAGCCTACATACCTCAGAGGGCTTCTTCTCCTTCTGCCGTGACCAGGTGGATTTGGTATTTGGAATTTTGGCGCATCTGGAGGCAGATGTGGTGTGACCTGCAATGAGACAGCAGAACCTGGTTACCCAGAGAAGTGACAAAGTTTTGTGTGTCTCTTTGTTTCCAGCTCCACTGCTGTTACTACAGCCTCAACCAACACCAATAGGTGATAATACCCTCACTTGGCATTATTTTTGTGCACATCCCGGAGTACTTCAATAAAAAGTACATCACTTTCCTGCTGCTGAAGATGATGAAACAGAGACCTTTGAAACGTAAAAACACTGCTGTCAAATGCAGACACCAGAACTGCAAACCCAAAGTCAGGAGTAAGAATGGTTTCTAAGAGGGAACAAGATAGGGTAGCTCTCCTGGAATCGGGAATCTCCTGAAATCAGGAATTACGGAGATAAGACCAAACTTTTCTAACAGGGATGCTTAAAGACAAGCATCTGAACTGCTCAAGGACTTCACATGACAAGGTCAAAAATATTAACCAAATGGGTAAAACTCCTCTGCCCGTGCTAGGTTTTATAACTTCCATGCCTGTGTGCAGTTCAGCATCCAGTGGGAACCACACAACAGGACACACAGAATGAATGCATTTTACGCTCTTCAGTAGTAAGAGTGTATTTGCTTTGGGATTTGGGATTACTTTACGCTGGGAATATTATGAATGGACTCTCCTTATCCTGTCTGGAGCAGCAGCATCACCACCACTACTGCCTCCACAAGGCAACAGCAGCTAAAACCTCAAATGCGCTGGGAACATCATGTTTTTAATCTTTCTTTCCAACCCATGTACGTTAATATCACTAAAAAATAAATCTGTATTTGGTAACAATAAAAAACAAACTAATGATAGGGATCTTTTCATAATAACGATGACAGCTGGGCTTTCTGTTACACCAGGAGCTCCCACATTCCACTACATAAAAATGGTTTTGCCGAGGTGCAAAAAATTAACTCTCAATAGGGCTATTCAACATTAACTTTATCCTTGGGTGACTAAATAGGAGGATACGACGCCACGCACATAAGCAACTGCCAAACACGATGGGGCCATGCATGCAACGACTTCAGGAGAGGCTCTGACCAGGAGCTGAGCTGGGACAGGGACCAGAGCCGTCCTGGCTGCGGTGCCAATGTGGTGGGAAACGTCCCTCCCTCTGCCAGTTCAGGCAATCGAGTCTCTTGTGAGCCCAGATAGCCCTGCGTGCCTCATTTTGCTCACGGGGGAGGAGGCACTAGTTCACCTTCCACTCCGTACGTGATAAACCCAATTTGTTGTATTTCATAAAATAAGGACCAGATTTGACAGCACCAGTTGTTCCCAAAGGACAGCTGGTTTTCTGACTGCAGTGTCAGGTTCAACATCATTAAAGTGGGTTCCACATAAATGCATTTTTTTTTTTTAAGCATTTCAGTACGTAACAGGCAAAGCCCACAGTAGAATTCCCTATGCTACAGCCACCGGGAAATGCTGCTTCACTCGGTGAGCTACTGAAAGCATTGCAGCAGCAGATCCACAGTTTATACTGCGAGATTGAGTCACCAACTTCCACTTTGCCCCCTCTTCTCAACCTACAATGCGGCACTACAACTATGCAGACTTAGATAACACACCACTACCATCCTTTCCTGGTGGAGGCACAGAAAAGAAGATCATCGCTTTGTTTACAATTATCCTGCAGGAGAGCATTTGTCAACAGCTCAGATATCACCTGCAGCATAAATATCCAAGCCCAACAGAGATAAGGCCATGTCGTTTAATACCGTGATTAAAGACGCCTTACCCCCGAAAGGCAGAGAAGCCAGCTCGCGCGGCTGGGCTTGGTAAGCCTTTGAGCATCAGGGGATTAGGAGATGGGAGTTTGGAGCACAGCTTCCAAAACAACCCCCTTTCTGAGATAGAGATGTTTTATTTTACCAGAAGTGAGCGGTGCTGATGGAGCTTGAAAGACTTTCTGTAGGCACAGCTCTGCCTCCAGACCCCCCCCCGAGGGCTTCAGCAGGACGGGGGGTCCCTGCACCAGCCAAACTGCAGGCTCCCATCGGCTCCAGCGGTGCAAACTCTGCTCACGCTGGCCATTTTTTTGGCTAAAGCTATAGGAATAGCAGCCAAACCCAGCCAGCTCAGTCCTTCTCTAACCCCCTGTAATCTTCCCATCGTCTCATTAAGAAAAGGCCCAGAAGTTCAGTGTCTTTAGCAAAGTCCTTTTCATTCCTGGCTGTCCAGCAGCCAGATCCTGTAAAGTGTGGCGAGCAAATTCCCAGCACGGCCCAGATGAAATTACTGTGACATTTGTAAGAAACCAAGAGGAAGCAGCAGGAAACTCGGGAGCCCAGACAAGGGATTAGACTCCTGCCTCGAGGGTGCAGAACACCAAGGCACTGCGGTATGTCTGCAGTGGGTGAAGCCCTGGAATAAGTGGGAGAGGGAAGAGGAAAGCGCTCTATTTATAGCCAAAATTCAGCACATTTGCACATGTTTATTGTTGAGCGCATGCTTCTGTGCTTTCCTCAATGAGGATGAAGTGAGGTAGATGTTGAAAAGCATGCGTGGGCTTGCAAGCTCTGCTGGCTTGAGCCTTATCCCTTTTCCCACATCACTCTTCAGCTCGCAAGGCGGCTCCGGTTTTAACCTGACTCCAGGAAAAACTTCCCTTTCCCCCAGTACAACCGAGTCCAAAGCTAACCAGTCTCAGGCTGCAGCTCACAGGAAAGGACAACCTGTCTACAAAGGGTGTTTGCTTCGTTAGCAGATTTGCAATCAGCAGCTTTCCCTCACCCAGACTGCTCACAGGAGGGAGACTCTCATCAGTTAAGAGGAGCCACAACCAGGGCATTTAAATTGATATCAGCTTGTTACTGCATTTCTGACAAACCAAGCCTCGCACACAATTCATTGCATGGAGACTTCCCAGTAAATGCGGTTTCCTCCCCTCTTCGCAAAGTAATTATTCAAGCTTTTCCCTGCTGGAGGTGAATGGCTTAGTTATCTCATTCAAAGACGTGAATTAAAGATCTTACTGTCAGTGGTGTCTGAATTATCACTGCTGATCGAGTACTTGCGTCGTTTTTCTTCCATCTGTAACGAAAGAAATTGAACGTTACACTTGATGCCCAGGAAACTCATCTCAGCACCAAATCACTGTTGGCCGAAGAGCTGTACCCCGCCTTATCCCAGCACCAGCCTGGACTTACCCTCAGCCAGCAGCTTAAAAAAAAAGGAAGAAAACAGTTCTCACCGGGCTTTTTAAAACACTTTAAGGGTATCAGTGTTTCTCTACTAGCTTTCCCCGCTCCTAGGAGTTGCGGCGAGTACACTTGGATCACTCAGCTCTGCGTGGCAATTTGCCTGGGCAGGATTCACAACCCCATGTCCCTCCCTCTGCAAGAGCATCGCCACCGGAGGATGCTCCATGGGGAAGAAGGACGCCCCATGGGGGACCACAGCACTGCTGGATGGTACAGAAGACATCCCACGGGATACCCATCTGGCCTGCCAGTTTGAGAAGCACACAGATAGAAGGATGGAAACCCCGCGCACTCTCAGTATGTCTGCAGGGGGAAGTCCGAGCATCACCGAGCTGAAGAGGACCCCTGCGTACAACGAGACCGGGGTTTTACCCTCTGACTCATCTTCCCACTCAGGCAGTATCTACTTCTTTGAAGACTTCTGGTGTATCTGTCACACAGCCAGCACGGACCAGCCAAGCCTGAAGCACACTTCCCATCACCCAGAGCCGCTCCGCCTGCCCCGGCGCAGCCACGCAGCCCCCTGCCCGCACCGCAGCTCCCAGGGGACGCGAGCAAGCGGCTTCTGCACAACTGCTGTGACTTCTCCATCCTCTCAGTGACAAACCCACAGCAGAGGGTACCACCACACCCATTAGGAGGACAGGAGGCCTGCTTCAAGCTCAGCTGCTGATTTGCTTTGTGACTTTGAACAAGCCACAGAACCACTTGAAATCAGCAGGTTCTCTCTGAACTTGCCCCTAGGGAGCCAGGCGGACCTACCTGGAGTATCTCTACCAGATATCTCTTTCAAAAACAAGCAAAGGAAAGGAAAAAGGAGGCTTTACCTTCTGAAGACCCCAATGTTTAAAAGGTGGCTGAACAATTTGGCCCCAGTGTTTAAAAGGTGGCTGATCAATTTGGCCCCACCTCCAATAGAAGGCTTTGGGAGCTCTGGGTGGAAAGCCCTACTCATGGACTGACAACTATCCAACAGACTCTGAGCTAAAATACGCCCTCAGGAAACAATGCTAATCTAATGGAAATCTTCCTAGGACTTTCTGAGATATTCCGTAGGAATCCAAGGTTGTTATCATGGGATACGCACCACTGCTTCCACAGATGATAAGTGGGAATGATAAGAAAACACTGGGTTTGTGCTGCTTGGTCGCAGCAGGTACTGGCAGCACATGGACTGGAAAGCAGGCTTGAGCTTGCCATTTCCCCTCAAACAACAGGAAAAGTTCCACTTAAGCACATAAAATCCCTCCAACGCCTGTATTTTACAATAGATGTGCTATGTTTTATCACACCATTATAAGGGATAATACTACAAAGTATCATAAACATTTTAACTATCAGTGTTGTGCTAAGGCATTGCCTTGTCAAAACATGATTAAAAATGTTCCTTGAGAATATGGCAATATCAATACTTTCCCCCAGTGATTCAAGGGGAAACAGATGTTATTAAACCAGCCTTGTTCCAAGTAGCCATTAGATTTTTGCTAGGGGAGAGCTATATTGAAGACAGCCTCTAACTGCAGTTTACTTTTAGTGGGAATTCTACTTGCACCTTTTAAACTGGTTCCTACTGGTCTGAAGTGGCAAACAGGCTTTAAGAGGGCAAAGCCGGGGCTATGATTTTATTAATTCTGGAGCTCCTAATGGCAGAGACTAAACAAGCAAAAGCCAATGCGGAAAAGAAACACTTGAGCCCAAGCAAAGGAATGCCACTGACGGCCAGTGAGATTTCCAGTGATTCCCATCTTTCTCCTTCCAGCAAGATGGTGTTGACATCATTTTCCTTCCAAGGGAGGGGAAAAAGTATATGATTAATGTATAGCCCAGGTGTCAGAATACTGGGACTGGTTTGGGCTCCGATAGGTATGTGAGAAGCACTCATCATCCCTTTAATTGAACTTGGTCCTTGCTTCTGTCCTACTCCTACCTGCACAGCACACTTTTACGCACTCAATGTAACTGCATGAATTTATATTCACGTGTAGAAGTGGCTCCCATTGCAGGTAAAACAGTGGCCCCACCTCAGTAAATCATTTTGCCACTGTTCAGCAGGATCCAGGAGAGCATCCTCTGAACCAAACTGCATTAAAGTTGCTCCAAGTGACATTTTGGCTTAAGTACAGACACCTCTGAGCGCAGCAGCACTGAAAGGCAAACCCTGGATGGCACACAGTGCCCCACAGGGTACTGTGCACCTGAAGGAAGGGAAATTTGGGGCCAAAACCAGAGTTGATTTCAATTTCCAGGCAGAGCTAAGAAGATGCCGTTTCCTGAGGGACTCATCTCGAGCAGCCAAACAGTAGTAAACCGCACGGTACTTAGCAAAGGAATTTACTGTAGAAGAAGGGTAATTGGGCCATTTCCCCATCTGGAGCACAGGGTTATAAAGGCTGCTGATGGCTGGGAATGGCATCCAGCTTGGACCCACTGCCCACATCCCCGACAAGCCTTGCATGGAGCAAGCTCCCAGGAGCTGTACTACCAAGCAACCGAAAGCCTCCGCAAAATACCATCTCTGCTCCAAAATTAATCCTCCGTTTACATTAAAAGCTAATTTCACCTTAAACTGACCCATTCTCCGCATGGCATCATTATTAAGAGTCATAAACAAATACCAAAAAAATTCGTAATACTTTGAAAAGGTCACTGTTAGGTCAAACTTGGCCCAAAATCTGCCTTTCACAGAGCCAGAAACCAAGAGGAAAGGTTTCTATGTATGCTTGCTTAAAAAATTCAAACAGAAACAGATGTGGGTTTCTTTTATAAACAAATGAACATCCCCCAGAAGTGTCTGCAACTCAAATCCACAGCCATAGCCCTGCTAATGCCTGGAAACCCGAAAACAGAATGGCTTGCAAACTAACACATGTTCAGCATTGCCTTTGTTCAAGCTGAGAAAGGCAGATAAATGCTAAACCAAGGAAGATGATGGCCCTCCATCAGCCTAAACAAATGTAAATCACTAAGACCTCGGACAAATTAGCCGCAGGATTGGCAATAAAATTGAGATGATGGCCTCAGGGTGCCTGGTTCAGCCTCCCAGCAGGGGAGGGATGAAGAGGAGTCTTTGGAGATGCAATTTCCCCCAACTCGTGCAACATGGGAAAAGCGAAGGCGGCAGGACTCTTCTCACCCAGGGATGCTCAGATCCTGAGCTCCTGTCCCACCTGGGCACTTCGAACACTCCCATCCACAGCAAACCAGAATGCTCCAGCCAGCAAACAACAACTCCTCCTCTGTGGATCCCTGTGCTCACGGAGATCCACTGATGCTCCCTGCAAACTCTCCTGTACACCAAGTCCATGTGAGATTTGGAGCTCCCAGGGGCATCACAGCACCCTGTACAGGGGCTGTTTCCAAGAACGAACCAGCAAACTACAGAGATTCATACCTCCCTGCACTCGCTGCTTCCACAGGGAACAGGCACAGAAACCTGCAGAAGTTGCAGCAAAAAAAACAGAAAGTATTTGGTCATCACCTCTTCCCAGCGCTCACCCATTAAAGGATGCTCTGCGCTGTCACCTCTGATGCTGTGACAGCTGAGCAACAGCCGGCTGAATTCTGTGCTCTGTGTTTGTGAGCTGCAATGAGACTGCAGAAAAAAAAAAAACCAAACCACTTCCCTGTTTGTTCTTCCAGCCCAGAAATAGGAACACAAACAGAAAATGGTGCCCCCAGTGGCACACAGCCTGCTCCGGCCACCCAGCACCCATGGGAGCCCCCGGCCCATCACAGGTGGTATGGAGATATCCTGCACCCATGGGAGCCCCCGGCCCATCATAGGTGGTACGGAGACATCCTGCACCCATGGGAGTCCCCGGCCCATTACAGGTGGTATGGACATATCCTGCACCCATGGGTGCCCCTGGCTCATCACAGGTGGTATGGAGATATCCTGCACCCATGGGAGCCCCTGACCCATCACAGGTGGTATGGAGATATCCTGCACCCATGGGAGCCCCTGACCCATCACAGGTGGTACGGAGATATCCTGCACCCATGGGAGCCCCTGGAACATCACAGGTGGTACGGAGACATCCTGCACCCATGGGAGCCCCCGGCCCATCACAGGTGGTATGGAGATATCCTGCACCCATGGGAGCCCCTGACCCATCACAGGTGGTATGGAGATATCCTGCACCCATGGGAGCCCCTGACCCATCACAGGTGGTACGGAGATATCCTGCACCCATGGGAGCCCCTGGAACATCACAGGTGGTATGGACATATCCTGCACCCATGGGAGCCCCTGACCCATCACAGGTGGTATGGAGATATCCTGCACCCATGGGAGCCCCTGACCCATCACAGGTGGTACGGAGATATCCTGCACCCATGGGAGCCCCTGGAACATCACAGGTGGTATGGACATATCCTGCACCCATGGGAGCCCCTGGAACATCACAGGTGGTATGGAGATATCCCGCACCCATGGGAGCCCCTGGAACATCACAGGTGGTATGGAGATATCCCGCACCCATGGGAGCCCCTGGCTCATCACAGGTGATGGGCAGGCGTGGGGATGCTCTCAATGCCTCCCCTCTGGGTTAACCATTTCTTTGCTCTCTCGAGGAATACCAGCGCGTTATTAGAAAGTATAATAATAAGGGTGGAGAGCTGGAAGGTCCCAGCCTTCAGACTGGGTTGTCCTCGCTCGTTTTGGAGCCAAGCGCTGCTCTAGGAGGCTCAGAGAGAGCAGCAGCACTGCCTCGCGCAGCCACAGCCCAAATTTCACAATAAGAGAAGAACAAACTTTTCAACCGAAGGATGCACCCGGGCTGTGCCAACTGTCAACGTGCTCAGCTCCTACACCTCAAAGGAAGAGCACCCCTCTTCTCTTAACCTTCCTGGTAACCCTGCGAAGCGTAAATCCAGAGTGCCACAGTCCTGGTATCCAGGAATGCTCTTTGCCTGAGCAGCAGGAGCTCAGCCGCCCCTCCACAGGCTGCCGTCAGCCCCAAAAAACTCAGGTGAAGAGAGATCCATCCCTCCTCTCCTCCGCAGCAGCTCTGCCTGCTCTCTTGGCTCCCTGGGGCAAAAATTAATCTCATTTAAATTTAAAACAAAACAAGCCCTCCTTTACTTCCTGTGCTTTGCCTTTTTCCATGTCCACACCGGGATTCTTTCCCTTTACTACTTACATTTACAGCTTTGCTTGCCTCATCTGATTTGTTCCCCTCTAATTACTCATTTTTGATCCAGCAAGCCCAGGCAGAGCCCAGGCAATCAGAAAGGTTACTGCGGGCACCTGGGGCCACCCCTGCCCGTGGGCTGGAGGGAGCGGGCAGGGACACAGGGCACAGCTCCCCACCCACCCCATCCTGAGCATCCGCAACTCGGAGGAAAATCAACAGGAGCTGTGGTCACTCCAATCTTCGTATCAAATACCCAGAGAAAGGCAAAGACCAGACCTTATTTAAAACACCTGGAGGACCACCTAGCCACCAACTTTCAGAACTTGGCATCAAAGACTAACCAGCAGCCACCAATACTTGAGATGAATCGCATCTCCCTGCCAGCAGACCTAACGCAGACCCTCCCTTCATTTGCCCCAAGCCTTCATTTTTGGACATCAGCCTCAATTTTCCTAGGAAAAAACAAATTTAACCTTTGATTTAACCTTTCTGCAAGCTATTTTTACTTCCATCTCAAGCTTATTTTAACCTCAGTAGCCAATAAACGCTTAAAGGTCAAACACCATTCCTAAGAGCCGGGCTTCTCACCCCTGGGAGAAAGGCTGAGATCATTAATTTTTTTTCCCAAGTAAAACCCCTTCTTAGAAATGTCCCAGCGGTAGGAGGGTCCAGGCTCAATAAGTAAACAATTTTCACTGTGGGTACTGAAAGAACGAGCTGGGAATTTTTCCTGCGAATGCCATCCTTCCCTACCCACTCAAAACAGGCTCAGGATGTACAGGTATGAACACATATCATTTCTTCCCCCCTCCACCCCCCAATTGCACCCAAGCTTGACAATTCAGCATCCCTGCCTCTGCAGCGCTTCCCAACTTCCCGATCGCTGCCTGCATCCCCACGAGTGGGGCGGCAGGTAAGGGCGCTCCCAGTCCAGCAGCCCAAAAGCAGGAGATGCAGGGACCAGGCGAGGGGGCACAAGGATGCTTTGGGGCGCGGGAGATGCAGGGACACGGAGGAGGGGAGGAAAGGATGCTTTGGGGTCTGGGAGATGCAGGGACACGGAGGAGGGGAGGAAAGGATGCTCTGGGGTCTGGGAGATGCAGGGACGCGGAGGAGGGGAGGAAAGGATGCTCTGGGGTCTGGGAGATGCAGGGACACGGAGGAGCAGAGGAAAGGATGTTTTGGGGTCTGGGAGATGCAGGGACACGGAGGAGCAGAGGAAAGGATGCTTTGGGGTCTGGGAGATGCAGGGACACGGAGGAGCAGAGGAAAGGATGTTTTGGGGTCTGGGAGATGCAGGGCCATGGAGGAGGGGAGGAAAGGATGCTTTCGTGCCCAGGAGATGCAGGAGGAGGGGGAAGCAGCTGCCTCCAGCATCCCCGGCACCAACCAGGGGGGAAGCCCCGAGGCGCGACGGTCCGGAGCGGCGGAGGAGAGAGGGAGAGAGGGAAGGGAGCGGAGGCTTCCCCCGGGGGGAGCGGGTGCCCGGCTCGGGGGATGCCCGGCAGGGCTATGGAGGAGAGGGACGAGGGAAGCTTTGGGGCGCGGGAGATGCAGGGACACGGAGGAGGAGGAGAAAAGATGCTCTGGGGCTTGGGGGATGCAGGGACAGGGATGAGCAGGAGACTCAGGGACAGAGAGGAGGGGGGTGAGGGATGCTCTGGGGCGCGGGAGATGCAGGGAGAGGGAGGAGGGGGACGAGCGATGCTCTGGGGCGCGGGAGATGCGGGAACAGGGAGGAGGGGGACAAGGGATGCTCTGGGGCGCGGGAGATGCGGGAACAGGGAGGAGGGGGACAAGGGATGCTCTGGGGCGCGGGAGATGCGGGGACAGGGAGGAGGGGGACAAGGGATGCTCTGGGGCGCGGGAGATGCGGGGACAGGGAGGAGGGGGACAAGGGATGCTCTGGGGCGCGGGAGATGCGGGAACAGGGAGGAGGGGGACAAGGGATGCTCTGGGGCGCGGGAGATGCGGGAACAGGGAGGAGGGGGACAAGGGATGCTCTGGGGCGCGGGAGATGCGGGAACAGGGAGGAGGGGGACAAGGGATGCTCTGGGGCGCGGGAGATGCGGGAACAGGGAGGAGGGGGACGAGCGATGCTTTGGCGGCCGGGTTGCCGGGGGGGCGCCGCCTCCCAGTCCCAGCGGCGGGGGAAGGCGGCGGCCCGGAGCGGCGGCGAGGGAGGGAAGGGAGGGCAGGCGGGAGCCGGCAGCCGCCACGCCCCCGGGCACCGCCATCCCGGCTCCGCTCCCGGCCCCGCAGCCCCCCCCGGCCCCGGCATCGCCCCCTCCCCGGGGCAGCTGCTGCCGCAGTCATTAATTTGGGGAATTAAAAAAAAAAAAAAACCAAAAAAAAAAAAACCAGCGAAGCCTGCGAGCCCGACCCTTTAAAAGTTCTTGTTTACATCCCCGCTGCCTCCCCCTCGTACACTTTAAAACAAGAGTGACCAACATGCGCAATCCACCCCTGGAAATGCTGCACATCCCCCGCCCGGCAGCCGGGGGGAGGGTGGGGGGGGTGGGTAGAAAAGAAACCAAACCATGAAATAATAAAATAAATAGATAACGAGCAAAGCGAGGAAGAGCTGCAAAATACCCATCCGCTGCAGCAGCAGCCCCGGCTCCCAACGGCAGCCCTTACCTTGGCCGGCAGAGCCTCCTCCGGGAGTTGCGCTGCGGGCGGGGAGGGGGCGGGCGATGCTCCCGCAGTCCCGGCCGGGGGAGCCCCCTCGCCGGCTCAAGCCGGTGTCATTGCCGGGCCCGGCAACTCCATGGATGCTCTTCCAGCTGAGATGGCCGCTCCGAGGCGGCGGGGCGAGCCCTGCCCGCCTGTTTTTTTTTCTCTCTCTCTCTTTTTTTTTTTTTTCCCCTGACCCCGCACTTCCTCAGGCTCTCCTCGCCCCGGCAGGGAGGCGGGGAAGCGACTTTCGGAGCGGGGACGGATAATGGTGGCGGCGCTTATACCCACACCCCCCACCCCCCCCCCCACCCCGCCTCAAATGTTCAATTCCTTCCCCTCCTGCGCCTTCTCCCTCCCCCGGGCGCAGCGGCAGGGCCAGGTGCGGGTCCCATCCCGGCCGCCCCCCGGCTCACCCCCCCGCCGGCCGCCGGGGCCCCATGGCGCTGCCCGGAGCCCCAGCGCCGCTCAGCACCGCGCCACGCACCCGCTCAGCACCGCACCGCGCTCAGCCCTGCACCCCAAGAGCTCTGCACCCGCTCAGCCCTGCACCCCAAGAGCTCTGCACCCGCTCAGCCCCGCATCCCACTCAGCCCTGCACCCCAATAGCTCTGCAGCCTCTAAGTCCTGCACCCCAAGAGCTCTGCACCCGCTCAGCACCGCACCGCGCTCAGCCCTGCACCCCAAGAGCTCTGCAGCCTCTAAGTCCTGCACCCCAAGAGCTGTGCACCCGCTCAGCCCCGCATCCCACTCAGCCCTGCACCCCAATAGCTCTGCACCCTCTCAGCCCTGCAGCCTCTAAGTCCTGCACCCCAATAGCTCTGCACCCTCTCAGCCCTGCAGCCTCTAAGTCCTGCACCCCAATAGCTCTGCACCCGCTCCGCCCCGCATCCCGTTCAGCCCTGCACCCCAAGAGCCCCGCACCCTGCTCAGTCCTGCACCCCAGCAGCCCTGTACCCTCCCAGCCCTGCACCCCAATAGCCTCGCACCCTGCTCAGTCCTACCCCCCAAACAGCCCCGCACCACGCTGAGCCACGCCGCCCAAACAGTCCCGCAGCCTCTCAGCCCTACACCCCAATAACCCCGCACCCTCTCAGCCCTACACCCCCGCCCTCAGCCCCGCACCCTGCTCAGCTCGCAGCCCCCCTCTCCCCGCACCCCGAGCCCCGCTCTGCCCCGCAGTCCGCCCGCACCTCGACCGTCCCGCACCCGCTGAGCCCCGCACGCGTCCCGCCGCTCCCGCACTCCCCCCGCCCCGCACAGGCGTACGCGGAGCCGCCGCTGCGACCTTAAAATAAAAAAAAAAAAAAGAGAGAGAGAGCTTATACTTTAAAAAAAAAAAAAAAAACCGCACACACAACCTTTTGGCGCCATATTAATGACGTACTTAAAATTTGCCATTTCTCCTGCGTCAAAAAGACGGTTCTTGCCCACCGCGGGGCGCAGCCGCTCCCCCCCCGCCCCCCCGCATCCCGACCCGCACCCCGCGCAGCATCCGCGGGGCGTGGGAACGGGCGGCCGAGAGACGGGCAGGGGATGCGGCTTCCCCGGCAAAGCCACGGGGGGGAGGGTTTGGGGGGGGGGGGGATGTGTGCCCCATGGATGGTAGCCCCCTCCCCAGAACTTAGAGGAGTTTCCGCGGAGAAGCGCGGCTCCTGCGCGCTCCCGCGGGGTGACCCCGCTGTGTGCTCCCCGCAAGGATGCTTTGCCCCTCTCAAGAATGCTCTGTATCGCAGGGATGCTGTGACCACGCAGGGATGCTGTGTTCCCCCCCCCCCCATGGATCCTGTGCTCCCCACAAGGCTGCTGTGCCCAGTAAAGGATGCTGTGTCCCTCACGGGGATGCCATGCATCCCATGGATGCTCTGCCCCCCGCGAGGATGCTGTGCCCCTCACAAGGATGCCGTGCCCCCCCCAAGGATGCTCTGCCCGCCACAAGGATGCCGTGCTCCACACAAGGCTGCTGTGCCCCACAGGAGGATCCTGTGCTCCCCACAAGGCTGCTGTGCCCAATAAAGGATGCTGTGTCCCTCACAGGGATGCCATGCATCCCATAGATGCTCTGCCCCCCGCGAGGATGCTGTGCCCTTCACAAGGATGCTGTGCTCCCCACAAGTCTGCTGTGCCCCCCACATGGATGCCGTGCTCCACACAAGGCTGCTGTGCCCCCCACATGGATGCCATGCTCCACACAAGGCTGCTGTGCCCCACAGGAGGGATGCTCTGCCCCCCCTCGAGGATGCTGTGCCCCTCACAAGGATGCTGTGCTCCCCCCATGGATGCTGTGCTCCCCACAAGTCTGCTGTGCCCCCCACAAGGATGCCATGCTCCCCACAAGGCTGCTGTGCTCCCTGCAAGGATGCTTTGCCCCCCACAAGGCTGCTGTGCCCCCAGCAAGGGTAATGTGCTCTCCATATCAATGCTGTGCTCCCCACAAGGATGCTATGGGCTTTGTGTGGCTCAGGGCTGCCTCTTCCCACCTGCTTCTCCAGGATAAAAACCAGCAACAGGGGCAGCTGTCGGAATAGAAATGCTTTCGTAAATTAAAATAGTAATAATTGCATAGAGCGGTCTACACAGTGTACGTCTTTCCGAACTCCCAGAGGCCCAACAGTCAAGCAAACTGCAGAAGTTGTCTTGTGCTGTTTAAACACATTGCTGTGGAAGATTAAAATTCAGGGTAAAGACGGTCTTTCAATCACAATCTGCCATCCTCTCTTCAATTCGTTAAGCAGGTTAGCTCTAAAACTGAGTTACTGGTTGTTAAAACTCATTGGAACCACAGGTAGAACCACCACAGCGAAGGTAGGCAGATGCTCCCCACTGTACGTCCCTGCTCTGGCTCCTTATAATTTGCTAAACTTGAATGAATTTAAACTTGAATGCAACTTTCTGCCTTGGCAGCCTGTACTGGATGCTTTCTGAATGCTCCAAGTTCTTTGGCTCTTCCAAAGATCAAGGCAGAGGAGGAGATGAGCTTTGTTTTGGCCATTCTTGGGCTTGGTCTGGTTTTTTTTTTGGACTGTGACTTTGGAAATCGGGTCTTGAAATTTGGCACGAGGGAGCCTTTTATGGTATTTTAGATAAACCCACCCAAATTAAGCGCGTTGTTGGGCTTTGAAGAAGAGCAGCTCACAACACACAGTGAAAACACACCTGATTGTGGCTGCTGAAGTTCCCCAAGATGCTGCTCTTGGGACACGTGCTGCTCCAGTGCTCAGTGGTCCCCCATGGCATGGGAAACTTCAGCCCCTTGGTAAAAAAAAAGCTTTTCCTGCTATTTCAGGAGCAGTGGGACTCTGGGCAGGATCCCTTTCTGTCAATTCCCTCCAGCCCTGGGTACCTCGGTGGCTTCTGGCCCTGCTGCTTCAGCACCCGGTGGCACTCACTGGTAGGACTCTTTGTGTATGAATCCCACCCCATCTGTGTTCATCAGCTGCATTGAAGGGCATCTTGAAGATCACTGTGTTACCTGATTAGAATAGTTTGGGTTGGAAGGGACATTAAAGCCCATCCATGTCCAACCCCCTGCAATGGGCAGGGACACGTCCCACGTCCCAGGCTGCCCAAGGCCCCATCCAACCTGGTTTCTAATATCAGAAATGTCCAAAGTGAGGCATTCTGTAGTGATTTAAGGAGATGTTCTTGTGCACGCATATTCTAATGCGGCTCTAAATTACACTGTCACAATCCCTTTTCCCCTGTGTGCCATGGACCTGCTCCGTAAGTCAAAAAGGAAACAAATTTTGGCCAGATCCTCATCTTACCTCCAGAGTGAAAAACTGCACATGGAAGAAAGCAACGGTTGCAACGCGTGGATGGAGCCTGAGAGCAGAGATCAGGTCAAAAGTCTCCTGAAGAAGAGGATTCTCTCCTTACCCTTGCCACAGGCTTTGTAACGCTAACAAAGTCATTAAACCAAGCTTTTGGGTGCTGCTGGTTGTCTTGTCCACGTTCCTGGTGCGTGGCTTGAAACCTTTAGCCTGAATTGGTGACATCCGTCTTAGTACAGCTGGAAGCAGCGGGAGCTGTGCTTGCACGCGTGAAGTGCTGTATCATGTTAAATGCTCTGAAAAAGCAGGCAGTACGCTTCTCAGATGGAGTACCCTGAATTAGTCAAAACTGACCTTAATCCATCCACGTGTCACCCTGACCCATCTTCGTAACGGCTCTTTGGGGAGAATTAATGAAGGTGCTGAAGCACTGATGCAGCGTAGTGAAAAGTACCGTAGGAAAAGCCACGAGGAAATTAATAATAACTCTGTCTTCGGGGGAACCTGCCAACATCCCTGCTCCGGTCCTGTGTGCCGCTACAGCCTTATGATCGTCCATCTCCAGCTGGGATTCCCGGACAATACCTCTAAAGGAGGTCACAGCGTGTCAAAATCCAGGTACGCGCATCCCACGGGCTGCGCACAGGAGGTCCGAAGCATCCCTTAGACTCGATTTCAATGGCTTTTTTTTGGTATGCAGAAGGTGAACGCCTCATTCTGCTTTGAAAACAGCACACAGAAATATTTGAGCTGTATTTCCTGTTGCTGTGAAATCCAAAAGCGGTCAGACATGTCAATAATGTGCTGAGCTAAGGCCTAGGATCGTGTGCCGAACAATGGGAACACGCTGGCATTGCTGAGCCTCTCGGCGTCCGTTTCATGCGCTGCCACGCCACAGCGATGCAGAATCATGGAATGGGTTGGGTTGGAAGGGACCTCAAAGCCCATCCAGTCCCACCCCATGCCATGGGCAGGGACACCTCCCACTGGATCAGGAACTCCAAACCCCATCCAACCTGGCCTGGAACCCCTCCAGGGATGGGGCAGCCACCCCTGCTCTGGGCAACCCGGGCCAGGGCCTCCCCACCTGAACAGCAAAACATTTCTTCTCACTATCTAATCTCAATCTCCCCTCTTTCAGATGAAAACTGTTCCCCCTCATCCTATCCCTGCACTCCCTGATCAAGAACCCCTCTCCAGCTTTCTTGTAGCCCCTTCAGGTACTGGAAGTTGCTTTAAGGTCTCCCCGGAACCTTCTCTTCTCCAGGCTGAACAGGAAAAATAGAACCTGAACATGCAAATATAATCTTGTTCAACAAAAGGGCGTAGATTAAGTTGCACTGACAACAAGAATTCATACGTTTCTGCATTTCGAGTACTTTCCTGGGCAGTGGCGATTGTACGCTTAACGGATTTTTAGCTACCCTTTACGCACACTTAAAGAAAACTCGTATACAAATGCGTATACATGACACACACGTAAAATACACAGAGATAACACCTGACGGATGGCTATAGAGAAAGGTCACGTATACAATATATATGATACTTGGTTTACATAGCATGACATTTAAGTAACACTTACACAGAGCTCTGACAAGGTGTTGTCAGTTGGCATTTGCTAAGAGAAGTAATAAATCTAATAATAAAAAAAAACCCAAAAAAAACCAAAAAAAAAAGCATTTTGGAAAAAATAATGCTGCACAAATCCTCTAAAAGGACAGAATTGTCTACACAACAAAGGCCCGGCTGATTGATGCTAAAATAAGCAGTTATGCAACAAGTAAGAAATACGATCTCCAGGGAAGAAACCAGCAACGTTTTCCTTTTATCTTCACTCACCGGTGCTTATTTTTGCAAACGTAAAAGAAAAATATAGGCAAGCTTTCGATGATGAGCACATAAGTAGAATTAACAGATGTTTCTAAGTGAAGGATGGAGTCTTTAGGAGTTTTGTACGAGTTCTGCAGAGCTGAATCTTGTCAGTAATCCTAAGTCCCCCGAAGCGTGACAGAGCTATTGCGTCCACTGCCCGTGCCCCAAGGCTGCTACCGTGCCCCGGGGAAGCGCAGTGCTGGCAGGACTAAGGGTGAATTTTAGGGGTGAACTGCCCTACCCTACAGTTATGATTACAAAGCTGTTAACGCGACTTCAGGAGAACAAGCGCATCACAAACTCGCAGAATGGTCCAGGTTGGAAGGACCCCCCTGGAGCTCAGCAGGCTGCACACATCCAGGTGGGGGCTGAATCTCTCCAGAGAGTCCACACCCTCCCTGGGCAGCCTGTTCCAGTGCTCTGCCACCCTCACGGTAAAGAAGTTCTTCCTCGCCTTCAGGTGGAACCTCCTGTGCTTCAGTTTGTAACCGCTGACCCTTGTCCTGTCACCGGGCACCACTGAAAAAGGTATGGCCCCATCCTCTTGACACCCACCCTTTAATTAGCAATAAGCATTGATGAGGTCCCCTCTGTCTTCTCCAGGCTGAACAGACCCACGTCTCTCAGCTTCTCCTCATAAGACAGATGCTTCAGTCCCCTCATCTAGAATATTTCCTCTCCCAATGCTTCAGTTTAAGAAAACTTCTCAGCTTGAGACCAGTGAAAATCTTGGTGCAGACAGATCTCGGGGAGAGGAAGGGGAAAAGCCAGTTGCCTTCTTCTCATCAATTTTTGATGGCCCTGGTATGTTGCACCAGACACATGGGTAGGACAGGTCCAAGGGAGCCCCCAAACGTAAGGAAAATTCAACGTCGTTTTGAAGATGCTTAGAAACAATCTGTTTTGCGATGTTGGCTAGTGAGAAACAGGGAGGAAAGCTCAGCTCCCTCAGCCTCTCCTCGCAGTGGGTCCCACACAGCCCTGAAGCCGAGTGCTAGAGGACCACCACAGGGCACGGAGATGCTCTGGTGGAAGAGAGCACATGGAGCTCTTCAGAAGCGCCACACAACTTGAAAACGGTGCAGGAGACACACAGCAGCTAATTTACTGCCTTAGATACTCTCTTCTGAAGCCTCTGGTAGCCAGAAGTTGTCAAAATAAACTTGTGGCTACTTTAACTTCTATCAAGAACTAGAGTAGCACACAGCCAGTCCGGGAGGGGAACACAAAGATGGTGAAAATCTTGCTGCATCTATATGCCAGGCAGGGTTGGCCAATATCCCAGCTATAATTGGGATATTTAGTTTTTATTAGCGTATGTGTGAATTCAGAGAGTAGTAAGCAGATGCAGTAGAAGGAAAAAGAACAAGCTCAGTTCTAAATTACAATAATAATCGCTCCCATCTTTGAGAATGAACTGCTAGAGAAAGATCACGGGAGAGATGGCTGCTATGGTCATTGTATAACGTAATCCCTTTTCTTTATCATTCATTCTGCGTAACTCTTCCTCTCTGAAGCTGAGGAAAAATACTATACTTGCAGGAGAAGAAAATTTGATTTGGCAGATGAGTGGATAGTGAGATTTTGTTTGCAGTCTCAATTACCTCCAGTAGCTAGAAATTTAGTATCAAAATAAACTGTAAACAGAAAAAAAAAAAGGGATATAGCATTACAAATGTCCATTCCTTGATGGATAGCTCAAAAAAATCTCTATATTCCAGCAACTGCTGCTTCAATATCTCTCAAAGAAAGAGCAGCCTTTCTCTGTCTGAAGGGATTACCTTTAAGGAATGCATCCGTAAGTGGTTTGTGCCAAGATGCTCAGATTCTTGCGGGGTTTGTGCACTGGGTTTTTTTTTCCTGCCAGATTTCAAGATTCCTTTTTTTGTTGTTCATTTATTCATTTTCTGTGAGTTCACTTGTGTTGCAAAGCGCATCTAATACATCGTGGTATGCAGTCCTCAAACTGGACGAAGGGGATTTTCAAAGCGTGCTTGCGGGTAAATGTCTTAGAGGCATTAGGGCTGGAGAAGACTTCTAGGATAATCCAGTCCAACCATCAGCCCAGCCCCACCGTGCCCACTAAACCGTGGCCCCAGGTGCCTGTTCCAATGCTTCCTTTGGGGAAATAAGGACCGTTGGTGGTCAGCCAAACAGCTTCGGTGCTGCTTCTGCAATAAGAGATCCGTTATAGCTCCTCAGTGCTTTGGATGGATCCGTGGGCATCAGCAGACAACCCTGCAACATGCTTCCCTGCTTTCATTCCTTCGCTCCCTTTTTGTTGGCATTTCAAACGTTCCCTGTTCCATGTGGTAAAGGGATAACACTGCTACTTAGACCGCGTAGAGTTTCATTGTGAAGCTGTACGGCTGCTATGGGCAAAGTCCATAGTTCCGAATGATGGACGATAAAAATAGTGGTAGATTTAGAGGAGTTAGAATAGTTCGGTTGGAAGAGACCTACAAGGATCACCAAGTCCACTTGCCGAAGTAGCTCTTCTCTCCCTCATGAAGGGCTATCCCAGTGGCAAGGCGTGTCATCGCAAGCCGTTGTCCTGCCCATTCCCACCTCATAACCCACGGAAAGATCTGCCTAGGTGTAAAAACAGTCATGTTTTACTCCCCTGAGGCAGCCAGCAGAGCTTTCCTCCTCCGGCAGCTGCCCTGGCTTGGGAAGGAGGTTGACGGGGTGTCTTCCTACCTGCAGATCCCAGCCCAGAACACGCAATTACTTTCTCAATTAAAAAAAAAGAGAGACATTAAAGATCTGAGTCACAACTCAATGCGCTGTTGAAGCGAACGGTACATATGCTAAACAATACATGCATCAAGACTGCATTAATCCACATTTTATATGGATTCCCTCTAGACATTCAGTTTATAACCCAGTTGGCTATTTCCCTTTATTTCTCTGGAGTTGGAGGGTGTGAAAAAGACATTTCCATTTCATTGACTAAGTTCCCAAGGGGGGAGTTTATGAAAGTGCAAATGCATAATTTACTGCCTGACAGGATAGAGACGGTATCGGATTTTTAAAAAATAGTGTACCCTGAAAACCCAAATCGCTAGAAGAGACGTTTGCTTTCTGTAAGTACCATATTTTAGAAGCATTTAATTTAGCTTAGAAGCACTGTTAAAAATATATGCATTGTGAATTGCAGCTGTATAACATGATATTTATCAGATAATGTCACCGAATAGTCTCCTGTTGCAATATAAATGCCAAAGCATTTATAGAAAATAAACGTTGAAGCAGAGAGCTTTGTTTTCAAAGTGGAAAACCATTATCTCATCCAAAAGTCATAAATAAAATGATGAAGGTTTGCTTATGGGGTTGGTATTAACCGATGGGGGGGGCTGACACAAACACTCCGTAAGTGTCTAAAATAACTTTTACATCCAAGAAGCGGCTGCGTGGGTGGGTGAATGGATGGACAGCTGATTCACTGGCTCATCAGCCATGGGGGGAGGCGTAGCACACCAGCAGGACAGCGTTCTGGGCTGCATTCAGGAGAAAATGCTTCAGCACTGGTAGAGGGGATCCCACCCTGAGCCTTGTCTGGAGGACACAGAATGTGCACCACATTCATAAGACATCACAGCAAAGAGAGCACGAAGACTTGTTAAATCATTGAGTCCATCATCTCCCGGGACAGCCCCTCCAAAGGTGACATACCGGCTATTTATTTGAGTTTACCTTTGCCCTTTGAAAACAAGCCACTCCTAACTGGTACTGCCAGGCTGCTGAGCAGCCCCACAGCCACCGGAGCCACTTTCTGGTGAGCTCCAGGGATGACAGGCAACCATCCAAGCACGCCAGGACTTCAACACATTGTATATGCAACACATACACCCTTTATAGTGGTAATAATCTTCAAATCAATCGTACCTGGCAGTGGAAGTTTAACATTAAGGACTTTCTTATTATGGATGGAAAAACGTTTTGGAGCTAATGAGCAGAAACAAGACCGCTTAGCTCCTACCTGAGGAGGTGACTTCACGGTCATGACCAACAGTTGGAGCAGAGCTGTAGCACAGCAAATCCAGAAGAGTTGCTCTGGCAGGCTACGCTGCCTTTGGAGCTGAGACCTGAGCTTGGAAAGGGCTTTAGGGATCTCAACTTGGACCCACCCAACAGCAGTGAGGAGACAGCGTGTTCCCCATCACAGGCATCCACCCAGAAGCATCCCCCATCCCCTGCAACACCAGCTGGGACTGCGGTCCCAGGGGAAGCCTCGCTCTCCCCAGCCAGGGACAGCTGCCGAGGTGTGAAAAGAGGGGGGTCAGTTTAATTTTATCTTCACAGCCAGGAGAAAACAGGACTGAGCGAGTTACACATTTCATTTCCAAGCTGGTCCCGCAGGGCAGGAGGAGCGGGTGAGCCAGGGAGGGTGTACACCCTGGCCAGAGCGTGCGTGGCATCGCGCAGTGCCCGGGGTGGTGGCATCTGCCCTGGCATCCCTTGGGAGCAGCAGCCGCAAGCCTGCCTGCTGGAGGGAGAATAAACAAATCCAGTGAGTCACAAAGGCAAGCGGCATATGACGGGGACAGGTACTTATGCAAATAGACTGTTAACACCCAGCCAGACAGAGCTGATAAGCCTCCTAGGCCAGCTGGAGGCTTCTTCATCCTGCTGGGGGGAGGAGGAGGACAGCTTTAGGATAACAATAGAAAACCGAAAAGCAAGAGCAAGGCAGCTCTGGGAAGGCTGCAGCAGGGCTGCTCAGCTTTGGTACCAATCTGCTGTCCCCACGAAGCTGGGCTGCTCGGCACCGGCAGCCACGCTCTGCTCTGCTTCTGGAAGCATCATCTTGTGCTGGTGTGGGTTAGCGATCCAGAAGCATCCTCCTGCACCCATGCACGTTAGTGATCCAGAAGCATCTTCCTGCGCCCATGCATGTTAGTGATCCAGAAGCATCCTCCTGCACCCGTGCATGTTAGTGATCCAGAAGCATCCTCCTGCACCCATGCATGTTAGTGATCCAGAAGCATCCTCCTGCGCCCATACATGTTAGTGATCCAGAAGCATCCTCCTGCACCCATGCATGTTAGTGATCCAGAAGCATCCTCCTGCGCCCATACATGTTAGTGATCCAGAAGCATCCTCCTGCGCCCATACATGTTAGTGATCCAGAAGCATCCTCCTGCGCCCATACATGTTAGTGATCCAGAAGCATCTTCCTGTGCCGGTGTCCATCACCGATACCTCCTGGGGTGGTGGGCACCTGCCAGCTCACACCTCCTTGCATGCCAGCAGCAAGGTAATCAATCACACAGCAAAGTTTCTCAGATTTGTGAGGCTGCAGCACTGCTTTCCACTACTCTCATACTATCCTGATAACCCTCTTCCCTCCCTTCTCTGCAGACCAACCCCTTCCAGGAGCATGAATGAAAGGCAAGTGAACCTTCTGCAATGCTGCTGGGGATCCCCCAGGACGCTTCATATCTGGCCTGTCTGGTCTGCTGATAATCAGATGGGGGTGGTTAAAATGATCGAGCCTAAGCAGCTGAAATCCAAACTGGAATAGGTAATGGGGGTCAGAAAACGAATGCTACAGCCAGAGAGCCTGCAGCACCCAATGGACAAGACAACACTCACTCATCCAGGGCGGGCTGAGCCAGGAGCTGGGGTGCTTCTTCAGGTGCTGCCCAGCAAGCAGAACCTCCCTTACCACTGGGAAACCTGCATGAAAGACCTTATGTGCTTCATGCAGAGCCCGGAGAGACAGGTGGCTCCTTCCCTTGCCTTGCATCCATCATCATAAGCCCGAGTCATAAAAGAAAGGATTTTGCTTCCCTGGAGCTCCATCAGGCTCAAGGGCTCCAGTCGCAGCCCTGGCAGCAGCTCAGGGGATGCAGGACACCTCCTGCAGCATCACCACCCACAGCCCCCCGGCTCCTCATCCCACTCTAGCTCTGTCAATACCTTCAGCTGCCTCACCCATGGGCAGGAAAGAGGGGACAAAAGCACCAAAGAAAGGGGAGATTGCTAAATTTAGGGAATATTTGTTTTGCCCGCCACTCAGCTTTCCAGCTCCTATTAATGATGTAATGCTCCAATGGTGAGAAGCCAGAGTTTGCCCTTCCTCTGGTATTCCCTTAGGAAAAAATATTACTGCAATATAAGACTGAAAATTGAAACAGGCTGGTGATTCACCAGAGAAAATGCCTCTCCCTTTTCCCTATTCAGTGAGGCAGAGATGAATGTTGCAAGGTTTGAAAGAAAAACTGAAGAAGCCTTTAATTAATCCCTGGAGGCTAAACTATGCCAGATATGGCCAGGATTTCTCCCCTGCCTCCTTTTTGGAGCAAGAACATGCTGCTGTCTGCCTGCTGCAGCTCTTTCTGGGGGATTCTCCCATCCTCAGAGGAGGATAAAAAGCATTTTCCAAAGCTTTTTACAGGGAGAGGGTGGCTTCCAGGGAAGCCTCGCTGTTGTCCCAGGACAGTGAGGACACCAGGAGTCCCCTCCGGCATTTCCCAGATCAGTACAGCCTTTTGGAAGCTCCTACCTGCTGGGAGGAAAATTTCCAAGTTCAAGGTCAGGTTTGTTTGTCTTCCATCCTGACAGACACAAACTGTTACGCAATATTCAGGAAGTCACTTTTATCAGACTCGATTCAATTTATAAGATTAAGAGCATGGAAAAACAAATACTAGTGCTGGATGGAAAGTGCTGGCACTAACCGGGCCAATGCTTTGTTTGGACAGGGATTGTTAATGGGGTATCTCTTATTTCCACAAGTCAGTAGGGGCAGGATACAAAATGTGCTGCACTTTATAAGGGGCTGCAATAAGGAGAGAAGTTAACCCTCGCTTAGAGAGCAGAAAATGTCACAAAGGGGTTTTTGAGAGCAACTTCTGTTGTTTCTACCACAGGTCCTGCAGAAATGGCCCCATCTCAGGAGCATCCCGTGGTGTAAAGCCAGGGCTCAGCCTCCAGCAGGACGCAGAGGACTGCATCTGCATTGCTAGCGGTACCTGGGCCGGATGGATTCGCTTGTGCAAATCCCCTCCCTGAGTGCCAGGCGGGAGAGTGGCTGCAATACAGCAAAAAGCTTTGCTTGTTCAAACTCTGACTTGCAAAGTAATGGGTAAAATGCAGAGCACGTGGAGTTATCACAGGGATCAACACCAAGAGGCTGAGCCAGATGACCTCGTTCGGAAAGTGCACCGGAGAAATCTTAACGTGCAGAGGGAAACCAGTACCAAGTAACACCCAGGCTGGCCTTACGCCTGATCTGCAAGTCCTGAGATCTCCAAAGAAGAAAAGCACCAGGAACTGCAAGAGAGGAGCATCAGTTGTTTATCGCACAGAGCCTGCACCAGAGCTGACGCCCCAGCCAGAGCGGGACATACCCGCCTTCCCAACACTTTTTCCAACCAAGGCCCTGACGAGGTTTAATAATCACCACTACTGAGACTAATGCAAATCAGAGCTTTCTGTTAATGCAGGAAAAGAGCTGGAAATTTAGTTTCCAGCACTATTAACACCCTTAATTCAGTACCATATGTATATAACATACACAGAGAAGGGTAACATGTACTGATAAGGAGCTACAGAGTTTGATAATAGCTCAGGGAGTACCTGAGGTTTGAAAGAAAACTATTAGCAATAGCAGATTTGCAAGTTCAGCTATGGGAAGGACCAAAATCTGAGCGCATGCTATACGTCTTCCTTTTATTGACTGCTTTATGGGGAGATGCATTTCTTGTTGAAGTCGGGAGCTGCAGATTGCACTCTGCGTTGATTCTGCTTATAGAGTGGTGGTAATTAAACCTCTGGAGCATTAAGTTACCATTTTAACCAAATGCCTGTATGTTATCTTGATGGGAAACTGAGAGTGCAATTCAGAATTTCAGAGTAAATAAAAACTGCTGGCTGTTTCACAGATAATCCATTTCCTCAGCTTGTGTGAGAGAAAATCCTCCAGTACTGTTTCTTCTTCCCTTTTACTAACACACACACGCTCCTTGAGGAAGCTCAGCAGCAGCACCGCCAGCTTCTGCACACTCTTCAGCCTCTAAAATAGTGATAATCATAATGTGGCTCCTTAATAACACTTTTAATCCACGGTCTGGTATCTTTATCGCCGTGTAAGCAACCCGAAGCACAGAGAATTTTGCCCCAGTGCTCTACGCGGCCACGGCCAGGAATCACCCAGCACTCAGGTCCTCAGCCCGCGCGCCCGCTGTAGTCACCACCTGGCTTTGAAATAATGATCTTACCTGCAGATACGCAAGGTGTAAATCTAGTTTATTGTTAAGACTCAGCTCTGATGACAACGACAGGTCTGCATCACCGCACACCTGTAGCTCAGGAATTGGGCAACTACAGCCGTTTCAGTCACGTAGACTCAGATTGGCCGTTAATAATGGTGCTTGTATTCACTGTGTGCCACCCTGAGCCTACCTGAACAAGCAACCTAAACAGGTGAATCCCTCAAATCCATTATTTTATTGCAATGAACAGCAATAGATCGGTGGAACGAGGCTCAGACGCTATGCGCTAGCAAAAGGCTGCGGCGTGCGCTGGCTCCGTTTGGCACAGGCAGTGGGGTTGCCTGCTTTGGGAGATCTGTTACTCTGATAATAAAACAGTTGCTTGTGCAGGGGATTGGGCTCAGTTGCTTTCAAAGCACAGCCGTTGCCACAAAGGCTTTCATCCTTTGCTTTCAGAGTAAAGTGCATCCTCCCTGCCCAGAGCAGCAACAGGTTTACCACAAAATACTTGCAGCATTTGATGTCTGCAGAGGCCGGTGTTACTCACCCTGTTGCTTCTTATGGAAATGTTCTGCCATCCCTGGGATAGCAGCGTGAGGAGCCTGAGAATCAAGGGCTGCTGGAGATGCCCATTCTTGTGTGTCACCCACAGGCTCGTTTGGGGCTGTGTTTCTCAGCAGCCTTCCTGCAGGTTGACTTGCCGCCTTGTGGCATCAGGAGCTGGTGGGTACCGGAGCTCTGCAACGCTTCACCATCACCATCGCTCCACCTCCAGTCATCTGATTAAGTGGAAATAACGGCTGTCAGAGCACACGGGTGTAACACAGATGCACACGGAGATTCGCGAAGCCGCGGGAGAGCTCCTGAGCGCGCAGCTGTCTCGGAGAGAGCTGTCAGGAGGAGATGACTGGAGCACACCCACTCCCTCCCAGCAGGCACCTGCTGGGCCACACAAACCCAGATGCCATCCAGACGGACACCTCTTGAGGGTCCTCACTAGCAGCCCTACTCCTCACTATCCCACCCTGCCCGTAGCTCACGAACTCCTCCTGGAAGCACAGAGGAACTCAGAGCCAAAGTTCTGATGAAGGCTTCCTCAGATAGAAATACAGTTGTTGCTGGCATTGAGACCTAAAACACAGTAAGATGGCTTCTAATTTGGAAAGAATCACAGAAGAAGTCACTTTGGGGAAGTCTGTGCTTGCTCTTGAAACAGTATGAATTATTCTATTATTCATATCTAATAAAGGAAATGAAAACTAAGGGTTCTGGGATTTCACACCTTCCTTCCATCATGTCATACTAGGATATGACAGTCTCCAAGTCTAACTGACATGAATCCCCCCCATCCAACTGTTCTGTGCCATGGCTTTGTACTCCAACATGAACAAACCAGAAAAATCAATATAAAAGAATTTTTCTCCAACCAAGAAAATGAAGCAATGAAAACAAATCTACTTCTTAACATTTCTAGAGTTGGGGTAGGAGAAAGAAATATCTGGTTAGCATCCACATTTAATGGGACAAATATAAAAGTACCTTCTTTGAAAGGCTCATCTGGGCATCATTCTGAATTCTAACATTAAGAGGAACATGACTTGCTTGCATCTGCTCTCAGGAATGGGTAAACTGGTCTGGTGGTTTGGAAAAATACAAGTAAGCATCTATTTTTTAATTATTATTCTTTTTTCCACAGACCACTGCCATTTTTTATTTGGGTGATGGCCAGAGTTAGAAAGGATAAGCTACCACAAGGCAAAATTTTCTCAGAGTATTTTTATGCTATGAACTTCTGGAAATGGCAAAAGAAACCTCGTTTGCGTGAAGCTGGTCTCAAACGATCAGACTGAGTGAATAGCCAGGATACTACTCAGTCGCTTACATTTTGTGGCACTGGGTAAGTTACCAGAAACAGTAAAAATACGAAAAAAAAAAATCCATTAATCAAAGATTATATTGGAAAAAATACACAAATAAGTCAAAGATACTGCAACAACTCTACAGAACAGCTCAGATCTCCACTTTCCATCCCTCCCAGTAAGCCAGGTGTAGGTGGTTTGCTGCCATCCTCCCCCTTTTCCCCCTTTCCTTCTCACCCAGGTGTTATCCCACCCTCCCACTCACCTAGGCCCACTCTCATCTACCACGTGCAGACTGGGTTTCTTCATAACCATGTCTCAAGCTTGCACTTCAACATCTCTAAAACCTCTTTTTTTTAAAAGAAAAACCTACTCTTCTCCAAGCCTCCCTGTTCTTTTATCAGTTATTGTCGTCTTCAGTTTTAACAGCTGCCCTCAAGACCACATCAATTCACCCAACAATCATACTGGTCCTTTGTGTACATTATTTACAAGCTTCTTGCCTTCTCCTCTTTATTCCTATTACCTCTCCCCATCTCCTCTTACCTCTCTGAACCAATAACCTACCTACCATTCCGCCAGCCCATAACCTTTACCCCACCAGCCTCTCTACTCCATCTGTCAGCTCTTTCCCTAAGCGCCGACTCGCCTTCTCCCCAGCCTTCTTTTAAGCCTGGGAAAACCTTCCCGATAAAATCTCAACAGCCACTCCTTTCTCCTCCTCCAAAACCATCCTTACAGCTCACTGCTGCCAAAACCCTACCAAACGCCGCCTTGGCTACGGCTGGGCAACCGATGAACTGAGATCTTTCTCTCCTCTTCCCTCTGCTCTCAGCTAAGCATTCCCCAAACCAAATGGCACCAAAGAGGGGTCTTTGCCTTACGTATCTATATTTTTTTTATGCTGTTTCCCCATGGTTATTAGCGCCTGCAGAACGCAAGACCCTCAGGGCAGGGATTGCCTTTTTTTCCCTGCTTTTGCAAAGCACCTTAGCCCAGCCATGGCTCAGCTCCTGTGCGTGCTCCCGACATATAAACTCAGACCGATAACAGCGCATTCCTTGGAGAAGAGGCGCAGAGAGCTGGGAACACCAGCAGACTGCAGTCACCGCTGGCAGAGAACAGGGTGAAGAGACATCAGACGAACTGAACAAGAGTAAAGAGAGCACAGGGCACTCCAATTGGTCATAAAATGTGGGAGGAAGTGACCACCAGCACTTCCAGAAGCTCCAGCACAGAGCTCTCGGTTAGAAGCATCCCAGTTTGCCTATGCATCAATTTTATTTTCAGCAAAAAGCAGTGCTTTTGGCCCTTATTTCTAAACCAACCCCATATTACGCCAGCTAAAATGCCAGAACTAATGAAGAAGAGAAAGCACCTATTTTCTACACCCCTCCCCAAGAGCTGGAGCACGCAGCAAGTCTTCCCCGAGAAGCAGATAGCTAGCTGGCAATTTGGTCAACCCTGAATTATATGCTGGAGTGCTAACTTCCCTTGTGGTTGTAAAAAAAGAAAGGCTTTAAAAACATGATTTTAAACGATGCCCAGGGGTATATTTAAAGAACAGCTAGCCAAATTCCACCCTGCCTGCTGGAGCGCTGTCGGGCTCCAGTGGGGTTGCACAGCACATAAGAGCACGGCGTTTGGCCAAGTAGTTTTAACCATCATTATATAATATTGATGTCATATTGACTACACACAAATCCTGGCACAGCATCCGAGATTACATTGATTTATTAAGTTGATAGCGCGCACTGGTGCCAAGCTACCAGGTACATCGATCAGCCGCCCGGGCTGAACTTCAGCATCTAACTTCCAGCACAATTTGACTGATCAGCAATACCATAATTGGTTGCAAATGTCCTTCCATTTGTTTTTTTTAAGCGGCTTTTTCATTAATGCAGCAGAGCCAAATAAATAAATATAACTTTACTATTGGACCGAAGGCAGAGAACAGTCGAGAACTGGATTCAGACTGGGACAGAACAGTGCGATACTGTCGAGCCAGCACTCTTTTTTTTAGACACTCTGCATTTTGCTGCTTTTAGGGCTCTGGTTGCTTCAGGAGAGATGTTTTAGCAAGAGGGACGTGGCCAACGCTATGCTCAGTAAACCGCCAATTTATCGAACCACTTATGCCCCCAAATGCCCCAAGTCAATAAGTTTATTAGGCCAAGACTTGTTGTCTCCGCTTTGAACACAGTCCTCAGACATCCCTGCTAGGAGAGGAAACTCAAAGATGTGAGAGCACGCTCTCTGCTCTGGAGGGCAGCGCGCGGGCATCAGAATGAGCTGGTAAACTCAAAACTAGGCAGACAGGCTTCGAGGGAGGCACAGCTCCCTCCTCCAACCCCCTCTTAACATCAAAACTTAAGCTGACCCAGGATGGTGGGTCCCATTTCCAGAGCCTCATCCCAGCTCAGGTCTGATGCTCACAGCCTCACTTCTTTGAAGACTAAGCCCTGCTATGTCAAGTGCCAAGAAGCGTCAGAAACGGTCGGAGGCCACATAAATTGCAAAATCCCTAAAAATATTAACGCAAGAACTGTATCTGTGAGCAAGTGGGATTATTTGAACAGGAGAAGGGCAGAAGCGCGCTGCTGTGGCACCAGCTATCCCCTGAAACACCCCCTTACATTGCTGGATTATCACATGCCAGTTCTGATTTCCAATAGATAGGTAAAAAACGGGGTTCTGGGTGTGTAATTCCTTAATATATGCTCTTTCCTCCTCTTATTTTACCCTTTTCTATCAAAGCCAGCTCATTTCTAGCTATACTCTAAACATTTGCAGCCCTAGATTGTAGACTGAAGGATGAAGAGTGGTTATCTGGTGACTTCATAGCAGTGGAACATTATTACAGACCTTTCACACTGAGTCATCACAACGCATTATAGGTGCAAAAGTAATAAAAATTGAAAAAAAGTAAAGGCATTGACCTAGAAGTGAAGAACTAATTCATTCTTTTCAACTATTTCCAGCAGTTTAGGACTTTATACCTTCGATACTTTTCATTCCCTGGACTGTGCCTAATAGAGCCATTGTTTTTCTTCTGTTAGCTCCGTTTTTCTTCTGTTAGCTCCCTGAACATACCCTACAAGGCTTACTCCAGTGTGAATGAAATTAAAGGCTAAGCTACTTAACCGATGTGTGTTCTTTGAGCGATCTCATTTAAATCTGCAGGATACCAACCTGTTGCAAACAGGCACACTTCATTAGCCGGTTCTTAAACTTGCCCGCAAAAGAAATCAGGATGGAAATATAGATACCCTTTCTTTTTTTCCTGTCGAAGAGCTCTGGGCTGCAGCGACACAGGAACCCAGACAAGTCCCTCAGCAGCAGCCGCTGCCTTGGGAATGCTGTTTGAAGAGCTGGTGGACAAGGCATCGCTCCTTACCCAGTGAGGACATATGTGGCACCGGGCAGAGGTCTGCAATTCTGTGTACGCTTTAAAAAGAGCTTCGCATAGTCATTACTCAGCAAATAACCAAAAGAAACAGGTTCGTAATTGGGTTGCTCAGACAGTTGTAAATTATTAGCATTTACTATGCCCTGGTACATGTACAACCTAGGAAAACACCCTTCTTGTAAGGGCCTGTTCTGCAACTTCTGCTCAGAGCGTTTATTCCTATGAGTGGGGTCACAGAAACCATTGCAATAATTAATGTGATTAAGCAGCAGATGCCCTCCCCTTGTATTTAATTTTGAAAGTGCTCTTCGGTGCCTGGATCACGCCAGGCCCCTGCCTGCCTCCCATCCCTTCCAACCGCTTCTCCTGAAGCCCAAACCCATCTTCACAGGAGCCCAACCTCCCCAAAACCCAGGGCAGTGCTCCCAGCAAAGCATCGGGCAAACTGCTCCTCATGCAAAGCACGCAGCAAATCCACTCTGATTGGAGGGGGTTCATTAAGCCCTGAATTTTTTCCACCCCGAGCTCCTCACGGGGAAAGGAGGTCAGGCTGGCTTGCAGCAGTTCCAGAAGTTAGACATGAGAGGGAAACGCGCACCAGCTCTCAATGATCTGTCAAGGGCAGCAGCTGCTTCTTGGCAGGAGCCTGTGCTGAACAGCAGCGAGGATCGCGCCCGGCGCGGCGCTGCTGCCGGTGACTAAGCAGTTTCTATAAATCAAGCTGCAGCAGAGTTCAGAAGCCTAATAATAATCTGAAAATGCGAAATAATAATATGGTGGTTTTCATGTTAAGAAGGTCACAGATAAGTGTAATAGACATTCTAATGTTGAGACTTGCAGCTTGGTTTCAAATAATTTTAATGCTCTATTTGATGTCTGCTCTGAGAGCATTAGAAACTGGACTTGAACAATGCAATTAAGACACAGCTGTAATCTGATCTTATTTTCCACTTCTAGCCTCGCTGCCTCACCTTCTCCCCCAAGCTCTCCATCTCTCACATCAGAGGTTCTTGCCGTCACCCATTTGGGCTTTGGTCATCTTACCTGCCAGGATGTCATCAGGGCTCCTGCTGCCCATCCTGCCTCGGTTGAGCAGCCGAGGCCACTGCGGCAGCTGATGTTCATGAGGTGGCTGCAAACCAGCAGCATAAGGGTGCTGACACCCTCCCCAGGACCATCAACAACGTAAGAAGGATATGGAACTGTTGGAACGGGTCCAGCGGAGGGCTGTGAAGATGATCCGAGGGCTGGAGCATCTCCCATATGGGAACAGGCTGAGAGAGTTGGGGTTGTTCAGTGTGGAGAAGAGAAGGTTCTGAGGAGAGCTCAGAGCAACCTTAAAGTACCTGAAGGGACTACAGGAAAGATGAAGAGGGACTTTTTACAGAGGCATGAAGTGACAGGAATAGGGGCAATGGGAATAAATTGGAGAGGGGAGGATTTGGACTAGGTATAAGGAGGAAATTCTTCACAATGAGGGTGGGGAGGCTCTGGCCCAGGCTGCCCAGGAAAGCTGTGTCTGCCCCATCCCTGGAGGGGTTCCAGGCCAGGTTGGATGGGGCTTGGAGACCCTGATCCAGTGGGAGGTGTCCCTGCCCACGGCAGGGGGTGGAACTGGAAGGGCTCTAAGGTCCCTTCCAACCCAAGGCATTCCATGTTTCTATAAACATCCGAGGCTTCTGCACGGCTGCATCCGACGGTGCCTCTGCAGCCGGCACCAGACAAGCACCGCTTATTCCATTTACTGTAACTGTCTCATTATTACTTTGTTTATATCAGTACAGCTTAATCCAACTAATTACCATCATGAACTGCAGCACATTAAGGCCTTGGCTATGAAAGACCATTGTACTGCACTAAACGTAATCCTTCTTAAAACATCCTGTGTTCATACCTACCAGTTTTCAAAGACTGTGTCTGCGTAACACATCGACACCAAAGGCTTTGTGGACCTTTGATGTCCACGTGCTGAAGCAAATGTCTCCAAAGCAGGCACAGCTTTGCACTGCCAACTCTTTTGGAGCAGAAAGTTCGTTACACGTGTGTTCAGCACCAAGCAGCACCAGACACTGGGCTTGGAAGTCGTAGACATTCCCAGAGCAAGGTGAGGCCCTGGAATGGGTTGCTCAGAGAAGCACCTGCCCCACCCCTGGAGGTGTTCGAGATCAGGTTGGATGGGGCTTTGAGCAAACCGATCCAGTGGGAGGTGTCCCTGCCCGTGGCAGAGGTGAGACTAGATGGGCTTTGAGGTCCCTTCCAACCCAAACCATTCCATGATTCCATGATCTGGCCCTTACAAAAGGCCATCTCCATATTGCAATTACTTTATCTTTATCACTAAAGCAATCAAACCCTGCACCCCACTTCTGCCCTAGGTTCCCAGGAGCCTGGCTCTTCCGCAGCTCAACACTGACTGAGAACAAGTGTACCTGGAAGATTAATCAAGCCCTCCACCTCCTGTTAATCCCCTGCTCTGCCAGCGAGCACAACATTATTTAAGCATCTAAAACCCAGCCTAATATTCAAAGGTCCAAGATGCCTGCATCGAGTCCAGAGACATCTGAGGATCCTCAGAACTGCTGAAAATCAAGGTGCTATTCCTGAAACAGTATTTATGCCTCTTTATATATAATCCTAAGCAAAGAGAACATCAGAAGTCCACGGTATGCTACCTGAGCTATAAACGTACGCGAAGGTGGTGTTATAGTCAAGGCATTGTGGTGGGTTAGAAGAAATTCTGCACAAATCCCTTAACTTCTGTGTGCCCTATTTCCACATCTGTGAAATAGGGATAACAAGACATCGTGTTGCGAGGTGCTGAGCCACGAAGAGTTATTATGGGAGCTGCAGAAGCTGCTATAAATACCTGAAGAACGAGGGCATTTGGTGTTACACTAATAGAATACAAAGTCTATAAAAGCCTTTGCCTTTTAGAGATGAAGGCTTGAGATAACGACGGGAAGCTGAAAAAAATCCTCCCAGACCTCCATGCACAACCACTGATGTTCCCCTGCAGACCAGGACACATTGATATGGTGGGAAGGCGGTATTTATTCTTTACAGAGACAGGGATCTTAAAGCCTTCAAGCTGGTGCCTGGTTGAACTTAACTTTCACACCGAAAAGGTTATAGTTTCGAAAGTAAGCAGCAGGGCTTCTGAGCTCACTTTCAAGTTCAAATTAGGCCAACTTTTGAGAGACTACAGACCATTTTACTACTCCTGGCTTTCTCCTGAAGTCAGGCTATTTCAACTCCTCTTCTCATCACCCGAGTGGTATGAAAGGGCTTTAGAAGAAACCCATCAAGACTTCCCACAGCAGCTTTAGCCCTCTTCCTGCAGCAAGAAGGTGCTCAACTCCTGCACAGCTGTGACCTCCTATTCCTTGGACTGATTCTCCTGCAAGACCCAGCAGATGCAGAGAAAACAAACACATGAATCTTAAGGAGAAGGGAGAAGAAAGACCTGCCCCTGCACAGGTGGTGCAGGAAAGCTTGTCTGGAATCACGAACCTCTCCCTTTAGGTTAAGGAGCCTGTTTCTGTGGGCAGCCACAGCTGGCAGGTCTCTGCAGCACAGCCCCAAGCCAGAGGAGCAGGAACAAGCAGACTCAGACAGCAGCAGAGCTCCACCTGGTTGTACCTCTGCTCCTCAAGCAGTGGTCTTCAGCCTCTCCAGCTCTATGAGCTCCTGATGTTTCCCCTAAGGGGCTGCAATAGCTTCGCTTTCCTTACTCTTCTCAGACCCTTGGAAGGAGCCCATGGACATCTCCACTTACCACAAGTGGAGAACTTCTCTGGAGGAGTCCCAAGCCTCCTGTAGGTCTGAGGAGCAAAAGGATCTAAGGGCTAATCCCCTTTCTCCTCCAGGGCAATCACCATCCCTGCGCAGGGTAATTTTGAAAGAAAGGCAGCAAAAGAGCTTTGTGGTGTGTTTTTTTTCCCCCCGTGCTGTGCAGGTGGCTGTGATGAAAGACAAGGAATAAAAAAAGTGGGGAAAGATGTCAATAGTGCCATCTCAGTGGTATTACCATCATCTGTCCTGTATGCTCAGCTGGCAGCAAAAGGGAGGTGCCTCGGGCAGAAAAATGCCACCAACAGCATATTGCTACCCCCGACCTCATCCAACAATATTCATGTCCCGTGAGATATTTAATTCCTCCAATTCAGCTGTTCTCAACAAACAGATCTACATTTTTCCCCAGGTGCTTCAATAGGTTAAAAAATGACTGAACACTGATTTTTTTCATGAGGCCTCTGGAGCTGTAGCAGCTTTATCAAAGCTGCTATCAAAGGTACTTATTGGGCCATATGTGTGAGAGAGATGAAGATGAATTGTAAGTCTCTACTCGTTAACCTCAGAGTCTGCCCAACCCTCCAGCGTGGGCTTCTGGGCAGAGCTGCTGGTGAAGGTGCCTCAAAGAGCGAGGACAGTACATACACACTTAAAAACCAGGGAAACATCTAGATTACAGTTGTCAACACTCAACCTCCAGTGAAAAAATGATGAATTTTAATTCTCATCCTCAATAATGTGTTTATTTCTATGTGGCCAGGAAAATTTCTGGTATTTAATGCACCAGAATCTGATTAAACCACTCTCTCCAGCAAAAGAGACTTGCAGGTTTGTTGTAACACGAAGAAACACGGTCACAAAGTGGAGCATTTAACTTTTGAGTGCCTCGCTTATTCAAATTATTTGGTTGGTATTCTGTATTTCAGTTATTTACAGGCAAGAGGAAATACTAGCATTAAAAATATAGTTTGTACTTACAGAAAATTTTAGTTGTATCAACTATTCAGAAAGTTTTTTAAGGTTACTTGGACATTGAAGACATCCTAACAGGGTTTTTCATAAGCACTTCAGTCTCTCCAGTTGAGTGACACACTCAGACTCCCCTCCTCTCATATTTTACACCTGATATTTTACCTGGAACCACAGCAATATCCACTCTGGCACATATTCCAAGCCTCTTATTTGCCATGTTCTCTGCTTTTCTGGGAACACTCTGCCCCTTTCCACCTGCTGTTTGTCCCAGCTGATGACAATAAGAGAAGGGAGGTTTAGGCAGCACAGACCCACCTTGTTTGGAGCTTTTATTACACTTATGCTTCATTTTTCAGAGGCATTGTGTTCTGGAGCCACTGGAAACATACCTTAAAGATTTATGTCATTCCTCTGGGCTTAATTCTTATTAATTTTCAATATATTACTATATAAAAGTTAATTTAACTGTAATACTGATTAATTAATGGTCAATTAATGTTCATTAAGGTGAAGGAGCAAACTCAGAATTAATAAAGTGCGCTGTTAGATTTGCTAGAAGAGGTCATGGATGCTCATAAATCAGCAGTCAAGGTGAGATCAGAGTCCTGTGGGGATAAGTATATCCAGAGCCACAGCCTAGGCGAAGATTTAAGCCAGTCCCCGAGCACTAGAATAACATCTCTGGGGTGTGGGAAATCGAAGGGAAGAGACATTTGTGCACATGCCTGCCATCTCTTGGATCCTCCTCTGCACCCTCTGGATCTGGCCCTGCTAGAGACGGGGCACGGAGCCAGCTGGACCACAGCAGGGTACAGCTTGAGACCTTATATATCTGACAAAAGCCAATCGCAATCACGTGCCTATAGCTAAGCAGGAACTAGACTGTAGAGATTTTGACTGCAGAGGCGTTTACTTACATCAGAAACCAAAAATGTGGCCTCAGTAAGTCCCGGCTTTACTGTCCTGCGCTCGGGAAGAATTCAGAGCAGGAGGGTACAAGGGGCAGCAGCCTCGTACTCCGTAACGCAGCAAGACGTTTGCACCTAAAAGCCTCCCGACTCTGGGGAAGTTCAGGTCTAAATCTGCACTTTCCAGCCTCAGACCCCTGTTTGTGGTATCCCATTTCACTCCGTACTGCTATCGTATTTTTCAAGGAGCAGACGTGGAAACCTTTGGTTTTGATTCTATCATTCCGGGAAATGGTTGAGAAACCTGGAATTTGACCAAGACTCATGTAGAAGCTCCACAGGATCATTTGAGCACCACTGTTAATATTTTATTAATAACGTTTCACCAAGTTTTCATCTCCAAGCCATGGTTTTAAGCCCCATTGCCCTTGACCAGTTGCTGTCACAGCGCGGTACTGCACGGTGCTGCTCTTTGAGGTGCCCCTCCCAAAGGAACATCAGCTCCTACCCACTTACAGGAGCGGTCAGCTTGGTGTACAAACCCAAGCAGTGTCAGCCACATCTGGCTACAACTCCAGTCTTCTGGTTCAAACACTTCTCAAAGCCTGCGTGGATCTCAAGGGGTTTTGATGTCACCACACCAGCTCCCGGCCTTCAAACACTTCTCAAAGCCTGCGTGGATCTCAAGGGGTTTTGATGTCACCACACCAGCTCCCGGCCAGCAGGACAGTGGCCCCAGATTGCCCCTCCTCTGTCTCACACACCTCGAGTGAGTCTCCAGCTACACAAAATCCTACAGCAGCCCATTCAAGTGCATTTTTAAACTTCCAACACACGCGTGTTTCCTCTTATTTCATCAAAGACTCGAATTTCTTTTTGGTGACATAGTTTGTCAACACATACAGCTCGTAACAAAAAAAAAGGTTGATCAAAGAATAGCAGGTAACTCTTATTTACCGTGTGAGAGCAAGCTAAATTGCTGCTATAGCTTTGTATTAGCAGCTCTGCATTTAGTGCTTTTATCAGCATTTCAGCTGCATCACACTCTTCAACTTCAGATAGACAATTTAATAACCAGAAAAGAAGGACTCCCCCCCTTTGACAAAGCTCAGTGCCAATGTTAGACTGCAGGAAACTGTTACTATCAGCTCGTGATTAACCCCAACGTGCTGGATTTGCACCCGATGCAGGAGGACAAGGAGCAATGCGTGACTGTCTAACCACAAGACAACGGTGAAGGGCTGTGGGAGCTGCCATGGGCTCCTCTGCTTGTTAAGGCAGAAGAAATAGTTGAAAAGATAAAAGCAAGTGGTGGATGGCAGTGGCTATTGAAATTCAGCTTGAAGTTTCCAGTCGGTGATAAATCCTCTGTTATTTGGATTCATCACTTCAATTACATACCAGAATAAACCCATATGATTTCCAGCATGAGTTCACATGTCCTGTGGGACCTCCTCATTTCTGTCTCCCTGGGATGCTAAATCCCACTGCAGGCACAGCTGCTGCTGCGGGAGGACATCCCTACCCTGGGAATACCCACAGGTTGGGTACATGTCTACCGCCAGAAAAGCTCCATGTCACACCCCACACTGCATTAGTGAACCCAACCTATTCCCCTCCAAAAAGCCTACAGATATTTCATTTATCATCTAGAAGGCAGCACCAAATTCCCAGTCCTGGGAAAGAGTCCCATTTTCCTGAATTCTTCAATCTCTGTCATGAGTCATCTTACCAAACTTAATTTAAAACAAACAGCTTTAAAAGTGTTTGCAGGGACAGAGAGGCAGGAGCTCAGCTCGCTAACAGAGCCAGCAAAGCCCTCGGTACCTGAGCAAGGTGAGCAGAGCAGATCCACGGGTCACGGCCAGGTTTGACCAAGAACCCACACCGTCAGGCAAGCTCACGGCAACAAGACAGGTCTGAGAACAGGCCATGGCGTCAGCCCACAGATCCAGTGAGGGCAACTCAGGTCAGACACCATCCAGCAGTTCCATCACAGCATCAGGACTGTCGCAACGGCATCAAGTCCGATGCAGTCCATGGCCTTCACACGTGCAGAGGTAAGTGCGTCTGTGACTGAGATGAAGACCACCATCTCCCCAGCACAGCCTGAAGAGGATGTGAGGGTCTCAGGTCGAGCTTAAATGGGCTCCTGGGCAGAGGGTGTGGGCGAGTGCTCAGCTGAGGCTGCTCAGGGCCATTATTGCCTATCAGTGCCCTCACCTGACACTGGAACGTACCGCAGTGAGACTTTCTTTGACAGCACAGTGTACGTGACAGTACCTATACCTGCACCATGCTTCAAATTATACTAAATCCAGCCTGGTCAGAATTAGCAATGTTTTGCAAGATTCTGCTTCTAGTTTTCTATATGAACTGTAAATAATGTCCAACCATTAAGGTATATGTGAAGGAAACACACCTTGAGATGAGGCCACCTCCTCACCCATGGCTGCATCAAAGGCAAAGCCGCTTCCTTCAAAGCCAGACGACTTTTTTTTTCCTGGAGAAATCCGCACCTCAACTCCTAAGTATATGTGAAAGGAAGGGTTTTTCAACTTGTGTCTTAAGTGACTTGAAACAAATCAGACTTTGAACCATATGGGTTTGGGGCTTTTTGAGACTGTAAATGTTTTTCATTACAGGTAAAGCTAACGATGATGCAACTGTGAGCTCCAGATCTGCAGGCTGGGTCTGAAGGCAGACACAGGGGGTCAGACAGAGGGGGAGTGGATGGGGTGATAAAGTTGCAGAAGGTGATTATTTGTTGCTGTGTCTGACATGCCAGCAGCTTCATGGACATCGCATTAAGGGCTGAAGGGCAAAGTCTGCCCTGCTGAGAGGCGTGTTGGGTGTGCAGCAGACTGGGGGTAATACCTGAACTCTACAGAAGACAACAAACCGATCTTGTTCTTCGCTTTAGTTCACCTGAGCAGCCCAGGTGGGTTAGAGGTCTCAGACCACGCATTTTATCCGGAATAAGCAGCCGTTAGTCACTCCGTACAACTCCAGAGAGCCTTACTTTGACTCATGAGCTGTGTATTGGTCACATCTCTCTCTGCTTACCTCTCACTTTTTCTGCCATGCCCATCTTTTCTCCCCTATACCGTTGTGTCAATCTTATGTCAAATCTAAGATTATCATCCATTCTCCACAATCCCTTACATTTGCTATTCCGTACTTCCATGAAATGACCTCCACCTGGGAATTCTTTGAGAGCAACTGAAAAGGAAAGTCTCTTGGGATGTCTTCCCAACCAAAGAATTTCTCCACCTGCTTTGTAGGACATCACAAGCTGCTGCCTTCCACTGCAGAGGGCAGAGAATCTTGGTGATGAAACATCTCACCAGGGGAGAGGTTACGGGGCAAGGCTGTCCTGTCAGGGAAACGCGAGACAGCAATGATGTGAAGGTGAGGAACAGAAGGAACCTTTGGAGAGGATGCTCTGATTGTAGGTCAGTATTTCCACAAGGCTGAGCTGGACAGGAAAAATGAGACCTTAACATTGCTTTTTGCTGGTGAGTCTGCAGTGGGAAGACATTCCTCACACTTTTCCTTGTATTCACTCTGATAAAGACACAGACACTCCGGGTTGCTCTGGGTCATCTATACTGTAGTGTCCTTGATTATTTTTTTTCCTTCTGATGTTGGCAAGTCTGAATCTTAAGCTTTTTCTTTCTTTTTCTTTTTTTTTTCGGGGGGGGGTGTGGGATATGGTTGCTGTTTATTTGGTTTTGCCATTTCTTTTTTATCATATCAGCTTCATTTATAGAAAACAGCTCATGAAACAGCCTTGGCCATGGGAGTTGGAGCTCTCTTGGTTTGGTGGCCGTGCTGTGGGGCTCACAGAGCTACAGGGACAGGCAGCAGTGACCATGCAGCAGGTCCCTCGCTCTGCAACCGCGGCTGCCAGAACAGCCTGTGGTACGAGAGAAGAAATTCCAGACCGCGCTATCTGCCTCACTGGCCAAGACTTGTAAGAAGTGTTCCTGCAGCCAGAAGTCAGTCTGAATAGCTCCCTGGCTATCCATCACCTTTTCCAAGGGTCATGAAGAAGATATCATCGAGCTGGCAGTGCTGATCCTAAGATGCACCAGGGATTTCGCTGTACCAGGAACTCCGCTATAAGTCTGCTTTACACATCTGGAGCAATGGAAATAGCCTTAATTGAGGCTATAAACTACCTCATGATGACATTTTCTGCCAGTTCTGTGTATCACAGAGGAGACGTGTGCGCTGAAAAGTCTTAAATCATTTCTGAGCTGGAACATAAAATCAATCTATTTAAACATGTTGTTTAAGAGTAAAAGGCTCATTGAAAACTGCCTTCTACTTTCACGAGCAGAGACTCAATGGTGCATATGGATATATCCTCCGCAAAGTTTCTTCCCATAGGTTTTGTTTGAGATGCTTCTGTATCAAAGTTGAGAGTGGCCAGTCCCCTGCACTGCATTGTTTTCTTATGTCAGCAGCAGGTTTCAGTCAGGCTAAAGATCAAAGGCTTTGATCTCCATTTATCTTGATTTGACTAAAAGGGAGCCACATCTGGAGAATTTATCTAATTCTGCAAGCTATAAATATGTATGATTTTGGTACTATGTAATTAATCAAAAGCCTGAAACAGAATACATGTGCTAACCTGCAAAGATGCTGGATTGCATACTCTAGGAACTGATGAAATCGCTTTTGATGCGTATTTCTGTGTGTAAGTAAACCACTCAGTGTTTTAGCTCTTTATCTTTGTTTAAAGTGAACTCAGTGTTGAGGACGCAAGCCTTCCAGAGTCCTTAAGTCAGTTATTTCTAAGCAAAGAGAAGTTTCCTACAGGGGAATAACTTAGAGCCTTTCCTTGCAGCATTTTGAATCACTCCGCTCTGAAGACAGAGGCCTCAGTATAAAACCCGGACCGAGGTCTGGCTTTGAGTCCTGAATTTTTCATTCTCAAAATTTGGATTGGCTTGCGCGCCTGGATCCCAGCTCTGATTTTTCCCATTTATTCAAAATCAGCCATGAGCAGCACCAAGTTTAATCTAATCAGGCTGCACTTTTAAAATACCTAATCAGGCTCCAGGCGTGCCTGCCTGCTTTAGTCTCCGAGCTGATTTGTGCAGAGAGATGCTGAGACAATCGGAACTCCTGATGAGATGAATCCACCACTCCTGTGCTTATTTTTAAGCTTGTGTACTTTGACTGCAGGCTTTTTTTCGAGAGGATGGAGCTGCTTTAGTTGAAGGCTGTGCCTCAAAGCTGGTGGCACATCTACAGCTGTTGAACCGGCTGAAGCGCATGTTCACAGATCCATGGCCAAAGTCTGTGCTGGGAAACGGATGGGTTGGCAGATACAACATAGAATTGTAGAGTGGTTTGGGTTGGAAGGGACCATGAAGGACATCCAGTCCAACCCTCCTGAAAGCAAGCAGGACACCTCCCGCTGGATCAGGCTGCTCAAAGCCCTATCCAACCTGGCCTTGAATGTTTCCATTGATGGGGCATCTACCATCTCTCTGGGCAACCCGGCCCAGCGCTTCACCACCCTCAGCGTGAAAAATTTCTTCCTAATATCCAGTCTAAACTTCTCCCTTTTTAGTTTAAAACCATTACCCCTTGTCCTATTGCTACAGGCACTGCTAAAAAGTTTTTTTCCCATCTTTCTTACCTGCCCCCTTAAAGCACTGAAAGGCTACAAACATTGTCTGATTGGGAATCAGTCCCAAAATTTCTGAAGACAGATTGGAAAAATGAGGAATGAGGATCAGCCAATAGATACAAACAAGCATCGGACTCTACACCCACCTGTGCCACTGGCTGTTGCTTCTGGCTCTTGCAGGGCACCATTGCGAACAAATCTTTGCGTGTTCTTCATGTGTCAGACCCAAGACCCAACTGCAAAAACATAAAGCTCAGACTTTTCTCCGGAGTCATCAGTGCCAGTGGATTAATTTGTCCTTTTTAAAACTCTTTTCCACAAGTAGGGGGGAAATAACTGTAATGAAAGGCAAATATTGAGGAGCAAACCAGGACAGCTCTCAGTTTCCAAGCAACACCGACTCTGTGGTCATGACTATTATGATTTCACCTTTTAAAGAATCTCCTGTCTATGGCTAATTTTACATAATGGGATTTATTAATATTAATTAAATCTCACAACTCATGCGTGATGTAGCTAAGATGCACAGTTTCAAGGCAAAAGCCACAAGTTACACCGCTCTGGAAAGCATGAAGATTATAATGAAGTAAGAAGAACTCCTCCCTCCTGATTCTCTTGTCTTCGGGACCAAACTTAAACCTGCCTCCTCCCCAGCAGCTCGGATGGCTGCTGCTGCTGCTCACGTTTTCCCAAGGAACATTTCAGGCCCCGTAGCCTCTCAGAGCATCCATCACCCAATGCCAACAGCCACTTGAAGCTGAGCAGTGTCTCTGACCCAGAAGAAAAGGAAGAAACCGTGTCACACCATGAATCCAGCATGAAGAATCACCTCTGGTAGACAGTCCCATCACACTGTTCAGCTTCTCCATCTCTCCTAGAGCAATTCCAAAGCAAGATTGACTAGACTACTTCACAAAGGAAACCACTTCTCCTCCCCTCTTCAGTGGACACTTGAGAAAAGTTTGTTTCACTATCTTTGTCCCTGCCAAATACTTGCTCCAGGCTGCAAAGAGATCCATTTCCTTTCGTCTGTCTCCTGGCACACCCACAAGAATACAGTCTTTCTCAAGAGGCAAAAAGAAAAAGTGAAGGTCTTAGAGTCCTGCTGACTCATTACAAGACCAGCCCCTCGGGATAATATCTCCTTACTTTGCCATATTTAAAGCAGGATACTTGCAGATCTGGTATTCTGTTGACTCAGTATTTTTCTTGTCTGTTCACACCCATCGCCGGGTAATGGAAATTTGATTACTGATGGTTTGTACCACAAGAAAAGAAATGTAATGCTTTTAAATGATATGCTTGCATGGAGTCTGTCCATACCACGTTTTTTATTACCTGGCTTAGAGTAATTAATTATTATTAAGCCTCATGTGCTGAGTTTGGGCAACCACTTTGAGGAGAAGAGAATTCTGGACTTGTGAAAGGCACATTTCAAACCTGGTCTCTAGGGTTTATTTCACCAGAATTTTGCATGCTTGGCTGACCAAGTCCGCAGTAAGAAAGCCCAAGGGCAACACAAAAAGTTTAGATTTACACTAGTTTTGAAAACATAAAATAAATCTAATAGTCAAAAATTTATCCCCAGGGTTACAAAGAAGAGGGTGCTTTATTTCTATTGGGTGTTTAATAATCAGTAATGAACAGAAACTGTAGAATCATCCCAGCAGTAGCGGGTAAATATCCTGTACAAGGGAAAGTAAACATGATGAAAAGACTGTAACAATATAGGTACCTCCCTAAGTGTACTTCCTTCACAGGGCAGAGTCGCCAGACCAAAGGCAAAACAACCCACAAGGCAGCCAAAAATAAAGAAAACTGGTCAATGTGCACGGATACGCTGGCGAGCAGGGTCACACCCCAGCCATTCTCCAGCCTCGCTGTGTAAATCCCTACTGTAAACCCTGGAGGGTAAAGGAAAATCATCTTTTCACTGACTCTAACCTGTAAGCCAGCTTTTACAGATACCTCTGTATCGGTATCTTATTGATGCATGACGGGCCTGACATAAACCATCGTCACAGCTGCGCTTTGCTTCCTTGGTCCCTGTACGGGGAAGAAAAGGTTGATTTGGTGTTTAATTCATGCCTGTGGGAGACGCAGGCAGAGCCGCATGGAAGAGCTGTCTTTGTCTCCCATTCAAAGTTTTACTCAAGGTCATTTTGCTGTTTCGTGGGAGATCCAATGCTGCTGATAAAATGCCTACATCATATTTACAAAAAGCCCTGTCTGGGACGAATCCCCAGGGAAAAGCAGAAGGCAGCTTGTCCTTCATCATGCAGAGGCAAGAAGTTAGTCACAAAACCACCAGAGAATTGTGGAGCCTGGTCACCCACCTTCTTCGTGTCAGGAGTTTGTGTTGGACACGGCAAGCTCTGAGGCTGTGGGATGGCCCTGGCTCCTGGTGGATGTGAAGAGGTCATTGTCCTGGCTCCTCCATCCCAGGCAGATCTCGCACACAGGCCGCGTTATCTGATGACCTCAGTGATAGGACTTCAGCTCACACTGGGGCATCTCCTGCTCAGCTCTTGTGGAGCACAGAAGCAGTGTGCAAGCAGGCACGTGTTGCACCATCTCCCTGCTGACAGTTGCTAAGTGTTACAGAACATCTATCAGTTGGAAATGGCCAAAGGAGCCATCTGCTCTCTGGACGTCCTCCTGGCTTCACCCAGTCACTGTTCGTATCTGCTCTGGTCCCTGTGCCCATTGCTGGCGATCAGCAATGCCTGGTCGGTGTCAAACACCAGGCAAAGGGATTTTGGCAGAATTTAAAAGCTCTGAACTGGGGTCAGGATTTTATTTCTGGATGCCCATGCACAGGAAGAAACACAAGAACTGCACATCACATCATGGTTCATTCCTTGAGCAGCTCTACAGTCCATGAGCTCCCAGCAAGCAGAAAATCCTCGCAGCGGTGACACTCTAAGTGGCTTTTTTATTTTTATTTAAAGACCACTTTTCCCTTTACACAGGGTAGTATCCTTGAAACCCCTCCAATCAATACCAGAGGGCTCACAACCTACGTAAAACCAAGGAGCTGCTGTGAATGGGTCTCTGCAGGCACCAACCACAGCTTCTGTGCATGAGCTCTGCTATTACTGCTGAGGAATGAGACTCCGCATTCCAGCTGCTCTCAGACTGCTGGATACTCAAAACCACCCTCACTTGAGCTCCACACTCAAGGGTACTTTGGTTTATAGTTTAACCCTTGAGGAATAATGCCTGAACCAGCACGCTATGCACAGGGCTCTCGGAGGAATGGCTAAAAGGATCACAAAGCATTTACTCCCCCCCCAGGCTGAGTGTACACGGAGATTTAAGTGGTGTATTAAACATCTCCAGGCAATTCCAAGCCCTTCAGAACACATACCATCACTCGGCTTCTGCTTTAATTTCGTCATACGCTTTCTGTGCTCCCCGGTCACAGGTTGCTTTACGATTCCTTCTCACAATGTGTTTGTACCTCTTCTCCCATCACCAAACACATTCCCTCTTTGCAGCTCTTAAATACACATTTGCCTTTTTTGCTGGGAGGTCTCCCCTGTCGGCAGTCCCTTGCGGAGACTGGATTTCCTCTGCCTTTCGCCCCGGCTGGCATCCTCGCCTATTTCCAGCAGATTATTACAATAAATGACACTCAGTTGCTCCTCTCACAACTCTTTACGCTCAGGCCTGGAGCAGGCAACATAAATTTTGAAACAAATGCCTGAGTCTTTATACAGCGAGGCATTAAATAATACAACAGCTTCATGAATTCAGGCAGAATTCATAAGTTTGATACAGTTGAAATATCCAAACCCTTCACTTCCTATTTCCATTCCTTGATGCCATATGAGGCTGATGACTCTCCAAGGGCTTTGCTGCAGAAGAAAGCTGGATAGCTGCAGAACTTAATGTGAATCCATAAACCGATATAGTTCAACTGGAGCAAGGGCTGCTTGGACACTTATTTCCACATAAAGTAGTTTATCATGTGTTAGTCAAATGTGTTCCCAACCAAATCAGGAAAAAATGGAATTACATGTATTGATCTAAACTTAGAAGTTTAGTTGCAGCACTGTGGCTTTCTCCTGTAGACGATCTCCATGATGTGTGGGAGGCCAGCATGAGGAGCTCCATCTCCGGCTGCAGAGCAATTCTCTGCCGCTCCTGCCGTGCCTCATTTTGTGCCCAAAGTGTTGGTTCTCTCCCCGCTACATGGCTGCATGGTTGGTGTGAATGAGCTCATGCTGAGCCTCAGCATCTGTCTTTACAAAACTGCAATGCTTTTACCTTCACCTTATCCTCCTCCTCTTGCCTTCTGATGGGACACAGCACTGCTAGGAAAAAGGAATGTACAGGATGGTGTTCAGCTGTTGCATGGAGGGAGCAGATAAGCAGCTTCTCTTTCTCTATTTTCAGTTATTTTTTTCATTAATTAACATCTATCAGATTCAGATCCTTCAGATTCATAGATAAACGTAATTTTAGAAGCCCCAAATAGCATAAAAAGCAGAAGGTCTATGCTTTAAAACACACATTCTACAAATGACTTTGCTTCAGCAAAAAACATTGAGCTCTGAGTTTGAATTATATCTTTACATATAGAGTCATAGAATCATAGAATAGTTTGGGTTGGAAGGGACCTTAAAGATCATCCAGTTCCAACCCCCCTGCCATGGGCAGGGACACCTCCCACTGGCTCGGTCTGCCCAAGGTCCATCCAACCTGGCCTGGAACCCCTCCAGGGATGGGGCAGCCACAGCTTCCCTGGGCAGCCTGGGCCAGGGCCTCACCACCCTCATGATGAAGAAATTCCTCCTTATGTCCAGTCTAAATCTATGTATTTATTATTATCATTATTTATTTATTACTATATTATACATGTAAATATATATTTATGTACTTATACATTCTATCATCTCTATTTTCACATATATTTATATGTATATACACATATATACAGATATATATGTAAATACATATTTATATGTATTTATATAATATATTATCTCTACAGAAAAACATCTAGGATCTAGGTAGTGGCTAACACAAAGAGCAGTGGGTGAGGAGATCCCAGTGTGAATGGGTTTTCCTGGTTCCCCCAGTGACACATTGAGTAACAGCGTGAGAAGAAGCCACTCCGTTCCCTGCGCTTGTTTTGAGTCTCTGCGCTGTGATTAACAGTACTTCACGGCACTTCTGTGAAGCGCTCTGCAAAGTTTTCAGACAGCGTAAGTCACATAATTATATGCATTACCATAATTATGCGTGTGTATGCCGATGCATTTTTATTCATTGAAGAGCCAACCAGGGAAATGTCAGTTCTAATAATGAGTCTTAATATTTTTAGGCAATGTATTAACGAAGTATGACTTGAAAGTACATCACCTGGTGCTGACACCTGCAGAGAAGATTTACACGAAGCAAAGGAATCGGGAGAATGGATCCATCAAAGCAAGACAGGAGGAACCCCTTTCCCCAGGGCCAACGTGGGAACAAATAGCAATAGTTATTCTGGGGAGTAAGTCACTGAAATAGCTGTTACAAGGACTGTTTTAGCCATAAGCTAGTGAAGAGATGAAAAACTGCCATCGGAATGAAAAGTGCTAGAAGCAGCAGAAACGCATGCAACTGAAAGGTTAGCAATTGGGTAGGAAAAAGAAGAAAAAAAAACCCTGCAGAATTTTCACTCTCAGCAAAAAATTTAAGGAAAAACCCAACAGACTCTGTTAAAGGAAATCGTTTACAGTGATTTTCTCTACTCCCCAGTTATAGCGTACATATTCTCATCCCAGCTGAATATGGGAACCTTTTTGCTGATGCAGAACGCATCTTACGAGTTCATTTTCAGTACAATGCCCTGAGAATTAGGTGCACAATTCCTGGTAACAAGACTGGAGATTGTGCACATCTCCTTCCTTCATGAACATCATGGAATAAATAACCAGGTGTGTGGGGCAGAGAGGCAGAAACACAGCTCTTGCTTCGGTTATCAGGAGTCGGAAGGCTATGGCTAAAATCTATCAAAAAACAGAGGAAACATTTCTCTGCGATAGCAGTTCCTCCTATCTACCATTTACAAGACCGATGACCAGCCTCAATATGCAGCAGCTGAATACAAATCAGGCTGCTGGCTCCTGTGCCGTGCAAAACCATCAAAAATAAATGCCTGCATTTTACCTTCTCGGGAAATAATGTAAACATCAGCACAATCACATGTCTCGCTTCCAGTATAATCTCAATCAGGGCGCAATTCAGCTCTGGCAGGCTTTTGTAAATATGTGGCTGACCTCTTTAAGCATGTGACATGGACTTCAGCGAGGCTCCATCAGCTTCAATATCTGCCTGATCCGCCGAGGTGATGAGCTCCTTCGGCACTCATTGAGCTCATCAGGATTTAAGAACAGGCAGGCTCTCGGAGCTGGGCCTTAAGTACTCAATTCAGCATCCATGAAACTAGCATGACATCGATCTTTGACTTTGACGGACACATGGGTCTAAGCCAGAGGCAGAGCTACATTCAGGCACTTAGGGAGGGCAATGTGGTTTTTCTAGCAGCAGAAAGGCAGAAAATACCTTACTTACAAAATATTTTATGACAAAACAGTCGACTTGTAGGGTTGTAATGCCTATGGTTTCATGGTTGCTTCTAGTTAGGTTTTTTTCTTTTATCAAGAAAAAAGGGTACTTCTTTCTGACCGAACTGAACGTGCTGGACCCTTCCCTGGCACGGGGCCAGCTAGCAAAGCATGGCCATCATCTCCCTTATTACTAAAGCCTTCCCCTCTTCAGAGCCGAGCAGCGTGTTCAAACCCCTGGAACTGGCCCAAGTTACCCTTAAATCCTGCTCAGGACAGGAGCGGTCTAGAAAAGTGCTGACCCCAGTCAAAACCATGCTAAAGACCAGCTAACAGGTGATGGCATGATTCCCTGTTCCTACCTCCTGGAAGAGCCAGCTCCTTCCTAGCAGCATCCTCACCCCACAGCCCCATCACCTGGGACAGAGAGCTTCTCAGACGTACACATGGCTACATTTTTATGCCACCGTTGAGTGCCCTGTTTAAATTTCTGTCCAGAGGGCTGATTTTGTGGTGGCAGCAGCAGCAGGCACATCAATTCTACAGTTGTCTTTCTGCTACAGTCTGTGGCCTTTTTTTTGCCAAGGTCTCCGAGTAATGATTGTGAAGCTTCTAACTGGCAGTCTGAGCTCTGAAGCCCCCCTCCCATTTTTCAGGAAATAGCTAAAACATGATACCCTTTTACCAAATAACTGAAATAAACACAATCTCTTTGGTTTTCATTTAAGCTGATGGTGATGAGTTAGGTGCAACCGGATTCTGTGATCATAGAATCATAGAATAGTTTGGGTTGGAAGGGTCCTTAAAGATCATCTAGTTCCAACCCCCTGCCATGGGCAGGGGCATCCTCAATGTCTCTTGTGAAGAGAAGGTCACTGTATTTAAGTCCTGTAACTCTAGTTTCCAAAACTGGTTGACAAGAGAAAGAATCTTCCAGTAAATAAACTAGACCATATGAATTCCTGAATTATACCCTATAATAATGAGAGGACACTGCTCTTGGTGAAGAAGATATCCACCACCATTCCATTCTTTCTCTATAAAAAAAAAAAACATGCTCACCAAGGACAGAAGGATAAAATTCAGCAGTGTCGGCATTGCTAAAATGTGCTATATTTCAGGCTCTCATCAAAAGCTGCTTCTGTGGCACGTCCACGTGTTCATACAATCAGGGCACTCAGACTATGCCAGCTACAAATTGTGTTTCGCTTGCAGCTCTAAGGAGGAATCATTTTCACAGCGAACCAAAGAGTGGCCCTGCCTGGAGTTCCTGCCTTTGAGCCTCTTCGTGTGTCTATAAATAGCAAATCATCAGCTCACCTCCTCTGAGCTCACCAGACACTCTCTTACTGCACTGCCTGTTAGCTGAAGCTGTTGCCATGACTCAGATTTCCCCTTCCAGATCCCCTCTGCAGGGAGATTCCCCGTACGTTATATGGCATCATGAAACTATTAAGCCACTTAGGTGAACGTCACCTAAGCCGCTTAGGTCTCCACCACCAGCAGTGAAATGAACCTGACGTTTGAAGTAATGTCATGACAATTTAAGGCTTCGGAGCTCTGAACCACTTAAGTTAACAGAGAGGGTGTGCATCGTTTTGATGACAACATTGAGAGAAAATAAAGTGTTAAAATCTTGTGTAAGACAAACGTTATACAGTGACAAACATAAAGCTATGGCCACGTAGAAACATTTCACTGATCCTCTTGCAAAATTCCCTTCAACCTAAGTTACTAGGCAATCTCTTTCCTTCACATCCTGCCCCTGCTCAACAAAAAATGGTATTATCATAGAATCATAGAATAGTTTGGGTTGGAAGGGACCTTAAAGATCATTCAGTTCCACCCCCTGCCATGGGCAGGGACACCTCCCACTGGCTCAGGCTGCCCAAGGCCCATCCAACCTGGCCTGGAACACCTCCAGGGATGGGGCAGCCACAGCTTCCCCGGGCAGCCTGGGCCAGGGCCTCACCACTCTCACAGTGAAGAAATTCCTCCTTATGTCCAGTCTAAATCTGCCCCTCTCCTGTTTATACCCATTGGCCCTCATCCCATCCCCACAAGCCTTTGTGAACAGCCCCTCTCCAGCTTTCTTGTAGCCCCTTCAGGTACTGGAAGGTCACTATAAGATCACCTCAGAGCCTTCTCTTCTCCAGGCTGAACAACTCCAACTCTCTCAGCCTGTCCTCATACGGAAGGTGCTCCAACCCTCAGATCATCTTCATAGCACTGTAAAACAAAATGCTCTGTTATTCTTTACTCAAGAAACACATTGATTCAGAAACATATTTCTCATCTATTAAATTCAGACTTTATTATAATAGTTGAAATGGCTGTAACTTCAACACCAATCTAATCTTGCTTCCAAACTCTTACAATGGTTTCACCAACTAATATTGTCATGAGCCCTGCCCTGCCCGTGTGGCATTCAGGAACAAGAAGTCTTGTGATTGACCCAGAAGATCCACTTCTCATAACCTAAAAACACTAGAACATTCTGTATTTGCTAATTTAACCTGGAATGATTGACTCATATGGGAATGCTGTGACATTAGCACCTACAAACCAGCAAGGCAGGCATGATAACAAGAGTTGTGAGGCCATCCTTCTTTAAGAGCCAGAGAGCTAGCAGAGGAGCTAGGTTGCTTCTCCTGCTGGCCCTCTGGATCTCTTAGCTGCTTGGTAAGCAAGTAGAGTTTCTGAGAAAGGAGAAAAAGCTGCAATTTAACTTGTAGTACTCTAGAATACATTGAAAAGTCCTTTTACAAATGCAGAACTGCAGGAAAACGTAGATTGAGATCACTCAGTCTATGAAAACTATACTGTGTAACCTGGCTTTGGAGCTGAAATGCATCTACTGATGACAGTCTGGCTTCTTACGTCAGGTGTGTATAACTCTGACTTTACATTTTTCTACGGAATGCATAAATTGCCAAACTTATCTATTTATTTATTAGAATGTTTGATAGTTGATTAGCAACAGGGAGAGCCCTAGCTTGCTTGGCAGTAATTATTATTTTGTTGGTCTCTGTCCCTCTGTGCCTGACGCTGTTTGCTGTCATCACCTGCCTCGCACTTGGACTGAAAGCCCTTTGGAATAAAGAGAACGCGCTGGCTTTGTGCAGAGCCCGTAGGATGCAGGCTCCTGGCCATGACCAGACGTCTGAGGCACTGTAGTAATTCAAGTACTTACACACCAACAGAATCCAATGTTATACATCAAGAACTTGTGTCTACTCTGCTTTAAACAACCAATAAATAAGAATTTTACTAGTGGTGCTGCTTATTTTGTATTTTTATCAGGGGAGCCTGTTGTAACAAGTGGAACCTGAGCTGGTTAAAACTTATTTCAAGTTAATTTAAAATAACACATAACCTCTCTCTAGACTGATACGTCTTTACGAAGAAAATGGCAACAGAACATCCAAAGCGTAATGACATTCAGATGTGTCTAGACATAAACAGCAAATTCCAAGCCAAGAATTTGCCTCTGGAGTCTTTTCAGTAGGCCTTCAAATAGAAAATATTTAAAGGGAGACCATGATAGCATAGTTTCTTTTTGTTTGAGGCAAGGATGGAGTGAATGTGTCATAAGGCACTAAGAAAGAACAAGAGAAATCTCAGTGAGGCAAAATGAAAGGACTTCATTATAGACAAAATCCTCACTCTATTTAAGTCGATCGTAAATCCGTCAGCTTCAGTAGCCAAAGATTTCATGACACAGCTTCAACCGAAGCAAATTTTCAGCATCATATTGTACAATTTGAGGGCTCAATTTCCTTTTTCTGTAGATGACTAAGGATGTTCAGACACCAGAGCTGCAGGGCCCAGCCACGTGCCTATCGCAGAGCCCCCACATGATGCCGTGCCTGGATTTGGACTGACCAGAGGCTTCCATCAACCCCTTGAGCAATGTCTCAAACTTCCAGAATGGAAAAACCCTTTCTAATTGGGAGCATACTTGGGATTTCTTTATGTATTAGTAAACCACTGGAATTTCACTGCTTACAAGTCGGTATTTTAACAAATTTATGTTAAAGTGTTTGATCAAGAATAGCTGGCACAGAACCGCAACGGGGAGCCACTAAAGCTGCCTGCCACCAGTGTCCAGCTGAACCACGCTGACCTCACCCAAGGAGGAGACGTGGGAGACTGAATCACTCTCTCAACATCCCAGTTTCCTGGGAAAGATGCCAGCAACGAGTGAAGCAAGAAGAGCTCTACCTTTGTCTTGTGGGTTATCATGCTGTAACCATACATCCCTTCTAATCTACACACGCAGCAAGCTCGAAGCAGATGAATTGCAATGCGAGTACCTATAATTTCCCCTTATTTCTTTATGCAAGCACACAAACAAAACTGTGAGCAACAAATGGAGTTCTCCAGTCTAGTCCTTTTCCCGCTTAGTAAAGGGTATGCTTTGCTACCGCTTAATTCAATGGAAAAATTCCTTCAGGTCTCCACGGGAACAGTATTGGGTCTATAATACTTAACCATAAGTACCAGATTCTATAAGCTTTGGCTGAAACTTTTCAGTGTCCTTTTAAAGATCTCTGCGGATAAAGAACTTCAGGCTCTGGAGTCAATAAAGTCAATGGCGCTGCTTTCACAGGCATCAAAAGTTCACTTCCAAACTTTTCTACAAAATAGTTACTGGAATTGGGGGAAAGCGAGCACAAAGAAAACACTGTAATAACTAACACAATGACCCTTTCAACAAGGAAAGTGAGCAGCCTTTTAAATGAAATTGGACTTAACGTACGTTTGGACCAGACAGTGAAAGGAAATCTCTCACCAGCACATCACAAGGCCAATAATGTGTAAATAGATAATAGCGAGAGCTGTGTGGTTCATAATTAATTCAAAAGAGATGGCATTTCTGCCTTCTTCCTGGGTATGGTCAGGCGTAAAAGACAATGTCTCTCTCAGCCTGTGTGAAGCACCATATTTCGGAAAGAAATTCTGAAATTTCCCATCTATTTTCCTTCTATTCCCATCACAATAGCAAAAACATGAATTAATAAAAATAACAATACTCATATTTACTGGACATTGTACTTGCGTGGCAGAACACTGGACAAACTCCTGAACCCATAACGTTCTTTTCACACCCAACTAAACTTCAAAAAGAAGAGAAATATAAATAATAAATAAACAGTGATGAAAATGAATTACTATTAATTATTAATCATCTGTCGCTGAGACCAAGCAGTTCAGAGTTCAACTCAGCTTTGAGAAGAATGTGGATGCGTTCACTGAATTGTAAGCGAAGGTTTAGCTGGGATAAAGACAAGCACGGGTTGGAAGTGCTTGGGATGACCTTACTTGGACCAACTGGTTCTCTGAGGAACTCCTGTTGTGGTTCCCCTCAGTGCCAGGGGCTGCCCATCCTCTCCACTCACGGCTCCTGGCTGGGGTATGTGTACCAAATTGGCAGCTGTCTAAACTCTTCAGCCTAGAAATGAATCAGACACGGCAGTTAATGACCCACAACTGAAAAACACGGAGAGAAACACAAGATCTTTTCAGTGATGCGGGTCAAGGACTGATTACCCCGCGCTACAGGTGGAGCCTGGGGTCGGCGAAGCCTGCCCACCTCCAGAGCTGACGGGCTCTCGTAAATCAGTCAGCACCGCCAGACCATAATACTGCCTTTCTACTGCAGTTTAACCCAGACCTGGCACGTGTTTAAGGGCACAAATAATTTATTTTATGACATCACTGAATTCCTGATTAAAACCTTTACATAGCAGGATTTTAAAACGCTCCCCCTTTCACCAGCAGCTCAGGAAATCCCGCGCTGCGTGCTTGGACCACATCATAAAGAAAAAGGCTGCGTTTTGGGTGCTGAGCAACACACACAGTTTCAGGGTAGCACTGTTATTCTCGGGCAGGATACTGCCTTCCCACAGCTCCGCTCAGAAACCCGGCTCCGACACAAGCATTGCAAACGGATTCACGCAGTCCTGGCGGCTGGAACGTTACTGTGAGTGGGACAGCACCAGCTACAAAAGATACCATGTCTTAAAAACCTTTAGTTTCAGTGCAGAAACACTGGAGAATGACAAGAAACCTTTAGGGAATATTGCAATTGCCATAGCTTGTGATGCTAATTACAGTCATTATCGGGGAGTCTAAAAAGTTCTATGCAGTTTTTGTTCTGTGCTCACGGTATCTGGGTTCGAGACCAACTCCAGGGGTGGTAACAACGCGAAGCAAAACACTCCAAATCCCGTTTATTTTCAGTACTGCTACCTAATTGTTCAAAGTTCCTGTAATAATCAACTCAAAACTCTTTCCCGCCTACAGGAAAGCTGAGGAGGGGCTCTGGATCAGGGAGTGCAGGGATGGGGTGAGAAGGAAGAGTTTTCCGCTGAAAGAGGGGAAATTCAGATGAGATCTTAAGAAGAAATGTTTTGCTGTGAGGGTGGGGAGGCCCTGGCCCAGGGTGCCCAGAGCAGTGGGGGCTGCCCCATCCCTGGAGGGGTTCCAGGCCAGGTTGGATGGGGCTCGGAGCCCCTGATCCAGTGGGAGGTGTCCCTGCCCATGGCAGAGGGTGGGACTGGATGGGCTAAAAAGTCCCTTCCAACCCAACCCATTCCATGATTCCGTAAAAAAGCCCTCTCCTCTTCTGTGTACCTACACCTACAGAATTAATTTCTCTAATGACAACTTCTCTCCTTCCAATGCACAGCAAAAGCAGAGCAGCACAGGGCTGCTAATGGATGATATTTTTTCTTCTTACATGTATTTTCTTTTAGGTTTAGCTCCTTTTTCCTTTTCCTCTTACACCATTCTTCTTCTAATATGAAGAGATTTCTAGAGATTAACTGTGAAGAAGGCTCATGTTCGACAAAACTGCCCCCACACGTACACACGTACAGCAACACACAATTCTTCTCTGGTCTCCTACTTTTGGACTGCTTTTATCCCAAAAGCTTTTATGAAATAAGAAGAATGGCTCCTCAATCACCCTCCACTCTGTCTCCACAGTGTCGATACAGCCCCAAGCCAGAGTTGATAAGAGTGATGAGTTGAACAGCTGACTTTACGCCCTCTAAAGAAGTCAGATGCCAAGAGAAGGATCCGTTAGCCCTTCCTGGCACTGGCAGCAGGACACGGGCGCTACAGGAGAGCAACTGCAATCCTGTGTCTCTCTGATCTCTGCAGACCAATGCCGCTGCGTTCAACACGCGGGAGGAGGCACCATCCTATCTTTGTGCACTTCTACAGTGTTCAGACACCTGAGTTCATTTCTTCCCTGGGGAATTTTGAACCCACAGCTCTTCCTTTCCAGAGGAATACTCCAATGCTCCAGGGGGACATATGTATTTTGTACTCTGTTGAAGCTCCTCCGCTAGAAAGATTAACAAAAAACAGGGAGAGAAAGCCAGATAATTGTTTTATCCAATGGCTTAAATAACAAATGGAAGAGAGCGCTGGCGCTGGGGCTGCTCACAGGCGAAGGCTCGCCTGCTCTGCTGGAGTCTCTGGGCACTCGCCTCCCACTCGCAGGGCTCCATCCATTCCTGCGCTGCGGAGCCCCATCGAAAGGAGAGGCAGGGAACGCCACCGGGCCAACTCACACATGACAGCAGATTGCCTGTTGATTACATCCTCTCCCTTCCAAAAAACAACTCCAAACAAATAAAGCACGGTATTTGCCTGGGACAGCTTCCACAGGCAGTAAGTGCTCAACAGCAAACAGCGGGTAGGGAAGCCTGGCCAGACGGCAGGGCTCTCCCTCTCCTCTGCCTTTTGGTACACATCAACCATTCTCATGGAATCTTGACAGGGCAAACACAAAGTATTTAAGTATTTCTCTGTGTTACCCTACCTGTTTATTTTGAATAGCTAAATGCCACCAGAGTGATCAGGGACTCTTCCTTTTTTTCCTGTACATTTTTTCTCAGGGACCTCCTAATCTCTAAATATTTAAAGCTTTATTTGTTTGACACATTGAATTAATTGACTGTTAATACAAAACCTCCCACAAAGAAGCTACAGATACACCACCTCAAGCTGTGATTTCTGCACTTCTCACAGCCTAAGGCCTCAATTCTGCAATTACACACATTTATCTGTACTACGGCAAAGGATCCCAACGGGACGACTCGCACCAGCGAAGTTAATCACATTTGCGAAGATCTGAGTCCCGCAGTTTGGGGCTGGGACTGTATTTGGATGAGACATCTTCAGGGAACCAAGATCTGAAGGAAGCAGTACCAGCAGTGCAGCGTTTGATGCTTCTTATGACTGACGTCAGTGCGATAAACCTGGAGGCAAAGATGCTCTCGTGCTCAGAACAGGGAATCACCACGAAGGGCTCACAGCCCTGCCACACCGAACCACGCAGGCCTGGGCGCAGCCCTCATCCCTCTAAAATCAGGAGAAGGCGGGTGTGGAAAGCATGAAAGCACTGGGATGAATCGTTTAAAAATGCCTCCAAAGTGATTTTCAATTTTCATATGTAAACCCATGGAAAAGAAGTGATGATGAACTGTTTAATATCAATGAAAGCCCTGAGAGAAGCTATAAACCCAAAATCTGCGTACTCATCTGTACTTTCTTAATTACTCCCACTGTCTTAGCAGGCTTTATGAACGACATTTCCTGGTTAATTAATTAAAATAATCAAGCATGCCTGTGCACTACTTAAGAAATGAGCTGTACTGCAAACTTTACCATGACTACACTGTGCTCTTGGGAGCTTGTGTACTTGGGTTTTGCCCTTAAATTCCACTGGACTCCCGCTCTTTGTGGCGCTGAGGGAACGGGCAGCAGCTGCTGCTGTGCTGTCTGCTGTCCACACTCCTCACCCGCTGCTTGGGACCAGAGTTTGAGGGAGAGGAGGAGAGAGGGGGGAGAAGGGAAGGGAGGAGAGGAGGGAGAAGAGGGGAGAGGAAGGAGAAGGGAAGGGAGAAAATGGAGAAGAGGGGAAAGGAGGGCAGGGAGAAGGGAGAGGGCAGGGAGAAGGATAAGGAGGGACAAAGAAAGGGAGAAGGAAAGGGAGAGGGCAGGGAGAAAGAAGCAGGAGAGGAGGACGGGGAAAACCCCACCCCCCCGCGCCTGCGCGGCCCCGCCCCGCCCGGGCAGTCGAGGGGCGGCGCAGAGCGTCCCGGCCGCGGGGACTTCCGGCCTGTGCGGGCGCCGCCCCCCTCTCGCCTCTCCCTCTGCCCCCTGGAAGGGGAAGGCTGACCTCCCAAGTCCTTCCAAGGCAACCCGGGGCAGGATTCCATGAGGAGCGCGGGTGTTTCTAGGCCAGCGCGGCTTTCCAACCTTTCTTCTTCCCGAAGGGGGAGCGGTGATGCTCTGCCAGCCTGGAACCCGACACAGTCCAACTCGTATTCCAGCTGCAGCGCCTGCACTCGACACTGCCGCTCCTGCCGGCCCCAACGCAACTCTGCAGCAACTACGAGGTGTACAATATTCCTGCTCATTAACAGAAAACAAGGTTTAGGAACAACTGCTGCAAACAACATTTTCTCTTCCAAATGAAACAAACTTATGTTTTTTGGCAAACACCGATACGTGTTTTGTTAGGGGATTGGGGGGTTTCAATTCACATGCAATGCCAGCTGGAATTGAATGACAATTTTGTTCCTGGGAGGGAAGAAAGAAAAAAAGCAGCCCTAGTTCGTGACTGTAGTCAACCAGCCTGGCTTACAAACACACAGTAAGAAATTATAGAAACAACCCTGAACTTGAAAACTGGCAATTTATGCATATGTGGACCTCTGTGATACAGACACGAGACCTGAACATACAGCACAGGGTCAGGTTCCAAAGAATAATGCCAGGCACATTCTCTGCTGGCAATTTTTTCCCCTACATCCAAGGGAAACTAACGGGACACTTGTTTAATTATGAGAAGATATTCCAAACTCTATTACAATATCAGTATGTGAATATAGCTTTAGATGATAACTCTTTACAACTTGGTAAAATACAATCTCCCTGCAAAACTGTTAACAGAACACATCACCATCAGCCCAGTCACCCGAGTCCTGTTTGCAACTCTCCAACTGGTTTGAACAGGGACTGTCAGCAAAATCGTTACATGTTTCCCCAGCTGGAAGCTGGCAGCCACCAATACTTCTCCTCATACAACTGAGGAGACATGGAATCAAGTTAAACTCTGGTGCAGAAGCAGAGACATCCAGTGAAGACAGTTACATCATGGATTAACATTTCTGTCTCTAAAGTCCATGGTATAACTCGCATGTACCAGAAGGAAAAATGGACCAAATATGAGCCCTTTGGAAAAGATACAGAGTGAAAGCAGAATGTCTTGCACTAAGGTTATGTATTTAACAGTTTTACATGAAATATTTATATATAAAAACTTTAAGTGCTTTTCTCCAATTTAAAAATCTAAAGAATTCAAAAATAAGGCATTCAATATTTGAAAAAAGTACAGATTTACAAAATGTGTATATTCTGTCATGAAAACTCCACACCAACATTATACACTTGGAAAAAAAATACAAACAGGATATCTTACAAATTTATGTAGCAATAACTTAGTTCATACCATGCAATAAAAAGGACATTAATCAAGATACACAAGCTTTTAAGTTTCCTAGACTGGAGGGCTTAATTTTGTTTGCAAATGAGTTTTTATGCAAATTCTTAGAACTGTGGCACTTGAAATTTCTGGTAGCCTTTCTACTGACAGTTAGATTGTACATAATGATTGTGAGGATGGAGATAACAAAGCAGCTGTTACGAATCATTCCAACTTTGTTCGACAATAGCTGAAACTCTTTTCTCATATTCACGCTTGTTCTCCTGGTAGAGCTGTGCTGCCTGACTGTTTGCTGGACTGTTTGGATTAGGTTCATCAAGCAGAGACTGTAAAAAGGGAAAACAAAACGTGAGACAAACCAATGCATTTTAAGTTAAGGAAAAAAATCAACTTACAGCTTTCCAATCACATGCGTTTCAGGAGGCAGATGCGACTCACAAGAGTCCAATTGAAAACAAATCAGTTAAACTCACAGTCAGGCACCCATAATTACACTACTGAACCTCAAATTATACACTGCATAAGCACGAGCACAGTGTACACTTCTAGGTTCACAACCCCAACAGATACATGGTCATTCGTGCCAGCTAGCAGTATGATGCTAATTGATTATCTGATAATTACACTACTACCGTCATTCAGAACTAAAAAGGGGCTTAAGAGGCCTCCTAAAAACCTCACTGTAGAAAAACAATCACGTGGGAGAAAAGAAAATACGCTTTTTTGGTGTGCCAGGCCATTTTTACTTATTCCAAGTAAAGCGGGCTTCAACAGTATTGCCTCCCTGAGGACTTCATAGGGAAGGCTTCACAATAAAGGCTAGTGTTTCATTTCAAACTCTAGGCAAATTTCAACAGCTAATGTCCTATCTCAACTAAAAGCAGTTAAATAATCCAAATCAGTAACTGTTTTCCTGTAAAAATATGTAATAGCAGGTTTTGTAGCTCAGGATAAGTAATTGCATAGGTCAGCACCTTGGGCTTTATTTGATCTAAAAAGCTACTGTTTAATTCTCACGCATTTGAGGTCCCCCTTCCTATCAGCACCTGGCCAGCCCCGTCACCGAGCTGTATTTTCTGGAACAGAGACCAAAGCCAACATAATTATTTGCTAAAGTAGATGCAAAGTTACCTGAATTGAAGTTAAAATAGATGAAACGTCATACGTGGGACTCCAGCGATTCTGAAGAATATCTAAACATATGCTACCATCCGCATAAACTGTAAATGCAACACAGATATCATTTAGAAACCATTTATAGTTTATTCATGAAATATTGTTCAAGGCAGTTATTGTTCCAATTCAGTCTGTGTTTAAATCAGTATTTTAGGGAAGACAGTACTCGTGCCTCACCATTTTCTCTAGTTTGACACCTTGTATTTTGAAGATTTATTATTACTGGAAGTAACAGAACACTTAAGAGGAAAAGAATGAAGGTCTCAAGATGATGGATGTCATTAGCGCAGGATTGTCATTAGGCTTGGTTTCTCGCTGCTCTTGTGTGACTCGCCCAGATACAGACAGAGGACAGGACTCAGAGCCACAAGACATTTACTGCGGGAGTGGGACCCACTGCACCAGCCGAGGATCTTGCAGCCATCACACTCTGAGTGGTGGAAGTTCTTGCCGCATTTTCACAAACTCTACACTCGCTGTGACACACACCAAGGCAGGCAATAGGAAATACAGGAAAGCGTGCCTGAAATCCTACTTCTGACAGGATATCTATCAGTAGCCTCAACAAAGCCTGTACGAAACCAAGACTCGCCACACAAACTCCTACATCCTTAACTTCTGGTTTGTTCGTGCCAATAAAACCCCACAGATCACCCAAACCCTGCCAGAGGCTCACTGGCCTGCACGTTATGTGGCAGAAGCACACTAGACGGCACTGTCCAAAAAGTCACAGAGCTAAAGGCCAAGGTCAACCAATGTGCAAGGAGGGCTCGAACTATGAAAAATGCTGGAATGGGCTTACACTTCAGCCCTCAAATTGAATCTATACCTCCCTTTGCTACAGAGGGGCTTGGAAAAGAGCAAAAGGCATAGATTGTGTGTTCTGCATGCAAGGATAACTGTATAAAACCCAGCAAGTGCTGCAGCAGGAACCACAGCACTCTCTTACACAAGTCAGGGTCAGCCTCTTCCACTGCACTCCCCTACAACTGGGATTTCCCACCCTCTCCCTTGTGCCAGCACTGGCTGGAACTGCAACCCAAATGCAGGCATGGACTTGGCCGAAATCCCACCTGACAGAAATAAGTAACATTTGCCTCAATCGGTTCCGTGCTCCAGTTCATGATGTCGCTGCACATTCACGATTGCTGTTAAATGGAAGGGGGCAGGAATCGGCAACCAAAATTGCCCTCTTAAGCCCACCTAAGTGCAGCTGCTGCTGACAATGCTGCCAAGCTTTGCTACTAAGGCTATATATTGATTAGAAAGAGACAGATAGCTGCTCCTTAATGGTATCATAATTCTTAATTTTTCATCAAGCAGTTGCTGTCCAAGACATCTACTTAGGAGATGCCAATGGAGAGAGATGGAGAGCCGTTAAGCATGCTGGAGCTGCGCAGAAGACGTGACCACACCATAATATTTAATCGTATTATGGATAAACAAAAGTGACTTACTCACCATTTGGATGGAACATTTTTGATAAAAACCTAACAGTTGGAGGCTTATTTGGATATTCTTCGGAAAATTCTATTACTAGTTTAAAAGTACCTGTCCAAACAAACAGAAATGCAGTCAGGTAACTAACAGCAAAAGATACTCCCAAGAATATATACAATATAAGTTTATTTATGTACTCCACGATCAATATTTCTTCTGACCGTTATATAAGCAAACAACACTGAGTCTGGTTTTGTCTTATATATTTCAAGTGATAATGGAACTACTGCTTTGTGGTAGTAATTAAACCCAGCAGCAGTAGCAGCGAGGTAAAAGCTTGGAGACTCCCTGGGCACATCCTCTCCTTCTGTGACCCAACATGCCAGTTCCATGGACTTTGGTGACTCCATAGTGTTTCATTAAGAAGGCACCGTGGTGCCAGCAAAGAACTGGAATTTCCTACTCAGCAATCTCCGTCTTTGGAGCTCATGACTGATTCGCTGAAAACCTTTATTATGGATCACTGAATAATTTACTGTAATTCCTCCAATCCAACACAGAGGAGAAACCCATCTGCTGCCGATCATTACAATAATACTATAATTATTAAACTCATTATTCCTCATATGCCTAAAGGCGGTTCATTACACACCAACTTTCATGTTTATGTACAAACTTGGTGTTCCCTCTCCCTCACTGAGTTCTATATTTAGAACAACTCAAGACTTTTCACCTGTTCTTCATCAGAAGAACAGAGATGAAAACAGCAAAGCATGCTGTCTTGTGGATCTTGGTTATGGGGATAAGAATACATGTCTGGCAGCATCAGACCGACTTCCCCCTAAAAGCACTAGTGTTCTATGCATAAATAAGTCTTGATATAAGAATTGCTTCACAGCTTTCTAACCAATCAGCAAACACCACGGCAAGACACTGCTTACATCAAAATACAGTACTTTTATAGCCAGCAAGACCTTACCCTTTCACTTTTTTGCTTGCCCAGTTTGTTCCAAGTTCTATATAGAGAACAGCTATTATTTTTTCAAAGCAGAACAATGTTAATACTGGCAGTATTTATAAGAATGACAGAGGATATAAAAGTCAGTGGCTTACCATCTTCAAAAGGCGTCCCTTCTGGCCTGAAAGGTTTTAAAAATAAACTCCAGTTAAAAATAATCATTACATACTTCTCAACAGGCACAAGTTCACCTCCCCTTCCTTATCCTCCCCAAGATACACATTGAGGCAATTATTACAATATGTAGAGAAGTATCCAGAGGCAACCTCCAAGAGCTTTGTCATATCTAAGACACTTTCCTGTAGTCAATCTGCTAGTTGAGATACCTATCGTCATCCCGAACAATCCACATGCCATTATGTGACTAGACTGGAGTTAATGAGCAAATTATTAACAAGCAGGTTTCAGATTTGCAAAAGGGCACTGAGCCAGCTCCTACTCTGTAGGTGTGGAGGGCTGACTGTGGCTCGACATCAGGTGCCCCCAAAGCTGCACCTTCACTCTCCTCCTCAGCAGGGCAGGGGAGCAAATAAGATGGGAAAACATTAATGGCTCAAGATACAGGCAGCTTACTAAAGCAAAAGCAAACCACACGTGCGGAAGTAAACAAAAGATCTATTCTTTACTTCTCAGCAGCAGGCAATGTCCAGCCACTTCCTGGGAAGCAGGGCTTCAGCACACAGAGCAGTTTCACCAGAAGACAAACATCATCATAACAAATGCCCCCCACCCTCCTTCCTTTTTCTTAGCTTTTATTGCTGGGTGGATGTCACACGGTGTGGAATATCCCTTTGGTCAGTCTGGGTCAGCTGTCCTGGCTGTCCCCTCCCAAGGTCTTGCCCACCCCAGCCTGCTGGTGAGGGGAATGCTGGAGAAAGCCCTGATGCTGTAGCTGCTGCTAAGCAGTGCTGTACATCATTGGTGAGTTACCAACACCCTTCTGGCTACCAACGCACAGCACAGCACAGCACTAGGAGGGCTGCTGCGGGGATACCTAACTCCACCCCAGCCAGACCCAACACAGCAGGATGTGTAATGAACCTGTACCTCCTCCTCCTGGGAACCAATCCAATCACTGCTAATACATCTGGATTTAATGGCCAAGAACTCATGGCTCTCATGTACTTTAAAGGGGAAGCCTGCTTTCCTGTAGCCCAGATTCCACACAGTCTAACCTATTTAGTAAGCCATATACGAGCTTTATTAAACAAGATGAACATGTTTTAATTTTTTCTTTCCCACGCATTCTGTATTAACCCTGAAAACACCTTTTTAACATAACAACACATTTGGTCATTTTTCTCAGTTTCCTGACAAACATATAAGAAGAGAATGATTATAAAGACAAAACCCAGGTTTTGTTATATTTAGCTTTTTGATACAGAATGCAGTGATCAAAACCTCTTACCCAAATATAACAGCATTCCATTGCATGATGTTATTCTCAGATGGCGCACCACTGACACCCACAGGAGGGTCTTCTTGCAATCTAAGAATCACAAATACAGAATGACAAGCCTTATTTAAATGAAATACTTCCATCTGCAAGTAGAATTTAGCAGCAATATCCAGATTTTGTAAATATTTTCTCATTCCAAACCAGAGAATACACCGAGCATTATATGCAGATCAGCTGTACCCCAAAAGAGAAACCCACAACATGACGCACATCAAGATTCTCTTCTGTATTAAAACAACACACTACAGCAGCGCAATAGGTCAGATTAAGTGTGCAGGGAGCAAAGCATTAACTCTAAGAATAACCTAAAGCACTACATACAGCTGGGATTTACAGTACTACTATGAAAGAGCAATTGCTGCTGGCTGCCACAACGAAGAGAACAAATTACCAACAGGGGCTTAACACCAGCCAGAGACACTTATACAGCGCACTTGCGGGGACTAAGTGCAAGGAACTGGCAGCGGAGCTTTTCCTGCATTCCCAAATCCGCATGCACACTGTGGCTAAATTTGGTCTAAGTCTATTTTGACTGAGAAGCTGACTGCTTCAAAAGGGAACATGGAGAAAGCCTGCGTACTACTCCCTCTTGCCAGTTCAACAAATGTATTTATCTCTAAAGTAATCGTGGAAGCATTTTACATTCTTTTTAGCTCCTTAATCCTTGGGCTAGGGAAGAGCATGTCAGTTACTGAAAGCCAGATAAACCCGGACCATCCAGAATATATCACAACGAAAGAACAGGACCAAGATACCCTCCTTCCGCCCATCCTTCTGTGGACCAATGTTCCTGCTTAAAGATCACTGAAGACCCTGAGTGATGTAAACCAGCAAGCCCCAATTACTTGATGAGTAACTGGCCTGATCAAACCCTTCAGTGACAGCTCCTACCCACCCGCCTATTTAGCCCCTCAAGTTCAGCAAGAACAAAGAAAATGAAGAGGCCACCCTTGCCACAAAAGCAATTCTTTAGCATCAACATGAGGTTTGGCCACATCGTGGCACAATGTGATGAGCAAGTCGCTGCCAGAAGCCGTGCAGACCGAGGGACAAGCTCTAACTAAGTGTCAGCACAGAACAGATTTATTCAGAGCCAACACCAGTGCACAGCCAGTTAATTCTCCCACATTTGAACTGCCCAAGTCCACGATAAAACGGCATGTGGACACATGGAGCGAAGGCGCGGCCTGACAAAGACAGCCTGGGAGCAGGGCTCACTCAGTAGCTCACATCCCCTCTGAACTCTGTGTTTACATCCTTGCTCTCTGAGCACACACAGTTCAGACAGCCGAGTATCAACAGCACCTACTATTTTGGTCAGGGAGAGCAGGAACAGGACTTCTTTCTATGCAACAGTCAGGCTGCACGCCAATAATAATGCCTAAGCATTCAGCTCAACAAACATATCTGAGGGATGGCTTTGGGTTTCAGATCAATTTAAAAGCTCACGTGCACTCCCGGTCAAAGGGTCTAACTATAGAAAGGTTGCGGCAAAGACTGAAAATCAGACTGATCTGAACAGGGCCTGGAAATCTTTAACAGCTAGGGAAAATAAAGTATTTGTTGCCCCTTTTCCGACAGCAAAAATAAAAAAAATTAACTTATTTTCCTGTTAGTTTACTCAAACAAAGCAGATGAGATACAGAAATCAAAATCTGTTGAACTGTTCTCTCTTCGCTGCTCTAGACAATCACACTATGCAAAAAGGGTATATATTTAACAAAGTGAATCAGAGTTCACAGCCCACGGTCTGTTTTTTTCAGTAAGCGATACAAGTGACATAAGGCTAAACAAATATATAAGTTACGGTAGGAAAGAGGACAGTAAAAAGCCTGACACGAAGAAGTTGCATAAACTCTGGGGTGTTAAAGTTGTCATATATTTGATAAGTAAGTTTGATTTACTTTCTCTTAATTTTGTTATACTTTTCTACAGCTTTAAAGTCTATATTTCAAAATTATTAGAGATTTAAAATCTCTAATCATCAAAATAAGATTATTCTAATCTTAGAAAGACTGGTTTAATAAAATCATAAACCCACGTTTGATTGCAATCCTGAAAAACAACTTAGTTCCTCATCCTGAAAAATCACTGGTTCGTGTCATCTGTGTAACCTAACACAATAACGACGACTGAAAATCCTGTTTTGATTTGAACAGGAATCAAGCAACACCCACTTAGCAAACACCAACACCCAAACAACAGAAGAGGCAGGCTCCACGTCTCAAAAACGCCTGACTTTTCGTGGAGTCACAAGTCGGGCTTTATCACCGCAGCTTTACAGGCAGTCATGTAAAGAAACTACAGTCCACATCAACTATTTGTTGATATATATTCAGGTGCTGGTGTAACACAGCTATGCTAAGAGACACTATCAAAGCTGACTCACCTCCAACAATTTAGGAGCGACTCCATTCCAGAGGAACCATATGGCATATTGCAAAGCTTACAGAAGAACCCCCCCCCTTTTTCCACACGCTCTGTTCTAAGAGTGTTTATATGTCAGACTGGAAATAAGTTATTGCAGAGTCTGTGGTTCAGCCATTAACATTTAAAAGAGTGCAACTAATAAACACTTCTTCAGCAGACTGCATATATTATATAAAAGATGCCTCGTGACTGAAAATGTTAGCCCAGTATGTACATAAAAACATTAAAGGGCATTCTGCTTTTTGTTATACGCAGATGAAGCGTTTGCCAATTCTGAGCGCTTCGTTTTCAGGTGCCCGTCCCAGACACCGCCAGCCCAGGGAGCCCTGGAGGCATCTGATGCCTGGGCTGCTCCCAGAACCAGGCTCAGCACCTTCGGTACAGAACTGCCCGTGCCAGGAGTGGGATGAGGGTGCGAGAAGCACCGGACCCCCCAGGGCAAGGGCAGTCAGCACGATCCTGGCACTCAAAGGATACCTGCACCCACAGGACATTCACACCCCCCTGGCGCCTCCAGGACACCCACAGCCCCTCTGGCACCTGCAGGACACCCGCATTCACAGGACACCCACGCCTTGCCTCGGCGCCCACAGGATACTCACATCCACAGGACACCCGCACCCCTCAGCGCCCATGGGACGCTTGTACCCACAGGAAAACTGCATAATATCCACATACACACACCCTGGCACCCACAGAACACCCGCACTCCCCCAGCACCCACACCCAAACGACACCTGCAGACACCCCCCAGCACCCACAGGACACATGCACCCCCCAGCACTCCCAGGGTATCTGCATCCAAGGACATCTGCATTCCCCCAGGCACCTGCACCCACCCACAACCCCCAGGACACCCCCAGGGTATCTGCACACCCCCAGTACCCACAGGACACATGCACGCCCAAGATACCTGCACACTCCTGGGATCCACGCTCTCCCAGCACCCCCAGAACACCCCACACACACTCTCCCAGCACCCACAGGACACTCACATGGTACCTGTACCCCCCCACTCCAGCACCTGCAGGACACTCGCACCCACAGGACACCCACGGGACCCCTGAATCCTCCCCCAGCGCCCACATACCCGCAGCACCCATAGGGCCCTCACACCCACAGGACACCTGCACAATACCCACAACCCCCCGACACCCATAGCGCACCTGGACCTCCCAACATCCCAGCGCCCATAGGACACCCCCAGGGTACCTGCACAATCCCAGCACCCATAGGATCCCCAGATACCCCCAGCACCCATAGGGCCCCCACACCCCCAGGGTAACCGCATCCCCCAGCATCCACAGAAACCCCGCAACCCCCAGCGCCTCCCAGCACCCATAGGACCGAAAGAACCCTCCAGCACCCACGAGACAGGCAGCACCCCCCTTGGCACCCGCAGGACCCCCTCAGCACCTCCCCCCAGCACCTATGGGACCTCCAGAACCGCCCCCAGCACTCACGGCCCCCCCGCACCCCCCAGAACCCCTGCACCCACGGGACACCCAGCCCACCCTCTCTTCCCCATAGGACACCCAGACACTCAGGTCCCCCCAGCACCCGCACCCTCACCACCCCCCAGCACCCCCGCACCCCCCAGCACCCATGGGACCCCCACACCCCCAGGGTACCCGCACCCCCCAGGGCCCATAGAACCCCCGCACTCCCTCAGCACCTCCCAGCACCCATGGGACCCCAAGAACCCCCCAGCACCCACGGGACACCCAGCACCCCTGTTAGCACCCATTGGGCTCCAGCACCCCTCTCAGCACCCACAGAACCCCCACAACCTCCCAGCACCCCCGCAGCCCCCAGGACCCCAACACCCATGGGACACAAACCCAGCCGCCGGGCTCGGCTCGGCTCGGCTCGGCTCGGCTCGGCTCGGCTCGGCTCGGCATCTGCACCCCCTCCCTCTCCCCCCCGGCCCGGGGGTGCCGCTCACCTCTTGAAGTCGCGCATCAGCCTGCGCCGCGCCGGGGTGGACATGGTGCCCCGCGCCCGGCACAAACAACCGCAATGGCGGCGCCGCGGGGCGGGGCCAGCGCGGGACACACCATGGCGCGGGGCGGGGGGGGCGGCACGGTCCATCCGCCGCGGCGGGGGGGGTGGTGGGGTGTGTGTGCTGTCATAGCCTCAGAGTCAGTGGGTTGGAGAAGAGCTTTGAGGTCACCCGGTCGAACGGTACCTGCCCACTGCTAAACCACTTTCTGGAGCACCTCAACCGCCCGTCTTTTAAACACAACCAGGGATCATGGAGTTATAGAATCATAGAGTTATAGAATCATAGAATTACAGGATCATGGAATTGTTTGGTTGAAAAAGACCTTTGCGGTCATCGAGCCCAACCATCCCTGTCCACTACGAAACCACATCCCTGAGCACCTCATCTGCCCATCTTTTAAACACCTCCAGGCATCACAGAATTATAGAATCATAGAACTATAGAATCATAGGATCGTGGCATTATAGAATCATAGAATAGTGGCATCATTTGGTTGAAGAAGACCTTTGAGATCATCGACTCCAACTATACCTAAACCACATCCCTGAACACCTCACCTGCCCGTCTTTTAAACATCTCCAGAGATCATAGAATTATAGAATTGTAGAAGCATAGCATCGTTTGGTTGAAAAAGATGTTTGAGCTCAAGTCCAGCCATACCCATCCACTACTAAATCACATCCCTGAGTACCTCACCTGCCCATCCTTTAAATCCCCCCAGAAATGGGGACTCCACCACCCCTCTGGACAACTCCAGTGCCCTATAACCCTTTCAGTGAAGAATTTTTTCCTAATATCCAACCTAAACCTCCCCTGGTGCAGCTGGAAGCCATTCGCTTTCATCCTATCACCCATCACTTGGGAGAAGAGCCCAGCACCCACCTCACCACAACCTCCTTTCACGCAGCTGTAGGCAGTGATAAGGTTTCTCCTGAGCCTCCTTTTCTCCAGGCTGAACAACCCCAGGTCCCTCAGCTGCCTCTCCTAACCCTTGTTCTTCATCCCTTTTGATACAAGATGTCACTATTACAAAAAGTGGAATATTTTTTGCTTTACACTAAAGCAGAGTTAAGTTTCATCTAAGTAACTGTATTTTCTGAAAGTCAGACAGAACGTCCCTCTGACTGTATGTTCTCTTTCAGTGGTTTTTTTTCCAGACACTGTTCATTCTTTGAAGCTGATGTTCTTGTGTTCAGTGTTCTTGTGTTCAGTGTGATCTGTGCTGAACAGATGCATTTTTTTCTATACCCACCTGTTTGCAGCCTTTCTGTCTCAAATGCAAGGTCAGACAGAGCTGCCTCCAAAGCTCCAAATTAGCAAGAGTTTTGACACTTGTGAGGTTCATAACAACATTAAAATTGGTCCTTGGAAAGTAATAGGATATGCATAAGATTTCTGGCAAAGTTTATCCAAGTGCATGTAAGTGGGAAACATATTCTGTAACCAGCTTTTGCCTTGCTGCACGCGATTGAGGGAGATCCCTCCCTCCCGTCGCCCAGGCCTGATAAATTATGCTCGCTTTCTAAAACTCCAAAACGAGTCTTAAAAGAGTTTATTTGCCAGCATTTTTGGTATCAATCCCAGCATGGTGGGGGGTTGTCTGTGTATCTGTCTGCAGCTCTGCACCTGCGCAGCCTCTGTGTCTTTGGGGGAAGCCGGTGGGAAGAGGCTATAGGATGGGGCACTGTGGTTCTATCACCAGAACCACCTCGCCCCTCTGCAAGGAGAGAGTTTGGGAGTTTAAAATTACAGTTTTGGGCTTAAATAAAGCAGATTTTAGCACAGCAGAAACGAGTTTGGCATTGCTGGAGAGCATTGAGCAGGAAGTGGCTGGAGGAGCACAGGACATCTCCAGCCAAGAAGCGTGGCCAGGAGCAGGCAGCTGGGTGGGAAAAGCCCATTTACACCAGCGCTGGAGAAAGAGATGCAGTCAGAGACCACCTCAGAAAAATACTTGTGCCCAGGTGCTCTGCTCTGATGGGAACCCGGGAAGTGTGGGGGATCGTCTCTAATCCGGTTCCTCCAACAGACTGCAGCAGAGTCCTCTGAAGCCGTGACCTGATTCATGCATGGAGCCTCAGAGCTGGCCCCAGCCCTTGGGTTTGTGTGACTGCGTGTGCCTCCTCGCTTTTCCTTAGGCAATTTTAAGGAGGTCAAAACATCATGAGACTGCTAATGGAGTGACAGAAATAAACGCTGTCCTCATCCTCTGCCCATTTTGTTTGCCCCCGGCTATCTGTGTGCCTGAAGAGCATCAGTCCTGGGTTCAGTGTAGCACAAGGCTCCTCACTGCTTTCTGCCCGAGCTGGTGCTGCAGCTCTGCCGACCCCGGGTGCCACGGGCACAGCTTGGCTGGAACACTGCTCCAGTCCCCTATGGCACACAGGGAAAGGGCAACCCTGCAAGGACTCAGCACCGTCAACTCCATGTCCCACCTCAATGGAAAGACCCAGGAGCTTAAAGTGAGAGAGAGGAACTCACAGAAAGCCCAATACTGCACGGGAGATGGCTTTTGAAAGAGGCTTGCCCCAAAAAGTCATGAATGCCCCATCCCTGGAAGCGTTCAAAGCCAGGCTGAATGGGGCTTTAAGGAACCTACTCCATGGAAGGTGTCCCTGTCCATGGCAGGGGATGGAACTGGATGGGCTTTGAGGTCCCTTTCAATTCAAACCATTCCATGATTCTGTGATTCTCCAGCCACTCCAACACTGCTCCCCACGCTAGTGAGAAATGGTTCCTGCTGAACAATCCGCCCTTCTGGATTTGCCTCCTCCTCCCGTCACCCAGACGCTTGGATTTTACATTCCAGCGCTGCTCCTCTGGCTGTACACAGTTTATATTTAGCTCTGGCTAATTCGTAAGGGAGACGGCAGACTGTAAAATACAAGTGCAAGCTTGGACCTGTATAAATAATTAATGTCAGTGTAAGAACATCCATTATTTGGTTGTTGACAGGCGCCCACTGCAGTTGCCCAGACCGGGCAGTGGGAGCATCCCTGACACGCAGGGCAGCGCCCGTCGCTCTCAGAGCTCTCCTCCGGGGCAGCAGCCACTGCCTGCCCAGGGAATAACACCCAACACTCCCCCACGAACAGCAGGAATCAAACAAGGGCTACATCCGAAATCCTGCGTTGTCTCGATCTGGCTCAGGGATCTTTTCAAGTCCCTGGAATGGCTATAAATTGGAGAGGGAAAGATTTAGATTAGACATAGAGAGGAAATTCTTCACAATGAGGGTGGGAAGGCAGTGGCCGGGGTTGCCCAGAGCGGTGGTGGCTGCCCCATCCCTGGAGGGGTTCCAGGCCAGGTTGGATGGGGCTTGGAGCCCCTGAGCCAGTGGGAGGTGTGGTGGAATTAGATGATCTTTAAGGTCCTTTCCAACTCAAACCATTCTGATTCCACGGTCTCAACAGCAACAGTCTGTCTTCTCCTCTGACACCACCAGGAGCAGCACATCGACCTCATTTAATGGAACATTTTCATTTCAGTCCTACCTGGCAGTTCCACAGGTGTGGCCAGTAGGTTTATTAATAAATTGAAACTTTTATTTTTCCCTCTGAAGAACCAGCTGCAATTCCTGCTCTGCTGATTGTACAGCGTGTGCAGGTTTTAAAGTGAAGTTAACTATATCCTAAACTAGTTTCAAAGCCATCAGTCCCAACTGCAACACTAAAAGAGAGGCTCTGCCCTCGCTAGGGTGGTTTCATGTGTCTCAAAATGAAGTCTGCACTAAACAACCACTTTAGATTTAAATCTGCTGATCATTATTTCCTCTACTTCCTTGCTTAATGAATTTAAATGCATCACTGCCATTACTGTGTAATTTCACTATGGGCATATTAGTTTAAACGCTTTCAATTTATCACAGACCTGTAACCCATCGACTCCCAGAGGCAGGTGGAACTAACCTCTCAGAACTAACTTTTCCATTTGGTGTCTGGAGGAGTGTATTTCATGTGAAATCATTAAAACTGTCCACAGTGCCTCAAAACCTTGGAAAAAGTCCTTACGCAGCGTGCAGTCTAGAGCAGGAATTAATGTTTTCCTTCTGTAGACTTCTTGAATAGCGCTGAAATAGATAAGACAACTTCCTGATCAGAAAGCTGTTTCAAGTTCAGTACTTATCCCTATTTTATTCCTCAAAAAATGGTATTTGGTAAGAGATTGTGTTAAATAAAAAGGTGTGATTTTGCAGCATATTCATTCTACCTTAATCTTGAGCAAACACTACATTGCTGTAGCGTTTTGCAAACCCAAAACATTACTAAGGTGACCTTGTCTCATTGTAAGATGAGATGCTAAAGAATTAACAGTGAAAGCAAATTACTTGCCTCTCTGTATGTTAAAACAATCCCTCCTTCTAATAAGCTATTCTTTTTCCAGCTCACCCTCTCCTGCTGCAGTGTCTATCTGGGAAGAATTATTTACCATCAGTCATCCCCAAGACTCCAAAACTGGGAAAATGGATGAGCCAAATCATCGGATAGAAACTGTTGGATGGGGTGATCTCAGAGGTCTTTTCCAACCTTGATGATACCATGATTCTATGATTCGTTCTGCCTTTTAAATGGCTTTAGGTGGCTTTGGAGATGCCGTGTGTGTGTGAAGCTGATTCCTGTCCGGCTCCACATGTGTTTAAAACCAGGAGCCTCAGGAGCTTGCAGGAATGTTGAGGATAACGTTGAGTGCTGCTGTCTGTAGGTGTTAATGCCCTTGAAACACCATCTTTAATACATGTTTGAAGAACCGTATGTGCCTCAGAGTAATTCAAACTTTTGTCCTTCTGTGAAGAAATAAAACCCGATGAAGATGTGCGAGGTCCTTAACCAGGTGGGAGGGTGGGAATATAACAGCAGATTGGCGAGGAGCAACGATGAGCACGCTCAACTGGCCTTGCAGCTGGGATGTAGAAAAACACACATATTGTACTAATTGTTGTTTTGCCTTCTGTGTTTAACAAGCAGAGCTCTTATGTTTAGATAACGCTGGCCTGAGAAACTCTAACGTGTTGAGATTCCAGCTCTGGCAGGAAAGAGGGCAAAAGCCTCGCCTCTGCCCTGATAAGCAGGGGAAAAGCAGCAGTTTGCGCTCACGCTTTCACGCTTGCTGGGCTCGGCGGTGCCTGCATTCTCCCATTTGCGTTTGCATCTCTGTCCGAGTGTCCAGAGCCCCTGGACCATGAGCAAGGACCGAGCTGCATGGTGCCTGCGTCGCGTTCCCTCTGCGAGGTGCCGATCTCAGAGTTGCCCCAGATTCTGAGGTAATGGCAATAAGTTTATTCTTTTCATTTTATCCGTGGCTTTATGGCTGTTCCTGCGCTTTGCCTGAGTTTGTCTCACAGGGAGTTAAGGAATATCAGTGTGGAGCCAGCACGAGGGCACCAGACAGCAATGAGGAACCAGAAAAACCTGTTAACAAAACCACAGTGAAAGCCGTAACGTTCTGACAGGTTAGCATCTTGAAATGTGTAAAATAAGGAGTAAATGGCTTGAGAGTTAGACCTGCATCACTGCCAGGGGATGTGGTGACTCTGCTTCATGCACAAAGCAGAGTGAAGACAAATTATTTCTACAGTATTCTCCTGCCAGATTAAATCGAGCATCTAAAGTGAATTTAAAATGTAGAGGCAAGATTTGGAAATTATGTTGGTGGAAGCAGTCCTAGTTTAAATGAAGCAGAAGAATACGGAATCATGGAATGGTTTGGGTTGGAAGGGACCTCCAAGCCCACCCAGTTCCACCCCCTGCCATGGGCAGGGACACCTCCCACTGGATCCAGATGCTCAAAGCCTCACACAAGATGTGTGAGTTCTGGTGAGTTATCGTTTCCTCTCCTGGGTGTTGTTGCTTTGGGTACCTCTGTGGCAGAGATCTTCCCTGTCCTCAGCTCCATCAGAACATGGGAATGGAAAGGCAGGAGGGGCAGGAAGGCTTCCCCTCCTGTGTCTGCAGCCCAAAGGTCAGCGTGCAGCTCAGGCTGTGTCCTGCCCTGCCTTCCCCAGGTGGCTGTTCCTGCCAGATGTCGTCACATCACTCGCTTGGCTCTCTTCCCTGGATCCCCAGCAGCGCATTGGCTGCGGAAGGGGTGGTGTATTTATCATATCAGTTCTGTGCCACCTCTAAACAGAAGAGGGATTATCTGCGAATACTTCCTCATAAAGATATTTCAGCATTGTTACGGTGCAGCGGGGAGATCTCCCCTAAAAGCTCAATGGCAATATTTGAATTTAGAACCGTGTCTAATGGCCATAAATTGGAGAGGGGAAGGTTTAGACTAGACATGAGGAAATTCTTCCCAATGAGGGTGGGGAGGCCCTGGCCCAGGTTTCCCAGGGAAGCTGTGGCTGCCCCATCCCTGGAGGGGTTCCAGGCCAGGTTGGATGGGGCTCGGAGCCCCTGATCCAGTGGGAGGTGTCCCTGCCCATGGCAGGGGGTGGAACTGGATGGGCTTTGAGCTCCCTTCCAACCCAAACTATGATTCTATGATTCTATGAAGACACTGCAAGAGTTTTAGTCTGGGCGTAGGTTGGGTTGGATTTACTCCCAGCCAGAAGCACCAGCTCTAAATGAGCTTACTCTGATTTAATCGAATTTCTGCAAATCATGGGAACCATAACTTGCAGACAGATTACAAGGTTATACATTTGGATTCTTACGTTTATGATGCATATTCAGCCCACTTCCACTCTGTGCAGTAACTGGATGTTTTAAAAATTTAGTTCTTATCAATTTTTAATGAGGCATAATGGCACATTTTGCCACATGGGTCCCTCAGCTTTTCTTGAAGGTAGTGTTTGCGGACACCTCAGCTCTAAATGCAGACCGATGTCCCGGGTCTCGGTGGCATTTAGGAGATGTGGTACCACAGGGAGCGTAGTCATCAAAAAACCCAAGATTATGGCGATTAAAAGGGCGAGTACTTCTGTGCCGAGTTCAAAAAAGCTTTGATTTTAACCTAAAGCTGCTTCAAAAAATCAACAGATAGTAATGTAAAAATCCAATGGCCCCAATTTGAAATGGTACATGTTTATAGTGTCAGTCTTTTAATATGCGAGTTCTTATCCGTGTTTTGTTGGTGTAAGTAAAACTCATCCAAGAGGATATTTTTTTAAGGTAGTGGGAAGAGCAGCTCAGTTCTTTGCTGTGTTCCTGGCTCAGCAGGACGAGTTCAGAGCCTGGAGATGTGTTGTGAGAAATAACTTGATAAATGTGTTTGAATACTGGAGGAAGGTGGATGGAGCAGAAATAGAGTCTTTTAGCTTATTTTCAAAGTAATGTAAATCCTTAATTAAGGAAATGATAGGGGTTTTTTTTTAATCAGCCTTTTAAAGAGTAAGTCTGCATGAACTGAAATAGAAAGCCATGGTAGAAAGTGTTTTTTCTTCTTTTACCAACAGCAATGTCATCATAAGATATTGCCGTGTATTTAGGCAGAAAAAAACCTCACTTGGTGTTTGAATTTATCATCATACAATTCCAGATGAGCTGCAGCATTATCGCCATGGATTGGATAATTAAAGGCTCAAAAACACCTCTTCCAGTTACTCCAGGCAATCACAACAGGGATGTAAAAACTCACCTGAAAGACTGAACCGAAATAAAATGTTGGCGCTTTCAGATCACACATTTTCTTTTGTGTAGTGTTTTGTCATACAGAGATCGAAAGTGTTAATTCTTTGTTGAGAAAAAGGTTTGGTTTCATAGTAACAGTTTAAGACTTCCAAATGGCTTGAAATGATCTGCAGAACTGAAACAAGAAAGAGGTGTCGGAGTAGATAATCAGAGGAGCATGCGGATTGTAGAAGCACCACTGCAGAACTTTTGGACCATCTCTGAAATGCTGAAAAGCTGAAGATATTTAGCACTTTTCCAGCCCACTGGGTTAGGAACGACCCCAGGAGCTCTCCTCCCCGCTGGCGCAGCTGTTTGCTTCTCCTTCCCCGCTCCCATCCTGTCCTCCTCCTTTGGGCTGTGTCATCTCTCAGTCCCTTCTGGCTCGTCCTGCGGCCGACGGGTGGGTTGTGCGCAGAACCCCCGCGCACTCGTGCTCATCACCTACATTAAGCAGTTGCTAATTGTAGTAGAATCAGGACATCAATGACGTTGGGAAATGAGGGCGCTCTGTGCCTCAGAGGCACTTCTGAAGCCACTGGAGGGTTTTTTCAGTCCATGCTTTCATGCCTTGAGATCTGCCTTTTTTTTTTATTTATTTATTTTTTTTAAACAAACAGAACCCACTGCTTATTAAACCGATTCAGGGTATTTTTGTTGTTGTGGGTCAAAGATACCACTGTGATCTGGTCCAGATGCAATGAAAGCAGTGCAAGATTTCTCTTCACAGAGCTGTTATTGTGTAAGCCAAACATAAATTAATTTCTTTAGATTATCTAGAAGATGGTAATCTGTTATTCCTAGTTAACCTGTGCCCGTTTGCCCTGCAGCTGATTTTCCATGGTTTCCATATCAAAAATGTCCAGCAGAATCAGTGCTGAGCCCCTATGACGATCAGTGACACGGGTTGTCTGAAGAGCCCTAAGAAGCCGTGCAAGAGAAGATGCTATAAAAGAGAGGAAAGAAAGATTTGGAGATTGGGCGATGTAGCACACATGGCTAATAACATGGCAAATGGAAGTGTGAGGGGTTTTCCAAGTCTGAGATTAATTCCCCCTGAAGATTTTATTCTGTGTTTTATAAAATTCTGTTATTGCCCACCTACTATTGCGAAATTCTGTAGAGAAGGTTTGGAATTGCAGAGGGTAGTGATGTCCATATGCTGTCATTCACGCTCTTAGCAATATTGATTGCTATTATTCTCAGTAATTATAATAACAGTACAGCGCCGTAGTTATTCTGGTCAACTTGTATAGTTTATTTGAACTATAAACATGGAGGCAAACAGCTTTTTAACAAGCCAAGACGATTCCTCTGTTCTCAAACCTCAAATATACTGTATAGTGCAGAATGAGTCAGCAGGAAGGATCTGCTTTCATGTTGCCTTCTCCAAGAGAGGAAGCGCAGGGGAGGAGCACAGCAGCGTCGCGTAGTTGGATTCGTTTCATGTTGAAGACAGCAGACTTCCCAGCGAGAGATTTTTAATGTATTTCAGCCATCTCCATAGGGATACTAGAATAAGAATGCGGCATAACATTTTTCCATCTGGTTTACCCAGCTGATTTGTTACCTGTTCATAATGTCCTTCTGGGCTCCTCTTCTTCATAGTATTTTATAAAGACCCCAGGGTTTTCAGGGATGGCACCTCCTGAATTCCAGCATCCAAAAAAATACAAGGAAAAGGTTTCCCCAGCTCAGTGCCTCACTGGAGATGCTAGAGAGCATTTCCTCTTAGAATACCCGTTCATTTAGAACCTGCACCCTCACTCGTATGAGGAATTAATTGGGTTTAATTGGGACGTCCACACATGAAGAATGTGGCACATCACAAACTGCTAATTAGAGAAGCTGGGATTTTCAGAAATGCCAAAGAGATTCAGGAGCGTAAGCACCAGTCCACAATTTCATAAGTATTTAAGTTAATGTCAATTCCCTGACGATATAATTACTGCATTCACCGAGATGCAGTTGCAGAAACTAATGGTTTAAAAAAAGACATGTTCTGTTCAGACACTGAGTCTTGTTTCCCTGCTCTCAGTGGAAATGGGAACAGGTTTAGGTTTCGCCGTTTCCATTAAGCAAAATCAAAAATCCTATAGGCAATTTCCTGTCATAAAAAGATCCGAGGGAGCAGATGGAGGAAGAATAATCTAATTGAGATGCATTTTCTTTTTTACTAGCTCTCTCTATTTCATTTTTAAGAGCGCACCTAAAATGTCTTCTTCCATAAAGAGATGATGTTCATTAAGTCTTAAAATAAATGGCAAGCAAAAAGCTCTTTCATAATCCAGAATGTTGGTGGTGATACCAGGCATTTCTTGTAACCTATTAACACCACGAAGAATCAAACACAAAATGCTGTGACCAGCAAAGCTCCCACCAGCCGCAGGCTCTTCCGACTCCTTCTGTCTCCGGCAACAGAAAATACAGTTGCTGAAGAGAAATGAAGGAGCTCATTCATTCCTGACAGACAGGGAAAATTTGACTAGGGGCCAAACTTTCCTCCCACAGATGAATTACAGGATTGGAGAGAGCTTACTCTTCCCCTCTCTGGTTCTGTTACATCCTTCCCAGTCTGATCGTTGGAGTGGGAAATGTGTTCAAATCTCCAGAGTCACTTATTTTGTTGATGACGAGTTGACTTCGTGATACAGATGTGTACTCAGAAGGTCTTAAGTTATGACTGCTAAGTTTAATACTTAAAATGAAACAGAGCTTTGAGGGAAGAAAGGGAAAACAGTTTATCCATTAGGCTACTTCGATTCCTCAGAAGTCTTTGTAGCCCTTCAAAATAAGGGCATGTAAACGCACTTTGGAAACAAAGGTATGGGGACAGATTAGGGAATCATAGAAGCATGGAACGGTTTGGGTTGGAAGGGACCTCAAAGCCCATCCAGTCCCACCCTCTGCCATGGGCAGGAACACCTCCCACTGGATCAGGGGCTCCGAGCCCCATCCAACCTGGCCTGGAACCCCTCCAGGGATGGGGCAGCCCCCACTGCTCTGGGCAGCCTGGGCCAGGGCCTCCCCACCTGAACAGCAAAACCTTTCTTCCTAAGATCTCAATCTCCCCTCTTTCAGCTGAAAACCATACCCTGCACTCCCTGATCCAGAGCCCCTCCCCAGCTTTCCTGCAGCCCCTTTCAGCGCTGGAAGCTGCTCTAAGGTCTCCCTGGAACCTTCTCTTCTCCAGGCTGAACAACCCCAACTCTCTCAGCCTGCCCTCTCGGGAGGTGCTCCAGCCCTTGGATCATCTTGGTGGCCTCCTCTGGTCTAGCTCTGACAGATCCATGTCCTTCCCGTGCTAATCGTTTACTACAGAGAGGAAGGGGCAGCCTGGGAGGTGAAAAAGCCTTGAGTGGATGGACCGCTGCCAGAGCTACTCTGACAGTCCATTCATAACCCCTATCTAACAAATTAGAGGAGTATTTTGGGACAGTCCTCGTCCAGCAGAATGCTCCTAAAGGGAATATTGTCTCCAGTATAATTGAGATAAAGCTCTGGGGCCCTTACCTACCCTAGAACTGGGACCTAAAATAATAACTCACCTTCCACCCACCCGCTGTACCGATTCAGAAGGATGAGCCAAAAATCCTGAACTAGGTTACGCAGCACCAGAATAAGATCCAGACATCCTAGATGTTACTGAAGTAGGTGCAATGACAAAAAAGCGATGGGATAATTTAAGCAGAGAACAAGCACCTAAGAGCATCAGATAAAAAAATTCTTAATAACATAATGACATGAATTTATGAATAATCTAATGATATGAACAGATAGAAATTAATAACTATGTGCTGGTAAAATAGTCGCTGCTGTCGATTGCAAACTGTGCTCAGTCTGTGTGTGCAGCAAAGCAGGGATATTCAGAGGAGACTGAATCCGTCCCCAAATGTCCCCAAAAGCCTGTATTTCCCTAAAGTTCTAAGAGATCTCTCGCAAAATGTTAACTATGTGTTCTCCTACACAAGAGATGATTCAGAGACACTGGCCGAGCCTCCACTCTGCTAAGTCTGCTCCTCAAAAGGCATAAAATTATCATGGAATAGCACCAGATCTGACCCTTTGCAGAGGGAGGAGAAATCACTCAGCGAACAAACCCCATTTTGCTGCCACCCAGACAGAGACTGAGTGAAGGGAACTCCGCAGGCGAACCAGCAGATAACACGCAGTCGCCTTTTAGTGACTAAAGAGAGGCCAATAGGTTATGGTAGCTTAGAAAATGCAATTTCTGGTTTCTAACTCGTTGAGTGCTTGGCCACAAAGAGGTTTTTACCTCCAGACAGCACTTTGTAGAGTACTTTAAAAGCTGGTTAACGTTTTTTCTCTATGACACAGTGAAAGCATCACGGTGTGACAGAGCATTAAAGTGTTTTGGAGTGATTTCTCTCAAAAGCACCGTTGGCTTCACCCTTGTTGAGCTGAGCCCGCCAGCCAGCAGGTGTGGCTGTGGTGCCTTTGGAAACCCATCGGTCCAGAGGCTGAATCAGGGCTGAGATGGCACCAGAGGGATATCACCACTCTACTCACTGCTGCCAAGGACAGAGTGATGCTTCCTGTTTGCCTTGGAAATCCCAGGGTAACTGTAAACACGAGTGATAGGTACGGGTGTCTCTTATGTAGACATTTACATCAGTATTTTTTGCTGCAAAGGACTTGGAACGATCGGTTTGTCCTTTGCTGACAATCTCCATTTTTAATGTATACGGTTGGCGTTATCCTTGGAAACACTCACAGGGTATTTTGTTCTTGGAGATGTTAAATAACACTTGCTTTAGAGGTTGGTATATATTATTAAGAGAAAATATTCTTTAATACAACTTAAAAGATCACTTTTTGCTCTGAGATTCTTATCAGAACCTAAAGCCAAAGTCTGACAAGAAACAAAATTAAATTCTCCTTCCAAGTGCAGAGGGAATAACGAAGATGTAAAACTACCAAAAGATGAGAAGAGCTGGTTTTAATGCCTATGAGGATGGTCCAGGATTTGGGAAGGAGAACCACTTTCCTTAAAATATTTCTCGCTGCATACAGTTGTTGTAATTACAACCCCCTGGGTCTGGATCCGATGTGTTGCCATGGGGCTGAGCCTCATCAGCACCACTGCCCTGGAAAACTGAACAGTGATTTTAAGGGAGAATTTCCAAAAATGAAATAGAACACAGTTTGCAGATTTTTCATCTGCTGTCTTGTATTTTAGATCAGACCTCAATGCAGTGTTTCATCCGTACTGAGCAGAACAATCGAGCACGTATTCAGCCTTGGATTGAAGCACACACTTACTCGCTTCGTGGCGGGACGGGGCTGCAGGTCTGACCCCGCTGCTGAGCTCGAGGCTGCACAGCTGGAGCTGCACCAAGTGCAGGGGGAAAGGGCTGATGGTGTTGATACTCTCCTACTTCTCTTCTCTACTGGTGTTCCTTTTTTATAGGTGGTTTTAAACACCAGCATCAAACACTCCTTCACTTGTAAAAGGATCTGCCAGCACTGGAATATGGGATGTGCTCTGGGGGTCTGGGCATTATTACGAACCGTTTCTCTTGATCATCTGCTGTTTTATTCCAGGAATGTTAGGAAAATGCTGGACTGAGTGTTCCAGCTGATGTTTTGTCGTGGTTTCCAAAAATAAAAGAAAGTAAATGAAAATTGTACGAAACCAGTGATGATTGTGGAGTCAGCAACTGCCGGGTTGAGTTACTCTGGAATAACAGTCAGTAAAAAAACAACAAAACTTGGCTTTCAGAAATTTCCTGAAATGGAGCAGCCAACGGGATTATTTTTAGTTCAAGTTTTAATGTTTTATCATTTCAAGGAAAAAAAGTTGCCAGATGGCAAACATGAAGTTTAAACAAAAGGTATTTTCTTTATGTGCTAAACTTTAAGCAACAGATTTTTACGGGCTACGTTTCCTCTGCTACCTCTGTTTCTTAAGTTTTGCAGCCTCAGCGTCATTAGCAAAAATAAAGGTAATCTGAAAAAGTAAGAAGACACATTTCAGCCAACAACTGCTTTTGTTGAACTTCGTAGTGGTGTGAGGAGATGCGACAGATAGTGGTCCAGCATTGCCCTGGAAATCCCTTTTCTCCTAACCAGGCTGTAGCTTGGCGAGCAGGAGGACAGGTATGAAGGATTTAAAAATACTGATTTCATATTTTTATTATTCAATACCTTGTATTTGAATATTCACTGTGAAATTACCTATTTAGACTTCATAGAGTCTAATTTTGTATCTGTTTATTCTCTATAATTAAAAACCGTATTTAGCTTTGGCTGCAGCCGTTTATCCCAACAACGAAACATGTTCCGTCTTAAACTTTATTTCAAAATTGCTTCAAAACAAACATTCCCTCCAGCTTGGTGAATGTTTCTTTTGGCAGCAGCACTGCCTTACGCAGCCCAAAGTCCTCTTGTTTGTTTCCAGCCCCATATCTTTCCCGCAGCTCTGCTGGGGTAATTGCACGTGGGGTTGTGCAGTGAACCTGGTCAAGGACTTGATCTGCACTAAAATAAACTCACCAAAGAGGGTTATTTTGAACTTGGATCCCTTCGCTGCATGACGGCCAGTGAGACAGCAGCCTGGGAAGGGAGGAGGAGCAGGGCAAAGAGGGGCTGCTTCACCCAGGATGTGGAACGGCAGCCTCGGCTTCACAAACTGAACTCCCCCTACAAAGACTTTGGTCTGTTCAGTATCTAATGAAAAAATAATAATAATAATAAAAAAGTAATTGCATAGTCATGTTTTAATTAAGTTTCTCCAATATCCATGTCTAAATTGACTGAGTGTACTATCAATTAATGCTACAGGGATTAGAAAACATAGATAACGTACGAGGAACCTGCATGATAATGTAGGATTAGGGAAAACAGGCAAACATCCATTTCTGGGAGGAAAATCTCCTTAGAGAACATAAATTACACACAAAAAAAACCTAGCAGAAAATTAATAGATATTTTACAGTTATCTTGCTGTTTTCTGTTGCCAGGCCTGATGGGTGATGGGTCTACAGAAAGGTCACAGAATCCCTAGGTTGGAAAAGACTTTAGAGATCAAGTCCAGCTGTCCCTGTCCACTGCTAAACCAGATCCCTGAGCACCTCACCTGCCCGTCTTTTAAACACCTCCAGGGATGGGGACACAACCACCTCCCTGGGCAGCTGTTCCAGTGCCTGAGAACTGTTTCAGTGAAAAAGCTTTTCCTAATGTTCAATCTGAACCTGCCCTGGCGCAGCTTGAGGCCATTCCCTCGCATCCTATCACTTGGGTGAAGACAACAACACCCAAAAGACGAACATTACTCATTAAGAGCCAAGTAACTACAGCGGGATTCAACGGAGCAGGCAGCATCCTCGATTGGTGGCATCAACTGGGTGTGAACTGAGGATACGTTACCCACAGAGGCACTAAAGGAAACTGGAACCAGAAAAATACCTGATGGAGGTGAGCTAAACTGCTGCTCCAAGCTTTAATCGAAACTGATATTTTGGGTTACATGGAAATGGTGTTATTGGGGCTATAGGGAAAGTGTCACTGGAGCTCTCTTGTCCATCCTGTATACTTTGACGGAAGCAATGTCTGCCCGGTCATCACATTATCTGGAATTGCAAGGGATCTGTGAAACATCTGAAGAATCTCGCTGAGCAGCAAAGCAAATACAATAAGGAAACCAGAAAAGCTTATGAGCAGTGACTTCTAGAAGCCTTTGTTTATTGTAGGAATTAGGAAGCAAATTCCAATTCTTACTGTGATAACTTCTCCTCTTTACTGTCACATAGTTAACATTTCTCACCAGTTTTCCTCTATTGTCTTTCCCAGGTGGTCACTGACGTTGCTAGGAAGGAAAAAACGTACAGACAGCCCAAGCGAGATAGCAGGATGCGGTGGAAAGCTATGAAAAGCCTGGAATGTTAAAAATAAAGAGCTCTGTGCTTATGTTTTAAATAAATATTTCTTTTATTTTATGGTAACTACTTAAGTGCAGCAATTACGATCTAAAATCTTGAAATATAAATAGCATTTTGGATAACATTTCATGGCAACAAAAAGTCACATCATTGAGATTAGGACGGTTCGGGTACATCTTAATTTCTTTCTATTCAATCTTGCATTGTTTATTAAACTTAAGCATCAGGATAGCGCACTCCTTCTGATTTTGCTCTCTGGCCTGTGGTTTGCTGGCAGCCCGTTTACGCAGGAGCGACGCCCCTGCCGTGGCAGGATTGATAAAGCATCAACTGACAGATATTAACTGTAAGAGCTGCTTTTATGGGGTATCACGTGTGGATGTGAAAAAAGCCGTGCTGGCCCTCTGGAGGAAGCAGATTTACTGTAGATAAGCCTTTAACAACATCACAGGGTGTAACCGGCACTTTGGAATGCTTCATAAATTTGTATTTTTACAGTGCCTACCCTATACATTTCATCCTTACCAACACTAGGCTGGTACAGCTCCACGTCCTGCTCTCAAATACTGGGACAATTAGAAGAGATTACATTGAGATTTAGATGCCAGGCTATTTTTGAAATCTCTTCCTCTCCTAATGCGTTTCCCCATATAATCCTATCTAAAAATTTATTTTGAGGGCTCAGGGTAAGTAGGCAACCGGGGGCTTAAAGTCACTGAATCCAGAAAAAGCTTACATTGGTGAGGGGTGAGAGGCAGAGCTCAGAAAAGCAGATTTCATTCACTGCATCCCAGCTCAGGAGATGGAAGAGCGTAACTTGATGATCCCAGAAAGGAAAACATTACCTACGCGGCTCAAAACAAACAGCGTGACAGGGAGACAGAGCTAACAAATCATCCAAGAATAAACAGTGAAGTATTTTCCATTTAAAGTGGCCAAGCGGTTCTGACACGAGCCTAGAAGATATCTGGATCGTGTTCCTTCCTTGCTGTGCTGAGATGGTTTGGGGTAAATAACCTCATTGCTGAAGGCTACAGATTCCTCCTCTGTGAAGTGGTATTAGTTTTGCAGAGCCTGCTGAGAGCTACTGGTAGAAAACACTGTGCTAGAGTTGGCATTAAAATTTTATCTTTTCCCTGTTAAAAAAAAAGGTATTTGAATTCTTTCAGAAATATGCTCAGATAGAAACAATTCCCAGGTGTTAGAAGGGTGGACGGAGAAGACCAGACAATCAGGTCTGCTGTTAGATCTTTTGCCCCTGGGAAATCAGTAATATTTGTCTGTACGCTGTGTGCCTCCTGCTGCTCTGCACAGTCAGCAAATGTAACACCACTCAAAGAGGAAATCCTAACCCAAGCAGGACCTCCTTGCAGGAAGAAAACTGAAAATAAAAACGTCTTCCTGTGAGTAATAGGGAAATAACTACTCAATTCAGAAGCACCTGCTGTACTTTGTGATGCAGCTGAAGGCACGGCCAGATCACAGCACCACCAGCGAGAGGATCTACAGTCACAGCATCCATTCAGCTTAAACAGTTCCACTCTTTGCCATCTGCTTCTGTTTGCTTTTAATGATTTTCTGGAGAGGAATAAATATTCAAATTATCAAGTGTCCTATTGCGTATATGGAGAAATGTTTAAGAACCATTTAAACTTTCTGTGGTAGGTGTGCTCGTCCGCTGAACGGCAGAAATGTATTTTCCAAGTGAAAAGTCTGATTTTCACAGGCTGCGTTACACCAAAAAGTACTTTACTTACATCAAGCGTTATTTTGAGGTGTTGCAAACAGATCTCCTTTCTTGTTGGTTGTGGGGTGTTTGATGGTAAAAGCTGTGCTTCTTAAACCTCTGTGCAACACTGTTCTTCAGATTTAACAGAGAAAACGTTGCACCAGCTGTTGAAACAAAATAGTTATTTTCCTCGTGTAAGTATTTTGGACTCATTGGTTAATTCTTTCCTTTGTTCTCTGCATAGAAATCTTACGCAGTCTGTGATGAGACAAAATTACATCAGATATACAAACATCCTCTTAAAATTCCGAACTCGAATCTCCCCTTGAGTCACTTGAATACAACCGCTAATTATCCCATAGAATGGATTTTGCTGCAGTTTGAAGAGCGTGTGGTGCCAAAGGAGAAACCGTGCCGTAACACCGTAGGCTTTACTTCAACCGTGGGAATGTTTCTCCAAAGCAGAAGTCCCCACCTCTTTAAAGGGAGGTGGGATAAGCTAATGGTTAAAGCAGAGAATCAGCCAGTGCAGGACACATTCCTCTGCTGAGAGCTTATAGAGGGAATAAAGGGAAAGTTTTCCTTCCTTGGCAAAGAGAAACAGGGAAAAGGGAGTGATACATCGCGTCTCATGCAGCACTAGGTGAACACTTAAGCACCAGGTATCAGGTTCCCTGACAAAACCCATTGCCATTAAAGCAATGTTCTGCTTTGTCCTGAGAGAGGTGGGATGTCATAGAATCATACAACCATAGAATCATAGATTAGTTTGGGTTGGAAGGGACCTTAAAGATCATCCAGTTCCACCCCCTGCCATGGGCAGGGACACCTCCCACTGGATCAGGTGCCCAAGGCCCATCCAACCTGGCCTGGAACCCCTCCAGGGATGGGGCAGCCACAGCTTCCCTGGGCAGCCTGGGCCAGGGCCTCCTCACTCTCATGGTGAAGAAATTCCTCCTTATATCCAGTCTAAATCTGCCCCTCTCCAGTTTATACCCATTGCCCCTCATCCTTTCCCCACAAGCCTTTGTGAACAGTCTCCCTCCAGCTTTCTTGTAGCCCCTTCAGGCACTGGAAAATCACTATAAGATCACCTCGCAGCCTTCTCCTCTCCAGGCTGAACAACTCCAACTCTCCCAGCCTGTCCTCTAACAGGAGGTGCTCCAGCCCTTGGATCATCCTTGTAGCTTACTCTGGACCCGTTCCAACAGCTCCATCTCCTTCTTATGTTGAGGATTCCAGAACTGGACACAATACTCCAGATGAGAGGATGTTCTGAACTACAAACCATCCTGGTTTTCATTTCCATGCACTAAAAACCTGACATCTCAGCGAGCAATAAATACGTGCAGTTAATCAATGTGCTATTCTTTCATTAAGTCCTAGAAGCAAATGCAGCACTACTGAAGACGGAAACAATTTTGTTGCTACCACTGGAGTTGACCACACTTGAGCTGGAATGAAACATAAATACCTATATAATCCCCTATGACCTCTCAATTATTCCCACGCAGCGTAACAGTGAGTTCACAGATGACGCTGAAGGGAAGCGTAATTTAAACTTTCTACGGTAGGTGTGCTTGTCCTTTTGACTTTCTTACTCAGTGGTCACTGAGACGAGTTAATCTGTAGTGCATTTTAGCTGGAGCCGGGGTTGCAGCAGAGACATTTGGGCTCATTGTGAGTCTTTGTGTTCTTTCTAGGACTGCTTTCCATAATGATTTCATCCCTATCCCAGTGTCTGATGATTAGAGGAATAGCCTTTGTACGCAGAAGACAATATATTGGTTGGAGCTGCGTGGGACACGAGTATTATGTATCTACAGCTGGAGCTTGATGGAGTAACAAATCACCAGGACAACACGTGTCCTGTAACTTTCCATGGATAAAAACCATTTCAGTAATAAAACATGGGATTCCCAAAATGCAGCTTAGACAAGTTTCACTCAAATATTTACAGTTAACTGTAAATATTTTCTGAGATTTAGGAAAACGTAGCAGTGCCCTTCGCTGCTCATAAAATTCATGCCTTTACTTTTGGATTTTCTTTATCTGTCTTAACTACAGTTACTCAAACTTCTGACTCAACGGAAGTGAGAAGGTTTGTTCTCTGAACCTTTGGAATCAGTTGCCACCTGAAGAGAAGCATCTTGATTCCTGGAACTGGCAAAGCATCCATTGATTTTTACCAGTATCACTGTTCGGTGTGGATTGTCTGCCTTAACTCTGCCTCTGAAGTCACGTCGGACCCATCCCCTCTTGTCACATCATTCTTAATCCAAGACCAGCTAGCTTGTGCTTGTTAATAATAATTGGTTTCTAAACATGCAGTCAGATGACATTGTCCCTCTTCAGTGTTGCATAAAATCCGCGGATGTATAGTCGAAAAAAGGTTCACTGTAGGGTGGTATGTGAAATATATTGGCATGAAGAAACACCCTTTTTTAACCGGGTTTGTCATATGATTGGTATTTGGCAGAGAGTCACAGCATGACTCAGTGAAATCTTTTAACAGTGAAGCTTCTCATATAGTAAACATTCCCAAGCACTAGGCTCTATAGTTTCATTTCACTGAAGTAAAATCCCATTATATTAAATTATAACGTGGAGACATTCTCTATGTTAATTTAATGGATGCGGCTCTTCAAGTTCTCACCACCTGTTCCACCCTTTAATTACAAAACCAAAAAAGTACAATTCACAATCCCATCATAAAAAATGGGGACTAGAAGTGATTTGGATGCACAGGAACGTATTATACACAGACAAGAAATCCAGAAAGGGCCTTTTTACGGGGGCATGTAGCAATAGGACAAGGGGTAACGGCTTTGCTGGCAGCACCCCTACTTTAAAAATGTGTATTGGCAGTTTCAAGGGGATAAATGTTAGTCCTTCCTCACCCAGAAATGTTATTGTCTGGTGCTGTGATTCTTTCTAAGCAGCTATAGCTGCTTTTCAGGATACCTGAAATTACCTTTATGCCCACAAGCCACTGACTACTGCACAATCTTTTGGGGCAAAAGAGGGCACAGGGATGCGATAAGTGAAAATTCACATTATAGATACTCTTTGTCAGTATTTTTTAGAGTGGTTACCTTTTATCCTCTTTAAAAAAAAACATATAGCTTTTTTCCTCTTAGGTGTATGTAGAAACCATTTACATTTAAAATAGATGAACAAAATGCAAGTATTTGCATTCTGCGACACTGCCCAGAAGCTTTTTCATTCACAGGCACAAGAAAACGAGTTTGTTCACGTAATAGTTATGACTTTTCTGTTTCTTTCTACTTTGAAGAAAGCATATTTCAGTTTAAAAAATCTGCTCGTATAACTAGCAAAATCCTTAGTAGCTGCAACACTTCACAGAAGGGGAAGTGGGAGTTGAAATGGCCCTGAAAATCCTTAACAGATACAAGAGACACCTCCTGTCTCCTGATCTGCTCACCAGCCCATGGTGCCTCCTGCTATGCTGGTTTCATAGCATAGAGTAAGAGCAAGAGTTTTCTTGAACACAGAACTGTATTAAATAGCCACATAAAACCAGAAGAACTTGTTTTGGAAGGAGCCAGCCCTATCTCAAGGCTACTGTAATGCACACACCTTTATTGTGGAAATTCTTTCACTTGGTAGATTATCTACACATGAGTAATTCTTGATAGATTCTGGTACATTTGGCTGAATGTCTCCAGCTGGACACTGTCAAAAGTACCAACTAAATCAATAAAGGGTCTGGGGCTACTAGAAGAATGAATATGAATGTTTTTCCGCTGTAATAGATACCATTTTTAAGGAAAGTGCAACTACAGTCAAGGCAGAGAGGGCAATTTATGGAAAGGTACATTGAGGGACTTCATCTAGAAACAGCGGCAACACAAGGGGAGGTTTAACATTTAGGCTGTTGAGACTGATTTGTACCACAGCTTCTGTGCCCCAGAAGCTGCTGTTCCTGAAAGAAACATTCTTCTGAGGATGTCCAGTGAGATTTTTGTAAGCTTGTTTTTGCTAATAAAACGTGAATCGAAATTACACTTGCTGTGCAGTGTCTCAAAGCACTGGGACAGTGATTCCATGATGGAGAGCCTTCCTTGGGAAGATGGGCAAGCGTCTCCCTCTTCTTCAGCATGACCGAGACCAGCCGCTGTTGGGACAGACCCTGCCTCACCTCTCCACGCAGTCAGTCCTGTAATAAATATACATCCATTATGGAACTGAAAAATTCTTATTGCTCGAGTTAATGACAGTTTTCCGAAACCAGTTCTTCTCTCTGATAATACACCTGATATCATGATTTAATTATGGAGTAATTATTCCTCCAATGAAAACACCACTCATCATTTCATGAATCTTTTCAGTTTGTAATCTGAGGAGGAAAAGCACACTGGAGAAGTGTACAAATTAACATTATGCTTGTACTAGATATGTACTCCTGAGAGTAAATCTCTGTATATCACAGCAGAAAGCAAGGTTAGTGTGAACTCCTGGCTTTCAACACATATGGACTGACAGCTTTGAGATGCACTTAGTACCTATGTGTGAAATTCAACCAGTTACTCAGCCAACACAGCTCAAGTTCAGCGTGTAGTGTTTAGGATTTGATGGTTTGGGCTTCCAACGGCTGAGGGTGTGTAGCGTATGAATGACAGACATGCAACACAATACAGTGGACGTGCATGGTGGGGCTAACACGTGGAGCATTTTACTTGGATAGTGAACACACTCAGCAGTCACCAGTAATTCTATTTCCATCAAAAAAGAAGTTAGACATTCTGTCAGTAAGATCCCAGCCTCAGCTGAAGTGCCAAGATGTTTTGGCATTACCACCTCCCAGTGAGATGAACAGGTCACCCTTCGTGGCCATTTCTTGCTCTTTTGCCAAATGTGAGATGTTTATTAGTCAATTTTATAACAGTGTCTTATTTATTTATTTTAATGATATTTATCTTATACACAAATTCAGGGAGAAAAGCTTTTCCATTTAGAATGGTGTTTCAAGAGCTTATGAGGTGTTGTGGATCACTTGGTTAAATCCAATTCAGTGAGGCTGAAAAAGGGGGAAGAAAGGAAACCACGCACAGGAAAAGGGATAGAGGAGAAGAATAGCAATCAGGAAGAACAATGCTAGTGTTGATGGAAAACAGACATCGATCAAGGAGGGAGGCCACAGCATACAATGACACAGGAGACGACAAAATAACACTTTATTGTTCAAATGGAAGAAATCAGGGTTTGTTGTTACTGTGATCACCGGCAGAGGTGGGGAGTTTGTTACAGCTGATAGGAGGTATCTAATGTTCTCAGGATTGACCACAGCCTCGTCCCAACCATTGTTCAGCCTTCCCACGTCACATGAGTGATGGAGATGATGAGGCAAGGTGACCCATCTTAGGGCTGGAAGGGTAAATATCCTTAGCTAGTAAAACCAGAGACAGTGCTTTGCCTATGAGCACAGTGTTACTAATGAGGAAGCTCAGGTTTATCAAGTGCAGCTCCATCCACCTGAGGATATTCTATTTCCAAGTAATTTACTATTGTTATTTCATTTTGCATGCTTATATATTTACTGTTATTACACTCACAAATATTTCGACTGTCACGGTGTTGGCATGAGTAGTAGTTTCTGCTTGGGCAATGCAGGATTACCACAGATGCCCATGCTCAGGACTGAGACGTGCTCACAACACGTGGCTTGATAATGCCAAACCTGTGCCAGTCCATGCTTTTTTATTTTCATTAATATCTTCATTTTCATGAATATTAAACTGGGTCTCAAACTTTCCTTGGAACAGCCTCTTCTTTTTTATCTGGGCTCTGTATAACCCAGCTAGAGCACTGCAAATAATTTCAGGTTGCTACAGCATGTTCTTCCACTCCACCCTTAAAATAAGGCTTTTGGTGAGAACACTGTTATGTAAGGCTGGAAATGAGATTTGGAACAATAATTATTATCCAACTTGCCACCTATTTTTAATACCTAAGATGGAAGGCACTGAAATTCTGAATGATAATATTCAAAGAGCAAACCACAGCAGTGAATTCACCTTTTACAATGAAATCTGATTCAGTGTGGGTTAAAAATAAAGTCGGGTTATTAGTTGTAACTAGCTATTACTAATAATATACTTGTTAACTACAGCGAAAAGAAATCATGATCTAAGAATAAGCGTGTCCATGCAGTGAGTATATCATGGTTCTCCTTTGTCCTTTAGCACATACACAAATAGATTTCAAAAGAAATTTTCCCTCCCCAGCCTCTCTATTCAGAGGAAGCATTCAAGCAGCAGCCAGGACACAGCACAGCTTGGAACTGAGCTTGAGAGCTCAGGCGGAGCCGGAGGGTAAGGTAGCACTTTAACCAAGGCATCTTTAGCAGGTTGTTTCTACCTATTTTCTCATGCAAGGCATCTTTGACATTTCCTAAGCAACACGGATTTTATAGTAACACGCTTCTAGAAGTCACGGGTACTCCCCAACTGCATTCATGCTTCCTCCACTATAAGATACAGGCAGTGCTGTGAAGAAAACATACATTTACCTGGCAGGAGAGTGAGGGAAGAATACCTCACATTTTATTGCTGCAAACCTGTTTTGCAGTCTTTCTATAGCTTAACTCTCTAGTTGCTTGGCCCAGGTGAAGGTCATTATGACAATAACTGCGAAGTAGTGTTGACTGAACAGTAAATATCTGGGGGGGGGGAGCAAAGCAATGGCTATTACATGCAGAGACTCTCATTCATTCACTCAAAGAAATAGGCTACAGAATGGCTAAGTGTTGCTTGGCTTAACTGTAACAGGATCTCCAGCACAAGACAAGAAAGAGAGGCACAGATCACAGTCCTATTTCTTGGCTGAAGGTGCACTGTCCTTCTCCGTTGTGTCAGCACTTTGCAAGGGCACAGTTATGGAACAGAAATATTATGACAAGCAAGGGCAAAAAGTCTCAGAAAGCTTAGGCTTAATAACCTTAAGTCTGCAGGTACGGCACTGGGTCCTTCTGGATTTATGGGCATTTAGCAGGATTGCGGTCTTGTTCCGAGCAAAACGATGCTCATTATGGCCCTGAAGCCTCTCCAGGTACATTAGCCAGCTGCCTTCTTTTGGATCCGTTATTGTGTTTTGCCCTAAGTCTCTGCACCTAGGTGAGGAAAGAAAATACATCCTGCAGAGGTTTTAGCCCTAATTCAGCCCTGTAATAAGATGCTGCAACTTGAAAGAAACACCTCTTAAGTCCTACCTTTTTCAGATTCCTAAAGCCAGCCATCTCGAAGCCAGAAAGAGTCGTTTGTCCATATAGTGCTGGCACGAAAAGAAAATATATGCATCTATCCCATGCCTAATCCAGGAAACATTATGTAGGAATTGTCAGTATGAGGCATGTGGGGGGTACAAAGTTTGTGTGATTTATTAAAAAAAACCCTTGGATCATATTATATTCATGACAACTGCTTGTATGAATTAATGTGTTGTGTGCTTAGATGTATCTTATGGAGAAGCCTGGACAACAGGAAAGCTTTTCCAAAGAAAAGTGCTTGTAACTATGCAATTGGCAAGCCTAAAGCCTCCTTGCACAAACTTAGTGGGGCATTTCACAGGTGCGTGTTTAAAAGGAAGGAAGGAAATATGGTTGGGCTTGATGATCCTGGTGGTCTTTTCCAATCTAGTGATTCTGTGATTCTGTGAATTTAAGCATGTGCCCAAGTATCTACTGAATTGAGGTCTCTACTCTTGGCCACTCAGTAAAGTTTACTATCTGTTCCCTCAATGGGGCTGAAATCCTGTATTTGTCTATCTGACTTCAACAGTGGCAGTTTGTCCTGGCCGTGGTAGCATTTGTCAAGTGCCATACAGATTAAAGACGTTAGATGATAGGTGGCATTTTCAGAGTTGAGGAGGCACTGAGGAGGCACTGAGGAGTACACAGTGATGTACCTGCTTCCCACAGCTCCTGCCCAGGCAGCCAGGAGACAGTGCCAGGCTGGACGCACGAGCCGAGAGCAGTGTGCGGTGCCACTCTTGTGGGGAGAGTGGAGGACACAGAATACTAAACCCCTACCATCTGCGAATGAGCGCTCTTTTACTACCTTTTTTTTTTTTTAAAGATTCTAGATTATGAAATATCGATATCCATATTGATTTGAAAAATGTGATTTTCACAGTTACCGTGTAACTTCTTTCAATAAGACCATACACTTCCTGCTTTCTCTACAACAACAAAGCAAACTATGACAAGCAAATTTCAAGTAATGTGTTCTGTGGTATGGACGATGATTAATAACTAGATTCCACCCTTTACACCATTTAATTGAACTTTAAAAGTGAGCAGGCCTGTGTTGATAATGGTGTTACTGATGTCACTGATTTTGTCACGCACTATCTAGACTCCGGAATGAGTCAAATATACACAAATAATACTTGTTGCTGCTGATGTAACACAAATATCCAACGTAAATAGCTTCTCTTTTGGTTCCCATCTTTTGCAATTGTCCTGCTAAAGATGACTAGATTTACCTGACTTAATGGGACTATTAAGACACAGAACATATAATATGTCATTGTAGTAACTGTCCAGCATCCAAATATGCCAGAGATTACATTATATATACTTCTAACTTCATCTGATCAGCAAAAGTCCCTTTCCCCACAGAAACAGTTGACTTCTTCACTGAAGTACCAAATAGTGTCTATACTCTTCGCTTACAAAAAAATGTATTAAAGAAGGCAATCCTACATCAAAAGGTGGCAACCCATTACTGCAATATTGTATAGCCTTTTAATTCTGCATTTAATATTGAAACACCATAGCAACAGACACCTCAGACATGCTTTGACACATAACTTAGAATCAGTAAAATATTCAGAGAGAGATAAGTGTGAAGAAAACTAATTTACGTGCTCCTCACTCTACAATGCTTAATCAGCACTACATTCACATAGCTGTATGATGCCTGGCAATATAAATCTGCATAGTTTAAACACTGCCTGGTATATCTCATACTACAATGGAAATGTTGGTGTTACAACAGGAATGGATAAGATGATTGCTGTTGATAACACACACATCAAGGAGTTTGAGATTCATTTCAGTCCGTTGCAGAATTAGTTGGCACTCTAGGTGGTTTTGCAAAAAAGCTGAATAACCTACCAACTCCATGTGTGTAAACATAGGTGCAGCCAGCTTGAACAGTTAACCTTTTTAAGGAATGCCCTGCTTAGCATGCACTTGTCACCAACTCAAGTGCCAGGATCATGCACAGCAGCGCGGACTAACCCTGACTCATCACAGCAGCCACACCCAGGCCATCTCCTTGGTTACAAACCACACATATACAAACAAGCCTGGCACAAATTCACATACTAAATATGAAATAGTATTACTGCCATCTCACAATTCACAGTTTAATCTTACTGTATATCTGAAGTGCTGACAAACTCCTAACTGATGCAATATGGCAGGTATTCTTTCATTATTTCACTCTCCTTTGAAGGGTCTGATAACTATCTAAGAAAGAAGAGAAAAGAAACCGTGATTCTCTAACCTACCGACTATGCCTCTCAAGTAGGAGGGAGGAATGAAGATCTGACTTATGATCCACACGCAGACTATTCAAAACAATATGAAGCTAAAATACAGAGTTAATGCTTGGGATGGAGATGGAAATAAAAATTTTCCTTTTCTGTGAGTATCCAGATAACTGAATCCTGAATTTCTTGTGCAGAGTCTGGACTTCTTTCCCAGTCAATGGCAGGGCTTCAGCTGCAAGCAAGGAGTGCTGAATCACCTGTCCTTTCCAAAGTGGCAGTCAAGAGCTGTGGCTGAGTCTTTTCAAACAAAAAGGGGTAAGCACTTCAACCAGGTGCTCCTGTGAATCAGCAGTGGGTTTGGGAACCACCACAACTGCTCTGAAGACAGCAGCGATTGTTATTGCCCTCTGTAAGGAGCCCTGTCTAATCCACTGTGCCTTCCCCATACCTATCAGCTAAATCACCACAGGACTTTGGTTGTAGTTTCATAAGCAAACAAGCCAGGTTAGTAGTTTCCTGCTGCTGAGAAGGTTTTATTTCTCCTCTCTCACTCCATCTTTTCTATTCCAGAAACATAGACGGCAGTGGGCAATGCCCATAAAGAAGTGGACAATGGTACAAATTCAGCAAAGAACACTTTTTCAACTAAAGCAGGTTTTTTTGAACACTCATTTTTGCTGGCAACAGAGAGGGAACAATGTTGAGAGGAGACTGCCAGCACTGCTCTCCTCCTGTCAGCCTAAAGTGACCATGACCATCATCTGAGAACACCTTGTTCTGGATTACAGTTAGACTCTGGCAAAGTGTTGAAGCACTCATATCTCTTGACACTGAGGCACGGCATAGCAAAACTGTAGGTTCAGATTTTTCCAAATATTGTGGAAAATAAGTAAAATATAACAGTAATCAGTTAATTTTTTTTGTAGACTGAAGCATAATTACATGTAAAATTGATACCATTAGAGTTCAAAGATGTAATCTACTTGAGTTTCACCAAGAATTTCACTATCTGTATGGAAAACAGAGCTAAATGTGGTCTTAAAACATCTGACTATGCCAGAAAGTCAACTGTTATTAAAGCAAATAAACTCTTGCTCAGCAAGTTACGCATGGGATGTTACTATTTCATGTTCTTTGCATTAATTTGTTAAAGATCATTTTGGGAGTTTTAAGGAAGATAGCTACAAAGCAAATTCTTGAACACTATCATTTAATGAATAACAATTTTCCTTCTACAACTTTAAGCACAAAACTAAGAAATCTATAGTGCAAAGATACTCTGGAGGAAAAACAAAACACCTGAGTCAGGTCATTCAAACAAACTGATGTCTACCAGGAAAGTATGACACCAAGAAACCGAGACTGACCTATAAAAGCAAACATTATTTTCCCCTTGCTCACTGTTTCATTGTTAATCCACTTCAATAGTAGGCAAAGCATTCAGCACTTTAGACACTGTAGGCAAACCCTGACGGAGACAAATAACACCTATTAAGTAGGGAAAGCCCTTGTTGATTTGATAATTTGAACAGGGTACATTTTGTCTGAATTTTGACCCATTTATTTGAAAGACTATTATTTTTAAATTGATTCAATGTCTTTTGGAAGTACATTAAGGGAAATATTGCATTGACAAATACTTCTATAGCATACAAACTGCAATAAAATACATAACCCATTACACATCACAGATGCATGTTTCTTTCATTCCTTTTGTGTCTTATTTATGTCCTTATTTCTTTTATTCATCTCTACCTTACTGACATCTTTTCCTTTAGGGAGAAAGCCAGTGCCTGAGTATACTGGGGTAGCTGAGGTCCAGCATGATTTTCCTGTACTTTGCTGAAAGCTTATGCTGCACCTCAATTATTCCTCTTAGGAGGTCATAATAAACCCAGATTTTCCAAGAACTCCTACAGTATAAATTGTTTTAAAGAACAGAAATGCAACACAGCCTTTCTAACTTGACCACTACATGGTGGTGAAAGTCAGATAACATTTAATGCATGTTTGAGCTGAAAAGATTTCATAGAATCATAGAATTATGTGCTTAAAGCCCATCCAGTTCCAACCACCTCCCACGGGATCAGGTTGCTCAAAGTCCCATCCAACCTGGCGTTGAATGCCTCCAGGGATGGGGCAGACACAACTTCTCTGGGCAACCCATGCCAGTGCTTCATTTATTCCTAAGCATCTAACAGCAAATTCCTTCCACTGCCTCATTCCCAGAGGGACCACACAATGGTGCCCAGGACTGGGAAACCTACCATACAAAGCAAAGCTGAAAGAATTGGGTTTGTTCAGCCTTGATAGGAGAAGGCTCAGATGAGGCCTTATTCCCATATACCAGGTACATAACGGGTGCCCACCAAGAGGACGGAGACTCCCTTTTCACAAGGAGTCATATGGGAAAGACCAGGAATAACAGGTATAAGTTGCTGCTGGAGAGATTCTGATTGGATTCCAGGAGAACATTTTTCACCATGACAACAGTTAAACATTGGAATAAACTCCCCAAGGAAGTGGTAGATTCCTCCACAAGCGACACTTTTAGAGCTCAGCTTGATGGGGTGCGGGACTATCTCCACACTGGTGCTGCTCCACCTCGAGCACTGGGTGCAGTTTGGGGTGTATAAAAAGGCTATTAAGCTACTGGAGAGCATCCAGAGTGGGGCACAAAGTTGGTGAAGGGTCTAGAGGGGAAGCCCTGTGTGGATCAGCTGAAGTCCCTTGGCCTGTTCAGCCTGGAGGAGACTAACAGGAGACCTCATTGTAGGTCACTGCTTCCTCACAGGGGAAGGAGGAGCAGCAGGGCTGGTTTCCTCTCTTGGGACCAGAGGAAACGGCAGGAAGATGCTCCAGGAGAGCCTTAGGTCGGACATTAGGAAAAGATTCTTCACCCAGAGGGTGGTGGAGCCCTGGAGCAGCCCCCAGGGGAGCAGTCACGGCGCCAAGCCTGACAATGTGGTTGGACTCGATGATTTCCAACCTGGTGATTCTATGATTCTGTTCTGTGGTGATTCTAATATTCCAGCAGCGTGTGGACAGGCAGATGGTGTGAGTGTTGGGGTGTCCTGCGCAGGGACAGGAGCTGGACTCGATGACCCTTTTGGGCCCCAACTCAGGGCATTCTGATTTAAACTACAAATCACCCAAAAAGGTTGGACCAGGTGATCCTAGAGGTCTCTTCCAACCTGACATTCTGAGAGTCTATGATTCTACGATCGGGGCGATCACACACCCCCCCCACTTCAACCCCCGCCCCCTCCCTCCACAATGGCACACGCACCGCTCTCACTCAGCCCTGCCCAGCGCTCCCCACACTGCGCATGCGCAACCCCCCCTCCCGCCACCCGGGCCATATGCGCAAGCGCGGTCCCGCCCAGACACTGCGCATGCGCTGTTGCCTCCCGTAGCGCTTCCCTCCCCCCCGCCGTGGAAGCCGAGGCGGTGACGTCACGCACGGCGGCCATTACACGGTGTGGTGCGAGGGAGCGGGCGGCAGAGCTGCAGCGGCGGGGCCAGTGATCGATTCGCAGCGCTCAGTAGCCGGTTCCCCACCCGCCGCCACCGCCGGGAACGCGGATCGCAGCGAGCCCGCGGGGTGGTGCGGCAGGCGGTGAGGAGGAGGGGGCGGAGGAGGAGGGGGAGAGCGCGGGATGGAGGAGAAGGTCTTCACCAAGGAGCTCGACCAGTGGGTGGAGCAGCTCAACGAGTGCAAGCAGCTCTCCGAGGGGCAGGTGAAGAGCCTCTGCGAAAAGGTGAGCGGCCGTGGGGGTGTGCTGCCTGCCGCGGGGTGAGGGGCTGCGGGGCGGGGGCGGCACGAGGAGCGCTGCCCGTGCCGGGGGAGGTGGGCGGGCAGGGACACTTCGAGCGGCTCCTCGGGGCTGAGGGACCCGGGGCGGTGGGGTGGGGCCGGGCCTTGGGGGGCTTCGTGGGCCCTGGAACGGTGGGGGGGTGGAATGGGGTCTTGCGGGCGGCTCTGTGGGGCTGCGGGGCCTGGGCCGGTGTTGGGGGACAAGGAATGGGATCTCGGGAGTGGGGCTGTAGGTCCTGGGACGGTGTGGTGGTGGTGGAAGGGGGTCTGGGACTGCTTCGTAGGGCCGTGGAGCCCGGAACGGTGGGGGTAGGGAGGCAGGATGGGGGCACCGGGGCGGCCCCGTCGGGCTGTGGGGACCTTCGAGCGGCTCCGTGGGGTCCGGGTCGGTGGGGGAAGGGGTGGAATAGGGTGTCGGGGAGGGCTTTCTGGGGCTGTGGGACTTGGGTCGGTGTTAGGGGACAAGGAATGGAGGCTGTGGGGTGGGGCTGTGGGGTCCCTGGAGAGGCTTCGTGGGGCCCGGGACGGTGAGGGGGGAGCGGAATGGAGCCTCGGAAGCGGCTCTGTGGGGCCCCAAAGGGCCGGGAAAGAGCGGCCCCTTGGGCGGCTCCGCGGGGCCTCTGGGGCGGGGGGAGCGGGCAGGGGCCGGGGGCGGCTCCGTGGGGCCCGAGCCGGTGCCTCTCGGTAGGGCCGGCAGGGGTGCGGGTCGGAGACACCCCCCGCCGTGCAAGCGTGTGGGTCGGCTTCGCGGGGCTGGTTGGGACCGGGGGAGCGAGCCGGGAGGGCTTGGCAGGGGTTCGGGGAAGCAGCCGGTGCCCGAGCTGGCGGCGGGGGGAGCAGCCGGGGCGGCTCCGCGGGGCCACAGCCGGTGCCCGGTAGAGCGGGGAGGGAGCCGGGGACTCGGGCGGCTCCGTGGTCCCGCTCAGAGCGAGGGCCGGGGCGGCTCGGCGGGGCTGACCGAGCCGGGGGAGCAGCCGCGGAGCCGCGCGAGCCGGGTCCCCTCCGCGCTGCGCTGCGATCCTGGCTCCGCCTCTCTATCGCCTCCTAAGATGGCGCCGCCGCCAGGATCCTCGGGAGAGACCCCCGCCATCCCGGGGCACCGGCCCTGCCCGCCCCCCGTGCTGCGCCCCGGTTGGCGGAGCGGCCGGGCCCGAGCCGGGCAGCCAGGGGTGGGCGCGGCGTGCTCCGAGGACACAGTCAATCCTAAAGCGGCCCCAAAAGTGCAGTAATTGTAGTGAAAACAAAAGCTCGTGGCCATCGGTTGGCTGTTACACAGGGTAAGGAGCTGTCGCTTGAACATAACAGCTATGATTTTTGGGTTTGAATGGTTGAGAGCCCGTCTGGGCATTTAGATTGATAATGTGACTGGGATATTGGATTGCCATGTTGATTGAGGCAGTTATAGTTTAGAAAGGTATTAAAATCAGCCCAGGTTAGATTGGCTTTCAGAAATTCAAGGACAAAAATGTTCTAATGGCATCCAGCTGTGTTTTCCAAATGGATTCTAATTCAGGACGTAGTTTAATAGCTGAGCAGATTTTTTGTTTACTGAAGGTTTTATGTATTCCTTCATTTCTAGGATGAAGGAAGTAATATTTGTGGACTGCTAGGGACCTGGAAATGAAGGAACATGGGAAGTTATTGATGTATGGGCTTCCAAAGAAGCCAGCATAGCTGCTATGAGACTTAATTAGAATACTTCAAATTTAGTGTCATGCCTTCAGATGCTACAGCATGCTGTTGTGGAAGCAAATTGTTTCCAGAGGGCTGTCTACGAACTTCTTAAAGAACTTGCACTGGCTTTGGCTGCAAGGGTTCTTGCTTGAGTCCAAATTTTAGTTTACTGGTATTCCAGCAAGTTGAAATTGTTACCATACAATTTGATACATTTTGTGCATTTTAAATTGTGTTGCAGACAAGCGGCAGCATCGCTGCCAGACTGTTTCTCATGCGTCTGTAGTGACAGCGACCCGACTCTCTCCCTGTGTTCCTTTGTTGGAGAAGCAAGTATTCCAGTTGCCATAATTTATAAACCAATCCTGGTGCAGGGTCTTGAACATAGCCTGAGCGGCTGTGTTTTGTGTTTGTGTGGTAACTTGCAGGAACATGAGGAATATACAAAAAGCTTTCCATTTACTGGAAGTTTTTGATGGGTGAGGAGCAGGCACACCAATAGAAATTCCTTGTGGAAGAGACTGTAGTCCGGTTGTTGTTGTTGCACAAGATGAGATTTTCATTTTTTCCCTGTGAAGCATTGAATTATTTCTGGATAAATATAATGCTTGTCACCAAAGTGATGGTAGATAAAAGGAAAAATTATGGAAACTTGTGTGTCTGACTGCTGTGTTTTGAGACAAGAGACTACAAGAATGTGAGAGAAGGCTGCCTGAAAAATATCACTTATCAATAACTGCCTCCAGTTGGGGGTATATGAGCCAGCTGCAGGACAAAGGTGGGATTTCTTCAGATAGCGTGATACTGTGCTGGTGCTGAAATCCTGATCTCTGACTGGTTTGCAGTCAGTATTTTTTCTTTTGTGTAGAACTGTTTGTCTTAAGGAGAGGTGGTTTGTTGCTGATAACTACAGATGCATTTACTGTGAATTCCTGCTAAAAGCAGTTAAGTTTCTATATGGTTGCTGATGCAAGGAACTGAAAGCAGGCCCCTGAAGTCAGATTTTCCCTCTCTGATCAAGCCCTCTCTGATGGGAGGCTGTGTTGGTGAGAGCAGGACATTAGTTGGATTCAGTGCCCTCTTGCTGAGGGACAGCGCTTGCTTTAACATGTTTGCATGCTTCCAGCACTGAAACCTTGCTAAGTTGTGCTTCATGTTTGAATTGTCTCAAGTAGCTTTGTGGATGTAATCACACCCAAAGGTTATGTTTTTCTGTAAACAGCTTAATGCGTTGGGGACAGTATCAAATGTAGTTCCTGTTCCAAAGAACAGATAAAGACCCTACTAGGTAGAAAGAACAGATAAAGACCCTACTAGGTAGAAAGAACAGATAAAGACCCTACTAGGTAGAAAGAACAGATAAAGACCCTACTAGGTAGAAAGAACAGATAAAGACCCTACTAGGTAGAAAGAACAGATAAAGACCCTACTAGGTAGAAACCGTCATTTCTCACCACCCTGGGATGTAGCTAGGGCTAGTTAAAATAAACAAATAAATAAATCTTTGCTAGGGCTTTTCCCCTGTAACACTGTTTGATGGGATGATCTTCCTGACTGGTATTTCTTGATCTGCTGGAACTCTGTGTGTACAGACTGGTGCCTGTGTAACAAGAATAAGCCTAAGGGCTCTCTTGTATTTCAGTATTGATATCTAATGAACATAACAGCTGTTTACAAACATGCTAATTAAGTGTGGCCATTCCTGCATCCCAGTTACTTTCTTAGTGCATCTTGTGCTCTGCCTGGTTCCCTGGGTGGTAGTGGTGACATACATGTCTCCTAAGTCTTAGAATAATTTGTAATCATGAATAATGCATAATGCTTTCACCGATGATTTGAGAAAATATGAACCTCTGAGTGGCAATTAAGTTATTCAAGGTTTAATGTGTGCTGTGTGTTTTATGTTAGATCGATGTGTGACCAATTATAAGTTCTGAAGAAGTCAAAATGTAGTTTGTCAGCAGTGTTTGTGCTGTTAACACTGAATTGTTTATAGACTGTTAATCGACTGTTATCAGTGAACAGAGGAGAAAGGAGGTCACTTATTGCCAGGTGAGGGTTTTTCCACTGGCCATTTAGGATGAAAAGATGCTGGTTTGGAGTACTGTTGTTTTCCAGACTTTGTGAGGGTGGAGGGAAATGATCTTGTCTCCTGGCTGTTGTGTGTAAACGCCCTTTATCATAGGACGTGGGGCGACAGTCTAAAAATGCACAAAGGAATGAGTTGAATTTGTGGATAAAGTCACCATTGTTTATTTCAGAAGGTATGTAGTGCAGATGGAGGGAGAGGTATCAGTCTCCCCCCTGGAAATACTGGTTTGTAATTCAATGGATTTGAATATGGCATCCAGTTTTTTCAAAAAGATGACAGTTTGGTTATTCATGCTGTGTAGGAGTGTTCAGAGTTCTCTTCCCATGTACTGGAATTACAGGTAAAATACATCTGAACAGACAGTGCTGCTGTCCAGAATCTTTTAAACCAAGTGGTAAAGGCATTCAGGAAACCTTGATTCAAGCCTTGTCTCCTGCGACTTTTTATCCCTAACAATGATCTTAGTCACATTTGCTCTTTTCATAGAGCTAATTTTCATAGTATGACAATGTTTCTGGGCCATGCTGTTTTCTCTTATGTATCTTGTTAATGGTGTAGTTTCCTAATGTCTTTTCCTGTTGCAGAACTTCCACCTTTGTTTAGCACCAGATCTTCCAAGTTAAATTTTGTGAGACTGCAGATGAGAACTAACCAAACATGCACGTACCCAGTGCAGCTGTGGGAGCTGCTTGAAACTAATTCTGCTTTTAAGTTGCCTTAGTTCTGGGAGGACAGTGTGTTACTGGTGAAGGTTTCTTTTGGGTCAGACAACCCCCTGCAATCAAAGTATCAAAGTTGAGTTCCTCTGATGCCTAGGACTGGCAGGTTTTGTGGATCTCACTCCTGTGTTAAGCAACTACTACCCCAAGATGTCTGCCCAGCTTCTTTTTCAGACACCCATGTTCCCTTCTGCCTCCTCTGCTGTTCTCAAGTTACTTTTCTTAGCTGACTATTTTTGATCAGAAATGAATGTTTTAAACTGTCTCCAGTTGTGTTTGCAAGGGCTTTTCTATTAGTTAGCTTTTACATTCCCACATCTTTACATCTTTTACTCCCTCCACTACACCCCTGGCAGAAAAAGAACGTGGGTCTGGAAGGCACAGCACTTCAGTTCCTCCTTGCTGCTGCATTCACTTCTGGGTTCACTAACAAGGGAACCCTTAAGCTATGTCCAGTGACAGAAGGGCCCTCTCTAGTGGTTCCAGGGGCAGTGGGAGACCAAGAGGATGGGTTAAGGCTCCTTTGCTGTTCCTTGTTAAACCTGCCTGGGAATCCTGCCATTGGTGAGTGCATACAGTTATACCTTCCGTCTCTGCAGAGTTCCAGAAAAGCTTTTTGTGATATTTTAATAACTGCGTTTTAGATTATTCTGGAACACATCCACACAAAAAGATCCTTTCACTCACAGTGTTCTGTTGTGATGATTGGTAATATAAAATGGAAATTGTCTCTCCTCACAAAAGGCATTTGAAGCATCAACCTTGCCAGCCTTCTTACCTACTCCTGATCTGCTTAGAAAATTTTCATGTGCTTATGAGAATTTAGTCTTGTATGTGCCAGTTTTTGTAGCATCAGCAGCTTTCTATTTTTTTTCAATTCTAGGAAATTCTGTCTGTAAAATCAAGCTGTGCTGGCAGTTAGGCGTGTGTTTTGTTGTTTGTTTGGGGTATTTTTTTCCTAATTATGACATTAGTTGTGATCAAATAGGACTGAAAGATACTCTTGCATTGTTTTAGAAGTTATTTGGAGCATAGCTTAAGGTAACAGGAGTAAAAACTCAGAGCAAGTTCTTAAGTTCTACCAAAGTAAGGCTCAGGATGCGAATGAGACTGCAGGTTGATGTCCTCTTCCAACCCTGCCTGTGGTGAGGCTGTTGTCTCTTCGGATTTGATGACAGTGCTGCTTGGCCATGTTTCTTTGCCATTTGCAGTTTGTCATCCAGGGTGGCTTACATGGTGTCATAACCTAACCTGTCTGTCTGTGTCTGGTGTGAGTAGAGGCCTTGTACAAAAGGCCATGCAAAGAGGTTTGGAGGAGCAGTGATTCTGTTTCCATCTTTGCTTAGGGACCCTTTAACACTGCACCTTTATTCAGTAAGAGTCATTGCCCTTGGTTCCTTTTCTTTAGGTAGTTCAAGTTGGAAGAGTAGTTTGTTCTTGGCTAAAGAGTAAGTACTGGTGCTCAACTGCTCAGTAGCCAGGTCGCTAATATTTCTGCTGGTTGTATTGAACATGCCTTCTAATACAGGTGTTACATGCTTCCCAGCTGGGCTTGAAGCACGTTTCCTGAGTTTTGATACACATGCGTACCCCATCCCTCTGTTGGTATTCTGGCTGTACATTCAACATGACGTGCTTGGCTGTGTTTGGAGAGTTTTGAGCAGAAGAGTTGGAAACCTGTGGAATTCATTATGTGAAGCTGAGCTTGCAGGTATTGGGCATAACTAGTTTGGGAATAGCTTTAGCCTATTTCTTCCTTTAACAACTTGAAGAGTGCAAAGTGCATGCAACTTGTTCTACAGAGGGGGTTGCAGACGAGCTCTATGTAAGTGGTCAGCTTTGGGCGTTACTGATGTGGCTGTGTTTCTTGGAACTCCTGTGTACCAGTGGAAGGCAACTGGATTGCCTGAGCAATCTGACTTCCTATATGTTTTAAAATAGGTTTTTCTAGGCATTGTTTTTCCATTAATTTGAAGTTAGACACTGATCTTTTGTGCTAAGTGAAACAATGACTTTGAGTTCTTTCAGAGGAGCCTCTTCCTATCCTCATTTTCTATCTGGTCTTCTCGACTGCTGATATTTAAATACCAATTCCCCTTGCCCTCTTCCAGGTCTGCTTCTGAGGGAAAGAACACTCTTTGCTGAGTGTGTAAGACTGCTAATGATTTTTCAAAATTGAAGTGTTGAGGGCACTGTCAAGGCCATAAATGGTGTCAGTCATTACTTTGTAATCCAAAGGAATCAGTCATTTTGCAAAAGTTTACTGCCTTCCTGCTTTCTTGTAGAGCTCCTAGAATTTACAGGAGAAAAAGGTGATTGTCTCGTTCAATCTTGTATGCTTTGCTGGCATTAGGATTGATCTTTTGTTGGTTAACATCTTGTGTTTAACTAATCTCTCTCCTAGTTATGTGGAAATGGCTAAAAGAGTAGAGGAACAACTGTGTCTGGGTTATGGAGCAGTGAAGAAGGGTCGTTTGCTGTGTGTTGCGAAATCCAAAGCTGAGTGGATTTTATGCCTTTTTTTTTTTGTTAGTTAATTTCCTGTTCTTATTCACTGACAGGTAGTTTTTGATACATAAGCTAGTAAACTTTCATTTTGTGCACTTCAATTAAAGTAAAACTTCTGAGTTCATTTGTTAGTTCTGTTTGCACTGTCTTGAGAAAATTAAGGGCTACAAAGGTAGTGACCATGTTATGACACACATGTTCAGAGGAGCTGCAGCGTGACCCTTTGACCAGGCATACTTTGGTTTCCCTTCCAGAGTTCTAAACCCTGAGTATCACTGGCAGTGAAAGAGGTTAGAAGCAGAGGTACAGACGCTAGTCCCCAAACCAGGCAGAAAGCAGATCAGTTATCTTTGGTTTCAGTACTGAGAAAAGAGTATTTTGCTGCTGTGGCTGCGTCTGTGTGGATGGAAATGCCAATTTTACTTACTTTGGAATGCTAAATAATTAAATGTCAGTGGGGAGCTTTGCATTTTAATTTTGTTCCTACTTACACATTCACATTGAACTCCTTAGGGGATTCTGGAGTTCAGCATAAATCAGTTTCCCATTTGTGTCATGTAATCTGACTGCTGTCGGACTTTCTTCACAGAAAGGTGATGGAGCCCTCATTTATCTACTTTTATTTAAGATGTCAGACAGTGAATGAAAATGCCTTTTGCACTGAAGATGGTGAGCCCATCTTTTGTCTAAACATGTTCTCTTTCCTTTGCAAGTAAGGGGTGGAGGGAAGCCCTTAAATTGAGGAAACAAATGCATGCATTCAGCAGAAGACCTGCTGACTGTAATGGATGACTTTGCTTGGAACTGGAATCTCTTCAAGGCCACAATGTTTGGCCAGCTAAAACCAGTATTCATCCCAATTAGCTGATCATTGTTCCTTTAGTCACATCCTGTGCATCTTGAAATTATGGGTGTGGTTGAAGCCTTCGATCTCATCAAAATATCTTTATGGTAACTGCAAATACCTATTTTTTTTTTTCCTTGGTTACAATGGATGCTTCTCAACACAATGTACTGGACGGCATGGTGGGCTGCAGGTGTGGATTCTGTTCTTCCAAGCATGACACATCACTGTCTGCAACCATGACTTTGGAATGATGTTGTCTAATTAAAATAATGGCTGTATTTCCTTCCCTGAATTAGTGGTAGTCTTTTGTTAAGTACTTTATAGCACCGCGTTGCTGCTCTGTAGCAGTTCAAGGATTGTTCTACAATTCTACAAAGCTGCGGTAATGCTTGCCGCTTCTCCCCTGACTACCATCTGCCCTGGAGTTCTTTAGGGTAGATATTTGGTATGAGCTGTTGGAATGTGTGCATCTCAGTAGGCGTAGAAGTGATTGAGAAATAACTGGTATGTTCTGGAAACAGAAAGGAATTTGGGTACAGTTGAGTTCAGAGGATTTTTCAGAAATGGACCACTTGAAACTAGCTCTGTCAGGTGAAGTTGATGATGAACTCTGCTTGTGAGGGGAACTTGCTTGTGCTCAGTATGGAGTGAATTGAGAGAGAGTGGATGAATTATAGCCCTTGCAGCATGTGACTGTGAGCCTTAATCTGTGGCGTACAGGATAGAAATACATGCAGGGGATAGGGGAAATAGGAGAGACGGAATCACACAATGCTGGGGTTTGGCAGGGCCCTCTGGAGCTCACCCTGTTCAACCCTGCCTGATAAAGCAGGGTTTACCTACAGCAGGTTGCACAGGAATGTGTCTAGGCAGGGTTTGGGTATCTCCAGAGAAGGAGTTACCTCTGCATACCTACAGCCCCTGCATTTCATTAAATAAAGCTGAAGATCTGAAAATCATGTGGTAGCTTTAATGGTCATACGCTTCTCTTATACTGATCCTTGACTGCTTATTACAAAATGTAGAGTTTACACTCAGATCCTGCGTTGTCTTAAAACAATGAAGCTGATGTTTGTATTTTTAAGAAGAGTGTTGTGCATAAAAGATGTTCTTTGTAAACAAAGGCAGTGAAACAGTGTGTTACTGTTGGGCCATTTAGAAGATGTGCAGTGGTCCAGGAATGTTTTAATTTTTAAATACAAGAGTGTGTTTTTATGCAGTACTGCTTGCTTTATGATAAAGTGAAAATTTGTTGTTTCCTTGTGTGTTTAAACCAATATTGGGTTTATTCTTGTCTTTTGGGTGTTCTGGGGTTGTAAAAGCTGCCTCTTTCCAGCGAAACAGCCAAGTAAGCCATTATTTCAGATACCAAGAAGGAATGAATTCCAGTCACTATGACTATGCTGAAGTGATATATGCTTATTGTTTGAACTTTGAGATTGTTTTTAGCAAAATGTGATTTTCCACCTTGACAATTGTTTAAGACAGCATTTTACTTAGTTCTTCTTGTACAGTTCTCTTACAGCAATGTGTTTTTTCTGCCTTAGACTTTATTGGTACTTTGCTGTAAATGTAACATTTGTTACTTTGAAATAATGAGTTCTTCTCAGTCTTAATCTGTGCCTTGGTTTTGAAACCTGAGAGTGTAGTGCTGAAGAGATAGTTTGGAGGTAGGGTCTTAAAAACTGTAATGTAATACACTGTTGATGTCAAGCTTTTGGTTCAGTTTATTTGTCTTCTTTAAATTGTGGAATACCATCACAAGCTAAACTTCCTGTGGCATGGGGTACTTCTGAGAACTGAAGACATGTAGAAATTCAGGTCTATTGCAGTATTAAGAACTGTTATGAACTGAATGAAGACTAAGAAATAAAAGCAGTAAGTGTTTAAATCTGTTTCACAGTTGCACAACTGTTTATCCTAGTGATACGCATCGAAACCTGGATGTTCCAAAATGTTGCCTGCGTGTATGCGCACCTGTGCACCTCTCTCCCTCATCAGGTGGTTTGGTCAGGGAGCTCTGTCTTCTACCTCCTCTCCTCTCTGTGACGTGTGAAGCCCACTGTGCTGGGGAGAGATGGATCAGGAGGGCGTTCCATCGTGTGGCTGAGCAAGTAGCATCATTGTGGGTCTTGGGGAAAGGGTCAATGAAGAGAGAGTGGAACCAGTTGAGGTTGCAGAAGTTGGTGTGTAGTCCTGTGCAAAGTCCAGGTCACAGATAGTTCAGTAACAGTAGTGCTAGCTTAACTTCGTGGAACTTGCATTCTGAAGCTGTCCTATGACACAGACTGTTGCCTTACCAAACATGTCTTTTATCTTAGTGTAGTAAAACATTTTTTTTACTTTACTGTTTTATAGGAATTGATTTAATGTGGAAATTTGGGGGGTGTTTGATGGACCATGTGTTGGTGTCTTGTTTTCAGGCTGTTACTTTTTTCCGCTTTCAACTCTGCTGGAGCTCTTTTGTAGAGGCAAATACACTGCTTAAGCACTTCAGTATATGCCACTTGATGCTATGGGACATGACAAGACTGTAAATGGATTGAACAGTTCATCAGACAGTGTTTCATGCAACTTGTTTCAGAACATGCAAATGCTGAAATCCCTTCACCAGCATTCCTCTGCTGTAGGATTTAAGTAGAGATTGCTGGTTTGCAAGTTGACCTGGAACAGTCTTTTCACATTAGGGTAGCTGTCTGCCTTACCTACGTGTTTGGTCATATGCATATCTGTGTGATTTAGTATTTCAAAAACGGAGGAAGCAACAGCTCTGTTGGTGAGAACCGTGCTGTTTTATTCTGAGTCAGTGTAAGTGTCTCAAGCCTTTGATGAAAAATGAATGCTGCATTCCCTGCGCAATGCTTCCTGTATGTTAAGAACATACGGCCGTAGAAAGCATTGTAATTAATGGTAGGGTGTTTTATATTGAAGCCCTATAAGTATCTGTTATGTGCTCTGTCAAAAAGAGCATTAAGGTGGTTAATGCTTTTGAGTTACAGCATGTTAGAAGAGGCTAAGACTGCTAAAACACTTTCAAAACATCCGGTGAGTGTCACTGCATTAAAATGAACTTAAGTCAAGCTATCTTAAAATAAATCTACACTTTTAGCATCTACCACAAGCCAGCAATGACCTATCTTTAATTACGAGACAGGCCACACGTGGAAACTGTCACATGAGATTGACTTTTTAAGCAAATATGTCTGCAGAGTCGCGTCACTCTGGTGCTTGTGCTGTAATAGCTGAAGTTCCATGTTGTGCAGGGTGCTTAACCATGATTGCCAGTTTGCATTTCTTTCCAGTGTTGAATAAGTTGTTGAATTTAATGAATCTCCTTAATTAAGCTGTGCGTTGCTGGCACCTCTCCTGTTTGTGGTGATGAGGCTGGACAATGTGCAGGAAGAGCAAGACCCTCTTCTTGGGGTGGGCTCAGTCACTGCCCAGTAACTTCAAATGTTTTGTTCGTTTTAAAATCTAATGCTCCTCAAATGATAATGAGTTCTTTCCACTGTCTCAAAATTCTTCTCTGCTTAGCAGAACTGCCCCAAAATGAGTATGCTGCTGTAGTTGGGTTTGAGAAAGTGAAGTGACCCTAAAATGAACGTAGCATTACTTTTACATCTGTCTCATACTGGTATATGCTTGAGGTGATTTTTTGATTCAGTATGGCCTGCGTATAGCTGGTATTTGGTGCTGTTTCTGTGAGTTTTGTAAGCAGCTTGGGTTATAAAATAGAATATTTTTCATCTGTTTTCTTGTTCTGGTGATTAGGCAAAAAGTGGATACTTTTTGAAGAGGAGCATTGGTACTTAAAAGACAAATCTTTGTAGATGGCAACTTTTAAACTTGTTACTATTTGTATTTCTAATAGCCTCTTGATTTAGAAAAGAATTGTGATGTGTTTGGGGGCTGTTCTGAGAACAAACTGTACCAACTGGCAGCGTGGTGGTACGATTAAGGGATTCTTGGATTATTTCAGAATTGCCTTTCTGAGCTATATTTAGCTGATGCTTCTTCATGTGAACTGCTTTTGTCTGCAACTTTTATGCACACAATTTTGTGGGAAGAAAATGAGGGTGGCAAAGATCTTTCTCTACATTGATTTACAAAGACAACTTTTGTGTTACTGACACATACTTAAACAAAAAAATTTGTTTGGAAAGCCTATGCAAATAGTCCACCTGCTCTGCAATGATGATACCACTGGATGTTAGTACTGTTCCAGCTTCTACTTCATGTAGGACTCTGCCTTAGTAGATTATGTACAGATGGTGGCAAACTGTGTTCTGAAGCAAGACATCAGAAACGTAGACCTCCCTGGGGGGCTTTGTCAGCTGATAAGGCTGTTTTCCTCCCTTAGAGAGTGTCTTGGTTTTGGCCCTCTCAGAGTTCAAGCTCTTGAAGGGTTGGATATAAGATATTGCCTTGATTTTTAGCTTTAATTTTTCCAAATCCTTAGGAACTTCTTCAGTTCCATCAGTGACGGTCATTGTTTTATGCTTCATGGAACTATTTTTATAGAAAATCTGAGGGTTGGGTTGTCTTTTCTACAATGAAAATCAATTCTACAGTACCCCCCTTGGGGAGGGAAAAATCTGTAAAACAAAATTCCGCTACTGACACAGGATTACATAAAGCACAATTTTGTTTTAAGTAAGGGTAAGCTCTTAATCCTGAGTGCTTCTGATAAGGAAAGGACAAGAGATGGTGAAGAGGGCAGGTAGGAGAAAGCTGGAAGTGATGGAGCACACTTTGAATGAAATAACTGTTCATGGACAGACTCCCAATTTGTGTGTTCTGGTTTTGTTTTATAGGCTAAAGAAATTTTGACAAAAGAATCTAACGTACAAGAAGTGCGATGTCCTGTCACAGTGTGTGGAGATGTCCATGGACAATTTCACGACCTCATGGAACTGTTCAGAATTGGAGGCAAATCACCAGACACAAACTATTTGTTTATGGGGGACTATGTTGACAGAGGCTACTATTCAGTCGAAACAGTCACATTGCTTGTAGCTCTAAAGGTAACTTTCCTTCTCAGCTGTACCGTTCTGTGTAAAACATACATAATTGCTATCCTGACTACACTTATCTGTTATGGATTGTTCTACATCGATTTTGTAGAAGAAATCTACGTTGATTTAGATAGGAGAAATGAAATATGGGCTCTCTTGGTTTCTGAAGATGCTTCTGAAAACAACTTAATGTTCAGCTGCAAGCCTTTATAACTTAATGAGTGCTCTAGTTTCTTTTTATTTTTTGCTTACCTAAGTAGCAATCTTTAAGAATTTGCTTAGAGAGATCAGCTCGATGCACTGGTGTTGTGCAATCCACTGGTAACCATGAATAAAATTGGAATTAATCTTACAAGCATTTAGCAGCCGAAAATTTGAGTGAATTATCCCTTTTCTCAAAGGCTGTAATTGAATCTTTGTCTTAGAGTTTGATTTTGATTGCTGGGTGGCAAATTCTGGGTTTGGGAAGTTGTGTATTTTGATGACTCTAAAATAAACTGTTATGTTTAGGTCCGTTACCGTGAACGTATCACAATTCTTCGAGGGAACCATGAAAGCAGGCAAATCACACAAGTGTATGGTTTCTATGATGAATGTTTAAGAAAATATGGAAATGCAAATGTTTGGAAATACTTCACAGACCTTTTTGATTACCTTCCTTTAACTGCCTTGGTGGATGGCCAGGTATGTTGAAATTCCACAACGTTCAGTTTACTGGTTGTAAATGGAGCAGTTGATACTGTGTTCTGTCCCTCAGCTTTGAAAGAATCTCTTGCAGGTTTTCTCCTATTCATTTATGCTAAAAAAAATTATAATTGCTTCTACTGATATAATTAATGTAAACAAATGAGATGAATGTCATATATCTGATTCTTCCAGATTTTCTGTCTACATGGTGGCCTCTCCCCGTCGATAGATACACTGGATCACATCAGAGCACTTGATCGCTTGCAGGAAGTTCCTCACGAGGTACTGACAAATAATTTTCTAAGCTCGGGGTGGGGTTCGTGATTCAGCGTTTGTTGGGTGTTTGAATATGCAGACTGAAAATGAAATTCAAAGCAACATAGCAGTATGAAAGTGCCAGTCTTACTGTACTGGATATTTTGGGTTGCTTGGTTTGGTTTTGGTGGGGTTTTTCAAAAGAAAGCTAAGGACCGTGTTCTTACCTAAAGTAGGAAACATTTTAGTGTGCCCAAAATCTCTGCAGGTATTGCCACTTCATGACCTCAGAGGTGAGAACTCTTTCTGTGAGGATTCTTTGTTCAGATAAACTTCTTGGGTGTATTTCCAGTGTTAACCGCACTGGCTGTTGTAGTCGATTGTTGTAGTTGATTTATTTAGGTCTTGGAGATGCTGCAACATCAGGAGGGAGGGTTGTGGCATGGTGTAGGTTTTTTTTGCAGTCAATTTCTGAAATGTCTCAAATCTCTTTTTAGGGTCCAATGTGTGACTTGCTATGGTCAGACCCAGATGATCGTGGTGGCTGGGGCATTTCTCCTCGAGGTGCAGGTTATACGTTTGGACAGGACATTTCAGAAACCTTTAACCACGCTAACGGCCTTACGTTGGTTTCCAGAGCTCATCAGTTGGTAATGGAGGTAAGCAGGGTAGCCTGTCTGTTCAAGCTTCTGGTTCATGGTTGAGGCATGAATATTGTGCTCTGAGATGTGTGTTGTTCTGCTGTGACAACTGGGGATCCAGCTGAGAGGCTTCTAGGAGCTCTATTTTAACAGTATTTTTGTGCTGCTGAAGGAACTTCTCAATTTGACAGTGGAGTAATTATTTTTGCCTTTTTCCTGAAAATTTATAGTGACAACCCAAAGTGGACTTCAGTAGAAGATGTGGTATTGTGTTTCTGTGTAGATAAAAAGGTTCTTAAGGATAAATGCCAAGTCTTGTGATAAGAAAAGGTACACAAATGTATATGCCTTGAAAAAAGATGTATTTTTCCTTTTTATCTCAGATGTTTGGGTTTGTTCTTGGTCTCCAGTTATTCCTGGCAGTTAGGGTTTTTGAATGTATGTCAGGATTCTGGTTTAGGTGATGACAACTGAAGATTCAGAAGAGACTCTACTTCAGAATTGCCATTTTAATTTTTTAACGCTAATACAATACAGAATTTTTGCTGTTTTTTTAAAAGAATTCTAGCTTGTTCTTACAAATAAGAAGCAACATGTGAAGGCCAGAATTTTTTTACCTTTTTTCTCTTAAGGAGACAGATATATAGCCTTAATCTTATTTAAAATGACACTACAAATGCCACGTAGGCTTTTGTATGTTAAAAATTCAGTGTAGTACTCAGATGGTTACCTGGGTACAGGACTTGGCTGTCATAATTACGCTTTCTTTCCTCCCTAGGGGTACAACTGGTGCCACGATCGGAATGTAGTAACGATTTTCAGTGCTCCAAATTACTGTTACCGTTGTGGCAACCAGGCTGCAATTATGGAACTTGATGATACTCTAAAATACTCCTTGTAAGTATGCTTAAAAATCAGATGTACATTGTTCATGATTTTAAGGTAGTTGGTGTAGGGAGATACCTCTTAATTATTCTGTTAAAGTACAGGTTTTCCCTGTACTTTTTTGGGAGGTGAAGTGAATGTGGAATTGTTGGGTTAGTCGCATCTGAAGTCTTGGAGTCAAACACCTGGAACACTGGTTGTTTACATCTTGTCTGTCAGATCAAAGTGAGGCTCCTTGGGTTTGTTTTTGTAACTAGAGTTTAATGAAATACTATGGAGGGATGTGATTTGCGAGTAGGAGTACTCTGTCCCCACTGAGGTAACGCCCTCCAGTCAGTCCAGGGCAGGAGGCTTTTGGAATCTTGGAGTTCTTCAGATGTTAAGATGTTGGCTTTGTTTCTGACTTCCTCAACAACAGCTTTACTGGAAAAGGAGGCAACGGCACTGCGTAAATTACCCACTTTGAGAGTTACTGGAGACCTTAACTCTCTAAATGCATACTAATGTTAGCCCAGTTTGTGAGTCTCAAAGCTAAGATCGATTTCTCTCCAGTCCTTAGCAGTAATGGTGAGAGGAGTTTAAAGTACAGGCATTATAAATACATACTAATAGGAGTGGAAGAAATTGAATGCTTGTTCTAGAAGACTTCAGTTGGTTGAACAGAACAGGGGAAGACTTACCTATGTTAAGACCACTGCTACTGTATTTCACGTATAAAACTCTGCGGTTCTGTTAACTCTGTGGTTTTCCAGTTTGCAGTTTGATCCAGCGCCGCGCAGAGGTGAACCGCATGTTACTCGCCGCACCCCAGACTACTTCCTGTAAAGAGATTTTAGACCTGTACAGTATTGCCATGAACCATACGTTGACCTAAGGAAAACGGGAAGAGCAACAGTAACTCCAAAGTGTCAGAAAATATTTAACGTTCAAACTTGTTTTCACATGGACCAAAAGACGTGCCATATTCAAATACAGAGCCTCTTGTCGTCAACAACTGTGACCACTTTAGAATGAACCAGTTCATTTTGCATGCTGAAGCAACATTGTTGGTCAAGAAACCAGTTTCTGGCATAGCGCTATTTGTAGTTACTTTTGCTTTCTCTGAGAGACTGCAAATAATAAGATGTAGACATTAACACCTCGTGAATACATTTAACTTTCCATTTAGCTATAGCTTTATTCAGCATGACTGTAGATAAGGGTAGCAGCAAACAATCATTGAAGCTTAAAGAACATTTTTAAAATAAGTACCAAGGCCTCATATTTGTTCTGAAACTGTTTGTTTTATTTTCAGGGAATACTGTTTTAATTTAATTGTATTTTTTTTTTTTGTCTGCACTCAGTTCCCTTCTCCACTCTCAGCCCTGCCATATTGTCCCTTGTAATTGTCCGAGGATAGTGAATTACTTTGAACAGAGCTGTTTTTTTCTGTAAAACAATGTTACTGCAGGACAGAGCTGCGGTGTTTTTCATAATAAACTTGTGAACTAAGTATGGAAAAATGTCAAATCCTAATTGCATCTCAGGTCAGCTGTGGTTTATTAAACTAACACGTAGCTGAATGGACTATATCAACTTGCATAGAAATGTCCACCTTGAATAACTAAAACTGAGGTGATTGGAGTGTGCTGGAAAACTCTGCCCTCCTGCGTTCTGTCCTGGGGTGGTGTCTGGCCATTGATGTCACACGCAGCTGAACAGAGCTTGCTTGTTACTGACAATGTTGCTCTTTCCCTCTCTGTGCTCTACTGGAATACTCAAAAATGGAAGACTATAAGATATAAGATAACTTAATGGATTGAGCGTGGCTTTTTTTTCATGTGTAAATCTGAGTTTAAGTCATTTACTATGTAGGTGCTAATAATTAAAGTCACTTTCTGAAAAACTGAGAATAAAACCAGTTTTCTAAATATTAAAGGAAATAACTTGAGCTTTAGTGCTACGTGTATTGCCCACGCTTCCCTTCTGAAAAATAGTGATGTGGTTTCTGTTACCGCTGGTAAAATATTTCCTTTCTACTAATTTGTTTCAGAATTTGAATCCTGATGTGCTTATTTTGTTCAAAAACAAATTCCAGTTTTATGCTGCCTTAAGGCTTGTGCCTGAAACTTACTGGGAATATCTTAAAGACACACCTGGTTGCTGTTCTAATACAGGATAGTTTCTGGAGAGCACTCCCTCTTTCACGGTTTGATCTCTTCCAGGGCGAAGCACATCCTAAAAATAAGTGCATCTGAAGTGTCTTTTTTTAGTATATGGGGAATGTTTGCTTTGATCACTGTTTTAAAAACCCCTTTGCTACAGAGAGCAGTTCTATTCAAATTCCTTTGCTTGCCATGCTCTGGAAATGTTTTTGTGCCTTAGGTGACACCATTCCTTCAAGACTGAGCGCTTTGCCCCATTTTCTGTTTTCTCTGGTACTTTACTAGGCATGCCACATCTCCTTCTCGGAGAGGAGCAGTCTTTGGTTGTTCTAGTGTCAGTAAAGTTTGAAAATGTTGGAAGTACCTCCAGCTTTTATAGTTTCCCCCATCCTTGTGCTGTTAGATTTCACTGTGACTAGCAAGCTTCCTGTGTACAAAACACAGATGGTGTGATGGAGGCTGGCATCCAGCAGTACTTGCCTGGTGAAAAGCTGGTTTGGAAGGTTCAAGAGAAGGAAAACCTCAAGTGAGAACGACTGATTTATTAGTATTGGAGTGAGCAAAAGCCAGCTGTAAGGAAGTGAGTGTAACTAGGGTTTGTACTCATTTTGGAGATCAACGTTGGTGCTTCCCTTTCGACCAGCTGGTGGGTTCCACGCAGCATGGGACGGGAATAGCCAGAGATCCTCTGTTCAGTATTTTTAAAGCAGGAGCTTTAAATGCAGTGTTTGTTAGGAGGGCTGGTGCTGGGATTTGACTTGCTAGAGGGCAGCCATGGATGAAACTCCACACTCCAGGAACTCCTCCTCTTTTCTTCTGTTTATCAGAATTTGGGCAGAGTCAATAGAACTCTCTTGTTGGATGGATGAGAGAGGGTTCAGAGCTTTCTCTGTTGCATTTCACCTAAACCACACCTGATGATGTCCTGTCACTTGGACGCGTAGCTGTATTTGGATATCAGACTGAAGCATGCACACTTCAGTTGTGGGGGCCTGTCCTGACCTAAAGGTTTAAGTCACTGAGAGACAAAATCTTACACTGTTAGACAGGAAGCCATCCAGCAACTTTGTTTTTTAAAGGAAAAATGGGTTAGATTTGAAGTGTACCAATTTGCCAGTTTTTTTCCCCCCCTTCATGTTCTCTACAACTTTCTGTTGCCTGTTCCCATCCTGAGCTCTATTCCTTCCTCCGATGGATTCCTCTGCCTGTCACCTCGCTGCTGGCCATCCCTGTGGTTCCTCTGCAGAGCCCCTGCTCTGCTGGGCACTTGAGGGGCGCTGCGGGGTGGGATGGGTGTGTTCTGCGAAGCGAATCAGCCACTGTGTTGGGTGGTGTGAGCTGACGGCAGGTTTTCCAGCTGCTGATACGCATACACGTTCAGTCTCCCTGCTTCGGACGCCTGGGCAGCGTTCCCTATTCTAGGTCTTCTGCCACTACCCTGAAAAAAGGACACGACGCATGGGTGAGCGAAGACAGAGCGAGCCAGTGACACAGTTCTTCCCTGGGCATCTGAATGATCATGGAATAAATGCTGCCTTGGGAAAACTGCAGCGAGGGTTGATGATGCTGCTGAAAGCTTTGACGTTTCATCTACTGACGTTTCAGCCTGGTTGGTATCAAAGTCCATCTGGAAATGTTGCTTGAGAAAGCATTTCTGTGAGATACGGATAACCTGCTAGTCCATGCTTCTGTGTTCTACCTGAGGGGGGTATTTTTTACAGTGGTAAACATTGACAGTCTATTCTATGAAGTCATTGTCTTTGGCATTTCAGAAATTCAGCCTGATCTTAAAGGCAAGGATTTCTTCCTGGACAGTACAGACCAAGCCTGTTACACAAGTGCTGGGTTTATTTGGGGCCCTTTTCCACAGTTCCATAACGCATTCGTCTGTTTTTCCCCTCCTTGACCCTTCATTTCCTTGGTGATACCAGAGCGCAGTTCCTGCTGTGGGAGGAGTTATGACCTAAGGAGCAGAAGGGGGCTGAGAGACAAATGCACTTGTTAGTTCTGGAAAAATGGTCTGTAAGAAGAGCATATGTGATCAAATCACAACTTTGCATTTCAAATTAAACGTTGCTCCAGATTCAGTTGGTTGAGGATGGGCCTCCGCTCACTGCTTCCTCACGCCTGTCACACACTCCTTTATTGCTTGCTCTCTAATCGGTGTTTGTTCTGTCTGAGCACTCCTGGAAACTCAGGATAGAATCATAGAATGGTTTGGGTTGGAAGGGACCTTAAAGTCCATCCAGTTCCACCCCCTGCCGTGGGCAGGGACACCTCCCACTGAAGCTGGTTGCTCCAAGCCCCATCCAACCTGGCCTTGGACACCTCCAGGGATGGGGCAGCCACCGCTGCTCTGGGCAGCCTGGGCCAGGGCCTCCCCGCCGTCAGCGTGCAGAATTTCTTCCTAATGTTTAATCTAAATCTTCCACCTTCTGATTTAAAGCTATTCCCCCTCATCCTATCCCTCCGTGCTCTTGGAAAACGCTCCTCTGCAGCTTTCTTGTAGCTCCCTTCAGGCACTGGAAGCTGCTCTAAGGTCTCCCTGGAGCCTTCTCCAGGCTGAACAACCCCAAGTCTCTCAGCCAGCCCTCCTATGGGAGATGCTTCAGCCTTCAGATCATCTTCGTGGCCTGTTCAACATTTGGTGTAGACTTCAGGGGGTTTCGCATAGTTGAAAGCAAACTGAGGAATGGCTTTTTAGCGCTCTGTGTTTTGCAGCTGTACGTGAGGCTTATGCGAGCTCATGTTGAAGCAGAAAGTTTGCAGGCAATGAGTTTTTGCAGCTGGGTGGAACACAGGGTGACTTCTGCTCGGAGCGTTCATTCCCTGCAAGTGCCAGAAGAAGGCTGGAAATGGGTAAAGCATTAAATAAAAGTTGCACTGGGCTGTGCAGAACCCTTGCAGTCCCCGTGCGTACCCTAGAAAAGCCCTGCAGAGCAGCAGCTCCTGAGTCAGCCTGCTGTGGTTTGGTTGAGAGTTATTTTGGTGCTCTAATTCACTTGGCTGTGCTCCTTTTGGAGGAGCATAAAGGCAGGCTGCTCTCTTGAGCAGAGGACCAGGGCTCTTTGACATATATATAGGGGGGAAAAGGCTGAAACAACACTTCTGGTTTTAAATAAAGCAGCGCTGCGTGTTTTGGCCTTTTAAAACCTGTGCTGTGGCTTAAATGCTTTAAGATGGGTTGAAATACAGCTTCTGATTTCTTAATTATGGTGCACAGAATTGCTTTTGGATGAAGATTAAACTGATTGTTGCTGGAATATAAAATATTTATGGCTACTAGGACAAAATTATTGTATATAAGTAATTAACCAACAGATAAGAAACCTAAAAGCAGGCTGGACAGTGTAGTTTTAGAACAGGAGAGCATTGTAGCGCTGGGCCAGGTTCGCTGGTGAGGCTGCAGAGCGTCTGGTCCGGGGAGCTTGCAAGGCTGGGACAGAAAATGCCAGGGCTGAGCTGGTGCTAAAGCTGCTCCTCAATAAATAAAAACCTTTACCCCATCCTCCCTGACTGTAAAACGTTCTGTGGAAAACCCTTCCTTCTCATAGCTATCAACGCGAGAGTGGTCAATGACCGCTGCTCTCTTCTGTCCTCTCATTTTATACAGAGGAGGCCCCAGGGGAGCTTTGAGAGGATCTTATGGAGCTCATTCTACGCTTGACCCACTTTGCAGGCGGCTTCGCTCCTTTTCCACCGCCGCGTTTGTTCTTAGGGCAGAGGGACCCAGACACAGGAGGGGGGATGCTGTGGCTCCCCGGGATCCTGCTTTCCTTCCCTCCCCGTCTCAGAGAAAGGCTGGGATGGGTTCTGCGTCGTGTCTGGTGGCGAGCGTCTCCAGTTTAGCTCAGCAGCTCTAAACAGCCTGGGACTGTCCCTTTTCTCTTTTAAAGCTTCTTTGAACCAGCCCGACTTCTGAAACACATCACATTTATTCCCATGGACTTTGAAACCTTAAAGCAACTGCTCTTTATCGTCTGTGGCGTCAGAACCAGCTCAGAATCATCTGCTATTTTGGACTTTGAACAGCAACAAGGCTGAAACCCAGTGCCCTGCGACCCTTTAATTCACTTGGCTGTGCTCCCTTTGGAGGAGTATAAGGGCAGACTGCTCTCTTGAGCAGAGGACCACAGCTCCTCAGCATATATATAGGGGGAAAAGGCTGAAATAACACTTCTGGTTTTAAATTAAGCAGTGCTGTCACACACGGCTGTCGAGGATGGTCACCGTTTCATACATCACCTCTCAGAGTAGTTCTCCAGAACGTTTAGAGCAATTCCTCTCTTTTCCCTCAGCCCATGGAATAAACAACAGGACATCACCTCTGGGCTGAGCCCTGTGGACCAGTCCCCTCCTGCCTCTCCAAAGCCACCAGGAATTGCAGCGAACCCTGCACCACCAGGACCAACCGGAGAGGGTCCTGATGAGTCCTGGGTCTTGACCAGTGCTGAGTCCCAACTGGAGCTGCATCCTGACCAGTGCTCTGTCTGAAGCAGTGCAGTGTCCTGACTGGTGCTGTGCTGTGACCACTGCAGTGTTGTGACTGGTTTGCTGTGACCAGTGGTGTGCCCTACCTGATGCTATGCCATGACCAGCAGTGTGCCATCACCGGCAGTGCTCCATGACCCGTGTGCCATGACCGGTGGTGCTCCATGACCTGTGTGCCATCACCAGCAGTGCTCCATGACCCGTGTGCCATCACCGGCGGTGCTCCATGACCCGTGTGCCATCACCGGTGGTGCTCCATGACCTGTGTGCCATCACTGGTGGTGCTCCATGACCTGTGTGCCATCACCGGCGGTGTGCCGTGGCTGGCAGCATGCCGTGACCCAGTGTGCTGTTCCTTGCACACTGTGGCTGATGGTGTGCCGTGACCCAGCAGGACTGGAGAGCCGCTCTGCCATCGGTTTGGCTCCGCGCTGTCTGTTTTTTGGCAGCCTAACCAGGCTGAATGGGGTGACTCCCAGTACAGGCACAGCCACAGGAACCACAGGATCCAAGCCTGGCTCCTTGTGAGCAGTCCCAACCGTTTCCAAGGATGCTAGGGCACAACTGGTACCAAATCAGCCTGTTTAAGTGTGCGGGGGTGGAGCGAGGCTGAGATTAGGAAGTAGCTGCTGCAGATATGCTTGAGGTAGGTGTGTTTCTATTTTTAATCTCTCTCCCCTCTTCATCTCCAGTATTCTAAACTCTTGAATCCCTGCAGTTATGTAAAGGCAATGTGGATCTTGTTAGAGGGAGGAACGGAAGCTGATAAATACCATCAATGCCTCCTTGATGTGATTTGCTTATTGAGTTTGTCGGTGTTAATTGTATCCATCCAACCACTGGACTCTGCCACCCACTGTCTTGTGTTGCTGGGGCAAAGCTTGGATGAAAAGCGACGCCTTCTCAAGGAGGCTTCTGTAGCACAGGTTTGGATGAAGTGGAAATGCAGTAATTAGCTTTTTCCAGAGCTGTTCTGAGAACAAGAACTTTCCTCTGCTGCTGCTGCTGTGTTGCTGAATGGTTTCTTTAAACAGCAGTGGCACAAGCTTTGAGCTCAGCAGTGCTTTCTACCACCTCCCTCACCTGAATAATTCTGATGTTTTCTGGTTTTACACCGATCCAGCCAGTTCTATTTTTTTTTTTTTAACTCGTTGATGTGGCTGTTCGTTCTAAAGAAAGTTCATCTTTTGTATTCCTGAAAATAAAAGGAGGGGTTTTGCAGCAAGTCCAATCCTCCCCTCCATGGGGGTTAGGTTCTTGTTCAGATCGAGGGTCACACCTTGCAAATCCCCCCTGGCTCTCTCTGCTAGAGCAGCTCTGCCCTCGGGACCCCTGAGTCCAGCCTTTGCTGTCCCCCGTCCCCGCGGCTCAGAGGATCCAGGATGAGCTCTGTGGAGTTTCCCAACTTGTTGAAGGAACAGAGCTGAGCTCTTTCAAACCCGTTTCTCCTTAGGCTTTGACAATTCCATGTCATGCTTGTGGTATTGTGTTATCTCCCATCTCTAAATCTCCACCAGCTGCAAATAAAACTCTCAGTTTCTCTATAAAAGTGGAGGGTGTGAGGTGTTTGGAGGGGTAGGGGCACAGTGATGTTTGCCTGAGAGTAACAGCGAGGAAGAGAATCTGAGGCTGTGGCACAGATGCAGTGCTGCGTCCGGGCGGCTGCTCTGCAACCTTCAGCGGTTCGAATCCCCTTCCCCTGCGGCTGCGCCACCGCTCAGCTGCCTTCCCCGCAGCCCTGGGGATGCTGCAACTATGTAGGTCAGAGCTCTTCTGGATGTGATAAGCATTAAATCAAGCTTGCACTGATCTTGGTTGCTCCAGTCTTTCCAGGTGTTTGCTTTAGGGTTCAGTTTCCCCCTTCCTCGTCTACTTCCTCGGTGGGAAAAGGCCCTTAACTGTAATTTATCCGTGCAATCGTCCGGATGGCTCAGGGGGGAGTGCTTAGGTTTAAGATTATTTGCATTGCGGTGATTCCCAAGTGACAGAGGACAGGACAAGAGGGAATGGCCTGAAGCTCTGCCAGGGGAGGGTCAGGCTGGATATCAGGAAAAAATTCTTCATGGAAAGAGTCATTGGGCACTGGAACAGCTGCCCAGGGAGGGGGTCGAGTCACCTTCCCTGGAGGTGTTTAAGGAACGGGTGGATGAAATGCTGAGGGACATGGTTTAAGGGAGTGTTAGGAATGGTTGGACTCGATGATCCAGTGGGTCCTTTCCAACCTGGTGATTCTATGATTCTATGATTACCTGTGTGCATAGCGACTGAAATTAGGACCCCCCGTTTTGTTGAAAAATCTGGTTCTTTGCCTTGCAGCTTTAGCGAAGGACGGGGGCCTTTAGTGCTATCAGCACCGACTGACTGGCAGGACTTGGGCTATCAACGCTGCAGCAGCTGCTTTTTCACCAGAGATAACAGAAAGCATCTGGTCCGGTTGGTGGGACTCATCGTCCGATACGGAGGGCGCAGCGGGAGGCGGCTGTCCTGTGATTACAGCCTATCTGCCGCAGCCGCCTGCCGCGTTTCTGCCTGGGAGGTGGTTTTGTTGTTTTGACTTTCCCAGGCTTGTAATTCAACAGCTAAATTCGAAGTCCACCGGGGACTGAACGTTCTCCTTTAGGGAGCTGTATCAAACATAAAGCGCATCAATAATACTGCTTGCAATTACATTCGCACGCAGCCCATGGTTCAGCGTGGAACTTTGCTTCCTGCCTCTTCCTAGATTTTATTTGATTTGCCTTGTGCCGAGAGCAAACCCATCCCCCTCTGCCGAGCCTGCTTTGCAGTCAGAGCGCCTGCGCTCGCTGGTCGTGAGCCAAATCACAAACCTTCATTTTTGGCAATGCCGGGAAAGGCGATTTAGGATTTGCAGATATGTTTTCCACAGATCACCTTCTGTCATCATCTGAGCCTCTAAATGGAGGAGGTTTAATATAATAATTAAAAAAGAACATTTGAGGAAAATAAAGGCGGTGGTGTTTCTTTTTTTTCAGTGCAGTGAGTGTGGTTCTCAACATTGGAGCAGAAGATGGAGTGACTGAGGAGGGAAGAGGGAAATGTAATGATAGTACAATCAAAAACTCAGATTAGGGAGAGGCGGGAACCTTCACAGGCATATGTGAGAGATATATATTAAACTATTATAATTAGGCCCTATAAATGGTGAACAAACGGCTTCTTTATTTACCAATATTGGGATCTTTGCAGAGCCTCTGTTAGCGTCAAAGCCCGCTGTGGAAGCAGCCCCTGACATCTTTGGATGCTCCCTCGGCTGCTACAGGCGTCCCACTGTCAGAGAAGTGTACGGTGACCCACTCTGGGAGGGACCACGGAGGTCCTCTGGACCACACTGAATTTAGAGCCATCTACCAAAGGCAGATGAGGTTGCTCAGGGTCATCCTCACGTGTGCTGTAGCTAATGAGCTGCTCAGCATCCTGAAGCCCATGAAACAAGTTTCCCATGTCAGGCAGTAATCTCCAACGGCACTTTGGAATGTATATAGAAACCTATTTCAGTGATGGGACCTGATGTTGAACAGCTTCACTGCCACCTGAGCCCTAAGAGGTTCTTGCTGGCTGAGAATCTGTACTGGAGTCTCCCGTCTCTCCAGAGAGCGAGCCCTAACCAACAGGATATCTAACATTAAATCCTTCTGATATTTGTGGTCTCACTGGTGATGTCACTTGGGTACTTGGCACTCCAGCAGCCGGGCTGCTGGCCTGCGCTGTGGGCTCTGAACTGAGAATTCCTGAATCTCAGGAAAATGCTTTACCTTAGAAGATATTTTTGAGCAGGTGTGATGACCATTTGTTCCACAAGGTATGCAGCGCACAGTCTGGGTCCCTCTGGGACCCCAAGGATATGGAAAGCTGTGACTTAGGCTGGACTCGTCCTCTGCAGTGCAAAGCTGGGGCCAGAACCAGTCTGCTTTTGGGTGGCCTGGCTACGTCTGCGCCGAGCACTCTGAAAGCATACGCCAATTCTAACATCATTTTAAATTAAAAGTAAAGCAAACTGTCATAATAATGGGTTGTCACTGTGTAAATAACTACTTAAAAGCCACTTTGCCATGGACAGCTGATGAAAAACTGGCTCGGCAGGGGAGTTCCACACGTGACAGTGCAAGCAGCACCCTGAACACCCTCGGGTGACTTTGGTGGTCATACCCCAGTCTGTCTTCCTCACTAGGCAAAACCCTTCAGATCCCTCCTGTTCTGAAAACCTAACGCCTCTCGCTGCCTGGCACATGCTTTTGACCTTCAGGAGATGTGACCCACGCTGGGTATGATGCTCAGGTGGGCTGTGCGGACTACACGCTGCGCTGGCTGCATTTTGGTGGCTCCTAGCTTCTGGTCCGCCCCTCCGGCCTGTGGGCTCCTTGTACTGCTGCTCTGGAGATGCTTTAACAGGCTTTGGTCATAACCAGAGCTGTAGTGGTCTGAAATTCTTGGTGGGATCCAGAGAGGTGTTCAGTTAGTTAGACCTAAATCTACCTCCAGCCCCGTGAACCGCCCTCAGCTGTGTTGCCCCTCAAGAAGAGCGACCCATTGTTGCAACCGTTCGAAATTAGACAAGTTTTTCAGTGTAGTTTTTTAGTTAAAATGCTTCCTGCTGCCTCAGAGCAGTCACTGGATGGGATTTTGCGGCACTAACCGAGGCAGTCTGACCCAACTCTCCTCCTGGGGAGCTGGCAGCACCCCGCGACACCCGGCACCCACCCGCTGTGGGCTTTTCCTTTCAGCGCTACTCCCCGTTACTGGTTTAAGCACACACGACAACCAGGGGCTGCCCGTCCTCCATCCCCCCTCCTTCCGTGGAGCTCCCCATTCTCCCACCTCCTCTCCTGGACTCCCCATACTCCTCCTCCATCTCCCTCCCTTGGGCTCCCCAGCCTTCACCCCCCAACTCCCCGCTGACCAGGGGCTCCCCAGCCTCCCCCAATGGCTCTCCATCCCCATCCTCCCCCCATCTCCATCTCGACCCCATTCCATCTCCATCTCCATCTCTCTCCATTCCATCCCATCCCATCCCATCCCCATTCTTCCTCCACGGCTCATCCCCCCCGCCCCGGGTCTCCCCCGCTTCCCCCTCCCACCCTCGCGCAGCCGTTGGGCCCGCGCGCGCCGCCCCCGCCCACTCTGCAGCTCCTGGTGCACCCGCGGCGCTGCCTGAAAGACCCCACAGCCTCCACCTCACCCTTTCACCTCAATTCGGCTCCACTTCACCCCTCTGCACCGTGAAAAAGGCAGAGCTGGTGCGTTTTTTCCCTATTCACAGCGCTCGGCGCCGTTGGGGGGGGGAACTGGGTATTTTAGACAGGCGTTCGGGTGGGCAGCCCAACGGTTGCGAGGCAGCGGGAGGCGGGTCCTCGCCCCGCACCCCTCCCGCCGTATAAAGGCGCCGCCGCGGCTGGGCCCGAACGCTGCTGCCGCCGCCGCCGGATCTGCCGTCGAGCCGGACGTCACCGCCTCACGGTGAGGCCTGCGGGGAGCCGCCCGGGGGCGGGAGGCGGGCTTGGCGGTGCGGCCGGGGCGGTGGGGCCGGCGAGGGCTCCGAGCCCGTCAGTGCGGGGCCGAGCGCCCGTGGGGGAGGTGGGGGCGGTGCCGTCTGCGGTAAACAGCCACCGGGCCTTACCCCGGGGCACCCCCAGCCCTCCTTCCCCATGGGCAGAGCGGCCCAGGTGAGGCTGCAGAGCGTGGCCGGCAGCGGCGATGGTGGGGGGGGGGGTTCAGCCACCTCTGCTCAGCTCTGGTGAGAGCTCGGCTGGAGCCCTGCTTTCCGGAATCCCCGACATAAGAAGGAGGTGGAACTGTTGCGCCGGGTCCAGAGGAGGCCAGGGAGATGATCCGAGGGCTGGAGCACTTCTGCGGTGAGAACAGGCTGAGAGAGTTGGGGCTCTTCAGCCTGGAGAAGAGAAGGCTCTGGGGAGACCTTAGAGCAGCTTCCAGCACTGAAAGGGGCTCCAGGAAAGCTGGGGAGGGTTTTTTTCCAAGAGCTTGTGGTGGTAGGACAAGGGGGAATAGCTTTAAACTGGAAGGGGGAAGATTTAGATTAGACATTAGGAAGAAATTCCTCACAATGAGGGTGGGGAGGCCCTGGCCCAGGTTGCCCAGGAAAGTTGTGTCTGCCCCATCCCTGGAGGTGGTCAAGGCCAGGTTGAATGGGGCTTGGAGCCCCTGATGCAGTGAGAGGTGTTCCTGCCCATGGCAGGAGAGTTGGAACTGGAGGGGCTTTAAGTTCTCTTCCAACCCAAGCTAGTCTATGATTCTATGATGTGGAGCAGGGGAAACATGGAGGAGATGTGGAAGGAAGGCTGGAGCTGCCTCACAGTGCTGGTTGGTGGCTGAGCTCTGCGAGTCAGCCTTGTGCATGCAAATTGCTGCTGTAATTCAGGTGTGCCTTTTGACTAGCTCTCAACCTGTTTTACTCTTGTCTAATGAAGCCTTCAGGACTGACTGCTTAGTCACCCAGTTGTGTTGCTGTCTAAGGCCCAGCTGTTTCCAGAGCTGTATTTCAGTTTGCTAAAAACACCTTTTTTTCTTCTTTCTCTGGGGGACTGAACTCTGGTATAATGAAATCCTGATCTGGTACCAGTGCTCAGGCAGTAACTTAACCTCATTCTGCCTCATTCAGATTGTTAACAGTAACTGAAAGGTCTTGATTGAAGCAGGTTTGGGTGGTAGAAGGGTCTGGATGCAAATGCTCCTGCGGGGGCTGGACTGGTTGAGACAGCATCCCTGCTTTGCTGGCTATGCTGTACAGCATTATGTAATGCTAGGCACAAGCACAAGGAGGCTGGCATGTAAAGATGGGTTTGTTCTTGAGTGCTCTAACAATCACTGTGAGAACAGATGCATTAAATCGGAAATGTATGCCTAGATTGCTTTTTTCAGGGCCACATTCAAACTGCCAACTGAGAACTACATTTTAATCCAAATTTTATCTTTGCAGTTGCGTATATATATTTATATCTTTGGAACAGTCTTGACCGTGTCCCTCCAGAAGAGCCATCTTAATTAGAAGTAGCACTGTCATGCAGGGTTAGGTATCTGTGTAAACATTAACTAGCTACTTGCTCTGCCAAATGGAAATTAAAGCAATGAGGACCTCGGGCTGCTGTGAGCTGCTTAATAATATGCCTTGGCTGGCCTCCATGGGGCTGGGTTTGTTGCAGTACTGTTGGGCTTGGCTGTACTGATGAGCTGCAGAAGGCTCTTAAAGAGTGATAATGTAAGTTTGTTGAAAGTGGTCCAGTTAATTCAGTTTTGATAGCTCAAGTTCTACCTTAAGGAACTGGCATGTATAGCTCCTAAGTTTAATGGGGAGGGGACACTTGAAAGTTAATCAAAATTGATTTGAAATTCTTTGTTTCTAGAGCTGCTTTGCAGGCTGTGTTTACAACTTGAGGAAGAAAATAAAACTTGCAAAGGCTTGCAGCTAACATATTTTGAGTGGTAAAGTAAGCTATGACAATTCCCACTAGTTTGTTGAGAACAGACTTATAAAATTTTATGTGGCCAGGCAGTTACTGTTATTGTGTCCTTCAGGTCAGTTGGTTCAAGTGCAGTGGTACCCAAACAAACTCCATGTGTAATTTCAGACAGAAGCTGTAACCCACTACCTACTGTATCAAGTGTATTACTCCAGGTTGGAGTTGTTAAATACCTGGAAAGGTGTGTTCTTTTGAAGCTTGGTTATTTTTCTGCTAGTGACATCTTTGAACTCTGCTTCTGTTGTAGATATGGAGAACTTTAAAATATGTGGTCATCTTAGCCTTTCTTAATGCTAACAAAGTGCTAACCTGACTTCCTACTGTGTAAGAACCGTATTGAGTGCTGAAAGCCTTCCTTGTAGCGATAAATGGCTTTCTAATCTCTTCGGAAAACCAAACACTTCTTAAGGAAAGCCTTTGATCGTGAGTAACCTGGTCTGTTTGGAGTAAAGGCAGCTGAAGTAGACTGTCTAGAGGGGTTCCTTCCCACCTCAGCTTTGTGATTCTGTTTCAGAGACTACTGTTTGAAAACTGCTTTTGAGATCTGACTTCATTTGAGTATCAAAGTGAGTAGTGATTGTTTGGGTTTGAAGACAAGTAGTGTTTTGGAAATGTTGGCAGTGAATTCAAGGGAAAGATAGTTCCAGTGTTGCACAGTGGAAAAAACTATTAACTAATAAATTTGATGTTTTAAGCTTTCAGATTAGGAGAAAAGTTTTCTTAAATTGGTTTTAGGATTCTTTCAGTCTTTGTTTCTTAAGCATGAGGATTAATGAATTTAGGTCTGATTCAAGCAGTGAATAATCTGAGTGTCCTGTAAGTGGCATTGGGCTGTCTGCTGTAGTGAAGGTAAGGTACAACTTGGAGTCAGCTGAACTAGTAATGCTTGCTGACTGTGTGGAAATAACTGTTCTTCTCTTGTAGATGCCTTCGATTAAACTGCAGAGTTCAGATGGAGAGATCTTTGAAGTTGATGTGGAAATTGCAAAGCAGTCTGTGACTATAAAGACCATGCTGGAAGGTAAGAGTACAAAGCCTTTGAGGGTCACTGTCTTGTGCAGAGATAGCAGTGTGTCCAAGAGGACAGGAACTGTGACCACAGGAGACAAACTGGTACTGTGCTGAAAAAGGATTCCCAGGCCTGTGAGAGGCATCTTGCTGTCTAGTGTCACAATAGCTGAGCAATAGCTGCTGTAGCTGGAACTGTTCTGGGTGGATGTGCTCTTGCAGAAAGCTTAAAGTTCAGGCCTCTCATCAAGAGCACTTTCAGGGAGGCTAGTGAAACATAAGCACCCTACTGCCTTGCCTCCAGCCTGCCTCAGTTTCGTATGCTAAGCAAACAGAACATGCAATAATACTAAAGCTTATGTTTAGTTAATCATACAAACCAGCCTTACAATGTAGATAGCTTTTAAGTGGGGCAGGAGATCATAAACCAGTCCAATGAAGAAAGAGCTAAAGTGAAGCCTATATTCCAAGCTTCTGGATACAGTTAAATTATTGGGGATAAATACTTATTTCTGATCTCCTGCTGACATAAATTTGAAACAATAGGACTTGTGTTGGGGGAGGGGAAGTGTGCCAGATGGCTCAGATGCAGAATGAACTGTCTAATCCCTCTAGTGCAAATCCCCATTGTGTGCAGGTCTGTTTTTCCAGGTTTTGGGTGCATTCATTAGTCTGCTTAGAAAAAAATCTTTGTAGATGCACTTAAAATTATGTTCTTGGATGTAAGTCTTTGGTTGTGACACCTTTAAGAACAATAAAAAAAAGGTGGAAATACTCCAACTGTTGAACACTTGCCTTCTGTTACTAAGATGCTGTTGTACATGACCAGCAACATGAGCAGGAAACAGTAATCAGTTGGAATACATTAGGGAGCACAATTCTTCTCAGTTTCCTCATGCAGGAGCTGTCACTGCCAGTGTTCAGTGACACTTGGCTGTTGATGAAAGGGAAGCTACATGTGGCAAGTGCTGCAAGTCAGACACTAAACCAGCTACTTACTAACCTGGGTGGGAACCAGTCTCCTAGTAGTACAGGTGAAATGCATTTGCAGGACAGCTGCTTAAGCATCAGTTAATGAACAGTGTCAGGTGCTGGTGCTTAAAGGTGAGGTTATGTCCAGCATCACACCAATGACACATCAGTTTTCTGATAATGGGTAGAATTGCTGTTTTGGAGGTGGTGGGGACAAGTTGAGCAGAATTGCCCTTAACTGGAGATATCGCTTGATTTCCCTGTACCAACAGTTTTGGACACTTCGTACCCTAGGTATCTGCCACCATGTTCAAAGCATGCATTTAAAGTTTCCATTAATTGGTGACACATGCAGGACACTTTAATGTCATTATTTTAGTCTGGGTCTGAGGCTAGTTTTTCCAAATGAAAAGTAATACTAATAATAGTAGTTGACTTGCCTAAATACAGAAGTACATGCTAGTTTAATTGTGTACAAATTTGGTCAGTGATGGTGACAATCATCTGTTTTTAAAAATCAAGTTCCTTGGTGAAGTAGAACTGGCTCATCCATGCATGTAATGAGTGAAGGTCTGTTTAGCTTCTCAATTACACAACTAATTAAAAGATGTTAATCTTTGACAGCTCGTGTGTCACCTTTAGCATTCTTCAGCTGGCAAAGATGGGTATGAGTGTTTTAAGAGGTCAGATTAACTAGCATCTCTGGCTACAGTATAGAACAAACTGTCTACTTACTGCAGTAGAATGGAGTACTTATTAAATAAATTGAATGGGATATGAACTCCAGAAAGGGGTAAAAATATGTTAATATTTGTCTGGTTCTTTGACATATCTTATTCCCAGTAGCAGGTTCTGCTCTTACAAGTCACTGACTGCTTAGCTGGTGGTTTGATGCTCTCATTTGAGGCAGCCTTATTAGCTACTTGGCCTATGCTTGTTATAACCTGGTATAATGCAGCCTTGGCTCTGCAAGGCCTCCTTGAAGCTTTCTGAAAACTTTGACTTCTCCAGGTGGTTAGCCTTTGCTACCAATCCATTCGGCCTTGGTGTTAAAATGGTAGAAAATGGGTGAAGTGGCTCAGTTCAGACTGAATGGTTTTGCCTTCCAATTGCTTAGTCATCTTTCCCTTATTAGATTTGGGAATGGATGATGAAGGTGATGATGACCCAGTCCCTCTTCCAAATGTTAACGCAGCCATCTTAAAGAAGGTAAGATGCTGAATGGCGCGGTGTTGTGTGGCAGTAGCAAAATGTGGAATTCATTTTGCGGTTATTATGAACTGTTGTATTAAAGGTACTTTCCATGTGCTAGCTCGGGGTTTAACCACTTTGAGAGGTGCATCAATCCAGGGTATCTGAGAACTGACCTGAGGCTGGGGGGCAGATAAGGGTCACCTACAGGTGTGACCACCTGGAGCAGCAGCTCGAGGCCAGAAGTTGAAATGATGCTGAACATCTGTGCACACTAATTGGATTGTGTGAACTTGGGTGGCTTTTTGAGATCCAAATGTTAGGAGGAAGGATTAAGGGACAGGCAATGCTGAGAGTAACTGGCACTATGAAAGAATGTTGCTGTTGAAGATGCCTTTTGCTCTGAAGTAGAAAGTGTTGTGCCAAAATAAGCAGTGGACTGTTTTGGGGTAAATATAGGGTTAGGAGTTACTTCCTAGTGAACACACATAGAAAACTTCAGACTTGAAGGTTTTTGGGTTGGCAAAATGGAACAGGATTTTACTTGCAGTAGGACCCTACTCCTTTAATTGTCTGGGTGATGAGATGGTGTGGTGTTGGTGTTTTTAAAAAACCAGCTTAGAAAGAGGCAAACTTTTGCCAGGTGAACTTTGTACTGTGGTGAGCATGTCCTGCTGGTAGCTGTTAAAACTCTGCACTCATGCCCTGTGTAGTATTCTGCTTAATCTGTTTGCAGAAACAATTCTTACTAAACATAACAAAACGAGGTTTACATTTCCTTTGTACAGTGTTGTGTGTCAGCACAGGGTTTAATAACTTTACAACACCAGCAGCTGGCTTTTATGAATTTAAGTCAGTACCTACTGTCTCAGATGGGATTCTTGAAGGCTGTTGTACTTCAGGATTGGGGATCAGTTGTTCTAAGATGAAAGTACTGGGTAATGGAGGATGTTTGTACAGGATTCTAATATTAGCTTAGAGAAAAAGGTATGGTTCCTCTGAAATGAAGTTGTTACAGTTAGGGCCTAATGGGACAACTTGGATAAAACTTTAATATCAAATCCGTAACTAGGTGATTCAGTGGTGCACCCATCACAAGGACGATCCACCTCCTCCTGAGGATGATGAGAACAAGGAAAAAAGAACAGATGACATCCCTGTGTGGGATCAAGAGTTTCTGAAAGTAGACCAAGGGACGCTTTTTGAACTTATCCTGGTAAGTATGTTTATGGAGTGTGAAGGCTGTGCCTCTGAAGTGTGCTTCATGCACTTGACACAAGTCTTTATGCTTCTTGAATAACTTCTTCATGGGTGAATGTGGGAAGGGCTAGTAGTTCCAGTAAGCTACTGGCTAAAATTGTTGAGGATGTTGGAATGCTTGTTAATCTAATGCTGGGTGTTAGATTAAACTTGCTGATTTATTAATTAATATGCTTTTCTGAATATGGGGCTCCCATTCTTATGATTCTTGAGTCTAAATTGAGGGATTGTTACTAGAAATGGAGTTTGATGTTTGCATCCAAATTAAAAACTTAAAAAGTGTGCACCATATGTGGTACTGTGAGCCAATATTATGTGTCTTAGCTAGTTAACAGCACTTAACTGGAAGTCTCAGTTGTTTGCAGGCTCTTCCGAAAGCCTTCTTTACAAGGAAAAGTAGGGCTGTCTCTCATGGTACAAATGACTTCCCCTTCTATTTGGCAAGCAAGTCTTAGGTACCGTTACTTCAGGCTTCTAGTTAAGAGGCTTATCAAAGTGGAGATGGCTCTTTGCAGTTAGTATTCTACGTAGTAAGCTTAACTGTGGGAGTATGTCTGCAGAGATGGAATACTGATATAGAGGCTTAAATTTGGGAACTCTTCTACAGGCTGCAAATTACTTGGACATCAAAGGTTTGCTTGATGTCACATGCAAGACAGTTGCAAACATGATCAAGGGGAAGACTCCAGAAGAAATTCGCAAGACATTCAATATTAAGAATGACTTCACTGAGGAGGAAGAAGCACAGGTACTTGATCTAGATTTAATTATGATTTAGCTGGTTTTGTGCTGAATTATGTGGTGCTTCATAATTTAGTGTGTGATGTGACTGGTTTGTGAACAATAAATGTAAACTGATGCATCAGCTCCTTATAATTGGGTTGCTGTTGCTGGAAGACCTTTCAGTGCCTGCAGTGCTTGCAGCACATTACCCGGCAAGGTCAAAGCAAAGCATATTGACTTCCTAGCTCAATGCACGTCCGTTAAGAAAATGTATGGGATGGTTTGTGGCAGCTCTAGTTACCTGTTTTGGAGATGTAGTAAGAATGCTGAAGGTGCATTGATGCATGTGACTGGAAAGGTAAGATGTTTGGATTCTTGTCTTTAATGAACTCATTGATCTTAAAACTTGAACAACAAACCAACTGCCAAAGGGCGGAGTTGGGAAAGATCAGAATGAAAGGCCTTCCTTAAATACAAAGTCAGTGAATTGTACACTTGCATTTGTCTCCAGGTCTGTCATGAAATGAGCAATTCAATCTGAAGCGGAGTCCATATGCTTTACTTGGGGTGGAAAAAAAAAATCACTTTTGGTCAAACCCAGGCATGAGAATAAATTCTGTAGTCTATATTCATAAACAGGTTGGTTTGGAAGGCTGACTTTTTTTTATTGCAAACCTTGCATGGAAAACTAAAGCGGCTTCCAGGTTTATGCCTTCCTTGAAAAGTAATCCTCAACACCTATGTGAATTTAGAGCTAACCTTTAGAAGTTCACTGCAACATATTAATAGTTAAACCGTTTTTTCAGGTACGCAAAGAGAATCAGTGGTGCGAAGAGAAGTGAAGTTTGTGCCTGACACGAACACTGTAAGGATTGTTCCAAATACTAGTTGCACTGCTCTGTTCATAATTGTTAATATTAGACAAATGCAGCAGCAAATGAAGTTGTGTTAGCAGGATATCGTTCCCTTTGCATGTGTAGTGGTTTTTTTTTGAGTACAAATTCAAATCTGAGTTTTTACTAGTGTAATTGGATGTCTTTTTACTTTACTCTGCAATGAATAAAACAACTAAGTGTGGATTCTGTATGGAGAGTAACACTTAAGGTTATCATTTTCATTATGCTTCTGAACTCTTCAAGTCAAGTTACAATGCTAAAGGATTGACTCCATTGTAAATAAACCCACCTGTGACCACTTCCTCAAGAACAACATGCTGGTATTTACAGGGTATTGATAGCTTCATGAGGGAAATTAGAATGGGTCTTGGGGAACTAGATAAAGTAAAAAGTTACTGGATTTTTTTTCCAAAAATGTGGTGTGGAGAGCTAATGTTACTTAGAGCTTGGTAACTTTCAAGATGGTTCTTGTCCTGCTTCTAAACAAAGAAAAATGTGACCACTCTCTTGTCCTGGTAGCCTTGCCCTCTAGACTGGTGACAGATGTGATCTAGGACTAAGCAAGCTCCTGACAGATTTGAATACTTCAACCATGTCTTGAAGACCTGCCTCTTGCTGGTAGCAGATGAAGTGTTGCTTTATGCACAGGATTGGTGTGTTTTTATATGTTAGTTAGAAATGGAATCCAAGTTTGACCAAAAAATGACTGACATTACCAAAGTTAATATTCTTGACCTGTGCATGCCATTAGTGGCTGTTTTTTAGGCAATTTTAAACAACCCTTGTGATGTAGCTCTTTAAAACATGGTTCTGTGTGTCCACAGGAAATCTTATGCCTCTGTACGTGATACTTCAGCTTGTAGAGACTTAATTATTGCATACAAAGCTAATGCAATATGAAGCTTAACTTCTTTGGACAAAGCCACTTGCAACTAGTTAAACAGTAACTGGTTTTCTGATTTTTATTGTTTTTTACAGTTCCCTTATAGGGAGTAGGAGATGGTTGTGTGGTAGATCTTTGAGGTGTGCTCTTAGCTTGTATTGCATTCCATTCTCTGTATAAACCTTAGAGTAGAACGAACTTGAATAAACATACTTATCTCACTTCAAATATCAGTGTTTCACTTCTGCATTAATAAAGGGCTTTTAAACTTTTGTTTGCAAATGGCTCTAGTTATTTGAAACCAGAGAATCTTCCTGTTGCTACTGAGGGTACAGATAACAGCACTGAGGCAGTGATTAATGAAGCCACTAGTCAGATGCAGTGGGGCAACTTTGCAGACTCGGTTGGAAGTTAGATGCAAGCAATCCAGCTGGATATACTTTTTGATGGCTTACTAGCTTTTAGGTAATCTGCGTAACCCTTAATGAAAGCATTCATCACTTGCTCTAAGGCGGCATTCAAACCCATGCTTTGGATGCAGCTGCTGCTCAGCTCTGCTCATTCATGAGGCTGCTGGGCCTGCCTTTGTGCTGATGTGTATGTCATATGGGTGTTAGAGATATTCTCTTGTCAGTGAGCATTAGCACACTGGTGCCAGGCCTGGATGTGATGGAGCCTTTCCAGCATCCTATATTGCAAACAATACACCTCAGTTTAAAAATGCTGCTGGAGAAAATCTGATTACCGTTCTCTCTGTGGCTGTAACTGTAGTGTGATATTTAGCTTGTCTTGGATTCCTAAGAGAAAGAAATAATCTGTGTGAAGTTAGTGTTTGGAATGCACCTAGGGTGTGCAGTGTTGCTAACATAGAAGCTTTTAATGTAGTTGTGTTCAATGGTAGAAGCCTGTATCCATTCCTTTGGGTGTCTGTCATCGGAGCGGGATCTGTGTTAGCAGCTGTGGCCTCATGCTGAGCCTTGCTAAGCTGTAGGATGAGGAAGAGACAAATGCATAGCTGCTTTTCCTCATTCCCCTGCTTCTGCCTGCTCTGCCCTCCTTGCCTAATGCACGCCTTCCATCCTGAGACTTGCTAATGGTAACAGCTTGCTGAAAACACTGCCCTGGGCGGTCAGACACTGTCAGGGTGGCGCTTCTGCCCAAGGTCTGGTATCGTGGTGGAAGCGTGGAGGTACAGTGTGGCAGTGTGTGAGAGAAGGGGCTGGTCTGGGTGCTCAAAGCAGTACCCAGCTTTGACAGATTCCAACATCCTTAGTAGTCCTGGTAGTTAGGATTCCATGCAGCTTCCTTTCTCTTATTGACATTCCTCTCTAGTACAGTCTCTGCTCTGTACTTTGAAATTCTTGAAATGGGGAGAAACTGTCCCCGTTCCCACTGTTACACTTGTGTTGCTGTTTAACTTGTATGGTGCTACCTTAACCCTTTTTTTAAGTCATGGCATGATCAGGGATAGCTGCTCTTAGCTAAAGTGATTAAATGTGGGGTAGGGAAGGCAAGGAGTTGGCTGGGGATTCTAAGAGAAAGGTGTTTTTTTTTGTCTTGGTTTGCTATTTCAGATTTATCCACTGAGGATTGCTGGAAACTATTCTACAAGCTTCATACATACAGATCATAGAATCATGGAATGGGTTGGCTTGGAAGGGACCTTAAAGCCCCTCCAGTCCCACCCCCTGCCATGGGCAGGAACACCTCCCACCAGATCAGGCTCCTCAAGCCCCATCCAACCTGGCCTGGAACCCCTCCAGGGATGGGGCAGCCACAGCTTCCCTGGGCAGCCTGGGCCAGGGCCTCCCCACCCTCATTGTGAAGAATTTCTTCCTAATGTTTACATCTTCCCCCTTCCACTTTAAAGCTACTCCCCCTTGTCCTATCACTACAGGCCCCTGGAAAAAGCCCCTCCCCAGCTTTCCTGCAGCCCCTTTCAGCACTGGAAGCTGCTCTAAAGTCTCCCTGGAGCCTTCTCTTCTCCTGGCTGAACAACCTCATCTCTCTCAGGTTGTCCTCACTGCAGAGGTGCTCCAGCCTCCATCATCTTTGTGGCCTCCTCTGGACCCAAACTGGGCGAGACAGGAATACTCTTGAATACTAAAAAATAGTTATTTGACAGTTTGGTAGGATTATAACTTCCAGTGGCCTATTTTGAATAGCCAGTCTGGCAATTACTTTATTTATAAAGCTATAAACATATTTTGAACATAAAAGCCAAAAAATACAAACTCAATGAAGTAAAAAAATTACAACAAATGATGGATAGGCATTGGACAAATGAAAGTACAGCTGTGAACCATTTATCCCTGCTACATACATACAGTGGTTTTACTTGGTTTAATGAAGTGGTACTTCCATGACTTCTACATTCAAACTGATGCCAGGAACTCAAATCTGTATTTCAAGAAGAGTTGAAATTGCTGTGAACTAAAAACAAAAAAAATCCTTGCTGCGATAAAAACTTAAGGGTAAAGGTTTCCTTCTATTAAAAAAAAAAAAACTATTAACACAAAATAGCAACACTTCATATAGCATTTCTAAAGACACTTTTTTGGCATTAAGTAACTTTGTTTTGGCATTGGTTATCAGCCATGGGTGTGTGGCAGAAGCTGCTCTTTCTCACTGTTCTGTCCTAGAAAGGGGCAGCTTGAAGTTCTCTTGAGTGTTTTGTGGGAAGGAAAAAAGGTTACCTTTTCCCAGTTAGACCAGTATAAATTGAACATCTTACAGTGTACTGAGGGGATGTTCTAGGTTTATACTGTGGCAGCTGGAAGCACAGGGTAAGGTCTGGCTTAACCTGTGTGTATATTGCTGAGCACAGGATGGAGATTGGGTGTAACTGCTCCAGTGCTGGGGCTGTGGAAGTGCTTCCATCCCAGGAACACATGAGGAAAGGCTCCTGGGGAGGGAGCAGCAGGTTTCACTAAAGAGGTTTTGCAGGAATTGGGATGGAATAATGCAAATATGATACAGCTGGGCCTTCTGCTGGTGACTCCTGAACAGTCAGGTGCCCACGCTGCTGCAGAGGAGCAAAAGAGCCTTGAAATAACGCGTAAAAATCCTGGTGAGTTCTGAAATGACTGAGGGTTGTTCTCTCTGCACTAGTGCTATGTAGGCCTTGGTCAGAAGACAGTTTAATACTGTTTGGGACTTTCCCTTGATGTTCCTTAGACACATCTGCTTTTCCTTTTATCCCTGCCTTTCTTTTTCTGTGAAAACATCCAGCCACAAAACAACACTTGGATATGAAGTTGTGTCTGCTTTGCACCCAGGTCTGCGTTATGCAAGGCCACTGTGGCCGATTTGTCATCGGTGGCTTTTGCAGTAGCTGCCACTTGTGCAGCACCTACAGCAGAGGAGCTCAGGGGGGCACACACTGAGCTGAGACATAGCCGGGGGTGTTTAGCAATCTTTTTTGGTTTGTTTTTTTTAAAATTGAGTGATAAAAAGAGATGGTGTCAGATGAGGAGGAGTCGGCCGAGTTCCTCTGGTCAGCACTGGAGCTTGCTAAAGTAATTGAAACCCGAGCAGGTTGCATATTGCTCTAGTGCTCTGTAATTACCCCTCTGAGCACAGAAAGTACACGGGCAAGTGTACAGTTGGCAGCCAGTTCAGGTAATGCTACTTCTCAAAGGGTTAAAATAATTCTTTCAGACTTCAAAATGACTCTTCAGTCTTTTTGGGTTTGTGCACGTTGCTTTCATTCAGTGCTTCTGGAGTTACGTTTACACAGGAGAGGCGTAAAGCAGTAGGTTTAGATCTTCTAAGCTAAAACTGGAGTTAAAAAATCTATGCTACTGTAAGCAAAAGTACCTAAATAAAAGGAATAAACCCAAAGCTGCTCTACAAACTGATCAGGTTTGATGTTTTTTTTTTAAGTTTTGAATCTTTGAAGCATAAACTTGTTTAAAAAGCTCTTTTTTAGTCCAATGTAAAAAAATTATGGTTTTTTTTTTGCGTTAAGAACAAAAAAATATAAAAATATTTTGTACATTATAAAGGTCATCTTAATTTCTTGCAGTTCTGCAATAACATTACTACATAATTTGCATTCAGTACTTTAAAACCTATTCGGTAAAGTAGAAAAAAATAGCCCCTTTCTCCCTGTGTGGTGGTATTTTTCTCTTCAGCAGTCAAATATATTTCTTTCAAGCAGGAAAAGCCCCTGCACTGGACTAGATTGTGGTCTCTGAGCAGTCTGTAAACCTGAGGGACATCAAGGACTTGGATTAATTTGGGATTTACGTCAGTTCAGGTAGATCAGAATCTGTCCGCGGTGCTTCCTCTTTATCAAAGGTCCAAGTATAAATAAAATACCAGAAACCGGTGAAGGTTGTCAGGCTGGAGAGAATCCATAAACATTTGGCATCATCCTGGGAGTGGTGGGAGGATCTGTTAGAAGAAGCTAGAGTGAGGTTTTTTTAAGAAGTTCTGCACCAAATCAGGAAAAGAAGGGTTCTGATGGTGCTGTGGGTGCGTGCGGAGAGGAGCCTGTCGCCCAGCGCGGTGCGGGCACAGCTCTCTGCCCCGGCCGCCGCCCATGGGCCAGATCTCTGGTGGGTTTCTGGCTGTCCAGGTGTGCAGTGGACAATCCCTAACAGCGAGGAAGATCTGCACCCGATGGACCAAGCAAGCGCTGGCCGGTTAGCGCTCCCCATCCCTCTGCCGCGCTGGGGCTGCACGCAGACCGCCTGCTTGCAAACACCACCACCTTCTTCTCAAACAAGAAGTCTAAAAAATTCACCTCATGGGTTTAGCTATTTCATTTATCCGGTTGGATCAGGAAGCTCTCATCGCTACGTTTAATTTTCAGACATACTGACTTTTTAAAACCGCTCCTAGTCCAGCTTTTCCAGCCCTGTGATGAAAGAGCTCCGAGAGATCTGTGAGAGCGCCTTCATTTAAAGCAGCGCGGAGGGAGTGGAAGGCAAAGTCAGACCAATAGCACCTACCATCTACTGCAGCAAGCCGGGAGGCGACTGCGCTCTGCCAAACGTGAAGATAATGCAGTAAAAATAAAAAACAGAAAACCCCCAAACAAACAAAAAAAAGCAGCACAGGGCAGGGACAAAAGGCTTGTTTACTCATCAGCACTTCAAATTTTGGCAAGTACTCATTTTTCACCTTTTTTTTTTTTTTTCCTTTTTGCAATCACTTTTCTCTCTTTAACCCTCACCCCCCAAAAAAACAAAAACCAAATGAGTTTTTTTTTTCCCAGCATCCTTAAGTCATCCTGGTGCCTAACTTTGCACGTTTGACAGGGAGATGGGGAATTTGGCTGTGCTCTGGTCCTTTTCAGTGGGCGGCAAACCAGGTGGGAGCGAGCGGTGTGCCCAGTGTCCCAGCCAGGGCGACCCCGAGCGCGGGACTATGTCCCCGTGGGGGCCAGGCTGGGGGCTGGGGGCTCCGTGGGCGCAGGGGAGCACCGGGGGGGAGGCCTGGAGGAGCTGGCGGTGGTCGGGAGGCGAGCAGAGCCGGGGAAGGGGTCTGGCTGTTCTCTGTGTGCGGAGTCAGCGGGGGCTGCGAGCTTGGCTGAAGGGAAAGCAGAGGAGATGCATTGGAGCGCGTCCAGAGGAGAGGGAGGGGAGTCTATAGCACTTCCATCGGAAGAAACTGGGCTGGCACAGCGTCCTTCTCCTTGTAAGTACCGAATGCACTTCTTTTTCCTCCTAGGAACAGTGGAGAGAGGCATCCGTGAATCCACGGGCACGCACGAGCCCTAAGCCTGTGCTGGGGGGCACCGCAGCCCAATGGGGATTCGCAAACCCCCTTTTCACCACGGCCTCAGCCGGGGCTCCCCTGCAGCTGGAACTGCACGCGGGGCTGCGGCTGTCAATGCAGCGGGGCTGGGGCTGCGACAGGGCTTTGGTTGGGAATGCAACCGGGGCTGAGGCTGCAGCTGCACCAGGGCTTTGGTTGGGAATGCAACCGGGTGGAGGCTGCGGCTGCAGTGGGGCTGCAGTTCCCCGCGGTCACCGCCAGGCGGCGCCGATCCGGGGCAGTGGGATGGGGAACACAGGGGAACACCAAACCGCAATAAAAATAAAAAGAATAATAATAAAAAAATCCTAAACGATTAAATAAATCATCACGGGGTGGTTTGGGTTGGAAGGGAGCTCAAAGCCCATCCAGTTGCAGTGGCTCAGGGGCTCTGAGCCCCATTCAAGCTGGCCTGGAACCCAGCAAAGAGTTTCTTCCTAATATCCAGTCTAAACTTCTATTTTAGCTTCAAAGCACTACCCCCTGTCCTATTGCTACAAGGGATCATCAGAAAAAACACAGTAAAATTGATAATCTTAAGGTCTTAAGAACATCTTGTGGTCCATCTCCTAGTGCTCTCCTGGAATCATGCACGATCATCTAATGAGCTCTTCTATCTGCAGCAAAAGCCTCTGATCGCGGCATCTCGGAACACACGTTCATTCCTGACTCGGTGCCGCAGCAGAGCTGCAGGTGCTCAAGAGAGACTTGGGAAGAAAACAGCCTGCTGCTGGTCTAAGATCTAATAAGCCATGATCTAAGGGGTGGCTGAGGTCCTGCTTCAGATGTCAGACCTGCCCTGAGCTGGTCAGAAGACTTGTTGGTCTTTGGAAGGTATAGGTCACCTTTTAACCTGCTAACTAAGCTCAGGAAAAACCAGCTCTGACACTTCAGCCCGTGGCTCTTCTGGGCTTGGAATGTTCGCAGTGATCTCTCCCTCAGGAAGCAGGGACACAAGTGCAAAACACTCTGCAGGCACAGGACAGAGAGACGAGGCAGAAGCAGGGCCTGAATGAACTGCAACCAGACTTTGGCTGTGAAAGACTCAGTTCCACGTTCCCTTTCTGTGGAGCACAAGAAACGGAGCTCGTTGGATAGCACCACAGAATAGTTTGGCCTGGAAGGAACCTTAAAGATCATCCAGTTCCAACCCCCCTGCGATAGGCAGGGACACCTCGCCCTGGATCAGGCTTCCCAAGGCCTTGAACACTTCCAGGGATGGGGAAGAGGGACTCACTGGAAGTTTTTTTTACAGGAAACTACCCCGTCAGTGGCAGCTCTCCACCCCTGACCATGCTGCGCTAAGCAGCACCCTGCTGGGACCAGGAAGGTCCTGATGACAACAGAGCCGGGGGACCAGCACCGGCCTCCCTTGATCCCCTGGAGAAGACATTCAGGTTCCTTACTCATAAGTTATGATTTGGGAAGGGGGGTTGTTAACAAAACTACAAGTCATACATCATCCTTGCTGCAGCTGGCTTTGGGCTTGGTTCCTCCACATCCCTTGACAATTCTGTAGTTTAGTATGGAAAATGGGAATATTTACTCTGAGCTCCAGATGCCCGGATTACTTTAAGCACTCCAGGCTCTCTGGAGTCAGTCCCTCGCACCGTCTCACGTTGTCCTTACATACTCTGTGTTGAGCTGGTTTTCCTTCACTTCACGTCACTTGCATTGGGTCCTGGAGCGTCTCAGCAGTTTTAAAGGAGAGAGCTCTCAAGATGTCACTTTGATAGAGGCGAGGGACCAGTTCCTCTGCTAGAGATGGTATTAATGACTTGACAGCTAAATCAGCTAAGAAGAACATCTTCCTCCCTGCCTCATTTGAGGAAAACAGATCAAATGCAGAACTTGCTAATGCGGGCACACACCTTCCTTTGATCTGACTAATGAAGAACTAGACAGCGTTAGAATATATATTAACTGCCCCAGTATTAAACATGATTTTGCACTGGACGTGAACAAGAGAAGCGCTGTTACTGCTGTCAGTGCCATCGTTAGCCGTGGTGACCCAATTAACACGATATGGAACACGACAGCCCTGATGAACTGAATATTTAACTGGGAGGTTATTTTACATGGGCTGTAATTTCCCAGAGCAGACGAGCCTGAGGAGATGCTCTATTTTCCGTGGTCGTGTCCAGAGTAGCTGCAGGATGAGGAGCTGCAAGGACCTGCTGAAGATGATACAAACCCATCCATTGATTCACTGATTTAAAATAACGATGAAAGAAGATACTACAGATTGCTGCTAGCGACCTGGTCAGTGGGCTATGGTTGACGTGGCTATTACACAGAGTTATCCCTCTCTCTTTAGGAATTACAGCACCCTGAGCGGTTTGTCTCAGGTGAGAGGAGGAGGGTGAAAGCTCTAGAGCAGGAACACTCGGTTTTAACGAGTAAAACTCTCCCGTGGAGTGGAAACCCTTCCGTGGAAGTTGCTCTCCGCAAGTGACCGGAGCACACAGCATGGAGCCCTTGAGCCGGCAGCAGCACGTTAGTACAGGGAATCGCAGAACAGCTGGGGCTACCCAGCGTCCGAGAGGCAAAGGGTAAAAAATCAAAGCATGCTAAGGTCTCCGAGCACTTCAGCAGCCTGGGTTAATGGGGAAGCGGCGCAGAGGAGAAGCTGAATTAAGAGAGTTCAACCAAAGGCAAAGTGGAGTTGGAGGAAGCACCCGCAGAGCTGCAGGCGTGCAACGGGGCGCTCGGCTCGGTGGCACTGCTGGGTCACTGACCAGGGCCACAAAACCCCTCGCTGGACGTGCAAGGTAAAGTATTAATGAGACGTTAAGGGGGCTCTGTGCAGATTATTAATCCGTATAAAGACAAGGCTTGATGGCATCACCCAGTTTGCTGTCCCAGAGCAACCGGAGCTGCAGGACACGGTGTCAGGGAGGGGAGCTCACCCCGGGCGCAGCCACAGGGATCCCAGCTCAGCCACTGGTGCTGCCCGTCAGGTCCGTGGCCAAGCACCATCGGGGCTGCGCTTTGGAGCTCAGGTTTGGGTGGACTAAGTGATTTCAGTCCCTTTAGGCTGTGGTGAGCACATCAAGCAACACTTTACTGCTAGACTGCCTGAGTCCTCAAGGCACTGGTATCAAAATGTGCTATGAATTGTAGACCTCTGTCCAGGCTGGAGCCTCTCCCCGCTTTGGTGCTCAGGTCCAGAAGCCCCTCAGGAGCTTCTTCTGCCTGGATGCGTTCACAGCCCCCCTGCACCAGGCAGCACTTGGTTCTCGCACTAAACTTTACTATCGCCTGGCCACGTCCATTCCCAAGAAGCCCAAGGCACAGGGTGCTCGCAAAATGTCTCAGCGCTTGAGGGTCTCCCCAAACTGCCAGACTTCGGGGCCAAGAAGAGGTGTATCTCAAAATACATGGTTAGCACCAGTATAAATGGGGGAAAAAAAAAAGACTTATGGCTCTCGGGTGCTATTTATGCAATAAAAAAATCTCTTAACAGGGGGGAAAAAAACCCCCATGTCAGCATTGCAGATGTCTCCACCCTGGAAATGAGCTTTTAACACCAGGGAAGTCCATGAGCTGAGGAACATGCACAGCATTACACCACCACTGCCTGGCAGGGTGAGAACCCCAGGGTTCAGGTGACCCTTGCAGCTCGGATAACGACTCCTGCTGATGCCCAGAATAAAAAAACATCCCCACCTGGCTCGAGCAGCCTGCGCCGGCGCTGGGATGGCTGCAGGAGCACGCACGGAGCCGAACCCGCTCGCCCGGGAGCACCCCAGCAGCAAGGAGATGCTGATACACACCTGCACGGGCCGCACCAGTCCGTTTGTTGGTTGAGGCCAAAGCGAGCTCTGCATTTCTTAGGAGAGGCAGGATCTGAACAGAGAAGCATGCGCGGCGGAGAATGGGCAAGGCAGAGGCACAAAGAGGAGGAGGAGCAGGAGGAAGAAAAGAGGCAACATCATTTTAGCCACTTTAACACACGACTAACAGACTACAATCCAATGTGGTTTCTGCAACAAACTGGTGCCGGCACCACTTCTCCTGGAAAAAAGTGATCGTTAGGCAAATATCAGTGATCACTGCTGGCAGCTGGAGAAGAAGGAGGATTGGGAACCAGCCTCAGCTCTGGGAAATATGGGCAACCACGGGGAAACTCACAGCTCTTTGAATTTCTTAAGTTTGGAAAAGCTGCTGAATCCCAGAGGCGCTGCCTGCATCCTTACCTGCTCCCTGCCTTTCCAGCAGCGACTGAACGGGGCTGCCACGAGCTCAGACTGCACACGGAAAAGAAGAGGAGGAAACGTTGCAGAAGCGGGCTGAAAGCAGAGTTAGCACCAAGGAGACCCAGGCCCGGGTTGTTCCACTCTGCCGCTCACCATTCCCCTCCCACTTCTAATGGGAAAGCGATTCTCTATGCCCTTTCCTAAAATGTTGCAGTTTCACTGTATAATTATGGGGCTCATTAGGGTGAAGCCCTATTTGTTTGCTGGCACCTGATCTTTTTGCTCTGGTGCTGTAAATGGGGTTTACAGCACATTTCTGTGCAGGAGTCACACTCCCTCTTTCAGCCACCCTCCGTGTTCGCTGCTGTGTACAACCAGCAGCTGCTTTTTCAGTCCATAACGGGTGGAATTATTATTTTCCAGACAAGACATATATATACCTTATATGTTTTTTATATCTATATACACACATATTCTACATATAAGCCTAAAAGCTGGTATTCCCTGTATCGGTCTAAACACTGAATGACATCAACAGTGTTAACTAAACTGAAGAGATTACTAGGACAGAGTCATGGAATTGCTTTTTATGGACAATTCAAAGAGGTCAGCCAGCAGCAATTCATTAAAATAATGAGAAATCTCGATGAATTAATGTTAGGCTGCAGGATTCATGCTTGCATGGATGTGTAATCCACAGCAGCAATACCAGAGCTGGACTCCCACATCCTGACCAACAATGGAACTGCCCAGATGTAGCCAGCTGTGGCCAACTGTGCACCTTGGGTTCCCAGCTCAGGTGGGACAGGTCTTTGCGTGGGTGTGCGAGGGCAGGAGAGCAGCGGGCTGGCCCGACACCTTCCCTGGGGAGGAAGAGAGAACTGTGTGTTGCTTAGAAAGCCCAGAGCCTATCATCTGGCTGCCAAGTTTCATCCAAAAGTAAAGAAGGGCACTGCGCAGTGATGAACTGGTAGGCTGGAGAGTGGGAAAAGCTCTCTGTAAGTCAATCACAGAATGGACATACTGGAAAAAACAGGCTATCTAACTTCATGTACACATGATGCCACAGCGGGCACGGACAGGCTCTTGTTTTATAATGAATATTCAGTGGTACTGATATTATTTATTCCTGATATGGTAGAAATACTTCAAAAACCAGTGCAGGAATAGCCTCGGGTGATGGGAATGTGCATGTGACCCGCTGAAATCTATTAAAAGGGCTCTTTCTAATAAACAGTGTGGGGCAAGGAGGCAGCTGGGACTGGTTTGTATATCACTTTGCCTGAACTCTAGGTTACTTTGAAATGAAACCCAAATCTGGGGTCATCCCACGGCTGATCTTCAATCCTGTCTCTGCATTTGGTCCACTCCAAAAGGAGTTTGCTTTAATTAACAGTATCTGTAGGGCTGATGGGGATATGTTCACCCCGGATGTTTTGAATGGACAAAGTTTAGTGATTATTTATATGAAGTTATACACTTGCCAAAACCTCACATTTTCCATTTTCACGAACTACCCGAGTTCTAATTCAAACATGTCTATGAAAAAGTCACAAAAATGTTGACCTTCAAAAAACCCAGCACATTTCTTTTGTTAAACTCAGGAAAACAAAAGAAACCACAGTAAAACACGACACCAGCTTTGCCTCTGGGTTATCCCCTCTGAGCAGAAATGAAGGGACAGCCACCGAGCCGCACGCATTTACCTGAGTTGGAATCTTGCTGCTTTTCCCGCGTTCGTCTCTTCTTTTTCCCCTAGGAAATCAAAGAAAAGCCATTTAGTCTGTGCTCCCAGGAGACCAAGAGTGCTGTGCAGGGGTTTTGGGGCTGGATTGGGCTGCGGGGAAGGCTGCAGCCGCCTGGGTGAGCGGCCAGGGCTTCGGCTGCAACAGCCACGGCACCGTCAACTCTGCTGTTCCAGTGAGAGATGAACTGGGGATCACCGCGAGGGCACCTGCTCAGCTTTGTGCACATGGGCAGCCCTTTCCTTTCCCAGCTGCCCAGCCCGCTGCTCCCGAGAAGAAACCCAGAAGCAACTCTTAAAGCAAACACTTAAATCTGTGTTTGCACACACGCCTTTTACATGGCACAAATTGCTCTGGGCAGGTACCTTCTCTCAGGAGGTACCTTCTCTCATTTCCAGTATCCCCAGATCCGGCACCACTGGTGTTTTGCCTCATCCCAAAACCACTCTGCATGAAATGCAACAGCAACAGAAACTCAGAGGAGTTGGCAGCCACGTCCTCGCCACCCCCCCATCCTGCACCTGCAGGTTCTTCTTGCCAACACACTGCTCTCCTGTTTTAGGAGTCCAGAACCACACTACATGTGCAGCTGAGACTCTGCTTTACACTGCAGGTGGCATAAGAAGGCACAAGAGAAAACATTAGTGGATGCAAACCAACCACAACAAACCCAGCTCCTGTGCTCACTCTGCTTGGCACCTCTGCCACCTCCTACCAGTCCTCCTTGGTCCACTCTGATGCATCTCACCTGGAAATCCCACCCATTACCACTTTAATGAATTAACTAGATGAATAGAAACAATCTACTGCATTCAACGGAGGCAGTGTGATCAACAGCTGATCCTCCTGACCTGTTCTTATTCCTCCCCCCTCTTTACATTTCTAAAAGGCACTTGGCCCATTTTAGCATCTTCCCTCTTTCCAATATGCGCTTTAATGTGCTGCCTTATAGCTGAACAGAAATTGCTCTATATTGCGTTACCAAGGGGAGCATCCTTGATTTCAAACAGAAAAGAAAGTTTTACGAAACTCCCCCAACTTTATTTTTTAATAATACTTATCTATTTCAGTAGTTCTGCATCTCTGGACTCGCTCCTCGTTCTTCTGTTTTCTTCTCTCACTAGCAAGAACACCCAATTTTATCCCCAAACTGCCTCTGATTCACAATAGGCAATAACTCTCCTTATCTCCTAACGAGCTTATTAACGAGGGCACAGCAGCACCAGAGCAAACGTGGCCTGTGTAGAGCAGGCAGCTCACAGGGCTGCCTTTGACCTGTGACTTTTTATATGACTTCTTGTGGTTTGAGTGAAGGTGGAACGCTCCAAGCTGCGGTAAGCTTTTTCTTCAGTGTGGGAGCAACTGTATTTCCTGCCCGATATCAGCATCACGTGCTGCAGAAGTGACCTACATTCCTCCTCCCTGCTCAAGTTCTGAACAGAAAAGCATCTCTTGCAACGAGCACAAGACCCGAAGCAGCTGCTTGCCGTGCTGGGAGAGCCAAGGAGCACCGCTGGAGCCCACTGTCTGCTTTATCTTCTGGAGAAAGGAGCCAGCCCTTGCCAAGATGAAGGATGCTGCGGGACTAAGATTCCCATGGAGGGTGTGCTTGGTCTTGGAAGAAGATGGTGCCTTGCTTGCCAGATGCTGCTGCCCTCCAGATGTTTGCTCACCAATCCTGCTGCCCTCCGGAGCTGCCCTTAGAGAAACCCAGGTGCTGCTTTGGTGTCCCTAAGAGCAACTCCGGAGTGGCAGCATCCAGCACTGATCCTGCAAAACTGCATATGGATACTGAGCTCCTGGTCTGTACTTGCAAGAAGGCAGCGATGTCTGTGCTGCTGCAGAGACACACGGGCTGGGGCTTCCTGTAACCTCTGCTTTTCTGCATCACCTCTGCCCTCTGTTTTCCTTTCTTTTGATTTCCTTTTTTTTTTTTGTTTTATTTTTGATCTGTTTAAGGGTGTTTTCTTGCCGTTGGTGGAGTTTGGGCTTTCTGGAAGGAGGGCTTGGGTCAGGGTGAGCTGGATGGGTGCTTACTGTGTGGCTCCCAGGGGAAAGAAAGTGGCTGCGAGGGAACTGCTGGAGCCTTAGATCAAAGGGCAGAGCCCTCGAGTGGATAGACAGACATCTAAAGACTTAGGTGTGCTTTGCTTCAGGTCTCTAATGAGCTCGTTAGGCATGTGAGATCAAAACAGTTGAGAAAGCCACTAGAAAAGACCCAGAGTGTATCCCATGCTTCTGGGGCTCTGCTACACCTATGCAACCCCGTTTAACACAGTGCCGCTGAAGTGATTAATATAGCTAAAGGAAATGATTTTTGCTTTAAGAGTAACATTTAAATGTGCCATGGAATAGCCTGGAGGCTTCTCAAGCGCTGGCCCTACCACCACAAGCCGTGAAGCAGCTTTGTCCCTTTGGCCAGCCCAGGAGCTGCCCCTGCTTCTCCAAACGAGAGTCCACCACAGCCCGCTCCAAACAGAGCCACTATTTTAGGTGTAGAGGCAAGTCAGCTCTCTATAGAAACCAAAACACATTTTTGGTGGGATGTTTGGCCAACACCAGTTGCCATTTCCCCCCAGCTCAGTCCCGGCCATGCGATGGGGAGGGGGCCCGACCCGCAGCAGCCACTCACGTAGTTGTCTCTGGCAGACCAGCCGGGGTAGAGCTGCATGTGCAGCTGCCGTTCCTTGCGAGCCAGTTCGTAGTATTTGGCCTGCTCCTCTCGGGACAGCGCGTGCCACTGCAAGGACAAGCACGGGTGTGAAATGTAGCCCTGATGTCCTCTCTCAGCCCAACCCCACCACAGCCACCCCACACACCTGAGACCGTACGCTTAAAGGTTAAGAGCACCCAGTTCTGAAAGCAGATGCTTGTTACACGCTTAAGAGCAGCTGCAAAAGACAGGGATGATGCCCTGGGATGATGGTGCTGAGCCCTGTGTGCTCTTACCCTCCTTCCCAAGATCTGGTTGATGGCGGCGCTCTCCTTCAGGGTGCATTCGGCAATGACTTTCGCCCGCATTTCTTTCATATATAACATGAAAGCGTTCAGGGGCTTCTTGATAGTGGGCTTCTTGGCTTCCTTCTCTCTCTTTGGTTCTGGTTGAGGTTTCCTTTGGTGGACCAAAAGACGAGCTGTCAGTGTCAGAGCCACCCTCGAGCCCGGCTGCTTGGTGGCACCAAAGCTCAGCAGAAGACTCGATGCCAAACCCACACATGAGCGGATGGGGGATGCAAGATCTGCACCTTGGACACACGCTTTTGCCTGATGCAGGCAGAGCTCGGTGCTCACCCAGCTTCCTCCCATGCCAACGTTAATAGGGATAAATGAAACGGGCATTAAGGAGCTAACGCTGCTGAGGAGCCGTGCGGGCACTCCCAACTTACATGTTCCGGTCATAGTGCTCCATCTCTTGCTTGCCGGAGTGGGGCACGATGGCAGGGTGCGGGATGCCGGTGGTGTGCATGCCGGAGCCCAGCATCAGCGGGTGAGTGAACCTGCAACAGAGAGCAGATGAGCCGTGCCGGGAGGGCTGCGCCGGGGATGCTTGGGATGCTCGGGCAGCGGGAGCGGCGCGTCTCACGAGATGGCACTCTGACGGGGCAGAAGCAGACGACATGGAAAGCGAACCTGCGGGTGCTTCCAGGCCGGTGCGGGGCAGGCAGTGCCCACCACCCCTGGGTCACCCCCACCACGCCGGCAGCAGGCACGCGGATGGAAAGGATCCGGGTGCCGCTACGAGGAAACCATCCTGCGCTAGGATCCAGCCTGACCGAGATCAAGGGCGCTTTCAACCAGCAATTTCAGCTACTCCGGTCTCTGTTATTACAATATCTTCTTTGCACTGCAGAAAGGAATAACAAACTGTACGCAGGCTTTGGATGGGAGAGATTAGGACCACCCTGCACCTTTCTTTTAACAGAAACAGCATAAGTCTGAACATGAACCAAACTGCAACTGTAGGAGGTGCACCTTGCCTAAGCAATGTTCTCCACCAACACGGGACTGAGATCACGAGAGGTCTCACTAGCTTTCAAGCTTCATTAGCTCTCTCTCAAGTTTTAGAGGGTGAAGCCAGCGCAGCCGGCTTTGCCAAGCTTGCCACTTTATGACTGCACCTTGAGATGGCAGAATTGCCCATGGGAGATGAAGTGTTCATTAGATATGCTGGCACAAAAAGAAAAGCTGTTTAATTTAATCCACCAGCACAGTCTGATCCTTATCTGACCAGGTGTATTTTCTCAGCTGAAGCAGCGCTGCAAAATCCACCCCAAAATCCTGTGAGCAGGAGCTGCTGCACCAGGCTCAGGGAGGCTGTTGGGTCTCTGCAGGGAACTGTCAGCTCCGCCCTGGCCTTCGCCTTCCAGGTTGAGCGCAGGAGAGCCAGGAAAGCTGGCAGCACTCCCTCACCTCTGCTGCAGGGACCAGGGTTTGCATGGGTCGAAGGTTGCATGGATGGAGGTTTTTGCATGGGTAAGGGTTTGCATGGTTTTCCTGTGGGAATCCTCCACTAACAGCTCTTCAGGACAACACGAAGCAGAAGCAAAAGCTGGTGCGTGAGCACACGCAGCAAGCATGGGTGTCCCTGTGGTGCTGCTGTCCTCGCTGGAGCCACTGGAGGGGCTGGGCTCTGTGACTTCCATCCACAGGGGATGTGTTTTGCTCACTGGACATCATTGGAATCTGGGTATATTTACAGAGGGCAAAATTTGTCCTGGGTGACCATAAGCTTGCAGTACAAATGATCTAGGGCTGTGCTGCGGGGCTCAACCCACAGGATATTTAAGGTTAGTTGTGCCACAGGGCAGTGATGAGGGACTGGGGAGGCAGGAGCTGTGCTTACATCTCAGAGGGCTGAGCTGTACCTGTGGGAGGACAGCAAATCGCTGCCTGTCCTGCTTTTGAGGCTGAGACCACATGAAAAGGATCGCTCTCTGTAGAGCAAAACTCAGTGGTGGTGGCGGCAGGGATTAGGGCTACGGATATATTCAGGATTAGGGTTAGTGACAAGGAGCAAAATCCCGAGCAACGGATTTCACCTCTTTTACTCAAAGCTAGGCTGAAGGCAGAGGTTTCTGGCTTTGTTTAGACTTCTGCCGATTAAAACCAAATCCTTGTGCATCCTCCCGGGATGCTCAATATTCCCCTGACCGCTCTTTGGACCAGGCACTGCCGAAAGCTCCTTCTCTTCCTGCAGCCGCCCGGGGAAGGTGCGTGGCCATCCCTGGGCGGCCGTGGTCTGCTGCAAGCTCCTACCGCACACACTGCAAGCGGTGAGACCAGCTGAGCTGCTGCCCTGCCTCACACAGCTCATACTCACCTGGAGAAAGAAGCCCCAGCAGAAAGCGCTGACGAATACGGCTGTCTAAATCCACATGACGGGAGCGGATAGACAGACTGGCTCTGCCTGGGATCGGGAAGAAAGAGTCTATAAAGTATCCACCGCTACGTGGTGTTTCCTAAAGATACCCTTTGCTAAGGGGACATAGCACCGATGCGCCAGGAGCTCTGCCTAGCGGGATACTCGGGTTGTCGCCTGGGCTCAAGGGGCAATGTGGGACTTGGGCTTTATTTTGGGGCAAGCTGGGTCTCCCTGCAAGGGCTGGATCCAACTCTGACCCCCCCTCTGTCCCCGGTGTTGAGTAACACGGCAGCTTTGAGTTGATCCTGTTAGAATGCAAAATGTTGCCGTGAGCTGAAAAATTAGGAGATGTTGCTATTGCACAGATGATGTTGTTTAAAAGAGCAAAAAACTGAACCAAAAACTAACCCAAAAACCTAAAGCCTGGCGAAAGTCTCTCTGTGTGATGCACAAGAGGCTGCGCAGTCGCGGGATGCAGTGGGAGGATCCCCAAGCACGGGAACCGCCTGGTGTCCAGAAAGAAAGCACCTGCTCTGCCCCTGTACGTGCTTCAAAAATGCTCTCTTTTCCTCAGTGCGTCCCTGAAAGGATGTTCATTACCTTTAACCAAGCCAAAAGCTTGATCCTACATCTCTTTTGAAAGTTTTTTCACACTGGGGACCAGGCATGTACCAGACCTGGAGTTGAAAACGAGTTTTGAGAGAGTAAAACGACTATGCATGAAGTTCCTTGTTGCTCCTAGGAAGGGACCCCCACCCTGTTTTCATAAGGAAACAGCTCAGAAACACCTTGCCTTGTTCTTCAAACCTGCCAGAAGATGTTCCCAGCCTAAAACTGCGCATGGAAACCAAGATGCTGGAGGAGGATGCAATGGGGTGCTTAAACTTGTGCAGATGCTCTTGCTCCTCCAGCCAGGCTGCACAGGGCTGTGCCTAACACCAGCACCAGCTATTTTCAGCTCTAATAAGCCAAAAAGTGCCTGTTTATCAGTAAGTGCAGTGGCCTGCAGAGGCACTCCTGGATGCCAGGGATTTTTTAGGGCTAAAGACAGTTTCTGCCCCGAAGAGGAATAGCAACAGCATCCTTGAGCTGGGCTGGGGAGGAAGGAGGTTTCTGTTGCTGCTGCTCAAGGGGCTGCTGTGCCTCGGCTTGACCAAAATCTGCTGTAGAAAAGGCAGGCGAGGTGGCGGAGCTCTGTTTACACCCTGCCAGGCAGAAGCCCTCTCCCACCCCTTAGATGTCAGTGGGTATAAACACACCAACAAACAGCCAAGTGCTACCGAAACAACCTTTGAAGTTGAACACGGCTGCCTCAGGGCTGAGAAAACACTCGGAGCTAATCCAGAAGTGACATGCGTTACTGGAGAGGCTGAGATACTGGGATAGAAAAGGAGTCGGGCACTTGTGGCTTCACCCAAAGTGATTCTGACATGCAAATTAATGCAATTGCAGATTCAGTCCTTGATGGCTGGGAATGAATGATTCCAGCCTGTATCATCCGATGATGAAGGGTGGCTTGGAAAAAAGGCATGGGATGGCTGAGGAGGGGCTGTGAGGGCACCGCTGCTGCTCGGCCCAGGGACTGGGTGAGCAACACAGTTTGCAGCCTCTTGGCCGATGTTTGCTGCCAGGCTCCTGCGAGTGAAACTCACTCGACTGGACTATCAGAGGCTTTTATCCACTGTTATCCCAGCTAATTACAGAGAAAGATTGCAGCTCCTCCTCCCCAAGCACCCGGTGAGAACAAAGCCTGTTTCTGCCCAGCTCCTGCCCGACAGCTCGCAGAGGAAAAGCTGCTTCCCACATGTGGCCGCCCCTGCTCGGCAGTACCCGTGGGAGCATCCCTGGCCGGAGCATCCCCAGCCCGCAGCCCCTGCTGCCCACTGCTCCTGCATGAGGTCAACGCTGCTGCTTCTGCACCCACCCTCACCAACATGTTGAGCCTCAGCTGAGGCCTGGGCCCTCCAGAAGAAGTTTTGGGGCTCTTCCTGTAAATTTTGGGCAGGCAAGTGGATGAGCAAAGGCTCCATTAGACACACGCAGTCTGAGATGCTGCTCTCCACTCTGGGCCATTTGTTGCTTTACCTATCTGCTCTCTTAGTCACTAATGAGCTCTGCTGACGAGGCTGCTTGAGGATGCCCAGCCCGGCAGATGCTGGAGCAGCTCTCAGCAATTCCAACTCCCTCTGCCACCAAATAAACGGCAAAACCTCGCGCAAACCAGACTTTCCCCGCTCTGCGCACCCAGGGCTGCTCTGAACAGTATCCCACTCCAAGCGTGGCCCTGGCATTTGGCAAACAGGGTCCTTTCTCAACCCCAACTTTTTCTTTCATGTCGCCCCAGTACTTGTTTTTCCTGAGGATGAATCACATCGTATGAGGAGCTAAATCATCGCCCAAGAGTAGCAGATTTAGCACAGAAGGCAAAATGTAATCTCTTTGAAGCCAAACTCTATATCAAAGGCCTCAGCCTCTGTCTCCTTGTGGTTAAATATCTGGAACAACAAATTCATAAACAACCCAAACCCAAAAGCTAACATTTTACTTTATGTTTTAATATGCTTCACCTCTCCCATTCTGCAATACAGTCCTGTATCTGGTGGGCTCTGATGGACTTCTAGCAGCAGGGTTGGGTTACCTGCCCCCGCAGTTGTCCTCCTTGCACTGTCCTCCTCTCTTGGCCACCACCAGCCTCCCCGTGAGTCTCTGCAAGGTCCCTGCATCACTGACTGCGATTAAAAATCAATCTGAAGAGTGCTGATGCCCACGCAGCATCGCCTGCCAGACCTGGTGACAAAATTGGGTGGCAATGACCACGGAGCACACACCGGTGTACTTTTAACTTGTGTCCTGGGGGCAGGTTTCCCAACAGGCTGTGCTTTGTGGGATGCTCCTTGAGGCTGGCTCATGCAGGAAGGACATTTCAGGAGTGCTCCAGCTCACGGTGCCTCCTTCCCCGTCCCTCCTGGGGCAGCGGGCGCTGCTGAGCCGGCTGTGCCATGGCCGGGCTGCCGGGACTGGGGTCATTCGCTGGTCTCTGTCACAGTGTATTTTGTCTCTGTGTGTCAGAGGCACCATGGCTTGGTGGATGGAGCATCCCACTGGATTACGCCACACCGGCAGCACGCTCAAGGAAAGCCCTGTTTGTACTAAAAACCCCACTGAGGGGGAAAATTAGCTCCTACTCAAAAAGAGAGGCTTTTGGTGTGATTAGGAGGGATAGATAGGGAGCTCTCCCTGGGTTTCCTAATCCGCACAGGCAGGTAGATGTAAGGCAGGAGGTGGTTTGGAATTGGGCAGACTTTAACCCCACTCCAGCAGTGCCTCAGCCACCGCAAAGCCTTGAGCCTCTCCATGAATGTGCTCCCCATCTCTAAGCCAGGGTTAAATTCCCCTCTCCATCACACAGCACGCAGGAGGGATGAAGCACGCAGGTGGGGGAAAGCACCGTGGAGGTTATGGAGAACGGCTGCGCGCAGTTTGTTCAATCAATTGTTCACATATGGAGCGGCCGAGCGAGGCCCCGTGGGGCCAAGCACTCTACACTCACCATCCCATCGACGGCGTGATCTGTCCGACTCCACTGGGAGGGAGAGGGTAGAAACCTGGGATGTCTGAGGTCTGGGAAGGACGGTGCACTCCTAGAAGAAGGGAAAAGGAGATGAGTTGGATCTGGCCCCACACTGCCCAGCTGAGCCAGACTGCTCCAAAACCCCTGGCTGCTTCGTCTGTGGGCACTTGTGGGCAGCAGGGAATATCTGTGAAACAGCTGTCTGCAAGCGGCAGGATATTTTAACTGCCCTTTTTCTTGCTGTGGTTGATTCTGTGGGGATGTGGTGGGTTGTCCACATCGCTGCAGAATCACAAACACTCATCTAACTGGGTGGGGATGGCAGCTTGCTCCTGTACAAGCATCATCCCTGCTCTGTGCCACTCTGGGGCCAGGCAGCAGCTTGCTTTGGTAAGGATTTGACGGACCCTCTGCTCTTCCCAGAGAGCCTGCTCAGGTGCACAGCTGGTGGTTAAAGCCGTTCCTACCTTCCCTTCCTATCGGTCCTCACCAGGATGCTCCAGGAGCAGGCACTGGAGATGCTCCAGCAGGCATCACTGTTATCTTGATTTTAATCAATTTGAGTCCCTTTGCAAAGCAATTGTTTTGTGGGCTCTGTGGGTGCCAAAGAACACTGGAGGTGGGTAAGGTGCCAGGTGGGAATTCACCCTCCACACGGGGAATCTCTGCAATAAAAAGCTGCTGGCACAGGCAGCACGGCTAGAGAAGGCAGCCACGGCATCTCAGTTTTTATTCAGACTCAAAACCAGCCCACGGAGCCCAGGGCTGTGGGTGAGACTCAGACAAGCGTGGCGCTGCTGGCAAAAGCAGCCTCTGGCTGATCCCTGCACTGAAAACTGGAGGGAAGCAATGCTCTCTCATCGTGTAATGCGGAGCCTGATCCCTGGCAGGGATGGATCCTCGCCGCATCACCTCTGCACCCAGCTAAGCCTGCAGGACTTTGCAGTGTAAAGCACCAGCTCTGCGCTGACCGCTAATGAGCCCCAGACAAAAAATCCTGTGCAGAGTTGTCCAGCAGCTATCCCAGACAATAAATACATTTTCTAAATCAGTGATTAGTCACAAGCAAACTCAGAAGTCTGGATTATTCTCCCAGGTGTATTAAAGATGGATTATTAATCAGGAATGACACCATCAGATTCCAAGCATCTTATTGAGTTAGCTAAAATCAATACATAACCAAACCAAAGGGAATATACAGTGTAGTATGAGATTTACCTACAGCCGTGCTCAAGTGGGACACAACAGCAGCCGTGCTCAACAGCTCAACGCAGGCCAAACCAACCCAGCATCCACGTCAGGCAGCTGCCAGGATTTCCTGAGATTTCACCCTCCAACGATACCAGTTGTGTAAGCCAGAGCACAAGTTATTCTCGCTGGCCCGGTGGTTGGGCACCAGCCGCTGACTCAGAAGATCCTACCTGTATTTCCTTGTCTGCATGACCTTGGGCTACTGTGAAACACTTTAAAGGGATGCTGGGAGAATGAGTACGATGGTGACTCTCAAGCGCTTACACCAGGTGATAATGGGAGATATCTCAGTGATGAAAAGAGAGATGGGACACATCCAGAATATACGGGGAAGGAAACCCTTGCTCCAGCAGCACAGGGATGGGGCATGCAAAGCTGAGCATAGGAGGCACGTCCCAGCTGAGGATTAGGGTCTGAACCTCTCCACAAAGAGAACCTGGGGAGGTCTCCGAGATGGACGGACTCCTCCTGCCTCCGACATACATCTATAAGCTAAATGGGAAAGGGAAGACTGGAAAGTGCCTGCACTGAGGGTGCAGAGGGGTGCGCAGCCAGAGGACGGCTTCCCAGAATTACTGACCCACAGCAGAGATGAATTCTTGGCACTACTCCAGTGCCGACTGTAGCCTCCACAGAGAGATAAAACCAGCTCATCCCTTGGGTGAGCTGTTCCTGTACTGCTTAAGGCTCTCCAGGCGAACAGTGAGTCCCTGGAGGCGGCTCACCGTGAGGGGCTTTTGTGATCTGCAAGGCATCTGCAAAGGCAGCGTGAAGGAAGGTGTGTCGAGTCGCTTTCCCTGGAGACTTAGAAATCTGCACGCTCCCTCTTGAGATTCGGAAATCTGCCATTAGCTGAGCTTTTAATAGGTTTATTTTGTTAACTCTTCATGTTTTTCTGCTGAGTTCATTAGGCTCTGGTGGCTGACAAGCAATGTGCTGGCTGGAAGAAAACCAGGATGTGGCCGGGTATCTGCTACACCAGACCTAAATGCTCCCCATCAGCACCCCAGGAGTCCAGAACGTGGCCTCTGGGTTCAGACCAGGGATAACCAGCACGCCCTCCAGCCAAGCACACCCTCGATACCCCATCCTTTTAGAAGTGAACCTGATGTCTCTGGGTCGGTTTGCATCACTCTTGGGTGGAGGCATTTGCCCAAAGCAAGCAGCTGGTTTTGTGCCTCCATTTTTGCACTGATTTCTGGGGCTCTGATGAACCCCAAACCCCTTCCCGAATGTATTTTGACAACAAACTGTCAATTTGCTCGCTTTCATGTCAAACCAAGACCACATCTATGCAAAAACCTGCGTAATCTGAACTGATGTTGAAAGATTCTGTTGCACTAATGCAAGGCGGAGAAAAGCCTGATTTTACACTCAGCTTGCCTGTAAACCTCAAAAAGCGATAGGCTGGGGTGAACTCCTGTGCACACACCTATATTTTACAGTTCAGGGTTAACCTCTACCTCCTGTACTTTCCTCCACAGTCGACTGCTGTGTCCTGGACTCACACAGAAACCCAGAGAGCCAAACCATGTGACAACCACATAACGTGTGGCTACGGACACACACACATAACAATCCTATCAGCTATCAGACATCGATCCTATTTAGTCACAATATTTCCTGTTTCAAGCATTTATTTTCTCAAAATGACAACCTGACAACAGGTTTGGGTATGAGTCAAAGGAAAGATTACTTTCCATTTTCTGGTTGACTCTTACGCATCATCTTGCAGGCTCTGGTCTTGCCTCAAGCTAGAGGACAGCTTACATGGAGAATTAAGCTCACTTGATCAGCAGGGATGGCACTTTTGATATCAAACTCCTCTTGACCAGGACTATAAAGCATTGCCAACACGCTAAACAAACTCCTGCTGCTAAGCAATGCCCCACTTGACCCAAGCTTTTGACTTTTCCCATTGATTTGGGACCAGAAAGGTGACCACCTTGGTCCCAGCAGTCTCTGACACCATCCCCTTCCCACCACACAGGTCCCCATTGGTTCCATTACCTTGTTTCTGGTTGATGTCAGCGGGCAAGTGGGGTGAGTGGGAGCCGTGGCTGAAATGGTCGTTGCTGTAAGGGATGAGTGGGGTGAGCGGGTGGACTCCATGCGATGGCTGCACAACGGGAACTTTGTTGGACTGCAAGACACAAGGAGGGAGAGGGCTCAGAAGTCACCAAACTCCATGAGCAAGGAGGGCCGGTGCCCTTTGCAGTTCTGCCATTACAAGTGAGGCTGGGAATTACTGAGTCCCCAGTGTCTCTCAAGGGCAAGGCAGACAATGCCCTTCCCTACTTAAATAAACACTGCAGCATCCTGCAGGAAAAATCCAGAAACCAAGCAGTTCCCAACACCTGGAGATGACTGTATGAGTAGCTGGAAACCAGCTCAGATCAACATGAAGTTTTCAAAAGTCAGAAGTTCTTTTCACTCATTTCCAGTACCTTTTATTCCAGGATGAATGCTACAAGCACGTTACCCAATTCAGTGCTCTTGTTTTCTGCCTTGGGCTACCACAGGGTCTAGATCTGGACTTTCACATCCTGCGTATTCACTCTGAAAGCCACGCTTGGGCTTTCCTAACCGGGGCTCTCAAGCGGCGCAAGCCATGCTGAGGGCAATGCCTTCAAAACTCTGTTGTGGTCACCAGTGAGCTCCTGGGCTGAAACCCCTCTCGGTCCAAGCTCCAATGCTGGGAGAAGGTCAGGAGGGAGCTGAGACACTGCTGAGCATGCAACAAACCCAGGAAAACTTAAACAAGAAAAATCCAGTCTTCTCTTGCAGCTACTCCCGCCTACAGCATGGCGAGGCCATCGGAGCCCAACATCTTTGTAAAAGGCGCTTTTTTGTGAACACAATGGCGAGTACGTCTGCGTGTCGGAGCAGAGAGAGGGGAACCTGTTCAAAAGAGCTGTAAGGAAAACACACACACACACTGCTGTCTACCGCCAGCCTCCTCGCCTCGAGCGTCTCAAGCTGCTCCCTACATGCCCGGTTTCGCCCATGGTTGCCTTTAAACCCAAACTGACTTCGCCTTGGTGGTGGAATGTTAGGATTTGTCCCAGATAAATCCATAAAGAGAAACAGGACTGAGAACATCCCAAAAACAAGGAGAAAATGAGAACAGAGCAGGTAAGAGAGCCCTCCAGGGGCTGGGAGCTGCGTATCGCTAGCCAGACCTCTTGTGTCCCACCAGGACATCTACAGATGATTTGCTGCATGACTTCTGACAAGTCACTTATGATCTCTGGTCTTGATTCACTGGTGCTCTACACTCAGGTAATGATTTTGCTCAGGCAGAGCGAGCACAAAACGCCAGCTGGCTTTGGTGGAGGTGCTGCAGCTGGAATCGATGTCTCCAGAGGTCCTATCCTGGACCTCTCCCTGCTGCTCCGTGATGTTTGTACAGCAGCTCAAGAGCCTTGGGCAAGTCCTGTGTTTTGCATTGCTGCTCTGAGGAGCAAACCCATAAAGCGGAAAGCAAAACAGACCGATGGAGATGCTGCTTTACATCCGTCTCTCCCGCAAAGGTTTGCTCATGCAAATAAAACCCAAGAGGCATGCTGGTTTGCATTTAAGAATTAATGAAAACCTGAATTCCTGACGCTTACCAGGTGTAGATTTACTGCATACAGCATGATACTGGGAATGTAACCCCCATCCCCAGCGCAAACTGGTGTGGTACGGACATTCCTGTCCAGCAGCAGGGCCACGGGCTCTGTGGTTTTCCCATCGAAAGCGGTGCTGGGCTGGATCCGGCTTAGTTAAACACATTTGCCGCTTTGGGCTTTTACTATTCTTGCCCATGAAATGAGATGAAGAACAGCTTTTCAGTGATATTTCTAAAATTAGCTATGGTTTAGCTTATTTAAGAGCCAGAAAGTCTAAATCAAGGACATGCAGTTCTACGTGTATATTTTATCATGACACCAGAGCAGAACGAGCTCGATGCTGAGCTGTTTTGAAAACCTTGACTTAAGCATTTCTGCTGCTCAAAGTGGGGCAGATTTTTCCTTCCCACAGTGCCTGATCCAAAACACAGCACCGTCCACCAGCCGGCCCTGCTGCCTGACGACTGCTAACAGCTTTCAGAGCAGTGACGGAAGACACACACCACTACAAAGGCAAGTGAACAGTCCTGATGCTGATCCACAGGATACCTCAAGAGTGAAAAGCACAAAGCACATGTGGTTACAGCAAAGGCACGGACTATCCTTCTTCCCCATCAAAGCAGAACATGGTAACTTGGTGGTAAAATAGATCGCAGCCCAGTTATTCAGATTTACCATCAGTTCAGATGGGAAACAAGATGTTGCACCGGTGAGAATAGCTGCCCTTCCCCACATCACTTCTACACGTGCACTTGCCTTGCTGAAAATCTTCTCCCACTCTTTAAAGCCACAGAACGCTGGTGGGGTGGATGCTCAGGAGGAAGGTGTGGCAAAAACTTCTGCAAGAGGCTATTCATCCCCCTCCCGCTTCCTCCAGCTGGGAGTTTGTTACAGGAACCTATCTCCAATAGCAAACAGACCAATGGAAGAAGGAAACGTTGCACAGAGACCTGGTGAAAATGTTTTCCTGTGAGGGTGGGGAGGCCCTGGCCCAGGTTGCCCAGAGCAGGGGTGACTGCCCCATCCCTGGAGGGGTTCCAGGCCAGGTTGGATGGGGCTTGGAGCCCCTGATCCCGTGGGAGGTGTCCCTGCCCATGGCAGGGGTGGAACTGGATGGGCTTTAAGGTCCCTTCCAACCCAAACCATTTATGATTCTATGAAACACTGCAGCTGCCAACGGTCACAGCCCATGGCCTTGTCCACAGCTCCTGGTCTTCACCAGATGCCCAGTGGCTGCTGCACGCGCATCTTTGCTGTGAAATCACACCTCATTTATAGAACTCTACACACCAGAGAAATTGTATCAATTCCTCTTTTCCACAAGGTTTAGATTTAGTTTCTGTCATCAGCTGCAGCACATGAACCTTGAAGAGGCGTTTCAAAGCCAGAACTAACCAGCTGACTATGCCTTATGTCATAAAGTTAACCTGAGGTAAATATTTTCTGCTGAGCAGACTGATTGAACATCAGGGCAGTTGGTTTGCTGCCCTCTCACAGGTCGCCCAGGAGGACACGGGGTGGTGGTGGTCACGGGGACATGCTGTGGTTGGGTGAAGCATCTCACAGTCTCCTTCCCAAAGGCACATCTCAATAGAGCTCGGAGCGGCGGTGACAGAGCTGCTGGCTACCCACCCACCTGAAATAACACAGCTGATGCCCAGCGTCACCAAAGTCACCCCAGGTCACCTCCTGCCTGTCAGCAGCTGTTGGGGGCACAAGAAAGGGCTCTGAGGACAGCTCTGTCTCACCTCTCCCAGCACAGCCCTTTGAGGGCAGGTTGGGGAACGAGCTGTGCAGCCACAACCTCGCTACAGAAAGGAAGAGGTGCATTTACAGCAACACCAGAATGGTATTTCCAGTGGGGACAGAGCAGCAGAATAGGTTTTGCAAGCCTAAAGGGCCTTTTTCCCCTCTCAGATTTGTTAAATTACCACTCTCCTGAGTGCCCACCTCCGTGGTGAGTCTCCACATGCCTCGTGCTGGCACTTGGCGCTGGTGCACACACCGACCCCAGAGCGCATCACCCTGCCGGGATCGACCCACCCCCACCAACCTGCCTGAAAAGAATGAAACGAAAAAAAACTGGGAGGGAAGAAGCCGCCACTTCGAAGCCAAGAAGTGACTTTAATAACTAGAGGTAATTGGATGAGCAAAGAGAAAAAGCCGTGGCATTAATTATTAAGAAAGACTAATTGTTGGCAAAGCAAAATTAGGAGACCTCACTGCTCACGCATGAGTGTCTGATTGCGATAGCAGCTCGAGGCTAGCTAGAAACCTCTCCTTTCGCTGAGCAAACACAAACCCAGCAGGTCTTTCACAGGAGGATCATCCTCACGATCAGAGCTGCAGTGGTACTTGGCTCCGAGGTGCCGGAGCCGGCACAGCATCCTTCGCCTTTGCTCCCACCCTACCTTACACGTGCCCAGCTGGGCTGCAGCATCCTCGGACGTGGGCAGCCGTGGGGTTATCCAACCTCATGGATATATCCAACCCCATATAGCATGGTGCCAGCTGTTCACAACTAGAAATGAGTTTAGTTTTAAATAAAATGCAGGGGTTTTATTAGGAAATGACGGAAGATTGCAATCAAACATTATCTGGAAAGCACCTTGTGTTAGCGAGCATTTTGACTCATGTTTTTTTTAAGACTATTTAGTCGTGACACGCTCAAAACGAGCAGTTTTACTTTGCTGGCTTGAACGAGGAATTTTCTTTTAAAGTTTAAAGCTAATCCTAGCAAAATGTAGCACAGAAGGTCAAAAGTCAAAATTGGAGTTAAATGATCAAAAAAAAATTCCCATGGCTGGCAAATCTCTTCGCGTTTTTTGCTCTGTGAATATATGAGAAAAAAAATGTAAAGATTTTTTTTCTGCTTGAATCAGTTTAGGAAAAGAAACAAACAAAATAAAAGAAGGGAATGTGTTGTAAGCTGCGAAAACTATTCCTGGCTACAACTGAGAGCAGCAGTGGCCACACCAAGCTGCTGGGCATCCCAGCATCCCACCAGCGCTGGGCTGCTCCTATGGATGGGATTGGTTTTCATTCATTTTCTGGTAGACAACAATTGAAAACTAAAATAAAGCAGCCCCTGCCAACACTTGGTGTCCCATTCAGTGGAAAAGGTTTTGTTAAATGTCTTGATGGCTGCACCAAGCACCCAGGATCGGTCCCCACACCAGGCACTCGGGGCCACGTACACGACCTGCACCACGGTGAGCTGTTTAATACATTAAAGGTGAAGAGTAAAGGGCACTTTCTGAGCTGTGAGCACACATCGCCGGCTCATGTTGAGCTTCTCATCCTCCATCACCCCGAGTCCTTCTCCGAGAGCTGCTCTCAACCCATTCTCCACCCAGCCCGTGTTTATGCTGGGATTGCTCCAGGCGCAGGACCTTGCCCTTGGCCTTGCTGGACTGCATGAGGTTCACAAAGACCCACCTCTCCAGCCTGCCCAGGCCCCTCTGGATGCCATCCCTTCCCTCCAGCGTGTCGACCACGCCGCACAGCTTGGTGTTGTTGGCAAACTTGCTGAGGGTGCCCTCAATCCCTCCGGGATGCCCCCCAACATAGGGGATCCACGCACAAAGGGGATCCCACGTGCATGGGGACGGTGCAGGCCAGGGAAGAGGGACAGACTGTCAGGACCACGCACTGCACCAGTGCGGCTGGGGCCCAGCACCTTTGGCAGGTGACCGCAAGGGGTACTGCGTTCCCCGTGAAGGATAACGGGGTGCTGCTTGCCCCTTGCACAGCTCCCAGCCACCAAGCACACCTCGCTGGTGCAAAAGCACCGGCCAACACCCCGGAGGGCTGGAATCCGTGTGGTCAGCCCAAAAGCAAGCCAAGCAGGGATGAGCCTGCCGGAAAGCTCCGCATTGTGGGAGCCACCATCCATCCCAGCAGCCCCTCCATGGATGCAGAGGAGTGTGCAGGGAGAGGAAAGCCCTGTAATCCCTCTGTGATGCTCAGAGCAAGGTGGCCCCATCACTCCTGGCCATGCTTTGGCAGCATTCTCCTGGGCCAGGGGAGGCTGGAAGCACCCCTGGAGGTGCAGGATCCATCCCCCACAGCACAGCCGCATGAAGCACCCCGGCACACGAGCCGGCGGCCAGGGAAGCGCTGTGGTTTCCAGCCGAGCCGGGGAGCCGAGCCGTGGCGAGGCGAGATTACTCACATCACTTTCAAATTTTCCCACACTGGTGGCCCCAAAAATAGCGAAACGAAAAAGCCGTGGGCCAGCCTGGCAGCGGCTGGCGTGGGGCGAGGGGCCTGGCTGAGGGACAGGAGCTCGGGCTGGCGGTTGTGCCACGCTGGTGGCTGTCACCACCATGGCAAAGCGGGAGTTCAGCAGCCTGAGAGCCCCGTGCCACCAGCTGTGCCCTGCGTCCGGCTGCTGGGAGCAGCCCTGGGGGCCAGCTCAGAGCTGGCATGGATGGGGTGAGCTCCAAGCACATCTCTGTGCTCCTCTGCCCCACTCGGGTGCCTCCAGAGTGGGAACCCTGGGAGCAGCACACAGTGCCGCAGGCTGCAGTCTGACCCCAAGTCACCCCAAATATGTTTGCTTTGACGTCACTTCTCAGAGAAGGCGAGATGAGTAGAGGCACCAGCTATGAAAAACAAAACCTACAAAGTTTTGCTGTTGCTGATTCAATGAGGAATTAATTCCTTTTCACTGCAAAATTAGTCATCGTGCCACAGAAAGAAAGGTATAAGGTCAGGCTGCACTGAACACGCACCGCTGCTGGGGAAGGTACCCGCTACCAGGGGGATGTGGACTTCGCTCTTTATCCAACAATTAATTCAAATTAGCAAATCATTAAGGAAATTAGGTACATCCATAGCATCGTATCTGCTTTGGGGATGGCTCAGAGGGCAACACTTCCAGCCCGTGACCCAAACCCAGCTCTGCACAGTTTCAGGGTACCTCCAGGTTCTGACAACATCTCCCAGTTCGGGAGACAACTTCATCCCCCATTTTCCCATGGTGTCGCACCAGGAGATGCTGAGATAAAAGATCACCCCAAATACCCTCTGCGGACTGTTTTCACTGCAAGCATCGGGGCTGGAGCCCTCGGCAGCCTGCGGGTGAAGGCAACGTCGACTCATTTCTCATCTCAGCAGGCTTTTTTCTCTTTTCTCACTTTTGCTTCAGTCACATCACCCCAGCCCGCTGCTGCAGCAGAAAGGAAACAGGGAAAGTTAAAGCCACCCACGCTCAGGTGCTGCCCTTTCCCAGACGTGTACCCCTCCAGTAAAGCCGAATTTTAGCAGCAGCAGCGATTTCTTGGCCCCTGCTGGGTCACCCAGCGTGGCTGCAGCACGGAGGGCTGATCTGGCCTTTACTCTTAGCACCATCCAGAGTTGCTCCAGGGACCAGAAAGCCACATCTCCCACGAGCAGAAGAGCCCCGCTGGCCCATGCACCCCAGCTCTGGCTGGCCCGGGAGTGCTTAGAGCAGCAAACAAAGAGGAAAGTAATAATTTGCAGCTATTAATGCTTGCATCAATTTTGCATATGAATTGCTGTAAGGAGCTGATCGGTTCAAGATCTAAACCACAGATATAAGCAAACATTGTCCACGTTCAGGTTTTTTTTCCAAACATTGTCAATGCTCAGGTTTTCATCCAAACGTTGTCTGTGCTCATGTTTTTATCCCTGCACTCTACATCTTGTGGTTGAAGAAGTGTTATTCCTTCCACTCTTCCTTTTCCCTCTGATTTCTTTCAGCTTCTTCAAAATCCTGCTCTGCTTTGAAACTGCTAATGAGGCACCTGAGCAGCGCTGCTCTTTGCACATCGAAGAGGATGCGCTCACCTTAGAGGCAAAACCCAGTCCGGTGATGCTGACTGCAACTCGGATGTGCATCACAGCGGCGCTCGGGGACTCCGCTGGAGTAGGACCCGCTGCAGCAGGGGACAGATGCCCCAGTGTTTAACACCCTACCTGCCCCGGCACTCAGAGGGACAGCCACACTCCAGACACGATGGGGACAACTACAGGGAAAGAACTTCAAACCCTTTTACAGGTTCTCAGTGATCTTTTGTGCTGCTGCTGGTTTCTGTTTTTAAGCAATGATGGTTATTATTTTTAAGTTAAACTCTGCAAGGGAAATAGCTAAGCTTTTCATCGCTTACAGGCACAGGAAGAGCCGTTTCACTTCTCAAGTATTTATCTTCTAAGAGAAAGATGTAGGAGGTTCTTCATGAAACAACAGAAAAAAAAAGGCATGGAAAAATAAAGGTCAAAAGTCCTCCCAGAGGCCGCCTCATACCATGACAGGGGGCAAGCACAGAGGCAACTACTCCTCATCCCAGAAAGAGGAAACTCCCCCAAAAGCGAACTTTTTTGGCATCAGTGCCCAATGTTCACAGTCACATTCAGCACAAGAGCCACCTCACTCCAGAAGTGTCCTCAACCATGCAGAAAGTCCCCTCGCCCAGTGCTCGCCTTGCTCGGGAAATGCTGCTGGGATGCCGAAAGCAGCTTCTCAGTGCTGCATTGCCTCAGGAGGGGACAGAAACACCCCCCTGAACCCCATGCACGGGCTGCCACAAAGGCAATGGTGACATCTGGCTTCATGGAAACAAATGTCAGGGCAATATAACGGCGGGGCTGCATCACCTCCCCAGCTATTCCCCCTGCTTTGCAACATCCAGCCCTGGTCATCGCCTCTCTCGTGTTCTGGGCTACAGAGAAAAAATAATCTCTGTCCCCTTTGTGCTCCCTGGTTCTGCGAATTTGAATCAAAAGCTGCAAACCCTGGAGTTACCGGTAACACTTCAACTGAGAAGGCACTTACTTGACCCACAGAGGCTGATAATATCTGACCTCCTTTATTTTGTTCGGCTTCTCAAAGATGAGTGGTTGGTCTGATACCCAGAATTAATCAGGAAAATGTCCAAGAGGGCAAGGGAGGAAGGCAAAACAAAAGTATGACACCGAGCCAAGGCTTGCCCTGCAGTCGGGCTTGAGACACCATTTCCAAAAGGACCAGAGATTTCGCCCTCCACGTGCCCAGCCCGTGGGCAGCACCGGGACTGGCTGAACCTCAGGGGAAAAATCATAGAATCAGGGAATGGTTTGCGTCAGAAAGGACCTCAAAGCTCATCCAGTTCCACTGCCGGCCATGGGCAGGGACACCTCCAACTGGATCAGGGGCTCCAAGCCCCATCCAACCTGGCCTGGAACCCCTCCAGGGATGGGGCAGCCACCACTGCTCTGGGCACCCTGGGCCAGGGCCTCCCCACCTGAACAGCAAAACATTTCTGCCCAAGATCTCATCTCAATCTCCCCTCTTTTTGCTGAAAACCATTGCCCCTCATCCTCTCCCTGCCCTCCCTGATCAAGAGCCCCTCCCCAGCTTTTCTGGAGCCCCTTTCAGCACTGGAAGCTGCTCTAAGGTCTCCCCAGAGCCTTCTCTTCTCCAGGCTGAACAACCCCAACTCTCTCAGCCTGTCCTCACAGCGGAGGTTCTCCAGCCCTCGGATCATCTCCGTGGCCTCCTCTGGACTTGCTCCAACAGCTCCATGTCCTTCCTGTGCTGAGGACTCCAGAGCTGGACACAGGGCTCCAGGTGGGGTCTCGCCAGAGCAGAGCAGAGGGGCAGAATCCCCTCCCTGCTGGTCCCACGGCTCTGGATGCAGCCCAGGACACGGGTGGCTGAGTGAAATGTAGTTTGCACTGTGACAGCCACATCCCAGATTCAGACACAGGCAGCTTGGGGGATTTTCATCAGTTTTGAGAAACCATTTGCAAACCTCAGCCCTAGCTGAGTCCCGGATCGGAACCGAGATGGCTTTGGCATCTGGTTGTCATACTCCTCCCCATCAAGGATGCGCTGCAGCAGCAGATGGACAATCCCATGAGATTTCTGGGTGCAACTGCCAGCAAATCAGCCCACCAGGAACCCTCCAGGTGTCAGTGCCGCGCAGTTTTCTGGAGGCAGATGTTTGCTTACACATCCCCTGGGCATCCAGAGTGGGCCCCTGGCTGCTTGGCTGGGTTTGTTCTTTCCATTTAAAATGAAAACAAAACCAGCCCATGTACTTGAAAGAGCGCAGGGGAGTTAACAAAACACAAAAAAACTCTGATGTGACTTAAGGTGTTTCGATTCTCTGAACATCAGAGGGGGTGAAACCTGCCCCTTCACGCCGCAGCAGTACAGGGGTGCACGGCCACCGTGGGTTGACACCGCTCTAGGGGAGTCACCACCGCCACTCTGGAACCTGGACAGAAGAATTATACAGAACTTCTGTTCCTACCTCTAGGCTTAGGATGGGGCGGCTGACAGCCCCTCCTGGCAGGCACTATCATCGCATCGCATCGCATCGCATCCCATCCCATCCCATCCCATCCCATCCCATCCTATCCTATCCTATCCTATCCTACCCTATCCTATCCTATCCCACCCCATCCCATCTCCATCCGCTAGTCTCAAAGCTCATCCCTCAGGGGGACCTCACCATGCGAGAACGTTACTGGTTGAAAAAAAAGACAAATTAAGTGTCTCACACCATCTGAAAGTAAATCCCCCACTCGGTGACTGTGCTGTGGAAGAATAATAGTAATAACAGCAATAACAATAATGATGATACGGTAAAGCTGCTGACTTGTTTGGGGAGAGCTTTCTCCCGTGGTACGCGACCGCTGAGGCTACACGCTTGCAGACTACACCAAGAGAAGATCTTTTACCACGTCAGATGCAGCCATGCCCGAGCACAAACCATCGGCTAATTAACAGATAAGATGATACAACCGGGGACGACAATTTGTAATAGTTATCACCATTCTTGTGAATGCATTTTCCTGCCAGAGTGAAATCCTTTGATATTTATACGGATGTCAAGCACATTTCTGACACGGATGGATGGGAGCGCATGAACCGCGGCTGCTCCGAGGCTCCTCTGGGCTCTGTCCCAGCCCTTTCCACAGCATCGCTGCTAGGACAGCACAGGGATGGCTGCCTGCGGCTCGGGACGTGGCTTCGTTTTGCCACCTGGCTGTGAAGCCTGAGGGGTGAGGGCTGGGCTGAGGGCCATCCCTCTCCCCTGTGACCCCCGAAACCATTGGGGACCCCAGGCGGGAGAGAGCAGCACTGCCTGCTGCCCAGCCCAGAGCCGACCCCGCACCATCCAAATCAGGGCGCGCACTTATTTCCCAGTTTCCATAATAAACAGCTCTCTGGAGGACGCAGAGGGAAGATAATCCCCTTCGGAGCAGAGCCGAAGGGATGCTCTATTGACACCCTGCAGCTGTAAGGCGATAGCAGCTTCCCTTGTTGCTCACTTTCAAGGGTGACGTGTTTACAAAGAATGCTACAGCCGCTAATCCTGGATGATACCCCGTGTCTGCCTGGGAGAAATCCTCATTTTCTTGATAGGAGGAATTAGTTCCTTTAATACTTAATGCCCCCTTTTTCCTCTGAAAGCAAGCAAGCGTTATTGTGCAGAGCGGAATAAACATTTTAATTAAAATGTGGAATTTATCTTCCAGCCGAATTTGTACGAGCCCCCGACGATACGTCAAACTCCGCTTTCCCAGTTTGAATCTTTCTCTGATCTCTTAATGCGAATGGCTGAATTAAAACCTGGGCTTGGTGGATTTGCATATAATTAGAGAGCAAGGGAAATTAATAGGGAATTGAATGGTTTTCTCCTCTGCTCATCTGATGTTTTTACCAGATTAAAAAGAGTTGATTTTTTTTAATGAATGTAAAAATGTATTAAATATTATTTAACCTTTTTTTATTTTTGCTGGGGGGAGGGAAGCAGACAGACTAAAGAAACAAACTTATACATATGGTAATGAATGTCTCCTATCGTGGGAAGCAAATATCATTGTAATTAGGATTAGAAAGGAATCCTAATTAATCTTGTCCTGCCACTTGACTTCTAGAAGTTCCTTAAATGTTACCTCCAGTGAGATGTAAAACAAGGAGCAGTTTAAGGGCTTGCCAGCTAATCCCTGCACAGAGCGGAGAGGAGCTGCTCTGGCTGGGGTCAGCAGTGGCATGGGGTGAAGGCTCCCCACGCCTCCCGCACCAGGGCCACCAGATTTGGGACTGAGTGGCCTGATCCTGGCAGCGAGCTGCATTCACACCGAAAGGGAAGGTGCAGCTCTGCAGGCTAAATTTCCCAGTTCGCCACGACGCACTAGGTAACGAGAGAGAGCAAGCCAAGAGAGATGGGATGCACCAAGCACCACAGCAATGCCCGGCTCACACAGATCTTTTACCATGTTTTTCTTTCCACTATTGTCAAAATAATCTATTTAGCAATACTTTTTGGGCTTGTTTGCAGGATGGGAATAAATGAGGCAACTCCAGCCCTGTGCCATTCCCACTCCATGCCTCGATCCCATCTTCTCCACACTCGTGATGATAAAGATTACCTACCGTGCCGGTATTAAGTCATACATATTTTAACTGGGCTCTTGTCATGTGTCATCTAATCCTGTTTTTCAGGTATTGAGATTCATAGATTTAATTGCATAAGATTTTACTACGGGAGTGGATTGTCATGAGACGATTTTCATCTTTGGGTCTGAGTATGGAAAACAGTGTTGAGAGAGCTGGTTGCCAAAGTTCAGACCCTGTCTGCAAGTCTCATTCCCTAAATACAGCCCAAGGAGGTGCTGTAGTGGGAGATTAGAACTTGCACTAGTAATGAAACACAGAAAATGTTGTGCTTTATGCTAAGAAATAAATAATAAATGAACCCTGCTCCGGCCAGGTTGGCTTCTCAGCAAATTTCTTGAGCTCCAGTAAGTTTTTGGCTATGGCTTTATGAGAGCGACTGGGAGAAACAGCCCAGGAATAACACATTAGTACTAACACAAAAAATTTTCACTTCGAAACCAGAGACCACACAAAATGTGCTCGGTCCTGGATTTCATGTTAACCCAGGCTGATGAAAAGTTCACAAGGCAGAACTGATCAAAGGCTTCACGTCGAAAAAACGAGAAAGTCACAATTTCATATGGTTTTGATGAGAAAAATAATTGATGAAACTTGCTCTTTCAACTTGGTTTTGCTTTGAGTTTGGGGTTCATCTGAATAGAAGAAGCCATGGGCGCAAACTCACGAGGGCTGGGATCTTAGCACAGTTTTAATGGTCTGGTTCTTACTATGGGAGCTCACTACTTCTTCCAGGACTGCACGGGGTCAGGAATTTTAAGCAACATTACTTATTTTTGTCAGAAAAGACAAACAATGGACACCACAACTCTTTGTAGGTGTTTTGTTGGGAGAAGTTCAGGTCCAGGACAGACTTTTGAGCCACCTCCTGGTTGATGCACTTGCCTTCTGGGAGGCAGAAGACCCATAGGCAAGCCATGCTCATCCTGAATGCTTATTTTCATGCTAAGATTTGGGGTCCTTGCACTTGGACAAGAGAAGACTCCGAGGAGACCTTATTGTGGCCTTTCAGTACTTAAAGGGGTCTTTAAAGAAAGATGGAGAAAACTTTAGCAGGGCCTGTAGCAACAGGACAAGGGGTTTTAAATTAAAAGAGAAGTTTAGGCCTGATATTAGGAAGAAATTTTTTTTGCTGAGGGTGGTGAAACACTGTCTCAGGTTGCCCAGGGAGGTGACAGGTGCCCCATTCCCTGGAAACATTTAAGGTCAGGTTGGATAGGGCTTTGAGCAACCCAACAGAGTTAAAGATGTCCCTGCTGACTGCAGTGGGGTTGGACTAGACGCACTTCATGGTCCCCTCCAACCCAAACCATTCTATGATTGCAACAGCAATCTTCTGCCAGACTGTGCTGCTTTAAGTGAACCACACTGGCTGACCTCAAAGAAGGTCCTGGTGGTCCAACCCTGACAGGGGAGCGCAGCCCAGCCGTGGTGGCTGGCAGAACGTGCCCATTCCCACCACCACAAATTTGAGATACTATGATTTCATGCAGGTGGTAAAGAGGAAAAATGTTAAGCTGTCAGCTTTTCTGGCTGAGGTCAGACTTGTTTTCCGAAACAGCTTGCCCTGGGAGCTCGCCCTGCCCTGTGGTCAGCTGTGACACGGGACTCCATGAAAAAAGTTTTCCAGAAATGTTAAACAAAGCAGAACTGAGCAAACAGAAGGGTGTGTATGCAGCTGTCCCACGCCGGGTAGGGACCAGGGCTGCTGAACGGCAAGCGGGCGCCTGCGTCCCAGCGCATCGCCAAACACCGCCGTGCACCAGCCTCTGCACCGCCTGTCCCTGCCTGCGCCGTGAGACCCCACGATGCCACCGCTGCCAAATGTCCCCAAGGCAGCTGATTGGTTCCCTTTAGGCACCTCATTCTGGGGGGTCTGCTGGGAAGTGGACGATGGTTTCTCAGCTTCCCCTGGGGTCACCTTGGGAAAGTGTAGGGCCTTCAGCCCTCTTTGATACGGCAAAAACCTTGGGGTTTGCAGGGAGGCATTCGCTGAACTCACTCATTTGGGTCCTATTCTGTGCCTGCTGCTGCCATGAAGTACAAGCTGATTCACTACAATTGCTGCAGCGTTTCCACCCGTTGAAATGAAATGAAGAAGAAAGAATTCAAGGAGGAAGAAGAGAAGATAACCCAGGGTATCACCAGTATAGCAAGCTTCTGGCATAGATCTTTCCCACACAATTCACTAATATAACCCACTACCAGGGATCGGCTATTTAACGGTGGGTCATTCTGTAATAAAGACTGTTTTTAAACTTAACTTTAACTCGGTAACATCCACTGCTCTATTACAATAACCGACAGCAGCAGCAGCTGAATGTTGAAACTGAGGTTACACAGCACATCAATTATACCAAAAAAACATAGCTACCACACCTACACGCACACCACCTCCCCAGGCCTACAGTGCAATTTTTTAGCTTAGGTATCATTTAGGGCCTGAGCTGGAAGTCCTTGTGTGCCACATCTGCTTTCTGGAAGCCTGGGAAAGAAAAACTTCTCTTGCTATCAGGACAATGAGCCACCGGCAAAAAAAAATTTTCCTCGCTTCAGGACATCACTACACGATCAAATCCTACACTAGCATTTTATTTTTGAAAGTAAAATCGCTCTTCATAACCAGTGGATTGTACATTTGCTGAAAAATCCAATTAAAACACTATTTCCATTGGATTAGGAATTACATTTTTCCCTGCAATGTTTGCATTTAAAAAAATAAACCCATCTATCTTGCGGCCATCATCTAAGCTCCTTAGAATGCAAAAGGTAAAAGCCATATAGATTATAAAGAATTACGCTTTTTTTACACCTCTCTTATTTTTAACCGAGACGCTACACAAAGAAAGCAATTTCTTCTTAAAACACATGCTTAACATAATATCCTCCCTTTCGTTTTTTTGTCTGGCTCTCTCCACTCTTTCAGGATATACAGCAGCCTGGGACATTCGGAAGAAATAGATCCCCAAATGCAGGCAAGATCCAGCCAATGGGGTTTAGAAGGAAACTCCGTCTCAGAACAGGTGAGTCCGTACATCTCCAGTTCAAGTGTTTGCGGGTGACCCTCCCAAGGGCAGAATGAAGTTCCTCTGTGCCCAGGCTGCTGCTCCCCAGCCTGCACTCGCATCTCTGCAGGGACAGGTCACACCACATCTCTAAATCTCTTTTAGGAAGAGGGTAACAACTGAGATATTAGATTTATTGGATAGAAAATAAGATTCAATCCATGCCAAAGTCAGTGAACGTTTTCCCAGTGATTTCTCTCACCTAAGGCCAAAGATGTGCCGTTATCTCCTGTGCTGGCAGGTGTTCATTCAGGTTTGGAGGGACTGTAGATGTGGGAAATGCTATAACTCAGAATCACAGAATCACACCAGGTTGGAAAGGACCCACTGGATCATGGAGTCCAACCCTTCCTAACGCTCCCTAAACCATGTCCCTCAGCACTTCATCCACCCGTTCCTTAAACACCTCCAGGGAAGGTGACTCGACCCGCTCCCTGGGCAGCTGTTCCAGTGCCCCATGACTCTTACTGTGAAGAATTTTTTTCTGATATCCAACCTGAACCTCCCCTGATGGAGCTTCAGGCCATTCCCTCTTGTCCTGTCCCCTGTCACTTGGAACTCCCTGGCCGGAGAGACTTCAGGTGTTTTATCTATTGCATTTTCTCTCTGTAAGTGTGCACGAACAACACAAGGTGCTTTCAGCCTGCCAGGGACACCCACTCTGCAACACTGCGCACAGTAGAAACACAATACATAGAGAAGAAAATCACTCTTCAACTGCAAGTTTAACAACAGCAGGAAATTTTAGTCTGTTGAGCTCTGCAGTGTTTTAGCACCTCTGCTTCGACTCCAATTTACTCATTTCAGAAACCCGCTTCACTTCCCGGCTGCACTCCGCGGCACGAGGAGGCACCTGCCCGCGCCGGCTCCGCAGCTGCAGGCGCCCCATGCAACGTTCCCAGCTCTGGCTCCGCAGCAGAACCGCAGCAGAACCACCCCGATCCTGGTTCCCAGCCCCACCGCATGAAAGGCGACGGCTTTTGGAAGGGCTGTGTGCTGCGTAAAGGCCACAGCGCAGCATCACCGGTTACCTCCGGTGCTCGGGGTTCCTGCGAGAGCCACCCTCAGCTTGTGGGAAGCATCCTCCCGCAGCTTCCCACCAGACAAATGTTTGTTGTGTTACAAGGAGACCGGTGACACGGCCCGCAAAACGTTGCCTTTAGTCGATCTCTCTTATCTTCACATCTATCTGCCTCAGCACAACTGTTTCGTATTCATACCGGGCTGTATTCAGAGCAAGAGTTTAGCAGCTATTGCATTTCTTAACTGTAAAATGTTTTTAGGGTGGAGGTCTGTTATCTGCTGCATCTGAACAAGACTCACTTCTGGTTGTGAGCTTCACACAAACAGTAAATATTGCTTATAACGGGAAATATTACATAAAATATTGCTATAAATTTTATACACTAGTGAAATAATGACTGCCAGCTACTGACCCAGCTCTCACGCTGAGCTCGGTGGTGTTTCCCTGTCTGTTTCCTCACCCCAGGGAGAGAAGAGGAGCGGAGAAATTACTGAGGAACAGAGGATAATGAGCATTTTTCATTATTTTGTCTTTATGACAGTGAATTTTGCCACTGATTTCAACAGCCGCATTGCCTGGCACTCTATAGCCTTTAGCGTAAAAAGGTATGAGGGTTACAAAGAGCACAAACGTGCACATATATGCATGTCAAGGCAATCGCATGCACAAACACATCACAGCTGTCACACGCATGGCTCAAACACCGTCCTTCCATCCCAGTAAGAGTCACAGCACATCTCCAGCTTGCAGGCAGCGGTTTTGTGCAGACAAGTCTCACACCCTGTGGTCCACGTCCTGGAGAAGATGTGATGCTGGCACAGAGATGCCCAGCCAAACCACTCCGTGGGCTCGTTTCCATACGACTGCAGCACCGCAGTCTGACTGTGTGCTGGGGACCATGTTTTCCATGCTAAGAGAAAACATGGAGCTGGTGCAACCATGACCCACCTCCCTCAGCCACCCCAGCCCTGCTGCACACGCTGGATCTGCAGGGCACCTGCACCGAGGAAGCATGAAATCATTTTTGAACCAGTGAGAAAAGGGCAATAAATCACCTGTTGCTTACAGACAAGGCACGGTGACCCCCAGCAGCACAATTCCAGTACAACGTTAAACACAACCCCACATCAGGAGGTGACACAAAGACAAGGTCTCGATGGCCGATGTCCAGCAGCATTGCCACCTGGCAGTGCCGCATGGGAAAAGGCAGCACATCATTGCCTGGGCAGGTGTGGGATGACGGTGCAGCCAGGGGGTGCTTTGGCCACGAGACCAAATTCCTGCCGAGGCTTCACCAACATCAACACGACTGCAACAGGGGGATGTGCACAAACTTCCAGGTCCTGGAGACCCAAGAAGATAACAAAGGAGGGAAGCCGAGAGAACACGTACTGGCACTGAGTCACGTCTCTACTCAACAGCCCAGCTCCCAGCACAGCCCACGGCCCCGCGTGCTGCTGGCCCCGAGCCCCCAGCTCGCCTCGGAGGGGCCAGCGTGGGCGGCAGCACTGGAGCATGGGCTACAGAACGTGATCCGGGAACATCTCAGCTCTCAAGGAGGGAGGAACACGTCCCGTGCCACCGGCACGCTCACCCCATCACTCCCCAAGCACAGGCACTGTGAAGCAGAAGGCAAGCTCCTCTCACTAATCCTTGTGCTCGTCAGGTTATCAGGAACCAACTATGCCCATTAAACACAATCCGCTTGCAAGTTCCTTTTTAAAAAAAGTATTAATATTTTAAATTACTTTAATTTGCACTTGGGACTAATAAATCATAATTATTCAGCAGAAAACAAATTGTAGTGTGGAATTTAATCCCTCCTATCTACTCTATCTACTCTAAACTCGCTACCAGTGATCTAAGAATGAGCTGCCTGGCAATCAGAGATTACACGAGTTAGTTTTTGATTTCCATTTTCCACTGGGTGTTATCTGAACACCTGCAGTGCCTCCGTTCTCACCCAGCGTGTCCTAAGCTGCGCTGGCTGCAATGACATCTGCTGGTGGTTACAAACCTTCTCAGCTGGCCCAGGGATTTTTATTCACCACAGCAAAACCAGCAGCCGTGCACTCCTGCATTTCTGCTTCTGTTGTTTGGGTTTCTTTTTCCCAGCTCAGTGCAGAGCCATGGGATGGTATTTATGTCAAAAGGAATAACTACACTACATTTAAGGAGAGGTAAAACCCACCCTAGCAGTCCACGGAGCACAACGCTGCTCCGAAACTTCTCGGTGGTTTCTCTAAGAAGCCCGTGGTGCCACGGTTAAAAAAGGAAGGGGCGGGTTTCATCAGAATGGAAGAGTCAGTGTAATTATAAGCTACGGGATCATGGCAAAATCCAGAGCAAAGAAAGGCATTCCCAGTGGCAGATCTCCAGCAGTTTCAGGGAAAGATAACCTCAGTTCTGACTCTGGGTGGCAAAGACGTGCGTTGGACACAACGGCAAAGGACCACACAGACTTGAGTTTTTCAGGAATCCTGAGCCCAAAAACAAGAAAATATTTTCCTTTTTCTTGCTCTGGGGGCAGGGATAGGAGGAGGGAGAATGGTTTTAAGCTGAAAGAGGGGAGATTTAGATTAGATAGAAGGAAGGAATTCTTCACCTTCACCGCGGTGAGGCCTCAGCCCAGGTTGCCCAGAGCAGTGGGGGCTCCCCCATCCCTGGAGGGGTTCCAGGCCAGGTTGGATGGGGCTTGGAGCCCCTGATCCAGCGGGAGGTGTCCCTGCCCATGGCAGTGGGTTGGAATTGGGTGGGCTTTGAGGGTCCCCTCCAATCCAAACCACGCCATGATTCTCTGATTTCAAAATCCAGAGGCACACTGCAGATGCCAATACAGAAAGGAATCTGTCATAAACAATCCTTCAAACTGGCCACCAGTCACAGAGGGCGGTGTTGGATGGTGCCTTTTGCTGAGACTGAATTCCTCATCCTTCTGCACCACAGACGTGAACGCTGATTGCAACACCCCTGCCCCGACCAGGCTAAGACAGCTGGCACCCAGAAGACACGTAAGGAAGTATCTACATCCCTGTTGCTTGAGATTCTTTGCTAGAAGGTACATTACTAGAAGAAAAACACTGTAATAGCATTTTTTCAATGTCTACAAAAAGTTAGTCTCCAGAGGAGGAAGAGAGGGACACGGCCTGATACCTTCCTCTACGTAAGGGAAACACTTCCCATCACCACTTACTATGTAGGACGAGACCTCTCTCTTCTGAGACATTGCAATCAGTTAAGAGTAATTCAAATTTTGGAGATAGTCACTTAACAGCTCTAATGGGAAGGGGCTGCAGGCAGATTTCTTGCAGGGAGAAAGAAGCTTCTCAGTCCAGCAGCCATCCCACACCAGCCCGTGGACTCCCGGGCGATGCAAGAAGCGAGACAACGGGTAAGATCAGGGCAGGATGGAGACTGAGGGACACGAAAGGGCTGCTAACTTTTGCATGGCACTGAAGAGTACCGGGCCCTGAGCTTGGGAGCTTTGAAGAGCCCGATTCGTAAAATCGAAAGAAATGAAAATAAAATAATTAAGTAACTCCGATGGCAGCCAAGAGACTGCTCACCTAGCATTTTCCCACCTCGGGCAGGAGCTCTGATTAATACTAATTAGCTTATCTCCCCATTAGATCCTGATGATTCATCACTTACTACCCCAGGAATTATGACGCACTGGGGAGAGATATATTTGTAGATTCCATGGGTGTATGCCACGTCTGGAACACTTAAATGATTTTGGCATGAAAAGGGACCAACCACAAGCCCAGCTAATCAAACCAGCATTTCTCAACCTACACCTTCCAGTAGTTATAAAAAAGATGCAGAGCAAAGACAAGGCTATGGCACTGAAGACAAATTTATCTGCCTCATCGGTGGTGTACAATCTTTGCAGAACAAAGGGCTTTATCGGCAACCTGCCAGGAGCCTGTGGCTGCTCCTCGTTTGCATATAAATTTAAAAAGAATTTTAATAAGTGTTAAATGCACATGATTATTTTTTATTTATAGCTGAAAGTAGGTGTATGCAGTGCGTTATAAAACAGAGAGAAAAGAAAAAAGTACCTTTGGAAGTCTGAATGGAAATCCATGGAAAAACTTGTGCCTGCTTCTCTGAACTAACTTCTGAGTACGCGGCTTTATTCTCTGGTGGCCACAGGCACAGCAGGGACGGGTTTGAATAGGAGCCTCCACTTTTCAGCTGTGATGCGTCAAATGAGAAAGGATGTGCTCACAGATGTGTGCAGCCCTCGGGAGAGGCGTGCAGATGGCTGCGCTCCCCGTACCGCTGGGCCACTGTCACTCAGCACAGCCTTGGAAATGGAGCAGCGTATCCTCACGCAGCTTTGATCGGGGTGGCCTGCATCACGGGGGAGCGCTCCCTGGGGTGGACTTTGGCCTCAACTTGCTCCATGTTCAGTTATGAGCAAGCATGAAAACAGCCTGGAGCCTCTGCTCAATAGTTTTTGTTCAGTACTTAAATCTCAAACCTTATTTTTATATGTAAACTACGAGTAGCTGTCATACTCCCTCCAACTGAAACGAAACATTCTATCCCACCCCATCCCATTCCACTCCACTCCATCCTATCCTACCCTACTCTACGCTGTTTTACCCCGCTCTACCCGATTCTGTTCCTATTTCTTGAGCATTTCTCACCAAGCTGTAAAGGAGGGAAGGTCGTTCCCTCAGGACACGCCACCTGCCTGCGTGTGTTGTAAGCAGGATAAGGAAAAAAAAAGGTGAATTTTTCTGTGGGGGTTGAAGACTCAGCTGTCTTTCAAAAGCGATGCGGAGTCATGAAACAGAAGAGATCAAAGATTTACTTGCGAACTTTAGAGCTATTATTGGATACAGTACCTTTACAGTCAAAGCACCTTTACCTCTTCTGGAATTCAGAAGAATTTCCTCAGAAACAGATCTTTGTGCCACTGCTGAGCTGCAGTCCATCAAAACACCTTATTTACAGGAGGTTAACCAAGGAAACTGTTGTAGCCCAGTCATCTCACAGTGATGACATCAGTGATGATACTCTTCCTTGAAGCCTGTTTTTTCCAAGGAAGTCTTTTGTCAGCCCATGCACCTACAGTACCAATTTTTATTTTATCCATGTGACAGCAGGCAGGGAAATCTGGGACAGGACGCTTCCTGGCCCACTTGCTTGAGAAAGCAGCACCCTTGACTGGAGGCGTTCGGCATCATCAGCACTCTCCCATTTTTTTTCCTGGCTTATGGCTCCTGTGAAAAATGAGCCTAAACTAAACTCTAAACTTAATCTGGAAAAAAATATTAACCTCGGACCCCGTGCCAGTCCCAGCTGAAGGAATCTCAGCATGGCTTCTACCAAAAAAAAAAGCAAAAAACCATAGTAGCAGCCCCATCTGGATCCTGTTTTAAGACAGGTTGAACATAGCTTGCATCTTTATGGCTTGGGTGAGACCTTTGGTTAGGCATTAGGATTATGAACCAGGATGAGCAGATGAAGTCAGGTCATGAGAAGGTTCAGCAGAGGCTGATGAGCAAAGTAAGGGGTGAAGACACGTTGCTCTTTGAGACCAGCTTCTTCTGGGACTGGCATTGGCTACGTGAGTTTGGGAAGGACCAGAATTGCAGTTATATCAGAAGAAATGATGGGATAGGATAATAAAGGGATTTGGTGGAGACAGCACCAAAACTGAAAGCTCATGTTGACTGAATCTGTGACTCCTTTGATGTCTGGGGTCACTAGGAGACATGGGAAGAGTGAAAGGGCTGAGGCTGAGGTGAGGGTTAGAGTTTGAGTCCAGCAGAGGGGTTCTGAATGTGCTGCCACATCTGGAGCCATTATTAACCTCAGAGTATATTTAGTTTGGGAACAGGGACACGTTCCTAGGGCTGGGCGGACAATGAGTGTAGGGTTAGGGCTTGAACCAGGAGAAACCACTGAGACTGCACTACGGAGGAGATCACGGAAGTGACCTGAGAACTGCTGAGTGCCCCTGGGCCATGCTGCCAACCACTGCCAGCAAGGCACTGATGACCAACGCTCAAGGTATTGGGCAAAGCTCAGAGGAAAAGCGCCAACTGAACAGTGTATTATGGGAACTCAGAAGCAGCTACACTGTCTCATGGCTTTTCTCAGCCAAATCTTAACATTAAAATTTTCCTTTCCTCCCTGGTGTCCCCCGCAGCCCTAAACCCTGTGCCCATCAGTGCTCTGTCTGGTCCCCAGGCTCACTTTCACCTGTAGCTTATGCTCATTTAGTTCATAGGTCTCTACCAGCCCAAACCTTAACTCTAACACACCTCATCCTAACTGAAATCCAGATTTACTTTTTTTGCTAAATTGTACATTCAAGAAAAATCCTCACAAAATTGTTGTCATGTGACAAACACTCCTGTCTTGGTTCTCCCAGTTGTGGCTCACGTTCTGTACTCAGCTCACTGTGCATCTCTGCACCAACGAAGAATACAAGGAGTAAATGAGAATGAGAAGCTACACATGAAATCTGTTTCCTCCAGGGCAGGTTGACTGAGTATGTTATGTTACAGACTGTAAACCTTCAACACCGCAGAAGGAATCAAAAGTAAAAGCAATTACAAATGGGGAAGGCAATTTTCTCACCCATCCCATTAATGCATAATGATAAATACATCCAAGCACAGAATCTATATGGGGAGATACCGCTCATTATTCCCAGTCCCAAAGCAGAAACTTTCCATTTTAAATTATGCACTGTAGATCTGGTCAACCACACTTTTCACCCTTACTTTTTGAGTAACAAATAATACCACCCCTAGGACTCACATCCCACCCTTCCTTTCACAGGCACAAGCCACCAGAAAACCAGCAACAGCTCTAATTGTCCTGCTAAGGGACAAGACACGAAAGAACTCCTGACCTTCCTTATATTTTCAGGCTTTACTCTCTGGATCTTGATCTTCAACGTGTTTGGTAGAAGGGCAGAGATAGCCTGGATGAGTCCTGTGCACAAGTAACTCTTCCCGGCTTTCTTATCTCCTGCGGAAGGGTCCTGCCTTTTCCCTGCCATGTCCAAGGTGGGAAGGTACGGTCATCCATGTGGGATGCTGAACTGTATAGGTCTTGTATGACCAAAGGTAAAGAAGATTTTAATGCCTGATTTCTGGGAAAGCGCTTATAGGTTAAAGACTTACAGAGATTTGAACTTGTCTACAAAGACATGCAGTGGCCTATTCAGGTTTGCACTGAATACGGCTAAGGCCATCTTCATACGAGTGTTGACTCCCTTCCACGGCTCCAGTGAGCTCCTACCACGCAAACCCCTCACTCTGCGTCTGGGGTGCCGGAGCCCCACTCACCCACCGGTCAGAGGTGGCCACGCGCTGCTGCTCGCTACCAACCCAACCGCCCCGCAAACAGAAATGGTAGGAGGCAATTGCCCTACAGCAGCATGTCTGCGCGTTGGTGTTTATCTGTATTTGTCTACGCGCACACCAAGGAAGTTAATTTTAGTTTCACATCTGAAATTCTTCACTGCTTGAGCTACATGATCTCCTCTGCCTTCAGTCTGTGTGTAGCAAAGTTTGGGTGAAAAACACCATGTCTGTATTTTCCATGGTAAACCACAAGGGGTTTAAGTTTACATCACTGTATTTGCAAACAAGCAACTTCTGCATGCACAGAATCCTGTTTCATTTGAAACCCTCAGCCCCAAAGTGCCTTACGTTAAAGCGCATTCAGAAAAAAAGAAAGTTAAATTCTCAACCACAAGCAAAAAAAACCTCTCACTGGCCCCGCTGTATTCTGTGCACCATTAGTGGAAGAGGAGCCTGGGTTTTGATTTCCATGCCAGGTTGTCTTTCTGGTCTGGCTGGGGTTGGTCTAGACTGTATTCTGAACAGAAGGAGAAGGCAATCCTTCACCTCCCTCCCTCTGTGCATCTCTGTGATAGGGGATGAGCCCTGGCGTTCTTAGGCACCGGAGCAGGAATAATCACCCTCCAGGACCGCACATTAATTTGTTCTGCTCTGTTCCTAAATTCAGTCTCTCCACTTCAATTATCGCTCTGCTTTCCACCCAACCCACAGCATGAGATTCTGCAGGCTGGGTACCTTAGGCTCTAGGGCACAGATCCCAGTTCCCCATCCCTGCTCCTGGCTTCCCATGCTAAGGGAGCCTATTCTTTGTTCTGTACATTGGCTAAAGAAGGGGAAGCAAAAGCAGGATTCTAAAACCACTCTTTACTACCCAGACACCGGATTACATTGCTGCCTTTACAGCAAGTGCTTGAAACAGAAAGATTTGACAGAGGGAAAAGAAGGTGAATCCACTTGTGAATGACCAGATACTCTCATTAGCGCTGGCTGCAAGTCTTCAGAAAGTTGCACCACTCAGTCTGGCCTGCCTACATTCTTTGTAGCTAATGTAATCCTCATTTAAGAGAGTTTGTGGCTATCCAACGTCAATTGTCACCTCTCTTCCACAAATAGCAGTGGAAGGTAGAAGATGCAGAAATTAAGACTTGATTTTGGCCTTGCACTCTATGACATGGTCAAGGCTTAGTTTACCCTGACAGAAGCAAACAAAATACATAGGGACAAGTGAGCTGAACTTGTTGTCCCAGCTCCTGCAGCATCAGCAGTGCGGCAGCTCCAGGCGGTGATGCCCAGCGTTCAGGGACAGGATGAATCTGGGATACACCCGGCCCTCGCCACGGCTCCAAGTACCTCCCTGCATGCTCCCTGTGAGTAATGAGCATTATACCCTGCCGACTCATCCATTACTCACGAGTAAATCCATGCTTGGTGGCTTGGAAACAAAACATAAAACCAGATTTTTATATAAATATCTACCTAAACGTGTTGCTGAGATGATTAGCTTGGCTGAAAAGGAAAGTACTGTGCAAGGCCATGGTAGCACACATTTGCCAGGAGGTTACAGGAGTTATTCCCAGCCTTTTCGAGGAAAGGCCCACCCGCTGCTGATGGGTCATTTCCAGGCACCTCCACTCCTGCCTGTGATTACAGCAGCTCCAGCGTCTCCCCTCCCTCTCTCTGGGCATGTTTTTGTAGCTGGGATCTCCACAGCTGGTGGTGGCCCCAGCACTTGAGGAGAACACTTCACCTGTGCTCTCTCCATCACACAGCTGGGCTGACTCCCCCTCCTTTCAGCTGATTTTACTCATCCCCTTTGCAAAAGAAAATCCAAATCTCTGTGAACCTGTTGTTGAAGGGAGCAGGAGAGCAAAGACTGACATCCAGCAGCTCTCAGCGTCCTCTGCTCACCATTTAAGAACCAGCGTTTTAAACAATACATCAGAGTAACAACGTTTTGCTCCTTTTCTGCTCTCTCCTGATCTGATGCTCATGGAATGTGCTACATCTGAACCGAGCACATCAATGGGCAGGGTGATACAGCCCAGTGAATCGCCTTAAATAGCGCACTACCTCCTACAACCAAAGTAACAAACCCGAAGGCCATTTCTACTGCATAGGGAAGTCAGGACATTACGCACATATGAAACACAGATACAGAAAAAAAGTGATATAAAACTTTTTCCATAAAGCTGATCAAGAACACGCTATGCTACAATGCAGGGCAATGGGTGGTGCTGTGGAAACAGCAGAATCCTAGTGTGGTACCCAAGGATGCTGCTCTCCTTAGGCACCTTAGGCTCCCTGGGGAGTTTGGTGCTCAGGATACTGGTGTCACCGGCTTAATTCTCTGTTTTGGAAGCACCACTGTGCTGCTGCACCTCCTCCCTTCATGTATGATCTATCTGCTGTCGCTGTGCCAGGAATGGGAAAATGGAGAGGGCAGAGTGGCCCGGGAACGCACTCTGGCTCAGCACCAGGTGGCCCAGGGATGCAGGAGAAGAATGCGCTGGACACACAGTCCTTCTGCACCAGGAAGATGCAAATAAATTCCCCTACTGCCACCCTGACCCGTATCTTCCTCCAAGGGGGGAATTCCTCCAAGGACTGAGGAAACCCCACAGCATCATTAGGTTTTCTGGGAAGGCTGGAGAACAAAAAAGGCACCTGCCTCCATTGGAGACTCTAAAACCAGAACATCAATGAAATAATACGGAGTGGTTTGTGGGATTGGGATAATTTTATGTAGAGGTATTTTGAAAAAGCAGGATCACCAGCACCTGGCAACAGTGTGAGTCAAAGGTACATCTGAAATCCTCTTCATCTGCAGAAGAGGTGCCCTTAACCAAGTGGTTAAAAGGAGATACATTCAGTCATTTTCCAAAAGACACTAGTTAACTCTTTTTTCTTAATTCACGTGGAATGGCTCCTAAAAGTACCCAGATTGCATTCTATGGTTGTCAGCTTGTGATTTCATGATGCAATTCCCAGTATGAAATTAAATGGCTGTTTTTTTAATGTTAGTCATGTAGCCTTCCTCTGGGATCTGAATGTCAAGCTGGGTCAAGCTCTCTCCTTCCTCCACCTAGTCACCAATTCTAAGGAATATATAGGTCAAATTCTACGCAGACACTGCCGTAAAGCTATTATTTCAAATTATATGCCAATTATGTATGTTGAATTTAGCAACTCTTCCTTTTAAATGCAAGCTTGCTTGAGGACTTTAAAACTCTTGGTATCTGCAGCAAAATATTTTGCCTTCGCGTGTCCTGAACCCAGACAGGGTCAGCAGTGAATGAAAGTCGTCTTCTTCAAGGAGCTGTGTGGTGGCCTTTGAAAGCAATTTGTGATGCTCACAAAAATTCATCCAACAGAAAATACCAGCACCACAATTACTCCTAACACCAAGAGGGAGGCAGAGAACTCCATGGGCAGAAAAAGTAAAGGTGATTGCAATCTAAAAGAAGAGCTGTCGATCTAGAGCTTTCTACCTCTTTACCTTCAACCAAGTAGAAAAATTGTACAGCAAAGAAAATTATGTTCACATGTAACTCAGGTGGAGCTGGAGAGGCTGGATTAGAGTTAGGATCTAAAGAAAACATTAAAGAATCCTTGTTTTGCATAAGGCAGTACACATGAAAAAAACACCTAAAGCACAGAAATAAGCATAATTCATTTTCTTTTACCTAATCTGGTCATCTGCAAAGAGACCTGGATAGCATTACACACACGGCAAACCACCGATGTAAGAACCCGAGCGCAGCCAATGAGTTGAACAATTAAATGAAGAAATTCAAGCAGAATGAGATGAAGATGAAAGAGAATTTCTGAATGACGCCATTCGGAGTCGTTTTGCAGGCCTTTGCAGCATCACGTACCCATTGGCTCCAATGGCAGAACACGAGATTTTACCGCTTGTGTGTTCTTCCTTCATCAACTAGAGATTAGAGATTTGTGGGTTAATTAACTAGAACTAATTCTCTTTTACTGTTGAAGCACAATACTGACAAAATGACTGAAATCCGTGATTGACTGAGGAAGCAAAAAGCCATTTGAAATGCAGAGAGATTCAAAGCTGGGGGCAAAGGTGCCCCTGACTCTCCAAAGCAAGATTCCCTTTACTCTGATGATTTGACTGCCCTGCACGTCCAGCGCAGCAGATTGGGGGTTCCTGGTGAATCTGGAGATGGCAGCGTAAGCCCTGCCAGCTCCCAGACCACATAAATCATGCCTTAGGATTCCCAAATTCAAAACACCCAAGAAAAATGACCCCTTTTGACACCACGGAGGTCCTAAAAATGTCTTCAGGACTACGATTTATCTTTCTCTACTCTGTCTGTGGATGAAGTCCACTCCCAAGTGCCAGTGGCCAATGTTTGGAGGAGCCTTTGGCCTGCTGCGGTGATGAGGTGCACCAGGGTTATCACCTGGCAACAACCTGGACATACAGTGATAAAGAAACCAATGATGGTGCTTGGGGCAGGTTTTTTTCCATGTCTGTCAGAGGTTGAGGAGTTGGGCGTGTGAACAAATGGAGAATTCATGAACCAATCTAGCAAAGAAAAGGAAGTTTGACAGGCTTTGAGGTAAAGTCAGTTAAAGTAATGGTACAGTAGTGAGGTGAAATAACTGAAGATTCGAACCCCACATCATCCTAATCTCTGTTTCATCAACTGCGGTGAAAGAAGCTGAGGAAAGCGTATACTTTATTCTGTCAAAACCATACATTTTTTGAGTCTACAGTGCTGGCAACACATCCTTGGAAATGTTGCATCCCACAGGCAGCTAACCTGCTGGAACATCCTTCAGTTTATCATAGATTTTGAAAATTTATGAATACCTCGGTGTGCTCAAGCAAGGCATAGGAGTGGTTCCTATTGAAATTCAACAGGATTTATGCAGCAGAGACCTCAACAAAGCTTTTATGTATCAAAACAAAAATAAAATTACAAACTAAGCCCTTGATCTTGCATGTATAAATCCAACAATTGCAAATACAAATACATACAAATAATTTTAAGCACAAATTGCTAGGCTGGTTTTGACAAAATCATCCATTTATGTGAAACCATTTACCTATGTGAGCGTTTGCAGGACCTTACCCACAGTGAGCACTTTGGGAACACTGCTCATGGAAGAGGCAGTAATCATCAATTCAGCAACATGAAGCATTTACGGCCAAAAATCTTTAGTGTCCATACAAATCAGATAAGACCTGAGTTTTTAATAACAAAAATATAGGTTGTGCTGCTCAGATTTTGGTCATTTCTCCGTGGGACCCTTACCCACTGATGGTGAAGCTGCACTAGCACAAACCTCTCTCGCAGCCGGGTTGTGCAGTGTAAGCCACAACTCGTATCACAAGTATAACCCCAATAGCCTGTACTCATTATTTAAGAGAATTGCAGAACTGAAAAGGGTTTAAACCAATAAAATACGCAGACATTAAACAGCCGCCTTCAGAATTTTGTCTAAAAACCTACACTATTTTTAGAGAACGATACCCTTTGTGATGAGCATGTTAATTGTGGTACAGAAAGGAGTGAAGAATTCTCTCTCTGTATTGTATTAGAGAATTGCACTCTGTGCCACAGAATTCTGTACGCTTGAAAAGGCACACCATAAAAAGATGATCTTAGAACCTCTTGCACGTGGGCACGTTCTACCTGGAAGGAAGTTTCTGAGGAATCTGAGGACACGGGAATCGTTCCATAAGCAAAAAGAATAGAGAAAAAGTAGGAAGAGCTTCTGGTGGAAAGAAAGAGCCAAAGTGGATCACACAAACCAGAGGGAAACACGGAGTCCTGAGATAAAGTACACTTCAGGGTTGTCCCAATTGCCGACAGCAGGCAGCCCGTACCCATGCCAACTCACACCAGCTGAACGTCCAGCCCTAGCTACAAGCGCAGGTATCCAAGTATGTCATTTTCCAGCTTCGAAGCTAAAGAAAACAGACTTCCACCAGCAAAGAGGTCATTTCTGCCGCTGAAGTGTTTTACAAGTGTAGGATGCAGCACTCGCAGCTTCTGCCTTTACTTGTCATTTTGTGCGCATAGCAGCAAATCCCATTCTTTCCTGATGAGATAAAGCCCTTCCACGCAGCGCTTGTACTAAAGGCAAATTGTAAATGCAGGGTTATAATTTATTTATGTACATTAGAAACTAGCTAATTTGCACTAGTGACTAGATACCCTATTGGAGGTTTTCATATTTTATGAATCAGCAAGCTAGCTAATGAACAAACAATTAAGGAGCGAACAAAGAAATGTACTTTGTTTGTTACTTTTAGTGAGCTCTAATGATATATTATATTAGTGAATATATTTGGTTCAAGTGATGCAGTCTAGACGCTACCCCACACCACGTGTTAAAATATTTTAGTAAAGAAGTGAAATGTCTGTGCAGGGTGTGATAATGAGAAGCGAGGCAGTGCTGCTGAGCGCTTGTGTGTGAACCCACTGCTGGTGGGCAAGAGCAACCGGTAGAAAGGGAATTTCTGTCTGATGGGAAGAGCAGACAACTGAAAAAAAGAGGAATGCTGTCTTGAGAGTTCTGGGTTTATATCTTGAAATACAGATGTGGGTCAACAACCACACAGCTGTTATTTGCATGGAGAAAATCAATATATTAAGATGAGTACTTGAAGGTACTCATCCAATACCTGAAGGGGCTACAAGAAAGCTGGGGAGGGACTGTTTACAAAGGCTTGGAGTGATAGGATGAGGGGCAATGGGTATAAACTGGAGAGGGGTAGATTTAGGCTAGACATAAGGAAGAACTTCTTCACCATGAGAGTGGTGAGACACTGGAGCAGGTTCCCCAGAGCCGTGGTGGCTGCCCCATCCCTGGAGGGGTTCCAGGCCAGGTTGGATGGGCCTTGGGCAGCTTGATTTAGTGGGAGGTGTCACCGCCCATCACAGGGTGGATGGAACTAGATAATCTTTAAGGTCCCTTCTAACCCAAACTATTCTATGATTCTAAGGCAGTTTGCACGGGGTGTTGTTGCGCTGCCCGGGTAAACACGGACGCTGCTGTCGGCCGATGATGTGCAGGCGGTGGGAGGGCTGTGACTCTCAGCTCCCAGAAAAGAGGTGAAGGGAGGTGCTCTGGCAGCGCATCCCCCCTGCTTTCAGACCAGCTCGGTCCTCTCCACCCTCGGCAGGAAGCAGGGCACATCTACACCCGCCGTGCACCCCGCAGCAAAGGCACCTTGCCTTCCGGTACGGTGCTATGGGTACACAGGCTTCACACGAGATGTGCCCGGCACCTCTGGAGCGGCTGGTGATGGGGCAGCAAGGCCACCCCGACCCCGTTGCCAACAACCGAGGCCATGGTTGGGTGCTGGTGGCTCAGCTCTGCTGCCGGCTCCCGCACCCAGAATATCCCATCCTGCAAAGGAGCCTGGCGGCTCCACTAGCTACCAGCAGCCACAGCTCGCTGGCTCGTTTTAGGGCAGCTATAAAGCTGGTAAACACTTGGACTCGTCTGACAAAACATTTGAGCAGGAGGAAATGGGGTGTGTGCAGAAATACTCCATTACATATTGTAATGGCAGACATTAATTCAATGTTAATAACACTTTGCACTTTTCAATCACATATTCTAAAACCCTTTAGATAGGTGGGGAAGCATTTGGCTGATGATTACTGGGCAGAGCCCAAAGGTGTATTCTTCCCTTAGGCACGAGGAGATGAAGTGACTTGTCAGAGTGGCAGAGCTGGGAAGAGAATCTACATTTACCCATTTCCAGACCTACATTCCCATCTAGTTGCCAGAAAGAGGAGTTAATTTAAATATTACCGTTTGCTGACCTACTTACAAAGCTACCATCAAAACTTGGAAGCTGCGATCAAGTATATTCCCCTCTATACTTGGGCTTTTTTAGGATAACACTATCTTTGAAGTACGCCTTTCAGCTGCATTAAACAGACGGATCATTATTATTTGCTCCACTTTCTTAACAAGTCCCTGTTTGCTGCACTTCAGCCGCTGCAGAATTTGGATAGACTCTAGCTCAGCCTGGCAACCCTGAAAAACACCTTCCCAGCGCAGTGACTGCTGGATGTTACTATCACCCTACAGCCACCATCCCACCTTGCCCAGGGAGACGGCGGTACCTAAAGACACGGCACCGATGCAGAAAGAGCAGAGACGGCAACCATGCGCGTACCTGCTCCTGTTTGTCCTCTTCCCCTTGGTTTTCTCCCTAAACAACCTTCTCCTTCCTCAGCCAGCTCATTTTTGGTACTTAGTGGGCTACTTTGTCACCTTTTATGGTCAGCCTTCCTTCCTTCACCAAAACCCCAAACCCTTTCCTGCTTGCAGAGAGAACTACAGGCACAGACCAATGTCAACAACCACTGCACGCAATGTGAAAGACGGATTCAAAACACACGCTGTCTCCTTCCCGGTGGCCAGCATCAATCATCACAGCTCTCCTCCTGCAGTTTCTCGGGTCCTGATCCCCCACAGCTCACCAGGCATCCCAGTGCCAGGCATGGCAAAACCCCACCAGCGGTGTAAGCTGCTGCACTGGATTAAAAAGCCAACGGTGAAAATGAAAAGTAAGAGGCCAGAGGAAATGGTCAGCGCTGTGCCCAAGGTTGAGGGCTGCCCAGTGCTTCCTAAGTAGGTCACATCATATGGAAGGGCACTCCCAGTTGTCTGACCCTGCTGTCACTGAGCTGTCCCAAAGCGCTTCCCTGGCCACAGCCATCCTGACCACGCTCTGCTGGTCCCACACGCTGCCCGGCAGGGTGACTCGTGGACCCAACTCCATGGAAAGGTAAAATCCTGATTTCAATGGCACTGGCTGCCCCCAGGCAATCCCACCCCGACAGAAACAGCATCCCCAAAGCTCTACGCTTCCCTCCGTGCGCTCGCCTGGGTCTCCAGGAGCCGTTAGACGTCCTCAGCCTCACCGTAACCTCACTCTCTACAAACTGTTTACAGACATTTTATCGAGGTGCACCAGGTGTGGATGCGGTTACCGGCTTTGAGACTGTTTACCTCATCCTCCTTTCTGCATCACATTGTCACCGACTGTATATAAAAATCAGATAACAATGGTACTTCGGTCACAGCCAGCTCAGCCTCTGCACACTCCATGCACACATGCACTGGAGGACGCGGTGCACATACAGTTCTTGCAGCAAACCACACACGAGCTGCTGCAATCCAGTATCTGCCTTATCTCATTTTTTGCTGAAGTAAATTACACTGAATTTTTTTTTTTTCCCCTTTTCAAAGCTAATACACAAATGACAGGATGTTGTTGAAGGAACATATGAGCTTTCATAAGCTATTATTATTAGCACATGCGCACCTCTGCGCTCCTTTGATCTTACTGTAGGTTCGTGTTTATTTGTCCTGACTCCATACCAGCTGAACTCAAACCCGATGTCTGCTCCGATAGAGATCACGAACAATTAAAGTTGGATTTGTTCGCCACAACACCGTGGAGCCAGAGCTATGGCATAATTACAAGGGAGACATTCGGCCGAATACGCTATATATAGTTTTCCCAAAGCCTCTCGGCCGTGACGAGGTGTTTGCTGTAAAACGGAAGGGTGGCAATGTGTACTGAATAAGCACTCTTTGATATTTCGCATGTAAGTTCGAGTGTGTTCAGGTTTTGTTTGCAGCAGAACTGTGCTTCTTCCATTGTTTTCTGAGTAGAAAAAAACCCCCAATGTTCACAAAAGCTACTACAGGCTGCCTTGAAAACAGTATAAGGGCTCACAGCCATCTCAGGTGGTTTCAGTGACCAGAAAAAGTTAATATATATCATCATATAAGTTTTTTATAAAACACCTTCTGGCAGCACAGAATCAATTCTGCTGCAGAAAAGTAATTCCTGGGGTGTTCCTGCTTTGGTCATCAGGAGAATCGTTCTTGGAGTTTTGATCAATTTGACCTGACTGAAGGCGTTTGTAGAGACAACGCTAAGGGCATAACTTGGTGGTGATGCACAAAAAGACAAAACTAACTTGACTCTCCATCCCTGGACTAAACGTGCAAGGCCAGCAATCCGGAACAAGCGAGTGCTGTCCCGTGAGCAAGTCTGACTCTATTTGAAACGAAGACTCCCGTAGACGACAGGATTGATTTGTGCCTGGCACCGCACAGGCTTACAGGACCAGAGCCCTTCAGCTGATATTAACCCCTTTTACTAAGGTAAAAGGAGGGAATGAGTTAAAGAGAATGAAGTAACAGGAATGGGATAGCTGATCCTACCAACCGGCTTCATGCACAATTAGACAATCATTTTAGACAGCCTCTGTTCACATCTCAGCCAAATATCAACAGGTCACCAAAGGGGATGAAACGCTGCAGTGGTGAGAGACCCATGTTTGGAGGGGAACTCATCCATCCATCCTTCCCTGCTGCTACAGGGCGTGCGCCCCCCCTCCTCCTCCTTCACCCCCACACGGCAAATGGACATGTATTAAAAACACCCCTGCACAACGGGGGTGTGGGGGGACTTATAAACCCCTGCTCCACTTACTGACCTCAGAAATGCCCCCCATGTTTGCAGCCCAATTCACGCTGGTGGCCCGTGAGGGCTCGGGCTCGTCTAGAGCGATGCCACTAAAGGTTCAGGGATCACCTCCAGGTTTGGAGGTGACACAGGAGGTGGCAGGTGGCTTACAGTGTTGGCACAGATTCGCTGCCAAACCAGATGCTATCGAAGGGAGATTGGAGGCCGCATGACAGTAGCATCAGGAGGCTGGAAAGAGCTATGTGGAAAATACATCAGGGAAAAAAAAATCAGGAAAATAAAAAGATGAATATTATTCTGAAAATTCTGAGCTGATGAAAAAATGTACCTCTTCAACAACGAGTGAAAACCATCAACTGAGCATGGGCAGTTTTTGAAGAATAGCAAAGACAAGAAGTTTGCAGAACTCTTCAAATTCCCCATCAGCCCAGAAACTGTGGAAAAGGAATTGGGTATGGCAGCAATCACAGGAGACAGCGGCTGCCAGCGCTGCTGACAGATATTTACATCAGTGTCCTGCCAACAATACCATTACTGGATTATCAGGGCGGATTAAGCCTTTAGCCAATTACCCCGACTGGCAAATTGTAGATTGTCTAGACTTTTTCATGTTCAACAATATGCATGAAGTTTCTCTTTATCACTACAGCATCACACGATGCTCTTGTAGGATGTAATCCTGCGCTTTCCCGGGAGGTTCAGGTGAGCCGTGCCTGCAGCTCTGGGTTGACTTAGCGTGGCCCTGTGCACAGACAGATTTATTTCAGACGGGATTCTCATAAATTCAGAACGACTTCCAAATTTCTTGACTAGGAGATCAAAGAGGGAAGCATTTGCTTCATGCCATCTGTGGAGCTGCTCGACAGGGCAACGCAGTCTGGGGAGGGGGGAGGAGAAGGGAAAAAAGAAAGTCTCGGAGATTATGCCCTCAAAAACAAGCTCAAATGCCACCCTCACATTAAAAAGCACTGGTTGGCAGTAACAATTAATTTCTTAACTGAAACCCGCCCAACTGTGTCCAAGTGTTTTAATTTGCCTATTGCTACAATATGCAAGGGAGCTGGCAGTAATGGATTTGCAATTAAAACTAAAACTGGCAAAGAAATCGCAAAGCTGGCAAAAGAGCTAATCTGCAAGCCATGATCACAAGATTACAAAGTGTTTATGCACATACTAATTACCCGAGCACATAGCTGAGAATGACTTGCAGGAGAGAATACTGGGTTTGCGTGATCTAAAATCCCCGGATCCGCATGGCCAGCCGACACCCTACCTTCTTCCCTCAGCTCCTGTGAGCTGGGGAGCACAGAGGGAATTGCGACTGTCCCTGCATGGAAGCAGGGAGAGGGACAAAGGACAGGCAGGCACGGTGGCCCTGGGGCTCTCCCACACCACAGCTGGGGAAGGATGGCAATCACCTCTCAAGCAGGTAAATGCCAGTGGTCACTGGGACCAACGTCCTCTCCTGAAACGTAGAGACATCAGTGTGAAACTAAAATCACCCTAATAAACCAACACCAAGTTATTCACCATATGTGCTTTCATCCTGCTATCTCTTGGCTCTGAAAAATTCCAGCAGGTCCCTGGAGATCAGTGGGTTGCAGAGCATATGGCCCCACACTGCAACCACCAAGGGCAAACACGCACCACGAGCACAAAAACTTCACAAAGTACCTGCGAAGGAGAGGATAGGAATGGAAAAAAAAACCTTAAAAGTGATCAAACATGCACGAAAATAGCCCATAACAGAAAGTGACAGCGGTCAGGGGCACCGTGAAGAGCAATTTTGAACCACAGGAGAGGATTTCAAGGAGAAAAGAGAGTGGAAGAGTAGTCCCAGAATAAAAGGCTGCTGGGAAAACTGAGATTCTTTAATATATAGGATTAAGGATTGCCAGTATCCTCAGGGAGGAAATGCAAATGGGGTTCAGACCATTTTTTCCATAAAAATTAGGAAGGAGAAAGAATAGACTTTGAAGTTCAACATGTTAGTAAATGAAAGCAACAGCAAAGGAGACACAAAGAGAAAGCAAGCCCTGGACGCCTAGAATTATGTCTTAAACACTTGGTACTGAAAGATAGAACCTGAGGTGATGAGGAGACTTCCCTTCATGCCACGCATGGATCCCAGAAAATCTCTAGATTAGAAACTGCCTGAGAAAAAAGTATTGCACAACAAAGGTAGGACGGAGCACAGGATTCAAATGGGATTCTTTATGCCTTATTCAGTGAGTCTGGGATGACGAGGCTGTGAGGAGCACATCAATGAAGGCCTGGTGCGTGTGCCAGGCTGCTCCTGGATGTGCAGAGCAGAGAAAGGATTTCTGGACAGGGCTCTTTGCTCTATGAAATGATGGCTGGAGTTGGTGTAGAAGGAGGTAACAGTTAATGGACATCTGCGGAGAAGTCAGAAATCCAACAGAAACCTGTGCAGAGATCTACAGGCTCGGTTGGGTTGACAGAGGCTGATCATTCCTGACATCCTGATGAAAGCCAGACAGTCAGTCCAGGCTACACAGATGTGGTGAAGGGCCAGAAAGACATAATAGCCATTGCCAGGCCTGGCAGAGGACTGGATGGTCTTTGTGGTGACTTCTCAGAGGCAACAATAGCCTTGCTCAGTTCTGATAGCCGGCTGAGATGGGCAATTTGTATTTGGCTCATGGTCATTCCAACCTGTCTACTCGGGTAAGGCAGCTACAGTGAGTTCAACCCATCGTTACTGGTGGCCATGGAATGCCATGTGGCAGGAAACAGCACCCAACCATCACTAATGCAGATGAATGTTACAGTGTTAATTAGCGCTACAGAAAGGGTGGTTCAAGGGAGATGTGCTTCAAAACTTGTCTTGGAGATTAATTTATCCATCCCTACCTGTAAAGCACTGTCAGGCAGTTCATGATACGTCCAGTTATTGGGGTAATTGAGGGAAATTCAGGAGTCCACAGCACAGAGGAGGCGATACATCGTGGTAAAGAGCAGATGATATGATATTAGGTCCTTCAGACTATGAAGTCTATGACTCTACAGCTGTTCCTTGCTCCAAGTGAGATGTGTGGACTGCAAGAGTTTTAAAGAATATAACACAACCACAAAGCCTTTTGGTCTTTTTTTTTAAAAAGACACTTGGGAGAAATTTTTCCTTACATTCAGAGGCTCATTTGGCTTCTCTGTACTTGTTCACATCTAAGCCAGGCTCTGCTGCTGGGGTCTGCCACTCTGCCTTTCGCCAGGAGAGCCCCAGATCCAACTGTTGCCTACTTTAAGTCATCTACAAACCAGTTTAATAAAAGCTGACTGCATCTGCTTCCATGTTATTAGTTCTGCCCCAAAACTCTGTTCCTGGCAACACAATGTTCCACGCTAATGAGCCAAATCTTCCCCTCCCATGGCAGTACTCCTAAACCTCCACACCATTCAGTTCACAAAGTTACCACCCTGTTTTTCCCTCGGGGGAGGGAAGGATTGCAGCTGCAGAGGGGGTTCTTCAAATAATATGAAGGCCAAAGATCTGTGGGAAAATCTGCTCTCAGACAAATAGCACTTGGGGGCATCTGCAGAGAGAACCAGCCCCTCTTTACTTCTGTCTGGGTCCCACGTCCTTCTGGCAGCAGAGTTTTTTATGAACCAGGCTGCCATTAATCCCCTGCCAGTTCCTACACCCTACCATCCTCTGTGGGCAGACAGCACAGAGTGGGAGATAATGCTGCAGGGAAGTGGTATTTACTTCAGCTGGATTTTGTGGCTTCATGGGAGAGTTTCTACTCGGGGCAGTTATTCCTCACCCGCTTCTGCTGCAAGAAGGAGGGATCTGGTCTAGACTAGGAGGACTTTTCTCAGCTCCTTTTCCAGTCAATTTTCACCCCTTCTTGCCACTCTTCTCCCTGCAGCACCGAGCGTGAGATAAACAGCGATTTGAGGTTATCGTGATGTAGAGATGCTGCTCAGATTAAAGAGAAATCAGATAACTCTCATTACCTAACTGAAACTTGATGCTAGACTTTTATAGAGAAATTCTAACGTCTGAGAGCTGGAGGACTCTGCTGCCTGGCAGCCGCCCCGCAGCGCCCTGGCTGAGCTGGGGGGCTGTGCCCAGCCATCCCACCTGGCTGCCCTGTGCCTGCGAGGCAGAGGGCGAACGGCTATAAATCGGAGAGGGAAAGATTTAGACTAGACCTTAGGAGGCAATTCTTCACAACCAGGTTGCCCAGGGAAGCTGTGGCTGCCCCATCCCTGCAGGTGACCAAGGCCAGGTTGGATAGGGCTTGGAGCGACCTGATCCAGTGGGAGGTGTCCCTGCCCATGGCAGGGGGGTAGAATTAGATGATCTTTAAGGTCCCTTCCAACTCAAACCACTCTAGGATTCTATGCAGAGATGCCTGGGATGCAAGGCCGAGCCCCAGCCACCAGGAACACATGTGGTTTTGGCTTCCGCACGCTCACACCTGAGCCTCCAGTAAAGAAAATTTAGGCTTAGAAGTTGACACGGGCACGATTGATGGCTTTAATACGTTACAAGTGGATGCGTTGGCAAAACGGCCATCTCTATCCCGTCGTGCCAGGTTTCCTCATGTTTCTAGAAGTTGGACTGAGCTCATCTGACTGCCTCCTCTAATCTTTCTGTTACAAACCTTTCTGCACCACATGCGACAGCAGCATCTCACTGGGAAAGATTTCATTCGCTTCTGACTTCGCCTCAAGCCATTAACTGACAAACTGGCAGCTAACTACTGTTAACAAATGATTTCCTAGAGATCACTGTTTAAGTGAAAAAGGTTCCAAGATAAATAGACTCATTCTTCATGACAAGGAATCTGAATTATGCATCGAAGAGTTCGGTACCTGTGTCCAAAAGCTATGCCGTGCAATCCTGGAGGCTGTTCTCATCAGCATATTACAAGCGAGTAAATAAGAAAAGACATTCTGTCCTCGGTTTAATAGCGTGGATTTGTGCAGCAGGAGTATTTGAAACAACGTGTTGGACCATCCAGTCATCATTCCCATCCAACTAATGCCACTCCCTGAAACTACCGTTTAGTCTGAAAAAGTGAAAATTTGTTTTTAAAGCAAGACACGGTGCCAACCGCCTTGAAGGAGTTGTGGTTTTAGGGCCACCTGCAACTTGCTAAAAGACAATGAAATTGCAATTTGTTTAATATCTTGAAGTAAATGGTCTAATAAGCAGCACAGCTTATTCCTTTTCGCTGGTCATTCTCTGAAATATCCCGTCTCAAAGCAGCCTGTGTTGCATTTTAGGGGCTTTTTTTCAGTATCAACGTGGCTTTCCTGGCAGTGCTCTCCGAACATCGCTTACATATGAAACGATAAAGCTTCAAAATGCTCCTGGGGGAAACCGAGTCATGGAAAATAAGCTCCTGGGGGACTGGGAGCAGAAGATGGGATAAAACCGCACTTCCTCTGCCGCAGCCCAGCACGGCAGTTACAAGACTATCCGGTTCCTCTGCTATAAAGCTTGGTAACATGCCTCACTTCTTACCTGATTTTGAGAACATCCTGTGTTAACACATAAACAACTGCTGTTACTAATGGCTGTTTATTTGGCTATTTACACGCGTCTGACACGGCACCTGGTGCTCTCTGGCTCCGTATCAAACGAACCCCCAGGGCGCAGGCAGGTGAGAGGCAGCTCCCACCCACGGCAAACAGCAACGCACCCACCCAGGAGGCAGACAGTGACCGTGGCACTGGTGGCAGAAGAACATTTGGATGCAGAGCGATGCTTTTGGATGCAGGAGCTGATCTCTCGGGGATTCACTACATCCTGCCTCATCCCTCACTATGCATTTCTATGCAGAGCCACACATTAGATCAGAACAATTAGTGTATTATAATACAAAAAACATAATTTTGCAAAGTTTTAATATATGCCTGTAGTCATATGTTATTTCCAGTAAATGCCAGTAACCAAGCACCTGACATATTAGGTAATTTTCTGTTCTTCGAGTATAGAAATTAAATGTTCTCTACAATAATTCCTGTGTCCAAATAGTGCAGAAGTCCCAGCCAGCACACATTTAGTGTTTTCACTAATTCTGCTCCTAGCAGGAAAAGCAAAGAGCTCACCAGAACAGTAAAAAACTTGCATTACCAGATATAACCCTGGTTCCAGACATCAAATTAATTACGGAAAACATAAAAGGACTTAGGCATGATGTTAACTTTTGGCTTTTTCTAAACACCAGTATCTGCTGCATTAGACAGAGCATGTGTGCCAACATGAGCCAACATTTCTCAGCACTCAGTTGTAAATCTTATCCTTAAATTACTGCTGACTGCCTTTAGAAATGAATGCATTTACTCTACGAGGCGTAGATAAAATTATTGCCGTGTCAAGGTATTCCCACGTCCCCCCGTCCAGTCGCTTCAGGAAGCTAAATTCGCCGCTGCAAACACATTCCTGCGATGCCATTTGACAGCATTTGATTTTTTGAAGTTGCTAACAGCCTGCAAGAATTCAACTGATGGACCAAAAAACTTGAGAGCCTGTTTCCATGGGACAGAGCTGAACACGGAACAAGAGCTGCCCTAAGTTAAAACAAGCTGGAGAACGACTCTAAGTCTTGGTGTGAATCACTCCGAGTTGCAGTGCTCGCAGAGCTTGTGTCCTGCCTCATTACAACCACAACTACATCCGATTTGAATGAAACTCCAGACTTAATGATTTTCATGCCAGCTGTTTAAGAAGCAATGTCATTTTCTTCAACACCCTATTATTTTATTCATTATCTCCAAAGATTTTGTTCCAATTCCTAAAGCAAACTTACTTTGAGGAAACAGACTGTTTCCAGCTGGCTTCAGAGGGGCCACACATTTACAAACCCTAGACAGGCTTAAATGTTAAGCCCGGACAGACTTAAATTGCAACCTTCAGACACCCCCGTGTGAAGGTGGACACGTCCAGCATCCCCAGCTCTACTTATAAAAGGAAAATGCAAACAAGAGATCAGCACTGGAGATTCAACCGTTTTCAGAAAACTACCCCTATAGTAATGATTTCAAACAAATAACAAGCTAGAACCAAAACACAACAGCAATAAAATACAATCTGATGAGCTCTTCAAAAAGATCTCAAGTGATATCAATTGGCAGGAGCCTGTTGTCTGTCCCAGAGCTACGGCAGTTTATCCCAGCCAGGGCTTTGCTGCAAACCCACCAACGCCAGGAGGCTGCATCCTTTCATATCGCAAACCAAAAGCCAAGTTCTGATCGCTGGGACAAGGAAGAGATTTTTTTTTGGTGTTGTTGTGGATACATTGCTGTATAATTACTGCAGATTTCATTTACTTTCTTTTGAATCCTACGGCAGATACAAAGGCTGGGTAGATGTGGCATCTCCTTGTGTTATCATCTAACATTCTAGGTTTACATTTTGATAGTTACCCCTCCAAAACACCAGCTGTGAAGGTGTCCATTGAAGAAAACAGAAATGTTTCTATTGATAGGAGACAGAGAAATACTGCTGGTACTGTCAACTGCTGTCAAAATGATAGCAAGGAAAGAGTTTCATATAATTTTTTTAAAAAAAGAGAATAATTTACCCATTTTTTCAATTAAATCAGGGTCAGAAGCACCAGAATAAGATCAGAAAGCAACACCCCTGGATAAGGGACTATTCATGGGACCAGAACGTGGAAAATTCCATAAAGCAAAAATGTTGCTAAGAATATTCAAAAGTCAAAGCGTTCTGTGGGTGTGCATGCATAGAGATGTCAACACAACTATTTCATGATCACCGAAATTGCTACTACCCTGCATCCTCTCTGAATGGCTATTTTTAGGACCCAGCCTTTCATGTGGTATAATGATGTGGATTTTACAAGAGCATTTATAATGTGTTTCATATGGCGTACAGTCCTGCCGAAATTGCTTTGTATCAGAGAAAGTTAACAAAAAAGGTTTGGGTTTTTTTTGGTTTGTTTTTTTTTTTTTTAATTTTTATTGCTTATTTTATGTTATTGCTTCTGTTTTGGATTTAGGGTTCGCACAGGTACTTCAATTTATCCTTTGTGACAGCACTGGCTGTCCCAAAGGGATGCTCAGCACAGCACAATGTGATCCTGCAAAATATCACCTGGATTTCTGGATCCACACATCCCAGGTTTCAAAGCTGGCAATGCCACCTTGGGTAAGTTACATCAAGAAGCCAAAGTTCAAAGGCCAAGTTTCACCCCCTGCTCTGCTGGTGTCAGAGGTTGCGCACTGTCTCCCCTCTCAGAATCAGCCTTTCTTCTTTGAGGGCAAAGCCATACAAAGGGAGGTTTGTAGGAGATGATGCCTCCTCCTCACTCTCTCCGCTCCTGTGCCAGTAATTCCAGGGCAGCAGAACATAATGAGAACCAACTCATCATCCTATCCGTTCTAAGAGCAACAAGTTCTCATGTGGTAGATCTTATGATGGTTTATTTCCTAAACATGAAAGCAATCTCCACAATGCCATCTCCTCAGCCTTAGTATAAAAACTCCACACTTCTGATCCTTTCTTAGTGCTTTCCTGGGAAGAACATCTCCCCAGGAACTCATCCACGAGTGCATTTATACTTGTATCCCCCTCGTGCTGAACCAAGCATTCTTTACAATCCTGGGCTTTCACATTTTGCTCTTGTTTAAGTCCAATCAGAGGAGAACCTCTGTTTACGCTCATGGATGCCATTCCTCAGAGCAAACCACAGCAGAAAACAAATGCAACATACAGAACACAAACTGCATCACTAAAAAAGAGTCTCTTTTTCTGGTCAGTCCATGATTACTGTGTAGCTCTTCAAGGCAGACGTGTACTTTGTATATTATAGTTCCCGATTCTCAATGGAACAAAGGAGATACTGTTGAGACGGGTTTTTTTGCCTATCATTTAATCAAACGTAAAGTTGTTATAACCGGAGGGGAAAAGTGCTCCAGATTCTAGTATCCAGCTTTACTTTGGTTTTGAAAAACTTACCACAGCATTGTTGAGTTTATTGTTTTGTTTAACAAAATACTAATTTTGGGACCCCATGAAACACAATGAATGAGATTCTTCTCCTCGCAGCTGAGCTCTGTTTAGCACAGAAGTGGCAGATGGGAGAGAAGCAGTGGTTTAAAGCCACTTTGGTGACCTCTTGCCCAGTGCCTTCAGCCAGCAGAATGCTCTGGATGGGTACTCCTAGTTCTGTCGAGTTTTCCTAACCCTCCTCATCCTCAGTATTGACCAAAAGTCCCACTTTCTCCATGAAATCATCTCACAGAGGTAGCAGTGGTGGAACAGTCCTTCATAACTTCTGAAATGTTATGAAGACTATAGAGACTATATATGAAGAAAATGAAGACTATAGAGACTATATATATCTGAAATATATATGAAGATGAAGACTATAGAGACTATATATATCTGAAATGTTATGAAGACTATAGTTATAGACTATAAAGACCCAAAGGCAAAAATTGGAGGAAGGGCCACAGGACAAAGCAGTGATAAGCTGCTCCATAAGAAGCTAAAGGCGAGAGCTCTTTGTCCAAGATAATTGGGACATGACCAAGAAAGAGATCCTGCTGTAATCAAGGCACAGATGCTCATGATGTTGCAATCACTTCCTTTCAGAAATGAAGTAGGTGGGTTTGTGAGCCAACGGCATGTGCTGAACTGGCAGTCCCGAGGTGAGAGTGAACACTCTGGTGACACTCACAGTGGGTTTGGTACAGACTCTGCAGGTTCCCGGGGCATCTCATCACCCACACCGTGAAACACTCGCCCTGGTGGCTGGAGGGATGAGCCCTCCTGGACAAGCCAGCAAACAGACCAGGTGTTCCGTCTTTACCGATTCAGCTGGATTAAAACTGGAAACTAGGAAAGAAACAGCTCTGTATCCTGTTACCAACCCTCTGAGTCACCCGTCCTCCTACCGAACCTTTGTTTCGTCCTCCAGACACAGAGATCAATGACCAAGTATCATGTTATAGCCTAGTTTTCAAAGGGAGATTTGGAGAACAGCACATGAAAGAGCCTGAGGGGAGGACAGGACAGAGCTACACATCCCAGGTTGGCACCAGCCTGGGATTTGGTCAGGCTGAGAAGCTTTCCCTGCCACAGCGGCTCTGCTAAGAGTTCAGGAAGTAACTTGTACCTCCTCTCCTATTTCTGTGCCCTCCACCCACCGTTGGTAAATGATGAGGTAAGAGCATGTATACATCAGGCTGGGAGAGATGCTGATGTAAGCCATCTCCCGGCAGCAAGAGCAGCGAGCTGGAGCAGGATGGGAAACTGAGGAAAAGCAGCAGCAAAGAAGAGTCGTTAGGTGATGGCTGCAGACAGCCCAAAGCTCAGAGGGGTGGGATGGAGAGAAGCTCCCTCAGCGGCAATGACCTCTCCAAAAGGGATGCCTGGCACTAAGTCTCTCCTCAAATCTATGCAACAGATGGGAGAAGACAATCCTTGAGGACTTCATGAGGAATTTGTGACTCACACATGGTGCAGGACATCTTAGTAACTGAATGGCAGCATGTGCTCCACCCAAACCCACCCTGCCCAGCACAGCCTCCCCGTGAGCAGACACAATGCTCGCAGCTGCACGGGTCCTTCCTTCATCTTCTCTACAGTAAATTAATGAGGGGGCTCAAAGGCCAACATGTATGAAACGAAGACTAAATTCAGTCTTCCTGAATCACTCATGGCCAAAGGGCAGATGAAGTACTGTGGGTTTGAAATTAATGGCAAGCTGGAGATGTTTCCTCAGAACTGTTGATATTTCTCAGCACTTGACTGTACTCTACCAACACCTATCATGTCATGCACACACAGACACATACAGTCCAGACCAGATTGCATCTTAGGTGTGCAGCTCACACCACCCGAAAACCTGCTTCCCTTGCAGATCACGCTACAGATAGAGAAGGATTCAGCCTGCACTTAGGGTCTGGCCCTTCACAGATGATCCATGAAGGCAGTCAGAGTCATCCCTACAGAGCTGGCAATGACTGTTTAGTCACAGGAAGGCGCGTGGTTACTTGAGCAGGTACCGTCGAACAGCAAATGCCAGCACACCCGACAGTACAGATTTGTCAGAGTTTCCACCCAAGCACAGGAATTTAGTGGTGCCCACAGACTTACGGCAGGAGAGGGACTGCAAGCTGGAGGTGACATGTGAGCATGTTGTGGAGCTCCTCTCTGCCCTCCCACTGCTCCCCCCTTCTCTCAGTTAAAGCTTTGGATACCAGACCAGCTCTGTTCTTTCATCTCGGACACGTCGTGCGCCGCTAACCCCCAAACCACTTTGTTCTTCACAGTTAAAATTGCAAAAATATTAATCATTAACATGGATGAGCTTTGGGAGCTTGGGTTGATGTTAGGTTTTTGCTTTTCTCTCTCCAAATTCTCAGCCGACTGAGCTAATAACATTTCAGAAACAGCAACAGTTGGAAGCTTGGAGGAACGGTGCCTTTACCGTACATAATCTCATAGCAACTCCCCACCGACAAAGCATCCTGTGCCTGGGAAGCCAGTTCCAGGGCAGCCTGCGAAGGAATCCCAGTGGGATAGCAGATATTGTTGAACCATCTGAATCACACGCACGCTTATTCATATGCATGGATTTACATAAAACTTGCTTTTGTTTCCCTGTGACATTTTTCTCTTGCTTTTTTTCATTCCAAACAATTTTAAAAATAAGGTTATATGAGACCACACACAGGCAGAGCTGTATCATGTCACTGCTTCTTAAACAGAACTCTAATTTATTTCAAAGGGAAGTTCTGCTTCAAAATTGAGGGTGTGATATGAACTCAGAAATTAACACAAGAATTTTCCTTGGGGGGGAACAAGGCTGAATCAGACATGCAATAAATGACCTTGGAAGCCCTATGCCTGGGTACCTCCACCTATCCAACATTAGGCTTTAATATAAAAAAAAAATCACCACTACCCTATTTCAAGCTAGGTAGAAGAGCTGGGAGAAGTGGATTCGCTCTGGTCAGGAGGGAACAAATTACTCATCTGTCTGTCTGCCAGGACGTCCATCAACAGCCACCGCACTCCTAATGCTTTTTGTTGGGAATATAACAATTTATGGTGACAAAGTACTCTCCCAGCGAGGTCCTGTGGCTGCCACGGAACCTGGGAAGGAGCACAGCTAGTTTGCTTGCAGCTGCCCTCCGTCTATCCACAACATCTGGAGAGGGATGCAGCAGCCCTCTCATGGCAACAAATCCCCATCACACAGTGACTCCAGGGAGCTTTGCCACCGGTTTCAACAGGATCAGAACTCAGCACAGGAAAAAGCAATACTAAACTCTTACCCTGACAATGCAAGCTAGGACAGAGAGACTTCTATGCAGAAGCAGCTGAGCTGCAGATTTCCTTCCACCAACTGCTGCGGGGGCAACAGCCTCCTGCAAAGGGATGGAGCAGCCTTGGTGAAGAGGGTGCAGCACGAGTAGCTGTGTCCCAGGGCTCAGCTGCTGCTGCCCGAGCTTCTGTCCCACAAAGGGAGCGGGGGACTTTCAGCTCCATGCTTTTGGACCTCGTGTCAGACATTTGGGACCTGTGGCTCTAGGCCAGCAGTAACTGCCCTTTCATCTTGTCCTGCCCAAGGGGACATTTCGAACGCTCTGAATGGAAACCAAGCTCATGGAGCCCTGTGGACCACACGGACCAGGGGCTGAACAGCAGCCTTATTTCGTAGGCCTGCTGGCTGATCTGGGGACATTAGGTGTGCAGAGCTTGGGAAGGTACCACCACCCTTCTGCTCCAACAGCAGCTCTGGTTGAGCAACTTAATAATTAAGGAAATTGGGTAGTGTCTGTTTTTCCAGGAAACAGAGGCTCTCAGACCTCTGCTCCTCACACAGACAGAAAGTCCAGTGCCTCAGCTTTATATACACAACACTTTAATCCTGCCCTCACACACCTCACGTGCTCGCTACGCACAGAGGTGGACGGGAGGTGAGAAGAGCTCCGCGAGAGCTCTCCCACCGACGGCAGTGGGGAGAGCTTGTGCCCTACATACGGGACAGCACAGCTCATCCCCCTGTTTTATAAACCCATTTACAGAGGGAACTTAAAGCAACTTATAACTGCTCCTTCTACCATTTAACTACCACATGGTACAAGATATAACAATGTTCAGAAAAACCCCTCGGGTCTAAACTCAATTAAACAACTGTAGCAAGAAAAATATTTTAATCTGATCAAAGTGTTAACATGTTTGACCATGTCTGACCTCTAATGTTTGTAACCACCTAAAAGGCTGATGTTCTTACTAAGGATGTACCTTAATTTGATTTAAAGTCATTTGTACTATTTAAAAAAGGATATAGTTTTATGATTTTATATTTCATTTAGAAAAACAGTTCCTCAACTTGTTCATATTCTTTGGAAGTTTCTTGCAGATTTTTAACCAGCAAATCCTATAAACCACACTCTGGGGAAAAGCTGGGCTTTTCAAGAGTTGGGAGAGTCAAAGCAGATTCATGAACCATCAGGGAACGATTTAGGAGTGGACAGGTACAGTGGGACTTTATGATCTCAAAGGTCTTCTCCAACCTAGGGATTCTATGATGCGAGAGCCGGGTGAGAAACGGTTCTCCTGGTGCCTTGCAAAGCTTTGAGATTTCAGAGTCACGCACAATCTGCACAGAGACGCTCCCGACACGTTCCACCAAACGCGTGCCCTCCCCTGTTCACAGCTCGCTCCCCAAACACGGGACATGGGCTCAGCTCCAGGAGCACCTTCACAACCTGGCCTCCCTCAGCCCTCTTTTCTCTCTTTGACAGCACTCCTGCCAGTCCAGGCTACTTGTGCATGCCCAATCCATCTGGATTATCCCAAACCAGCCCTTGCCACCTGCAGCAAGGCTGGGCCACCAAGCCCAACAGCCGCTGGGGCTCGTGCCACATGCTGCTGCCTGCCCAGGACATCAGCCGGGCTTGGCGGTGGTGCACGAGCAGTGCATCACTCCAGAGCGACACCAGAGCATGTAAATAACACAAGTGGGTGTTTTGGTAAAAAGAGGCAATTTTGGCTGAGGAGATATGGGCAGCCTAGCAGGATGCTGGGGGAGCAGCCTAACAGCGGGCTACAACCACCTTGAAGGAAACAAAGCAAAAGTGATGCTGCTGAGAAAATAAGCAAGAAAAAAAGAACAGCACACCAGTGGTGACACACCCACCCGGGCAGGCGCTCCGGGCCGGCTCCAGCACCGCTCGCAGCACCCGGATGGGGTTCAGAAGGAGCCCATAGAAATAAAAATATGGGTTTCCAGTGCGTGGCAGGGCAGGGGTTCAACCCGCAACCTCAGTGCCGGCCGCCCTTCGTCTTTCAGGGAGCTGCATTCAATTTTTCAATCAGTTAAATGCAAACCCCTGACGGTTTGCCAAAGAACTCCTGGGTTAATTTTCTTTTTGATTTTTATTTTTGAAGATTCTGAAATTAATCCTATCTGCAAACAACCGCTTCCAGGAAGCCTCGTTAAGCAAAATACAATCTCCACTATCAAGTGCACGGATGACTGTGATATGTAATCCCATTCACTCACGCAACCCTCCTCCCCGACTCTACTTGTGCTAAAGTGTTAATTAAACACACTTTTATGGATGGTTAAATATCTGCAATCTTCGGGCACAGACCTGACCTCCTCAATTATTGGCAGCAGCCACCAGATTACAGCCCACACTTTATATAAAATACACAGCAGCAATAAATCTGGATGGCAGCAATACATAATTTACTGTGATAACCTTTGCACAGTCAATATAAACACAACTCAAAATTGCCCAGAAAGATTTATCAGAATAGCTATTGTATCAACTCAAGGAAGAAATCTTCCAGTGTCTGTTAGTTAACAGATTTTTAGCTGAAAATATCAAATTAACTTGTCAAAATCACACACCACACCACACCGCAGGATCGGAACAGGCCTGAGAGAAGCTGGCTGAGGCAGAGGGTGATTTCTGCGGCTCTCAAGGGGACGGGATCACTCCTCTGCTACTCAATTTTGTCCCCTTCAGTCCTGCAAACTATTTACTCCTGTCCGTTGCTTCGACAGTAACATCTTGGGTTTGTATTGCATTATCAGGGGGAAAAGGCAATTCACAAACCACAATCTGCTTTTTAGCTTAATTGCTAATAAATAGGCTATTGCACTTTCTTGCCTGTCTAGGAAGGGTTTAAGATTAAATGAAATATTCCACTACAGCAAATGGCTGCTGGGCTAACGCAACTCTGAACGCCCCCAAATTCTATACCAGGGAGCAAACGAAATGTGTTGAAAGAAGACAAACCTAATATAATCATTTAAACTTTGTCAGGAAGAGTACAGCTTAATATTTTAGAGGGGTCTGGACAGGCTTAAGGAGGGACCTGTCTCCTGCCAGGTCCAGCAGGACGGTACGGCAGCGATTCCCACGAACACACTCCATCACACTTCGATTTGTCTCATACCCCATTGTCCATCAATTTTTCTTAACGCCAGTTTAACATCCTACCCCTCTAGTGAACAAACAGGCAGGCACGATACATTCTTTTAAACCTTATCCCTTTGCAAGTTAAAAGCTAAACCCGAAATAAACCAATTATTTTCTGTTCTCGTTTACACGCTGCAAATGAAGAATAACAACTGAAATGAATGCAGCAATGCCGGCTCCGGGAGCGACACGAGCACAGCTCCGCTGCAATGCCGGGACATTGTTTTCTTAAGTTCTGGTAGAGATGGTGACGGGAAAAGACAGCTTTTGTAGAGAAGCCTTTAGTTTAACTACTCAGATAGCAACATTTATAAGCATTAGAATACACAGAATTATTAAAGCTGATTTGACCCGAGGGGGAAAAACTTTACTGGAAGAAGACAGGAATAGTCTTCCAGCAGCATTAAGCCTTTCCCCCAAAACCTCTATTGCCATTTAGAAGCACAAGACGCACTTTCTGGACCATCATTCACAACAGAGCCCTAATCAAAGGCAGACCAAAACCTGGCTGTTTTACAAGCAGATAGTGTCAAACTAAAGTTAAGCTGCAGGACATATCCCTGAACACAAACACCACAAGCTGCTCGCCTCCAAAGCCTGCGACCCAGAAAAAGGAAGAGGCGTTCTTACTTTAGGTAAGCCCGACTGCTGGAGGAGTAAAGGCAAACGTAGAAGACGGGGAGATCGGAAAAGAACCTACTGCAGTGAATTTGAAGCAAAGTAGGCGCTTGCTCCGAGCACTTTTCCCCCCCTTTCCCACTCCTCCATATGCCTGGACAGAACAGAGCATTTTAGAAACCAGGCTGCACTTTGTCAGGAAGAAAGCACATGTAGGTGCCAGCACGATACCTGCAACAAACTTCAGCCGTGACAGAGGCCACAAAACTTCTCCATACGGAGAGGATGAACTCACCAGAGGTGACATAGATCCATTTGGCAGATAAGGGTCCGAGAGCATTAGGAAAGGGTAGCCAGAATACGCAGATCCTTTATACATCCCTGGGTCCTGATGCTTCATACCTGCTAAAATTAAAGTTCCCCATCAAGATTTGCCTTATGACAGGCGATTCCTCTGCAGGTCGGGGACCCCATGAAGAGGTTACAGCACATTTTGGGAGTCTTTTTGCCCCGTACCCCTTGGGGCAGGTGTTGGGAGGCTGCGAGGGAACCCCGGGGTGTGGGGTCCCACAGGGGGGACAGTGGGAAGCCTCGCTGGAGGGGCTTCCAGGGGGGCTGTGGCATCCAGGCTGGCATCCTGGTTGCAAGGTTAGGGGACCAAGGAGTTCACCCACCCTGGGGATGGCAGGCACCGGATGGGACGAGCTGGGGAAAAACAGTGGGGGTCAGGGATGGGGACTCTCTCCCTAAGACGCGGTGTTCGCTGCGACTAACCATCATCCATGTGGTCCGGGAGCTTCTCCTGATAAACCCTCTGTGGATCCTGCACTCTCCTGATGGCCTGCATGGGGAGGAGAGAGAGATGCAGAGCTGGAGGATGCGGGGCTGGGGGGATGCCGGGAGGGGATGCGGGGGCTGGGGGGGGGATGCCGGGAGGGATGCGGGGATGCGGGGGGATGATGCGGGGCAGGGGCTCACCTCGGGGTCCGGGGCCGCCGCGGGGCTGCCGCTGCCCTCCGACTCGTTCACCAGCGACGATTTGAGGTCTGCCAGGTCCCGCTCCGTGAAGGCGTTCTCGGGGATCTTCTCCTCCTGCTCGCCCTCGTCCTTAAACGCCAGCATCTCGTCCGTAGCGCCCAGGTCGTCCCCGCCGCTGCCCAGCTGCGGCATTTTCCTCCCTCCCGAGCCAAGCAGCAACTTTCCCGGCGAGTATTGTTCTTCCCGGATCGGGCCCTTCGCAATTATTTTCTTTCCTCCCTCAATTCTTTTTTTTTTTCCCCCCTCTCTCTTGAAAAAAAAAAAAAATTGCTTCCTCTTGATTTTTTCTTTTCAAAGTTTTTTTCCCCCTTTCCTTTTTAACTTTTAAACTTTTTTTTCCCTTCTTTCCCCTTTTCGAATTCCCCTCCTAAACCAAATTCACAATTCTTTTTCCTTCTTAAACCAGTTCCTGTCCCTTCCTTCCCCTCCTTTCCGCGGGGGGGCTCGGCAGGCTGCGGGATGCCGGGATGCGGGGCTCGGGATGCCGGGCTCGGGAGGGCCCCCCCCGGCCCTGTGCCGCCCCCCACCCCCCCTCCGAGCCCCGGAAAGTTTGTTTGGGAGCAGCGGGCGGCGGCGGCGGCGGCACGGAGCGCCCGGTGCCTGTGTGCGATCGCGGCGGCGCGGCGGCCAAGGGCTGCCGACATCAAAGCGGCCGCCGCGTGATTGGCAGCGCGGGGAGGGGCCGGGGGCGGGCGGGCACACGCACACACACACATACACACACACACACACACACACATGCTCCTCAGCCTTAAAGGGACAGCCAACCCCGCTCAGGCATCGCCCTCAGCGGGATCCGCATCCCCGTGGGGCAGCCAGGGATGCTGTGGTACCCACGGTGCCAGCTGGGATGCAGGAGGTGGAGGGTGTGGGGTCCCCCGGTGGGCTCGGTGCGTAGGATCATAGAATCGTGGAATGGTATGTGTTGGAAAGGACCTTAAAGATCACCCCGTTCAACCTCTTGCCATGGGCAGCGACACCTCCTGCTGGATCTGGTTGCTCCAAGCCCCATCCAACCTGGCCTGGAACACCTCCAGGGATGGGGCAGCCATGGCTTCTCTGGGCAACCCATTGAGTGCTTTTGTACACAGAAACTTGTGCGTGTGCGTCTGTGCAGGCACGTGTCTCTGCTCACACCTCTGTAAACACATCTGTACACGTGTACACCTGCATCAACCTCCGTGCGCTCGCACATCTGTGCGCTCACACTTCATGGTTGAGTGGCAGATAGCAATGGTTGCACTCCATGATCCAAGGTGTCTTTCCCAACCTGATGATTCTGGCTGTGGTTCTATGATTATGATTTTGCACACGCACACTCCTCTGCGCCCACATCTGCACACACATCTGTGCACACTTCTGTCACACACGAGCACCCAAACTTGGTGCGCACACTGGTGGGATCCACACGCGTTCACAAACCCACCAGCATAAGTGAGCATACAAGAGCCCTCGTCAACACGCGTGAACACATGTAGAGAACAAACGTAGCTAAATGTGGAGGACAGAAGTCTGTCCATGGAGTTAGATGTGGTGCATGCACCCACAGCGGCAAAGACACAACTGCTGGGTGCACGCCTGCACCCAGCAGTTGTGTCTTCGCCGCTGTGGGAAAACCCAATGTACAGAGGAGCATGTGGACGCTGGTGGCCACGGAGTGCACCCCAGGGCACACGGTGATGCCCACATCGCCCACCTCCCCACCATCGCTCCCTCATCCCCATCCTCACAGACGTGACGTCGGATCGTAGAAAATTACTGGTTTTCCTGGCTGGCCCCGAGGGTCAAGAAACATGAAATTATCATCTTCGCAGCCAAGTTCGAAGACACTAGGCACTTCTGTGTCAGCGTCGGAGTTTCTTTTTAAGCAGTTCCCATGGAAAAGGAAACTCTTCATCTCTTCTGATCACATACGACAGGTCCTGTGTATGTCTCTGGTAGCTTAAAACAACACACCGATATTTATTTTCCTTAATTAAGATTGCATAAGATAGCCCTGGGTCCTGGAGACTTTTCTACAGACTGTAATGACGCCATGTAAATTGTTTTTTATGACCCAATATACTACATATTGTCACATTCAGGCCTTGAATAGGAAGCTAAAAATCTCAGTCCCTATTTTTCTTGTTAATTAGGGTATTATTACTAGGGATATAATCTCATTACTTTTTGGGGAGGAGAAGAACTAGTTGGAGCCACTTTGAAAAGTACTGAATATATTTAAATGAAGCAAAATCCGTCTTTCTGCTAATTGCTGATTTTGCATGACATAGAATTATTGTTCTGATTTAGGGGGCACGGTTTATGCTGGGCTAAAGGAGACGGGAGAGGGAAAGGATGCCGTTTGCTTTTGTCCTGCTCAGCTCTCGCATCCAAGCGAACAAGCAGGCTGCCCCATAGGAAACTCCACCTGCAAATTTCTATTCCTTTAAATATCACAAAAATAAAATAAGCTGCAGCCACTTTGAGTAATAATCATTTGAATGGAATATTTGCTACTTTAAGATTTTTTTTTTCTCTCCTTTCAGATGATCCTCTTGTTTTGCATGTGAAAAAAATCGTCTGAGATTTACAGCCCTCCCAAATGGAGATAAAGCCTTGGCAATGAGTTGGAAACCTGTTGTAATCTGTGATCCAGGAAACAAAGAGCCTCATTAATGCAGAGACTTTGGTGAGCCTTTGATGTTAGCTAGCATAGCATTCACTCTCAGTTCCATTTGCATTTAAACATTCATAAAAACATCATCTCTGCTTCCTTTGCCTTAAGCAATTTAGGAGTAAAGTATAGCTTCTATTTAAAGAAACCCACTGTGGTGAGGCTTAGAATACAAATATCACATAATCTTCAAGCAGAGCAAATATTTTATCCTACATTTCTGGTGGGCACATTTAATAATATTATATTTAAGACCCAAAATAAAAGATCCATCTTATTTTCATTAACCTTGCGCCGCATATTTGAGTGAAAAGGGAAAAGGGGCCCTGGTAATTCTAAATATACTCCATACCAATTCGTGGATGTAAAAGAATCCGGTGGATTTTACGTTATTCACCGGAGTTGAATCTTTGCAAACTCCATGCCTACAGCAAGGTGCCTAAATCCATAGCTAGGCACACTGAAAATATCAAACAAGGTTTGGTTTTTTTATGTCAATGTAGTTTTCTGAACTGCAGAGTCTTCATCCTGGTTTGGGAATGGAGGAAAAAAAAAATTATTATCTTTTTTAAAGTTTTTAACAAACAGAAGTGTAAAAGTAAAACACTAAAAAAATCAGAATAAGCCCAACATGTGGAGATTTTCTTCCCAGAGAAGGCACTGTTGCTCCCAGAGGACTTTTAGAAGGAATGGCACTGTGTGGAAAATTTGAGGAAACACTCCAAACCCAAAGGTCTGCCTATCTTATTATTTTCCAAAGTCTTATTCCCCAACACACCTATGAGAAGTGGAACAGTGCTAAAAATACCGGAGTCGGCTCCAGTCGGCTGGGAATATTCAACTCAGGTTGTCCACGTTCACTGTACCATTAAAAATAACAGAGCGAGTTGAAAGTGATCCCGTGTCACATCGGGAGCTCTTTATGTTTTCCTTCGTAGCAGCAAATATAAGGAAATCTTTATGTTGGGTGCTGTGAGTCAGTTCAGCCCGGCTGATGTTTTAAGCATTATAAGCAAGTTTCCTATATGATGAATATCCAAAATTAAAAACTCTAATGGAAAACACTTAAAAACAACTTCACCTTGGATAAAATATTTCTGGACCTGGATCAAAGTAAAACAAAAAGCCTGGCTTACTTGTCAGATCATATCTGCGCTGAACTTCAAGGTTTGATTTGTATTATTTACATGGAAAAGGTCCCAAGAAACCAATTTGGCACTAAGTATCTTCATTACGTTTTTTCGCTTGTATGGGTGATTAAATCAATCTAGGGTTCCTATTTTAATTTTTTTTGAAAGGTGCAGCCATCTGTGAGTTTAGGAACTTTTCTGATGTCATCTTTGTGCTTCAGAAACACTTTCCCCCCCTCTTTTATTATAACAAAAAGACTTTTAAAGGAGCACACTTGTTTCACAATTAGAGTTTCTAACTGTCCTTCCAATAACTGTTCAAAATTAAAGGTGTATACTAACTTTTTAGAACATTTTGACTGTAACACCTGCAGATAACAGTAAGCCAGATTAAATTATAACCACGTCTGTCTGTCTGTCAGTCTGTCTGTTCCTCACCCTGCATTTATCACCACGTTCTTGGAATGCTGTGTGTGAAACTCAGCACATGCATTTTTGTACCACACTGACTTCACCGTACACGTTAGATTAAGTGAAGACTCTCCTTTAAAGTCAACGTAGATGTTGCTACTAACTTAGGTGAGAGTTTCACCTTTAGAACGGGCTTCAGAGCAAAGCTCTTGGATTTATTTAATTGAGTTTATTTGCTTTTCTCAGTTGCTTGTCCATTTAAGAGGGTCACTTTGGAGCAGCTCCCATTCTCCCCTCTTTGAACACATTTTATCCTCTCATACAAGTTCGTTTAATGTGGATAAGGAACCCACCTATCCCTGCCAGGTTGAACATCCTATGTCTGCCTTCCTAGTTCGCTGTATCTGCAACAAATATTTCCCTGACAGGCGTACAGAAATCAAAGTATGCTTTAATTTAAAAACAGATTTCTTTCAGCATGGGCTTTTTTTTGTAGCCAAATTATCAATTCTCTGCTAATAGAGCAACCTTCTAAATATTTACTATTCTTTAGGAGAAAAACGTTTGCTGATCATCTCATAAGGATGTCTTGATTGATGGGTTGGCAGTGCGACTGTTTGGAATGGGACAATGAGAACTCCTGTGTGGGGTTTGAGCTGGGAGCAGGAGCTCCTGAAGGATAGGCTGGTACCAGCTGAACTAATCCTGGCAAGTGACCAGAGTAAATCAGGCCACTGAAAGCTCTGTTTTGCCCAAAGGGGTTTACACTGGTATAATTACCTCAGCATAGTCATAGCAGGAACATTTCCTTAGTCTAGACAAGCTCTAATAGGTAAAATAGATCTATCGTTTGCAACTGAAACATCTTGACCCAGCTAAGGCAGGCACAAAGCCCCGTGTTCTTTCCTTTGGCTTTTCCTTCGCCCATGCACGCTCGGCCACAGCAGGATTTGGGGTCTGTTTGGAGCATCCTCTGGTTTTGTTGGTCTGTGATAGAAAAAAGGGTCAAACAGTTGCTCAGCCATTTTCCTGCTTGATTTACTCTGCCCGTCGTAATCTTGCACGATTTTAAGTGTTTATTTGACTTCATGCATTGATCTAAACATACTTAAAGGATTCACTGGCAGCTGCTGAAAGACTGCTTTTAAAATATCAGCAGAAAATTGACTCCCTGACATTGCAATATTTAGGTTGCTTTTGAATGTCTACATGCTTTTCTGGAAATGTTTCCAGCTGTTAGGACTGCAGACTATTTTTTTTTCCCCCTTGAGAGGCAAGTATTGAAGGCACTGCCGTCTGCTGACTGGGGCCAGCATCCTGCTTGCTCCAGGAAAAGAGGATAATCTCTCTCAAAAGACTTCATCAGATGTCAAAAGCCATAGTGTGAAATCCATTTTGGAGACTGTGATCTCTGGACAACTCCCCGCGTGTACAGCTCAACGTGGCACAAGCCATCGTCACATCTCCCCGCACACTCCTTGGTTTTTTCCTTTGTTTAGAAGATACCCTCTGTTTCAATTTTGTCAGGCTGTAAGACTGTCTCTTCAGGCAATTTTCACTGAAAAAGTCTTTTCTTTGTTCCTAATACAAGCAACACTTCAGATCATTAAAGGACTTTAGGAGACTCATCTATTTTTCACTCTGTGTGTTTTGTTCATCTCTCGTCGTTGGAACTGGACCAAACAACTGGCATCGTGTTTAATGCTTTCTTAGTGCTTTCACTGTCAGGTTCTCATCTGCCTGCCCGATGCTGAAAGATCTGAGTCTCAAACAGGAAGAAGCATGTTTATTTGTTTACAACAACGCTTTTCCAGGGCTGCATCCTGTGGTCATACAACCATCCAAGTAGTCCCTGCTCCGATGAGGCATTGCCTCTAAATTGAAAGGACCCGCGAAGATGGATTTGCAGAATCACACTCACTGCTTCCACAACCGTTTTTCTGTAAAGCATAGGGAAAAGTATGTTGATTTGGGGGTCTATAAAGCCTTATTTTTTACCAAAGTACTGTGTTCCTTTTCTTTCTGACAGTGTCCTCTAGATTTTAAAAGAATCTTTACAAGCCCATGGAAGTAGCCTCTTGCTGTACATTTGGTACAATTCACATAACGTACATTTTGTCCTGGGATTCCTCTTTGTACACTGGATGGAGGAGAGTTCAGGGGAAATCCAAATATTGCTCTTTTAGCCTAGGCTCCAGTCGGATGTGCTACCCAGGCAGCAGCTGAGCCTGGTTATCCCGAGGAAGCCTCCAATGCTTCTTCCCTTCTTGCACATCTCCTACTGAAGGTGACTGTGCTCTATCGGATGAGGCAGTACATTTTCATAGAATCATAGAATCACTAGTTTGGAAAAGATCTTTGAGATCATTGAGTCCAACCGTACCTGTCCACTACTAAATCATATCCCTAAGCACTTCATCTCCCCATCTTTTAAATGCCTCCAGGGGTGGTGACTCCACCACCTCCCTTGGCAGCTGGTTCCAGCGCTTGAGAACCCTTTTGGTGCAAAAAGGCCCTACATTTTCACGTGTAGGGCCCTCTGTCCAAATGAGCCTGTTTCTAAAAGACAGCCCTACTGTTAAAAGAGCACTAACGGGAATTGTTGTAATAAAACAGGTTAGACAAATCTAACTGTGGATCATCATCGACAACAGGGTTGGACCGCAGCAAAGAACTACTGCGGTCAGCTGCAGAGAGTGGTCTGCTAACTTGGTTTTAGCTGTGACCTGGGACATATGAATGGAGAACCACTGTCTCTGGATGCTCAAGAGGGCAGTGAAAGGAATGAGACCCAAACTGGAGTCTGCTTTGCTGAGAGGTACCTGCGGGGACTGGTGCTGCTGAGGAAAAGCGAAAAGGGTTTAGGGTGATTATGACAATCTTGACTGCAGCTCTTTCTGTGATCCCCACATTAGCACATCAAACTCCTGCAGAGCCGAGCTGGAGGCTTGGGCAGGCTCCTGCCTTACACGAACACGCGTTCGAGTCGCATGGCAAGAAGCCCTCCCTGAGCCTCTGCAGTCTGCTCGCCTCCTGCCCAATGCGGGTGCTACGCAGCAGGAAAGGGGGAAAGAAATGGAAACAGCTGGTAGGAAGTGAGACTAAAAGGAGATTGTCAGGATAATGGTGGTGGGATAGGGTGGCCCACAAAAGGCAAAGGAAAATGATTCCAATGTCTAAAAGCTACCCGTGTGGGGCGTATTGGTCACTTCTGATGCATTCAGCACCACTCCAGGCTCACGGCAAAAGTGCCCGTGTCTGCACTTATTAGGGCTTTTTCTTTCCTGCATTGTTTTTAGTTGATGATTGTGGAGTGCTGTGAGAAAGAAGAAAAATAACTGGGAAGATGAGGGGGAAAGTGAATCAGGAAAAAGAACATGGAAGTCCGGGGGAATGCCGAATTTATAAATGTTCACTCTAAAATAATTGAAAGGGAGAGGAGGAAAGAACTGAACAGATTCACAGATCTGAATTCAGCAAGGCAGAGCTTTCTGCTAATGAATGCAGAGCACTTCATTTACCGCTTGGAATGTATTTTTATTTATTTTGCAGATGTTATTTCTTTCAGATCTTTACTGAATGTCTTTCTCGAGACACGCTGACAACAAGCCGGGGTGAGCTTGTCAGCATCATACTCTATACTTCAGACTGAGAAATGAAAGAGAAGTGAGGAAAGGTAAAAGCGGAAGGGAGGCTTGTGCTCCTGCATCATTTATGCCACCCCTTCATCCTTGTCATTTCCCTCTTGCCAACAGTTTCATCACTTCCCCCAGTTCAAGTGGATGTGGGGGGCCTTGTGCAAAGTACAGCATGGTTGCTCCTTCCTACTTCTCTGTACTTCTGAAGTGGCTGTAAAGAAACCAGATTAAAGCGGCATTAAAAGCTGTGCTACAAATCCTACCATATTAAGGAAGACAATTCTTATAGTTGTTTTGGGCTAGCTGAACAGAAGGGGTGCCTTTGAGTTGAACTACATGTTTCAACAGTATGTTGTTCTGAAAAGTGTTGTATATGTGCCGACATCCGCTGTTGGCATGTGTACAGACTGAAGCTTGCCAGCTCCTCCTAATCTGGAAAGAGGAGACATGCAGTGTTAAATACATGTGTCATCACCAGTCATTCCCCTCACCCATCCCCCAATTTTATCATTTGGTTGTGCAATATATTTGAACCAAGTCAGCCCATTTAGTTCATCTAAACTTAAGCCAAGTAACTGTTCTGGAGACGACTTCAGAGGCTTGAGAGGAGTTGCTGGAGTAGCTCTTCTATAAGTAAATGCGAGCGCTCTGTTGTGCTCCTTATTCTGCTCCTTAGAGAAAGGCCTTTTGGTAGGGTTGCGGGCAGAGGGAGGGGGAGCCCCTAAGAAAACAAACAAACAAACTATGCAGCTTATTACATCATATGACTTTTGACTCCAATCATTAAATCTTGTAGGCAAAACAGGGCCAGGCCGAAGCAGGACTTACAAAAGGGACTCCGAGGAAAGTCATGCTGCAAGGGATGGTTTTGGTGACTCAGTAGGTGACAAGGGTTCTTCTGAGTCAGGACTGAACCAGTGTTCTTGCATGACTTAGCACACCCAAGGAGTAGGGTGTTTTTTCAGACTGAAAGCCCGAGTGCTTATGACAGCAAGGGGCCTGGGAGACTTTTGCGCTCATACAGATGGCGATTCCAGCCTCTTGATCAAAATCCAGCTGTATTAGTTGCGTTACCCCTCAGCAATTGGTTGGTATGGTGTCAGTTATTGCGCCCTCCAAGGCTATGACCACAGTCCACACCACAGCCCTGAAGGATGACTGTAGCTGGTTGTGATGCACCTTTAACTAGTTAGTTGGAAGGCAACACCTGGGTAACGACAGCGTCAGCTGCTCAGTATTTAGGCAGGGATCTCAGGCTCCTTCCTTCCCCTGATAATGGCTGCAGCGCTGGTGTGAGCTCACTCACTCTTCAGGATGAGGCACACCTTTGGGTTTCTGGGCTGACTCGGCCGTCTCGTGTGACTCTGCTATGCCACCAGCACCTCACCAATCACGAGGTACGTTCAGGAGTTACCCCCAGCTCTCTTCTGTTTTGCTTAAGAGGTTTTGATGCTCCCTATCTTGTCAACTGAGTGAGCTGATGAGAGAAGCCCTGAATACAGTCAGGAGCAGAGGGTACGGTTTGGTGCATGCTGGTCCAGACTTTAGCTCTTAAGCCCCTCAGGTTTGGACTGATACGCATGAGAGTTTCTGTCTTTAATTCTGTGGTGAATCTGTTAGTTGTCTGTGGTGTGTATGAATCCAGGAATGATAAAGCAGTAGCAGATAATGTGTCTCTGAAGGCTGTGGAGATGTGGAAGATGCACGGTTGCGATAGGCAGCTTGGTAATGGATAAATAGAAGTTTTGGTGATCAGAGAAGAAAGCGCAGAGGCAGAGACTTCAGAAAGACAAGAAGTAAAATGCGTACAAATGTGATCACCCATTTTAATGGCTAAACATGAATTATGTTATGAGATGCTTTCATCTCGCTATAGGTTAGCATTCCCCAGCTTTTTATATCTCTATATAAATATTTTTCTTGAAGTAAAGTCAGCCTAATTGGAAGTAAGAGCTATTCTATGTCTTTTATTTTAATACTCTAATATTTCCCCTAGTTAATCATTGCTATTTCTAAATATAAATTTCCTTTCCTTTTCTTTCAAGTCACTTAAAATGAAAGGGCCTGCTTTACTCTTTGACCTTCTCTAACAAGCAGACCCTTGAAAAGCAGCATTTCCAGAAAGCGAGCTGTAGGAACAACAGATGGATTTAGTAAATTACAGCCTGCAGATGAATTGTATGAGGAGTAGGTTTGGGATGGAGCCTTAAAACACACGGAAATTTTCTGTGCTGTAGCTTGTTTCTTGCTGTCAGACACTGCCTGGTAAATGTGTAGCTTGTGTGATGTTGCCTTTCTGTACTGATTGATTTGTAGAAGTCATTCCACCCTAAATTACCAACTATTTGGGTGTCAGCCTGCAATCCTACTCAGCCAGGAGACTCTGTCCTCTAGGTACATTTCAGTAGTTTGCATTTCTTTTATTTGCTAAAGCGAATCTGACTGCTTACACTGCTCAGCTGATTCTAAAACCTGTTTGTGGTTTCCCAGGGATTTCATAGACAAATTAGTGTATGCGTATTAGCAGGACAAGTGACTCCTACATGATAAAAATGTAGTTTATAGTCAAAGTGCCTTTCTTCTAACAATAACCTAGAGTTAACTATTTGCTTATCTCCCAACGTGTTAATCCTTTTCAGGATTAACAACTCATTCTCCCAAAGTGTGGTCTTAGTTCTGCAGACCTTGCTGACATAACTAAATCCTACCGAGTTCATGAGGCATAATTGTGTACAAGGAATGGAAATTCACCTCGACAGGTTTCCTCCATGTGATTTAGAGGTTTGGAGCTCCATGATGTATTTGCTTCAGAGTAGCAGCCCTAAGTTGTCATTGTGATCAAACACAAAGCTTCTGTGGGGAAGAATGAATTATTTGCATGGGTGTGATGAACGCTTGAAGGGAATTTGATAAAGTCGCATGTTGAGCACTGGGAAAATATCTGAAAATTATCCACGTTGTTCTTCACGGTGTCAGAAATTTAACTGCAAAGAGATCATTGCTGTCTGTGGTTATTGCACAGTATTATTAAAGGTTTTCTGAAGTGAGTGCATCTGAGAGGGCACAGCGATCGAGACAAGATCAGGTAGGCTCCAGATTTTTTTTAACTAAATAAGGATTTATTTCTACTCTTATGTTCACAAGATGGTCAACACATTTCACAATGATTGCCTATGCTCTGAGTTTGCAGTCCTTACTTGCGTATAAATCAGTCGTGTGACAGACTTCAGTGAATCTCTGCGTCAGGGTTTTGCATGGAACTAATGTTGTTCAATATGGGACTCGCAGGAATTGCATCTGCTTTGCAAAAGGGAGTCTTATTTTAGCTAAGGAGAAGATGCATATGGTAATAATGAGGATGGTAATAACAACAGCCTTGTTAACACTGGGGGGACTTATGCTAAATATTTCAGTGCTGCTTTCTGCTCGCCCTCTGATGGCTGTGCTGTCGGCAGCTGCAGTTCGTTACTGCCACCGCCCTGGTCCCCAGATCGTACCAAGTGGGGACCTCTCAGCTTGGCTCCCGTCCCCAGGCGTGCCCTGGTTTCTTTACAAAGGGAACTGGTGCACTTGGGGGTCAGCTGCGCACGCGGATCTCCTGAAACAGACAGCGTAGGGTGAGGGTGTGGACCCAGGAACAAGGATTGCGGGGTGTATTGCGGAGAGCATCAGCCCAGCAATGGAGATACTGCCTCCAGGGGACCTTTGGAAGTGGCTGGCAGTGTGAGTGCTCTGCTTGCAGAGCAGGTCTCAGTGCTACAGTATTTAACGTGCTGGTAGCATCCAGTGGCCAGGCTGCAAATGCCACGCTGACAGTAGATATTGGCGTCATAAGACTCTGCAAAATTCTCCTGTACCCCACAGATCCGAGCAGGACTGCTTTTAAGAGAAACAGTGACACAATGCAAACTTGAACAATTAATTCCTGTAAATCAGCCTGTGTGAGTTTCTTCCATGGGGGACGCGAGTGAAAATACAATTTTTTCTTTACTTTTTTTCCTTTGCAAAAGGTCCATCCCACAAAAGTTACCGGCACAGTAGGTTTCACTGCATTCCCAGGGCTGCTCACTTGTGAAAGGGCTGCAGCCATGCACAGGAACTGGAATAGTTGTTCTGTGATGTGATTTGTGACTCCTCTAAGCTTTGTGGCTCTATAATACGAGTCGTTGATGCAGAGTATCAGTGAGTTGTCACAGTGATCAAACAAAATCCCTCTCTTAAGCCACTCACAGCAAGGCTACATAACGGTTTAAGATCTGAAATGTCCAGCTGAAACTCTACAGAGAACTGCTTAGGGAGGCAGAATGTAATTACCCATGTTGGAGGCTGGCCAGGTTTCCAAGGTTAACACCTTTCATCTTGACATCAAATCTTTAATGACTACATGTGGTAAAGACATTTGTTCAACATCTCATTTGGGAATATAGCATATCCAGAGTTACTGTGCCTCTGCTATCATGCTGGAGTGTTGGTTCAGTATTGGTCTAAAGAGAAACTGCTAGCAATGCTTCACAGACAGCCACACATTTCCTCTGGAAACTCCTATTTCAGTATAACAGAGACCTACTGGTCTGATTTTTCTTTCCTCCAAATGATCTGATCCTCTGTTCTTCTTACAAGCTAATAGCAAACACTGCAATTACCCTTATTTCCAGGTTGCCAAATAAAACAATTAGAGAAGTAGGCATTGTGATTTTGGAAAGATACATTAGAAAATGAAGGCAGGTGATGACAGCATATTCTCACATTGCCAATTAAAACAGTGCTGAGGAGATTCAACGCTGCTTCCTGGAGATCCAGGCAGACAAAAGAGATTTGCAGGCATTCACTCAAACAAGAGGATCGCAGAAAGGTTCCTTTCTGCTCCCGAGCATATGGCATGTGGAAATACAGCCAAGGAATGACCTATAGAGTGACTTTCTTGATCTGTGTGTACCATTTACACAGAAGATGGAATAATCTGAAGCATCCTTACTTAAGCTATTTGTTATGATACTCGAGATGGTTTAGCTAAAGCAAAGAATCATTAGTTGCATTTACCTATTAAGACTTAGGGTCTCGTTTAGGCTCTAACAAAATCTTCTCTTTATTATTATTAAACGCATTAAACATTTTGCTCTACTAATCTCTACTTAACTGTAACTTCTGCTTAGGAAAAAATCTAGGTTGAGGCTTTGAGGCACACTGAATAAAAGTGCAAGAACAATGTGTGCATGAGGACAGAGGAGAGAGATCATGAATACCTCATAGTATACTGAACAAACCACATCCAGGCTGTAATTCTTAATGGGCATGGAGAAATACCTCTTCCTCAGCAGCAGCTTTAATTGCTGAATGAAAAACTGGATCCCAGTTTTCTCCTTTATAATGAACTAAAAGACTGTCGCCATGTGCCGAGGTGGTGTATAAGGCTTTGTCCTAAGTCCCGAAGTGCCATGTCTACATCTTTTTTTAATACCTCCGGGGATAGGGACCCCACCACTTTCCTGGGTAACTGCTTCCAGTAAAGAAGTTCTTCCTAATATCCAATCTAAGCCTTGCCTGGCACAACTTGAAGCCATTCCCTCTCATCCTATCGCTTCTCACTTGAGAGGAGAGACCGATGCCCACCTCACCACAACCTCCTTCCAGGTAGTTGTTAGAGGGCCATAAGGTGGGACTCCTCTCAGTCTCTTCTTCTCCAGACTAAACAGCCCCTGTTCCCTCAGCCGCTCCTCTTAAGACTCTTCTCCAGCTTCATTGCCCTTCTTTAGCCGAAGAGAAGCTATGGTCTCGTGGCAGCTGTAACCACTGTGCGCCTCCTCTACTGGTGCGCTGCCTCCCCGCCGCAGAGGAGCGAGACGAGATCTGCGTTCTGTGCAGGTCTTGCTGGGAATGCCAGTAACTTTTCAGTTGATGGTGTATTTTGTAACAAGACACCGTATTCTTTAGGAAAATATGAGCACAATGACTCTCTCAAATACTAAGTACAGAGGTGAAAAGCAAGGAGACTGGAGCATCCGAGGCAATATAGGTGACCAGTCATACAGAGTTGACCGTTCAGAGAGTACATCGAGATCACCTTGTCTATTATGATAGAAATATCTGCTATGAAACTGTGTGTGTTCCTCGTGGTTAAACAAGTACATGCCTGTATCCAGACACCATTTGGGATGTGGTCCCTTTCAACATCTGCCAGAATGTGATCATGTGGGTTTTTTCCCATTTTTCTGTTGGTGGCACTTCAAAAATTCAAAGTTTCTGGGTTGGTAAACTTTGGTGTTTTTTTTTATTAGAAGTAATAATGAGAGAAGCACATGCTGTTCTTCAGCTGGTGCTCTGTTGTAGCTCACTACAAGCTCACGAGCATGCTTTCGATGCCACAAATAGCTGTGAGACAAACCTGGAGCTGCTATCTTATATTCCCAGAAAAAGGGAAAACTTTCATAAACTCTTCTCTTTCAAGGTATTGGAAAGCGCAAAGTTTCCGCCAGATTTTTATTCCTGATGCTGAAAGCCTCTTGGCAATGGGGAGACAGTCTGCAGAGACTCATGCTAGCTCTGAGCCGGGGCCGTCCCGTTTCCCGCGCTCCCTGCTCTGCTAACCCTCTCCCACCCATCTTCTCAGGTACAGAGCGTTTGAGGCATAAAATGTCCATTTGTTCTTTGCAGTCAGCGTTTGTCTTAATGGAGTAGGAGACTCCTGGCAGGGCTTTGGAGTAAGCCTCGTGCCGTGGCAGCAGCCCTCTGCCGTCTCCAGGCGGGTCTCGTGGTGGGGCTCGGGCACCCAGTGGTGCCAGGCGCTGCTGTCTGTGGTCAACCTGCCTCGGACAGGCTGTTGTCGGCTGTGTGGCATCCAGCTGGGGCACTGCCACCTCATAGGGTCGTGTGTGAGGCTGAGATTGGCAAAATAGCTGCCTCTCCCCTCCAGGCCAGCGCCCGCCACCCCCTGAGTGTGAAGGCAAAGTGGCTGAGGGCCAGGCGGGAGGAGGGCTGAGAATATGTGCTTGTGGCAGCTCTATTTCTGCAAACCTTCCCAAGCTCAATGCACTAAAGCGAGGTGTTTCTTACTGGTTTTAATGCTGGCTGACATCTGGGGCTGGCAGGACGGTGAGGTCGCTGGGAAGGCAGCGCGTGCTGAGGAGCCACCTGTCCCTGTGGGGCTGGCAGAGGAGGAGGCCTGGAGGCAGTCCTGTCCTTCTGTCCTGCTGTGGGATGAGCTGAGCTGTTTCTAACCCCTCCTTCTGCCTCCGTGATGCTTGCTTTGGCCTTCTTCCACACTCAACCCATCTGGTGGGCTGTTGAGTCTTGGTGTGGGGCTGGCAGCTGCTGCTGTGGGGTGACCATGCCTCAGCAGGCATTGTGCCTCCCTCCCTCATCACCTCTGCCCCATCCTGTGCTGCTCCTATACTTCAAATTTTATCCCGAGTCATGTGAGAACCTACAAAGTCCTTGCTCCTGCAGTCCTAAGGCTTGGCTTACTTTCCATCTTGTTAAAAAGCCATAATAACCATTCTAGTTTTAATGGCTCCAAAGAAAAGTTCACAAAAAATGACCCTGATGTCACAGCCAGAAATGAAGGAAAATCTTTATCAGTTTTGGGTCTTTTTTTTTTTAAGTTCATGCTTTCTCTTTTTTTAATCAAATCTCTATTTTTCCTTTCTTTGTGTGCAGTCTGACTGATGGCTTTTGTAAACTGGTGTTGGCAGAGCTAACAACAGCTTAAATAAAATGACTAATTGTTTTCATTCATCAACTATTCATTGTAAGAGCAATTATAGTTTCAGTGTTCTGCCCCTAAACGAGGGCCGGATCCTGCAGTCATGTGTTATTTATATTACCTCTCTCCCTGTTTCTGTTCTCTAGCACATTGATAGCTCTATTCAGCATCCAGGCCCCTTCTTGTAAAGTCTGGTTCCTTCTAATTTGAGTCAGAATTTGGGCAATCCAGTGTACCTGCTGCTGCTCTTGATTGTAGTATATTTCTTGCTTGAAATCTGCTCTTGTAGCTCGATTTGTTCATACAGTGGTAGGTGGCTACTAAAATCTCAAGATACCCTCACCTGCCTCTTTCTGTTAAGCTGAAGTTTAGCACCAAAGCCAAGTTGCCCCACTATTGCCAAGACATTGGGTTCATTTGGTGAAGACTTCTAAGTATTTCCAGCTTGTTAGTAATTTCTTTCTTTTCCTGTGTATAAGAACCACCCCCATGGCAAACCTCAGGTTTCCTTGGTGGAGCTCACCCAGTCTGTGAAAGAACCAGAAATAGGTTAATATGGTTAAAAAAAATGATTAAACAAACACAAATCTTTCGCCTGTCTGTTTGACATGAGTCGTAAGACAGACTAAGCTGCTCTGGGAATGGAGCTCGTGTTCCCCGGTGCCCTGGGTAAGGGTGAAGGATGAGTCTAAATGTCTCATCGTCTGGGATTTTGTCGTAAGTTGTGTGGTTAGAAATTGTACTAGGATGGAACAGCTCAGCAGGGATTCAAGTCCTCCTCTCTCCTCCGAAGGTCCATTTGTGGTCGCGTACGCTCTCTGCCTGGAGCACAGGGAGTGTCCAACCCACGGGAGCAGTGGGAGAAATGTGTAGGGATGGAGTCACGTTGCTATAGGCACCTCCATCTGTGAATCTTTATTGCCCTTCATGCCACTTTACTGCAACATGGAAAAGGCACAGGAATCATTTACTCTGGCTTTAGCCAAAAGCCCAAGACAGCTTTGCTGGATTCTGTTGATTTCTGGACATGGATTGGAAGTTTGTAATGTTCCCATGTCTTTCTAGCGGGCAGAAGGAAAACTGAGGCTTTGAACATCATTGAAGTCTAAATAGGGAATCTCTCATCTAATGTGAACATTTCATAGCTTGATCCAATTTCTGCTACTGCAAACTACGTTTGTGCGTATGGTGCCCTGAAAGGTACAGTGTTTGTTCCTAAACCCCTTATTTGCTCCCCGTCCCCAAAGCTGCTGTAGCTGATAGCAAGTAATTCATGGGAGGGGGGGGAAATCCAAGTGCAAATGGTAATCTTAACGCTGTACTTTTTACTTGGCAGATCTCAAAACACTTCACAAAGATCAAGTGCCTAATTTTAAATCCCGCAGCCACCCAATGTACTAGTTAAGAGGATGGAGAAGCATTTGTTTGTAACTGAGCTATTAAATGTAGGATTTGCCTTATAAAGTGGCAGTGTTTCTTTTCAAGGCTGATTAGGAACGGTGAATAGATTTGGGTCCTCTGAAATGCCCTTGAAATGAATGCAAAAACTCACTCAACTTCAATGGGAGATGGATAAATAAAGTTATTCCTATTCCAGTATCTCCCTCTGTGAGTGTCATGAGTAGCATCATCTTGAATTGCACAAAAATTGTACCTAGGCTTTGAATATTCTGGCTATAATCTTTAATGCTAATGCGTAGCAGAGTGATACAAGAAATATGAATCTCCTAAGAATTTAATTTCAAACACTGCATCTGACAGCAATGCAATTCTATTACAACATCAAAACTCCTTTGCATATATATGTATTTCTCCTTTTCAAGGCTCTCAATATGATTTATGAGCAGCAATTAACTAAACCTTTTAAGACCATGTGATGGAGGTGTTGCTGTGGGCCCATTTATGAACCAGGCAAGCTGAGGCACAGAGGTGTCAAATGTAGCTTGACAGCAATGGTATTGCAAAACGAAGACCAGAACCCAAGAATCCTGAATCATAGCCCCTGTTCTAAGAGCCATCCTTTTATTGTTAGACGAGAAGATCATTAAAATCCACTGGGCTTGTCTGGCAGACTTTAGAAACTTATACAGGCTTTTAAATGCAGAGAGCAGGGTTATCTTTATTAAATGATGAACGTAGGAGCATTTTAACATAATGCTGAAGAAACACATCTAAACCATGATGGAATGAGAATCAATATAGGTCATTATAGAAAAAAAAAAATCCTGCTGAAATGGATTATTTTTTTCCCTGTCATTCAACAATGTTTATATTCTGTGCTTCCTTTTTGCTGTTCTACCTATGTAACATAAAAGCCTTTAAAAAATGTAGATGGCTTGTGGGATGCTGTGCCTCACTGCTCGCAGACCACGGGCTTCCTTTCACCTCTGGTCAGCAGGACTGAGGACCTGTTTGTATCATAGCCTTCAGTGTAAGGGGTAGATGTGGGATCTGTGTGTGTTTTATGCTTACAGAATAGCCCGGGTTTGCAAATCCCTGTTGGGAGGCTGGTCTTGGTGCTCTCCATAGGTGTTGTCCCCAAAAGACACCAAGATAAAGCTCTGCCTCCTGGTTCACCATTGCTGGTTCTCCATCGACACTGGAGTTCTGTGCTTACGGTGTCCCTCAGATGCGACTTTCATCATCTAACGCACCATTACTGATGGGCTCGAACGTTACTGAGGCTGAGCTGGTATTAGGGATGAATAAATACCTACTTGCATCATGGTCCCGGGAGGCTGTGCTCATCCAAGGTGTTCTGGTGCACTTTATTTCAGCTAATGCTGCAATTAGGATATGGTCAAGTGTAAAGCGTGTTTTGCAGCACTACGTACAAAAGAAGTAGAAATTTATTACTTATATTGTAGTCTTTTACCTGCAAGTACATTCATATTAGTAATATGGTAAGAATTCGAGAAGATCAACCTTGCTAATTTTGAAAGGATAGAAACATGTGAAAACTTGATAAATATGGTATGGGGACTTGCCACGTGGTTAAATCTTGGAAAAAGAAATGTTTTATTCTCATGTGAAACTAACAGATATGTAGCAGTGGAAACAGTACTTTTTTGTTGTATGGAGTTTTCTGCTGCATGGCGGGTGATTTAATCAGGGGATTTTTTTCTTAATAAAAAAAGGAAAAGTAGAATACGGATGCGGGTAATTAAATACAGGAGATCCTATTTCTGTTTTTAGTGTAAATGCATTTATTATTTGTAAACCTGACTCATTCGTGAAGACGTACCAAATGGGCACGCATTTAGATTTATCCAAGTCTTTGTATGAGTTTGAGCAGTGCTTCATGAGCTGGAATGAAAATGTTCCACAGTAATCATCTTGGGTCCCAGTTCAGTTATTGCTGTCACTGATAAGCAGGTTCTGTAAGTCTGTTTTCACATGCAACTATATTAAACTCTGGGCAGTATTTTACCCTTTGCAGATAAGTACTTAAAAGAGAAACAGGTAAGCAGATAATACTGCTGAAAATAACCTCAAAGAACTAAAATAATTTCTCAAAATTAAAACCAAAGGCAAAACAAGTAGCCTTTTCGAACCCTGTAATTCAACACAAACTTTGCAGCCCGTAAGACTGAGTGGTTTGATGATCCTCGCGTTGCTCTGGGCATCTGATTCAACTCAAAATCCTGCGAAATCCCTGCCTATTGTTTGTTTGGTGTGTGTTGTTTCTTTTTCCTCTGGCTGAAGGTGCAAAGCAAAATAGGTCTGTGGTCCCTCTCCCATTAGAGCCTGTGAGAGTTTGCTTACACTGAAGTCACTGACAAAACCCTCAATAGCTTTAATGGGGGCAAGAACAGGCTCACCGTGATTTAGTCTAAAGTGTTCAGCTCAAGGCAGAAAGACGGGGGCTCTTTGAAAATGACAACTTGTGGGTTTGGGAGAGTTCATTAACATATTTGTCATGAGGGAAAAGGGGTAAATAAGGAACTTGAAAAGAAAGACAGATATTAATTATGCCTCAGACAACATTGTTGTGTGCTGATGACATACTGCAGCTCTCCAGACGACTATAATTTGCAAGTGAACCCAACAAGTATGAGACTTTACAACAAGGCGAGCAATTAGTTCTTCCTGAGTTGCAAGAGTGACATCATGTGTGCAAAACATGCCTTCGCCTTCAGCTAACAACACATACTCATTTATTCTTCCTGTAGGGTCACTGTTTGCTGTGAAGGCTATTAAATCATAAATCTGATGGATGCGCTAACTTTCAGAATTAGTAAATAATGGTTCCTGAAATGCAGATAAAGAAACTTGTCTCCAAAGCACCAGCTATTAACAAAAGCAACTCCACTATCCAATTTTATACCCTATAGCTGATCTATGAGATTTTTGTGTTCTTCTAAATACCTTATTTTTCCAGGGTCTTGAAATCTTGTCCTCACTAAAGGAATCTGACTTTATAAATGGAGTTTTTTTGTTGGTGGAATTTGTCTAGACTTTGTGGCCAAAGGTGAGGGGTTACTTCCATGGGATCTTTATATAGACTTCTGAAAAAAAAAAGCAAGGATTTTAACTAGTATATGTAATAGAAATTAAATACCTGAACAATTATATTAATGTGTCTGCTTATAGGTTTCCAGCAATGTGTGTGTGGTTTCATAGGCTGGATCGCTTAATGTTTTAGACTGCATGAGTTTATCACAGACAATATAAGGATCCACCTGATACTCGAGTAGGAATAAATTATGGCATTGATCTATGGAGATAATTACATTTATTCCTTAATCAGATATGTAGTCCCACTGGAGCCGCGTACTACTTACCTGCAGTAAATTAAGCTCCTGCTGAAGTGTTCTGTAGAATCAAGAGCTGAAAAAATCTCATGAAGTTTTTTCAAGCTCTTTTGTCTGTTAGAAGTGGGATGAAATTTGTCGTGTGGTTTTGATGTTTTTGCTGTATTAATGAGAAAGAAAAATGGTGTATAAATGGGCTTGACTTTAGAGATTTCTCTGTGTGAAAAGCTGCGTTATCTTTTGAAGAAAACTGTTACTACAAATGCAAAATCAGCATTTCACCCCTACGGTTTGTTCTAAACGTAGCAGTGGGTGCGAAGATTTGGCAGAGCAGATGCAGAATGGGCCACAGCTAGCAGAGCATAGAGGGCTGAGGAGTCCTGCATTGAGTGGGAGCAAGTTTCTCCTGCTGCAGCGAGGCACCAGACAGGGATGTACGCGTTTTCTTGTCGCCTTTCCCCAGTCCTGATAGTGTTTGCTCAGCATTGACCACTCTTGGTACACTTCTATCTGTCCTAAGTTTGCTGTTTCCCAGTGAAATAGGTGGTAAAGCCCTTTTCTTTGCAGCATCCCAGCCAGACCCTGTTGTTTCTGCGTTGTACTTTGTGTTCCGCAGATCTGTGAAAGTCCTGGGCAGTGACTTCAGTACAGCAGGATATTTGGGTCTTATCACCCACCCCGTGCTTTCAGCAAATAATCTACATGGTTCTCTTTTTTCTAGCTCACGTATTTATGTAGTCCCCAGAAGCTTCTATAATTAGAATCTGAAGAGAATAGAAACCTGTTCTCCAATGCCAGCAGGATGTCTTAATAAGAGTTTCTATTGCCATTATTAAGAATATTAATAATCTTATCTTAACGAAAGGCAGGAATGAATCTTTTGCTGGACTGTGCGTGGGATATGTGACGTGTCTCTGTGTCCTTACAAAGCTGTGGCAAAAGCCATCCCAGTGAAGTGGAAAAGCGAGGATGGCTTTTGGGTAGAAAACAGTACGTGTGAGGAGCTGGGCAGCCTTCTACTCCCTGCGAACACTGAAGTTTCTTGGTATTTCTCCTGTTTGTGACAACTTACCCCAATACAGAAAAAAAGCATTCAGTTTACCTCTTTCTGCAGTGAAGCTCCTGTTTTTATCGCAGAGAAGGGAGGTGGGCATCACAGAGGGGTGGGTGGTAAAAGTGCCGTGCGGAGCCTGCAGCAAAAAAAAAAGTTCTCAATTCTGTGAAAAGGTTTGAATTCTGATCCTTAGCTTCAACTGCAGGGACTTCCCTCTTAACTGAAACCTGCGGATCCCTTTGTATGCGCCTATTCAGTTAACTTCTTTATCTGTAGCTGCCAGCACGGCCACAGATGCGATAGGGAAACCATTGGTTTTGGTGGTGTGGTCAAATGAGGAGTAAGGCATGTCTGCATGAACTGTCTTTTTGGCTAACAAGCTCTGCACAGCCCGAAGAAGCAAACCTCCCACAGAGTTAGAATCTGCCTGCTTCGTGGACCATTCCGGTTGAATTATTCCTCTGGCAATGCACCCTCTGAGCTAAAGTTGAATAATGTAAAGCTGGTGACAGGCTGGTTTAGGTTTTAAACGCATGCTTTACATTAATTCGTTACATTTCAAGGGCAACAAATGTGTAAACTTGGTCTTTCCTGAATACTGTACCACTTTCCATGTGTTGTTGACTTACCACAATGGTACCTGCCTGGCATGCTTCTCCGTGTACTGGAGAGAGAGCTGGGACTCTCCACATTTAAATTAATACTTGACAATCTAGTTGAAGTTGTGCGGGAAAACTGAGGTTGTGTGCATTAAGTTGGAATCTTTCAATCTCAGAAAAATGTGTGTGACAGAAAGTGCAACTATTGTAAAACATCCATCCTTGTCTTCTGCTCTCTTTGCCGTGTTGGCACACGATACCCTGATATGCCTGAGTGCCTATGCAGATACCCTCCGAGCTCCCCACACAGCATGTAAAAGAGAATCTACTTGATGGTTTTAATGAAAATGCTGTTTCGTAGTTCTAATGGTCACCAGCTGCAGAAATGCATGCTTTTCTCCTTCTCCAGACTTATTTAAAAGATTTTTGTTTTGTGGCTTCACTGAGTGACTTCCCTGATGAACTGATTAAAAAAAAAAAAAAAATCATTGAGTTTCTTCGAAGACTGTAGTGGTTTCCATAGAAATACGTTAGCTGCAAAACAAGGAATAATTAGTTTGTTTGTTTCTTTGTGTCTCCTAATTTCTTCCATTCAGGATTTTTAAGCATATAATTAAAGAGATTATTCAGCTTCGTGATTTTTTTTCTCCTCTATAAATTCATTTAAAGACAAAACTCTGTCTGTAAAGCATAAATAATAATGATTATATGTGGTAATTAGTCCAACCTGTTTGACCACATAGCAGAAAACAATGTGTTTTCTGTCGAAAGACTGCGATCCTGACTAGTGGTCACTCTCAGCTTTGGCTGTGGCGTTCCCAGTTATCCATCTCATCCCTTATGGCTACTCAACTAATGACCCTTAACGAAACATGGTTTGGGAGAGCGCCTCTCCAAAGCACTGCAGGACACGTTCTTGGGTCATTTAAGTTCTGAGGAGAGCTACGTTTGTCAAGAAAGGCATCAGCAGTCCAGAAGTCTCTGAGGTTGGGTGACAGTTGAGCAAGGACAGGGAGTATTGCGACACTGGGGTTCAAGGTAGTTATTTAGCACCTCTGCCCCGGCAGGATTTGTTGAGTAGGCAAAGTTCTGCCTGTCTGTGCAGAAGGGCTGAAACTCGTAGGACGTCTCTAGCAACGCTTGTGAGGGATTGGGCTTTTGGCAAAATGGCAGTTTTCCCTGAACACAGGAGAGGGTGTTGGAGCCTTTCGGTTCAGAGGATAAATCACTTTGCAGCTATTTCCCATTGGCAGAAATGCTCCTTTTTTTTTTTTTCCTCAATCCTGTTCCCTTTCTCCAGTCCAATCAGTCTGGAAATGTTCCATTCTAGGTAAGGGAAAAACATCAAAACCAGGATTTATGTGCAGCCTCCTGTCACCCATCAGACCAACCTGCAGCTTGGCAGCCAAGATGCTGCCTGTGGAGGTGATGTGTACGGCCCAATGCTCCCAACAGCCCCGGTCAATGTTCTTACCTCCATATTCTTCTATGGGAAAGAGAGGGACGCTGCCAGTGCCTGAGCTGGTGAGTATATTCCAACAACTCTGCTGGATCAAGCCTCCAGGAAAAATAACAACCAGCGTGATGTGGCTTTTAAGGGCTCAGATCTGAGCTAGAGTCTGAGATGGTTTGGCCTGGTCAGAGTTGTGTTTGTAACTGAAAATGGAGAGGGATTTTGAATACGACTGTTTTGGCTGTTGGGCTTTAAAGTTGGCATTAGTCCCTCTTTATGCATCTTGTTCCTTATTTGTCTGTAATTTTCAAGCTTCTCTTTCCATCAGGCTTTTTACATCCTCCATGTCACCTGGGAACAAAAACACTCATGATCTTTTGGGTGACCTAAACTACAGGGAATCATTCAACCATGGAATTATGGCATGCTTTGTGTTGGAAGAGACCTTAAAGCCCATCCAGTTCTAACCCCCTACCATGGGCGGGGACACCTCCCACTGGATCAGGATGCTCAAAGTCCACTTTGCTCGCCCTGAACACACCCTTGCCTTCATCTCAAAACACAGTTATTTATTTGAAGTCCTACATGGCTTCAAATTGGAAAGGGGAAGATTTAGATTAAAGATTAGGAAGAAATTCTTCCTAATGAGGGTGGTGAGGCATTGGCCCAGGTTGCCATGGGAGGCTGCAGATGGCAGGTGTTTCATGGCAGGTTGGATGGAGCTTGGAGCCCCTGATCCAGTGGGAGGTGTCCCTGCATATGGCAGGGGTGGAACTGGATGGGCTTTGAGGTATTTTCCAACCCAAACCATTCCCTGATTCCATAGGATTCCACTAAACCACAGAAACAAGATTCAAGAGCTTGAGCCCTGCTTGCAAGTAGGAAAGACCAAGCGGGTACCGCAGGGTGACACAGGGAGGCTCCCTTGCTGCTGCTCCTGCTGCCCAGAGGTGCCCCTGGTGGATGGGCACTCCCCACCTGGAAGGCGAGAGGATAAGGTTGTGGAGAGGATGGGACTGCTCGGGTGCAAAGATAGTCCAACCGTACCTGTCCACTGCTAAACCACATCCTTGAGTAGCTCATCTACCCGTCTTGTAAATTCCTCCAGGGATGGGGATACAGCCACCTCCCTGGGCAGCTGTTCCAGTGCCAAATAACCCTTTAGACAAAGAAATTCTTACTGATAGCCAGTCTAAATATCTCCTGGCACAACTAGAGGCCATTTCCTCTCATCCTATCACTTAGCAGAAGAGACAGGCACCCACCTAGCTACACCTCCTTTCAGGCAGCTGTAAACAGAGATGTTTCCCCTCAGCCTCCTTCTCTCTAGGCTGAACAACCCCAGGTCCCTCAGCTGCCTCTCGTAAGACTTGTTCTGCAGACCCTTCCCCAGCTCTGCTCCCCTTTCTCTGGACATGCTTCAGCTGTAGGACACCAGGGGAGCGCTGGTGGATAGGACTTCACAGCTTGTTTCCCACAGCTACTCTGTGGGGCACGTGTGAGCTGGCTTTGGGCTCAGGGCTCAAACCCTGGTGAGGACACCACTGGCTGTCCCTGCAAGAATTCAGCTCTGGGGATGCAGGAGACTCCCGTTTTGAGTGTCAAGGAGCAAAGTGCAAATCCCAGCTTCTCTGTGGGTGCAGGAACTCCCTGCTGCAAGCAGTTAAGGAGCAAAGTGCAAATCTGGGCTTGTGTCTGGTGACACATTCATAGAATCATGGAATGGTTTGGGTTGGAAGGGACCATAGAGCCCCATGTAGTTCCAACACCTCTGCCATGGGCAGGGACACCTCCCACTGGCTCAGGCTGCCCAAGGCCTATCTAACCTGGCCTTGAACACCTCCAGCGACGGGGCAGCTACAACTTCCCTGGGGAACCTATTCCAGTGCCTCACTACTCTCATGGTGAACAAATTCCTCCTTATGTCTAGTTTAAATCTGTCCCTCTCCAGTTTATACTCATTGGCCCTCATCCTATCGCTCCATGCCTTTGTAAAATGTCCCTCCCCAGCTTTCTAGTAGCCCTTTTCAGGTACTGGAAGGTCACTATAAGGTCTCCTCAGAGGCTTTTCTTCTCCAGGATGAACAAGCCCAACTCTCTCAGCCTGTCCTCGTATGGGAGGTGCTCACATTCAATGAGTTCAGGTCTCACACAAACCAAATTTGCACTTTGACATCACCTCTGATGTGCAGGATTTAATTTCCAGGGTTTTTTTTGTTGTTGTTGTTCTGCATACATGTGCTGACTTCAGTTTCTTGGAATATAAAATTTGCTTTCTAGTATCAAGGTGACTTTTGGTAATTGAATATAACATCCAGGAATGGGCACTCAGGATGGAGCATTCCTCTTCATGCAATTCTTGCACACTTATGAGTTGTTTATCTTAAACATTATTCTGAGGAGGAATAAAACAAAAAGTGGAGAAAATTCCGGTTAATAGCCTGGGCAAAACAATTATCCTGCTAAGACTCTTTACTGAATCATTTATGCAAAACACAGAAGGTTTGCATAACAGATGTATTTAATCTTGATGCAATGCTTGGGTTTAACCCCACAGTGTCTTGCAATTCAGTCAGACCTGGAGTAGTTCTAGTGTGCTTGAATAGGAGAAGCTGAGCCAGAAGCCTTTGGGATCAAAACCAAGACTTTGCATGGTGGAAGCCCCTCAAATTCTCATTATTGTGCAATAGTAACCATAATAATGAAAGCCTGGAAGATCATTTATATAACAGTTCAATGCCTCTTAATTTTCATAACTGTCTACAGCAGGCTTTTGGAAGCTCTCCCGGTGTTCATTGAAGTAAATGTCAGGGCAAGACTATTGTGTTTGTGTCATAGATGTAAACTTCAGCAAAAGAATAACCTAGTGGCATGCGTTGCTCCAGAGTTCTACCCTTCTAGGGAGAGGGCAGCACGTGGCAGCTCTCTGCTCCTTGGTTGCTCTTCAGAGTGGCGCTGCTTCTCCTCGGCACCTGCTGTTGCTAGTAGTAGCGGTCAAGTGTCCTGGAGCACAACAAAAGCTTGAGGCTATGGAACCGCATCAGAGACTGACCCTGTGGAGTTGGAGATACCAGGACTTCACTGCATTGTGTCCCATGGTGTGGTCAGGTATAAATAGAGCATGAGATCTTAGAGCTGGCAAAGAATTAGTGGGTGACCTCGACAATTTCCCTGCCTCGCAAAGGATGATTCTCCCTGCTGAATATATATTAGGGCTTTATCGCGCTTGCTTTTCAATTCTTCAGTGAAGGAGTTTCTATAAATGACCCCTTTGCCCCCCAACTATTTCGTATTCTAATTTTCTTCTTTAATTTTCTTTCCTCGTATTGAACCTAAATTTCTTTTCTCTTCAGTTTCCTATAATTGCTCTCAGTTATCCATCCTACCCCACACCGAACGCCGCCTCCTCTCTGTGAAGCTGATACCTGTCAGATATCCCTGGACTGTTTCCTTTGGTCAAAGTTATACATATGCAATTCCTCTAATCTTCCCTCTACCATCCGTTCCCTCAGGCTCTTCATTACTTTGCTAGCTGTGCTCTGAACTGCTTCTCAGTTATCAATATTATATTATGATGATTTCGGAGCCGCTCATGCTGCCTTCCTGGCATTATTCTTCCCTCTCCCGGTGTACACGCAGTCCCCAGAGGTCGTGCTTTGTGTACAGCCCTGGCTGATCCCACTCTCTCAGCTAAGGAAGCTTTCACAACCAGAGAATGCACTGTCCCACCATGTAATCACGCGCTTTGCAAATGGGAGAATGATGCCTTAAGTACTACTTGCAGTTAAATATTTACCCAGAATAAAACATTTGGTGGTAAGCAAGACTGGTGAGGGAAAGGACTTTTTTTCCTGATCACTTAAAAATTCTTTTCTGACAGCTCCTCTGGTGTTGGAGTTCTTTCCTTTCCTGACTCTTTTGCAGGCAGAAGCAGTTGCCGAGACGCAGCTATAAGTCATGTAATTTGCTTTTAAACCCGCTGTTTATCCTCCACCGACGTTGCCCGCTGAACGCAGAAGGCCAGAGTCTGTGCTTGCAGCGTGTCTGCCTCCTGCGTGCTGGGATTCTTTGCTGTCATGGTATTTCTTGCAACAATAATGGAATGTGATACGTTTCTGATGGGGTGTGGTGTACGTGCCTCTGTTGTTGTTTTAAGGGCTTTTAAGCTTATCTAGAAAATAAGCAGTTACAGTCTGCAACTGAAGTTGGTTTGGGGTAAGAACATTTTGAGACTTGATTTTGCCTTCGTCCCTTTGACATAACATTCAGGTTTCATTCTGTAATGGACAAGGAAGATGGGAGAAATATATGTTTAGGAGTCTTTTTATAGTAAACAAATTATGTTAATATGTAGAACAGAAAACAACTTTTAAAACCACTAAGTGCTAGTAGTGAAAGATGGTGACCACCAAGTATTCCATTTCTGAAAATAGACCACCAGAGAATTGTATTTCAGACTGTTTTGCTGGCTGAGCATCTTTCTGAAAAGTTAATCTTTACAAGAACAGAAGAACAGGCTTGAACAATAAGGCTACATGAAATAACCGTGGCAGTAAATATCAAGCTAGTTAAGGGAGCGAAACTTGAGAGAACTTCATGCACGCAGCGTGTTTGAACAATAAGTCAGACCGTGACTGGAACGGGTGGCCAGACCCTCCTTTGGGATAAGTCATTGGCATAACGTGAGGATTTGGCTCAGGGATTATGATTATGAAGTCTTGCTCCTAGTTGAAGTGCAGGATGTTCTGTTGGTTGTTTACTTTTGCCTCGACCAGTGCTGAGAATGAGGGAAGGATATGGATTGAAGGCAGGAGCTCCAGGAACACCAGCCACTTAACTCAAAGAAGATGCAAATCTGCCTGCTTTTTGGCAGTTATTGTTCCTCATCTTCTTGCTACTTTATTTCTTCTTTTCTCTTAGTGCTTGGAAAGGCTGATCTCAGAAATTAACTCTCTGTAATGGACAAAATCTTACTGTTCTTGTCAATGCCCAGATGTTATGGTGATGGAGGAAGGTGGTGGGAGAAGGTAAAGGACAGTCAGATGGTGGATGGGGATGGAAACAGGATGACATAAGGCCTGAGAGATCTGCCAGTGTTTGTTGTTGTTGTTGTTAGACAAATACTAAGACAGAAAAGACGAGCCCAAGCTTGCCATGGAGAACTTTCTGGGGAAAAGTGCTTTGTCACTGGAGATCCATCCTTCTTCCTCAAGCCAAGCCAGTTCTTCGTGAATTTGTGGGTCTGGAAGTAAAAAGCAATTAAGGTGGACTGTTCCCTGTTCCCACCATAGATCTCTGTCAGCACAGTGGGATTGCATCATCTCTATGGACCTTCTGGGCAAGGTTGGCCACTAACTGTTGAGGGCTTAAAAATCCAGAAAAGTTGTGTCATTACAACATCCACGAAGCTGCAGTTGCATTGTGCTTGGTTAAGTATTCGCTTTGATCTTCCTGCAGAACCTAACCATAGCTAGCTGTTTAATAGGGCAGGAAAGGACGTCTCAAGTTTTCTGACCCATCCCCTGAACCACTACAGGAAAAACTACCTTTGTCATTCCAGTGAAAAACTTTTTAGTCTGTTCTTAAACGCTTCCCATGACAAGAGCTCTGCAGCTTCTCCAGTCAGTCTGTTTCAGTGCTTCTGTCTCACTACCGGCTTTCCTTGAAGACTAACATAAGTCTATTTAGTGAAAGTTTGTCTATCTTCCTCATTGTGTCTTCTGTGGATGTGCACAATAAACTCTTTTGATATTCAGTAGCTTTTTAGGACTGTGATCATGTTGCTGTCATGCTGGTGAGCAGGGGCTCAGCATTGAGCTGAGTGCAGCATTGGGCTTAGAAACACCAATTTTCCCATTCCTCCCCTATGGGCTATATTTTCAGGTTGTCTGATGATTCCTCTCTGACTTTTGCACTCTTTCTGACTGCTCAACATCTGTCTTGAAGTTGAAGCCCCAAAGTGGCTTAGCGGTGCAGCTGAGACCATAGCGATGCTGAATGAAGCTGCTGCATTTCATTGTGTATCCTACAGGAAATAGCAAATATTTACTTTTTTGGAAACAACCTGCGGTTATTGACTCCTATTCACGATAACCCTTTCAAAAGGTGCATCTGCTGATGCGTATTAGCGGTTGCTCCTTTCATCTATGATACTTGTCCATATTGAACCTCATCCTTTGTTATTATTAAGGTCAAGTTCAGTCTTGTTATCAATGGTTTCCACATTCCCACCATCTGAAAATCTAAATGTGCCCTTTCTGTTTTATCATCGCTGATTTTAAGGGAAACATCAAACAGGATTGGATCTGAAGAACTTTGATGAATCAGTTGGTAATGAGCTGTTGATGTTCACCCTCTGAGTATGGCTGGATACCCGAGTATCTGGGACTGGGTAGTCACTTTGGCACCCATGCAGAAGAATCACTCAAACCTTATTGAATCTACAAGGCTAAATGTGGCCAGTTACCCCCATCTGCTCTACCTAAATCTGGCCAAATCAGAGGCTCTTTTGTGCCTGAAAAATTAAGTTTGTTGCCAATTCAGCATGGGACTTACTGAAACCCACTGGAGGTTAAAAACATTGCCTTCTTTGGGAACTGGAAACAACCAGAGAGCCACAGTCTTGTGAGATTTCCAGTTTGTACAAACTAGCTTTTGTGTGGGTAGGAAGCATTGTGGTAAAGGAATCTGAAGATAAGAAGGGGCAGAAAACTTTTGAATGTAAAGCGTGAACCAAGGGATGGTGAAGTCAATGGAAACTCTCTGACTGGTAGCTCATGGCCATGTGGAGGGCTGTTAAAAAGGAAGGGCGGAGAAATAAAAAATAAACTGTTGAAGCAGAGATTAAGATAGGAGAGGAAAACACATTTCTGTAGAAACTTTGAGGGCTGTGTAAAGATATTCTTCCAAAGGCTACCTGGAAAAGTTTAGAGAAAGCCCTTTCCAGTTAAGTAATAATGATAACACAGGACCTGAAAGAGCGCGAGGAGGTGCAACAGAACAAAAACAAAAGAGAAATCAACAAATTTAGAAAAATTGAACCAAACTGTGTTGTGTGCCAGCCTTCCCACATCAGCGTTTCTGTTTTGAGAACTTACTTTCTCTTGTTTGTGTAGTGAGGGCACCATTGGTGCCACAGGGGGAACTGCCCAGGTGTCCTCAGCGTGGGAGCTGGGGCTCCACCAGCAGCGGGGACGGTGGAGCTGGGGGCTTTGTGTGTCTTCAGGACCTGCTGCCACGTAGCTTTTTTCCCGTTCTCCTCTTCACTCGTGTGTTTTTTCTCCCATTCAAACAAACGTGCTGTGATGTTGCTGGTTGGAAGCAGCATTTTCCTCAGACAGATAAATACTCTGCCTCCTGTCTTACCTTGCTCATTGCTATTAAAAGTGGTGCTGTCGGTGCCTTTTGTGGGTCTGCATGTGTACTTGTGTTTGTATGAAAGTCTGAGGACAGAATTTGTCTGTACTGTAATGTTTTATCCTCAACAGGGGAGCACTTGGAGGAGAATTAGTCCCCGGCTGCTATTTGGTTTCTAAAGCCTGTAGACTGAATGCTTGTTACAGTAATGAGAAACGCAAGCAAGCGGCATCGCATCAGCACTTGCAGTCCCACTTTCTATTGCTGTCATCAAAGGGTTTAGGAAAGTTTGCACCCAAAGTAGTTTTGGGTCTGAGGAATCCTGTACCGTAGGTACCACCTTACGGGTGAGGCAGGGTTTGGCTTGAGGCACTTTGTTCAGTGGTCATGGCCAAGCGAGAACCAGGATTGGAAGCAGAAAGTCAAGTTTAAGTCAAGATAACCCAAGAAAAAAGTGTGGCTGAGAGCTGGTTCATAGCCAGAAAGCTAAAAAAGTGAAGTTGCAGCACCCTGATGTGTGAAGCTGATGTGGATTTTAATCAGAAAACTGGAATGATCCTGACTGTCAAAACGCACTTAGAGCAAATGTGCTTAGAGGATTGTAGATGCCCACACTTGGATGTTGATTCTCATTCATTTCTGCCTTTTTTTTTTGATTTGGGGAAGTAGAAGCTTTGTACTGGCTAAAAATAGCAGTACTCAGAACAACTTACACACGGTTATCATAGCGCAGGAAAAGAATTATTGCTTTTAGCCTGGATTTCCACCTAGGTTAGAACTCTGGAGGTAGAATTCCACAGTGATTTTCTAGTACTGGATTTCATACAGTGCTCACAAATTTACTAGCCACACAATAGGCTCGATAAAACCGATATTGATAAAATTAGCAAGAAATATGTTGTGATAACGAAACTCCTAATAGCATCAATAGGGGGAACACATCAAGGAGGTGGTGAACACCCTCTTTTGTGGCCAGAATTAAAATACTTACACAACACAGACCTTGAAAGTGAAAATCACAGAAACATTTGCTAGGAATCAGAAATTCATCAATTGAAAAGTGACATTTGCAACTTAATGGTAACCTTCTGCATTTAAGAGCAGGGATTTCTTTTTTTTTCTATCATGAATCCTTTTTTTGCTTATTTTTTCTTCTTTTTGCTTTATTTTTCTCCTTTTTGATTTATAACATCCTTCCAGGCTGGAATCAAATAAAGCGAAGGATTGTCACAAAATCTGTGCAGCTTTTATAGCTCATATGAAGTTTGAAGACAGACATGAACAGCAGATACTGAGGTGGGCTCATCTGAGTGCCAACTTTTGCTTCTAGTGAACACTCCAAACTTGTATTTTACATAAGATGAAACACTCCCAGAGGATATATTAAAAGAGCTGACTTTGTTGTTTGTGTACCTGGCTGTGTGTTGGATTTTTTTTTCCCCGCACTTGGAGGCTATTTTAGATGTCCAAGAAGTACTGAGGTTTCAGAGCACTGCTTCAAACCTCCTGGAGGGTTTCCACCTCCATCTCAAGGAAAGCTTTGGTTAAACAGGTTATAAACTCTCTGTGCCAGAGTACTGGATGGCGTTTTAACCATCGCTAAATCTTGCTTATCACCAGACAGTTTTGTTACCCACTGGCAGGTTGGGTATTTTACAGCAATTTGGATCACATTCCTTTTTTTTCTGTTGTTCTCCAGGGGTATCCTCTATTTTTTTCTTTCCCTAACCCATCGCCATATAACCCTTCCTCTACCTGGGGGACTTTACTGGAGAATGGACTGATCAATGTGGAAAAGACTTCAGCCTATTAATTGCTTTCTGGTTCACGTTTTGGTTACGCAGACAAGTTTTGTTATCAAAGCTGTGCTTTTTAATCCTTTGTTACAAAGATCAAGAAACCATCAGCTATAGTTAAAACCAAACTCTATTGACTATGAGGAATGGCGAAGGCTCTTGAAGCTGTCAGATTTCTTTAAGATGGCAAAGTTAGAGTAATCTTTTTGATTCTATTGGATTTATTTCACTTGATGAATTTTTAAAGTTTGGTTGCAAAGAAATATATAACCCCTTTGGAACTGCGTAAGTATTGGGATGAATATTTAACACACGATTCCCAGAGAGATGGGGTTTTGAAACACACAATGTTGTAGCTATTACAAATTAATGAATGTTCTCTTAAATATTTCTGTTTTATATCTTTGCTTCCTTAAAGCCTTGCCGGTATAGGGGAAAAGAAACCTTAATAAGAAAATTGCTTTTCAGTTTGCCATAAGTGATTGATTTCTGCAGACATCTGAATGGCTCTTCCAGCGCTGCTGGGGAACTGCCGTGTGGATCTCATGGGCTTCTGAATAGAGTCCTATGGTCTGAACAGAGTCTCGTGCAAGCTGCTGTGGTCCTGTTGAACTCAACGGAGCTTTACTGATTCCCACCAGAGCAGGAATGGAGTCATCATCATGGGAATGATGACAGAGTCTGTTTTTCCCCCAAAATGAGTGTTTAGTTTTCTATAAATGGAGGCATTAGGTGTGTTAGAGGAGCACCTTCGCTGCAGGCTTAAACTGAGGTCTGGGGTTTAGTTGAAACCCCACCTGTCCAAGGGCACGGTCCCCAGAGTGGGACCCCGTGGTGAAAGGTGAAGCCTATGGGGATCAGTCTCCAGCCACGCTGGGGGCACTACCATCTAACTCGGCTGAGGCCACTGGTTTCAGGGTGTATGAGCAGAGTCCTGCATCAAAGCATCTTGCAGCAGCGACGACTACTGCTGGTTGCCATCAACGAGCTTGGGGCTGGATCAGAGCAGCAGCTCAGTACTAAAAGACAGGGAGAGGCAAAAAAAAATGACAGAGGGAGGACTGAAAATTTATCTCATAGCTGTCTGTTTCCTCCAGTTTGGAAAATGTTTGTCTCTTCCCATCTAGAATTAGTTGGAGAATGACCCTGACTTCACGGATTCACCCAATAGCAGTGAGAAGAGGGGAAGGGACAATGGAGAACAGGACCTCTCGGGAGGGTGTGGGCTGGTCCCGTACAGGACCCTGGCCATAACCCCATTATAAACCCATATTCCTCAACTTCATCTTGCTGCTAGAGTTCTGCTTAAGATTGTCCACGTCACAATAGCCTCACTCAGTAGTCTAGAAATCATTTTTCTACTAAAAACAAATAAACCATGTGCCGAATGCCACAAAAATATTTGAATCAAAGGCAGTTAATTCATTTTTACGTGTTTGGTTGTGCTTCAGGGCAGGCTAAAGGCAGGTCCAGAAGCCCACAGCTGCTGTCCCACACACCGGCAGCGCAGCATCAGCTGTAACTCATGGCAAGTATATACCACGTTTATTACTAAAGAAGGGAGAGAAATATAGAATTCAGTGCACTCAAACTATGAATTTTGAAAGTTTCCATTGTTTACTTATCTAATTAAGAATCTATCTCCATACAGGCACCAGAACGGCAGGTACGAATCTATCTAGATGTCTATCTTTGTTCCACTGTACGTTTGCCTGCAGGTCTCTATAGATAGAAACATAAACCGGCATGTATATCCTGCTGGCTTTTGAAACTTGCAGAAAATACCAACAGTTTCTTTTCTCTAGTTTGCTCAAATGCTTGTGGTTAGATATTCTGAAAGTGTAGAATTAAAAAAGAAAAAGAGAAAAAGACAAAAAGACTTAGACACTTTGAAAATCAGTTAAAAACACCTTTTTTGGTTTAACAAGCCAATGCTCTATTTTCACTCTCAGCCTCAGTGCTATTTGATAATATAAAATTGGGTGATATTGCTGATAAATATTAATTCAAAGCCGGAGTCTGTGTGTGGCACCTGATGGTTGGGATTGAAGAGCAAGATGCTGGGATTGACAGCAGGGCTGGATTGTGTGCTTGGTACCAGGAAAGTCTGGATATAGTAAATGAACCTTCTGCTCAGAGCACACAGAGCCCTCTGGCACCTTATTACTGTCTCGAAATCCAAACTGAAAGGAGAAATCGAAAAGAAAAAAGAGTTAAGAGGACTATTCCTTGTAATTATTTTATTTAAATAAGAATCCACCTTAATGGGCTCAATCTCAAAGATCTTTTCCAACCAAATGATTCTATGATGTTATGAAAACATTTGGTAGAATCATAAAGAGTTAAAACTGGAAAATTCCTTGGTGAAGTTGTACCAAATGAACAGCAATTGTATTTAACAATTGAATTAATCTGGTTTTCTTCTCTCTTTGATTATCTTCCAGATTGTCCATTAATATTCAAAATCTACAGAGTCTGAGCACCCCTGACCTTATTATTTGCTGAAAGGATACTGAATCAACTGAGACAGCACTTTGAATGTAAGAATTCACAACAGTACTTGAAGACTCACAGTAATAAAGACCTGTAATGGGTTATTTTAAGTCACTTCACTTTGAAAGTTATTAAAAAAAATTGCCATAAATTAGTATTCAGGGAAACCAAATCCTTCTCTTTTGTAAGTGTTTGATGCTGCAGTGCTGTACATGAACCATCAAAGTTCCTATTTTTTTTTTCTTCACTGCTGTCATGTAATACTCAATTAATTCAATATTATTTCTGGTTTCTACCGGCTTTTTTAATTCTTGATGCTGTTAAGTTTTATCTTATGCACTTTTTAATTACCTAAGTCCATTTCTAATGACATCGGTATCTATTACTACAAAAAAAATTAAGGGCTTAATTCTGGTATCCTCAAATAAATGGCTGGGCAAGGATTTCTGTGACAGGAGGATTCCTCCAGCTTTCTCTTGTGATTTATAGCCCTGATTCAGGAAAGCTCTTAAGCACAGGTATTAAGTTAACCACTCACTTTTAGGTCCCAGGGATTTCAGGGGAATTTCAGTGTCAGACCATTGGGAACCTATTGTTTCTGTTGCATTTGTCATCCGCACTGGAACAACCAGTTAAAATCCAGCTGGCGAAATCTGTTTTACGGGGAAAAACCTTCACTAAATTTGAAAAAAAAAAAAAAATATAGAAAATAATGAATTGATTTGAAAGGGTTCTTGCTCAGAAATGAAGACTAACACAATACCCAGTGTATTAAGGGGATAATTTGCTGAGCTTCTGTTCCTCTGTGTGCTCTGAGGGCTGAGCGGTGCATCAGGTGTCTAAGCAACTTGCAGCTTTTCCGCTGCTTCGAGCTTGTTCGTTATTACAAGGAGCTCAAGGAAGACTTTTACAAGTTAAGTGAATTCATGACTAGTCCGGATCCAAATCCTGATAGTTATTTAGCTGCGACTGGCTAGCTCTGTCGTAGGGAATTGTTCTTTTCCTCAATGAAATGCTTTCAGTTTTCAAGTGACTTCCATGTGTATTGCAACACACAAAAAGAAAACTTGCTTTCTGTGAGCATTCACTGCTGTAGAAGAGGATGACAGATGGCAGCTGGAAAAAAGAAAATGCAAGATAAATCCATGAGGACTGACAGGATCAAACAGTAACAGATCTGATTGTGTTGTCTTTGGTGAGTCTCTAGCAGTGACCTTCCAGTGCTTGGGTCTGCCGCTTGTAAGGGGGTGAAACCTTTAGCTCCGAGGGACCACGGGTTTTTCAGAGGAGCTCTCTGCTACCATCTCATCAGCTATGGGTTTCCGTTGGCTACATGCAGGTAGCTCTAAAATTGACAGTTTTGAAGGTCTGTGTGGTACTGAGTACTGTCCCCCATCAGCCGGAGGGTCTTCATCACTGCACAGGACACAGCCCAAGACAGAAGTTCAAATAGTCTTCTGGTAGTGTCTTTGTGTGGCAGTTTTATGGTAATGGATCAAGGTGGTGGTCTTCTCCAAAAAGAGCGTTCTTCCTGGAGGACCACATCAACCTCATTGGATATGCAGAACTGCCTCTGGTTTCGGTAGAAGTTCTTTGTGTGGACTTAGTTGGGTGGCATGAATCTGGGATCCACAGTTTTGAGGGGAGTTTTGCCTCAGTGGCTGAGTAAAACAGCTCAAAGTTGTTCATCCATTACATTGCAACGTGGAGCTATGCACTGGCTGTATCCCCTGGCGTGGCCTGGGCTTAGCAGAGATCTGGGAGGACTTTTATTAGTAGAGCTTTTGAAAGAGATGGTTTGCACTAAAGCATAAGGAAAACTGAGGCTTAATTTTGTGTATACAAAGGCTCCATAATGTGACCTTACAGGTGGTTGAAAGGAGAAGGTGTCTCAAGCATGTGAGAGCAGCTGTGGGTGTCGGCGTTGGAGATCTGCTCGTCACAAGGGAGGGACTGAACAGGGCCCTTTAAGCTCTTCACACCTGGGGACCTGGGATGGAGGGTGAGCTCCTGGTCCATGGGTATCTGAGATCCTTGGAAGGTGTTTGGTCAACTGGATAGACTTCGTCTGAAGTTATGAGTAAAGAGAAGTTTGTAGGGGTTGATCTTTGAGATGGGAGGAAGCAGTGTGCCGTAGGCTGGTGGGCTGAGGTGGGCTTTCACCTGCAGTTTTGGCGGATTTTGAGACTTCTCTTACAAATGAGAAGATTCTTTCCAGCTCCTCTTAGAGCCAGGCTGGGTGTTGAGGTCTGGTCCCGTCCTCCTGGCTCACTGAGGGGTCTGCCTGCAGCATTCCCACCCAAATTGATTTTTTTTTTCCTTTTTCTGCTGCAAAACCTTCTGCACACCTGCAGAATCCCTTCTGGCTCTCCTTGCTGCAGGTTTCCACACAGGGCTTTGCAGCTCAGAGGAGCCGGCCAGCAGTCCCGTTGGCATTGTCCCCCATCCCTCCAGTGGTGGCACCTGTGAAGGAGAGCATGGCGCGCGGCCAGGGCAAACCCAGGACCTCTCAAACCCTTTTATCCAGCATCTTAGTTTCTTCTGCAACTGTTTGGGTAGTTCTGTTGGTGAAAATCATAACGAAGGCAAGTTTTAATTTATCAGTCAGGCTTGCATACACCAAAAAAAAAGAAGAATGATCTGGAAAAAAAATCCCCCAGGCTCCTTTCGCCTGCCACGCAGCGAGAAATGGAAAGAAAGGTGGCCACGGCCTGTACTCGACAACGCTGCAACAGGTGATATTTTTGGAGGTATCTCGGGAGCATCTACCACATTTTACAGCATGTGAGGCAGATCATCTGGAGCCGTTTTGATCTCCTGTAACCTGTTCACAAATGCATATATTTCATAACAGGCCCTGCGCCCCGATAAGGATCTCTGAGTTTCTTCTGCGCGGTATCTGCAAACAATTCAAAGCTGTTCCACACAAACAAATGTGAGAACCCCCTGACCACAGACTGCCTTTAGAGCAGACCAAGATTTGATGTTACTCATATCTTCCAGTACCTGTCAGAGTTCAAACAGGAAACCTGGTTTTTCCTCTCATGTCAACAACTTTTTTTTCTTCTTCTTTTTTTTTCTGAGCAGGCGTTCGGCAGCAGGCTTGCTCTCGAGCCGTGGAAGTCCTGTGTTTCTTCAGGACAAACAAGTACTTGCTCTGATACGTCATTGCTGACATTAACAAGAGCTGAATATGTGGTTTTCGGTGATCCTGTGGGTGCTTCTATAGAAACGGACTTATTGGCTTTGCACAATCACACAAAAAAGGAATTCATTCATACAGGATATAGGGCAACGCGCAGCCGAGGGCTCGCTTCAAATCATACTTTGCTTGGGAAAGGTCAGAAAAAAACCTAGGTACTCTTTCTCCTGGTACTGCTATATTTTGTGCTTACATGATAACACCTTTTATTGCTTCAGCATGTTTGTCATTTATGTGATATCCTGAGTGCCCCAGTGATCTTGTGTGACATGTCTAAAGAGAACAAATATTCGTATTGCTGATGAGGAAGCTTCATCCAAACATCTCAACTACCTCATCTCTGCTGAGAGGACAGGCTGAGAGAGTTGGGGGTGTTCAGCCTGGAGAAAAGAAGGGTCCACAGAGACCTTAGAGCAGCTTCCAGTACGGAAAGGGACTACGAGGAAGCTGTGGAGGGTCTTTTTCCAAGGACATGGAGTGATAGGCTTTAAATAGGAAGGAGGAAAAGATTTAGATTAGAAATTAGGAAGAAATTCTTCACGATGAGGGGTTCAAGCCAGGTTGGATGGGATTCTGAGCACCCTGATCCAGTGGAAGGTGTCCCTGCCCATGGCAGGGGGTGGAACTGGATGGCTTTAAGTTCCCTTCCAATCCAAACCATTCTCCAATTCTAATATGTCCCCAAAAAGCGTAAAACACCTCATGCCCAGGTCAGAGATTTGGCTGCAGCCATTCACGTATGTTTTGGGACTGCTGGGAAGAGAAATTGGGAATTGTAGCTGTTATACATCCCCTTAAGCTGTACTCATTACTTATCTTTCATAATACTCATCAATAAATGCAGTCAAACCTGAAACTCTCAGCACTTTCCAGTCCAGGGTTGGAAATGCTTTAGAATCATTTAACTTGGCCTCACCATGAATGTGGGAAGTGGGAGTTAATAACTGAAAATAATTCTTGACATGGGATAACGTTTATGATGGAAAACACTGACTCTGTCAAGGAATGGGCTAGTTCTGAGGATAGTTTTTCCCCCATTTGATTTATGTTTGACAGATGCAAACCCCATCTCATACAGCTGCGTTAAGAAAAGAACACACAGGCATTTCCACGGCTTTCATCTTGTTTTGTATTTATGTCATTATAAAATATGCCTTTGTGGCATGCATAATCAAGGGGCAGAACATCTGGTAAAGCCTTGTTACAGCAAAATAGCCATAAAGTTAAATATGATAGTTGATATTTTTTTTAAAACCCATCAACCAGCTGGATAATATTATAACTGGTAATAATATCATGAGTGATGTGTGCTGAAATGATGGCTACAGACTCGCAGGATGCAGAGGGAAGAGGGGTCATGGAGTTTCTTGGTTGTGAGCTGGGGAAGGTGCGAGTGCAATAGTGGGTACCGCTGAGATGGGCACCCCCAAAGACACCGAGGTCCTTCTGGTAATGTGCTTTGTTTGCTCTTTATTTCTACATTTCTGACCGGGTTTCTGCCCAAATGATTAAGTTATTTTTATTCCATTGCATTTTTTTTTTCCCAGGAGTTAAAATCTGACCTATAAAAGCTCCCAGAAACTGGCAGTGGTGGTGCTGGTGCCCTGCACGCTCCCATTGCTCAGCTGCGGACCTGAAAAGACCTTCACCTCTCACTCGCCCAACCCTTAAACCCTTACAGATACATGGCAAGAAAAAAAGGAATCACTTGCATTTAATAAAAGAAATCTTTGCTTTCTAGTTTTCATTCTAATTATTTAAAATTCCAAGTATGGGCTACTCGTAAGCCCGATTCAGAAAAGAAACATGTACATAGGGTACGTGGCTGAAGTCGAGTACGTGCTGTGACATCCTGCTGAATAAATAAGTACCCGTGGTTCAGAGCAGCAGCTTGTATCAGAAATGAGTATTAAAGCTCTTAATTATTTGCCTTCTTCTTTACAAAATACCAGTATGTGTCCGCTTGGTTGTTGCTCCGCTTTGCCTATAGGATCTTTACCTACTGACCATGATTTCCCAGGGACTGAGCCTGACTCTGAGGATGCTGGTGCACGAACATCCTGCAGATGTGGCCGATTGGGCGTCCCTCGCTGCAGGGCGATGTTGGGCAGGATGGCAAGCGATGGGCCGACCCTGGGAACCGGCTGGTGTCCCCTGGGTACTGCTTAAATGGATTAGTTCCCAGTGCTCACATTCCCCAAAGGCAACTGCGTGCTCCATGTGCACCACCATATTCAGAGGTATCTTCATGAAAGTGCTGCTGATCCCCACTTAGTCAGGGGTGTGATGAGCTACAATTAGGTAAATATAAGTAATTACAGTCAACTACTGTTTTAGGGGGAAATGAGCTTTACCCATTAATTTGAAGTATTACAGTTACCAGTAAGCATATAGTGGTATGTATTTTTATGGTTATAAAAGCTTGCTAGGAACTGAATGACTGATTACTGCTACTGGCCTATAAATCAGCGAGAAAACAGGTAATCTTTTTCTTTTTTATGGCTTCTGTCACAAATAGGAGGATGGATCACTCCATAATATTTAGAAAACCAAGAGGTTCACCTTGTTGGAGCATAGCATGTGCTTTAGGAGCATATGCTTGTGTAACCCAGTGTCCATAGCAGTTGTGATAAAGGTATGCGTTTGGATTTATGGAGTTTTAAACTGAACAGGAGTATGGAGAATTAACAACACACTCCAAAGAGTGGTGCATCTTGCTGACCCCCTGTGATGTGCAATGGATGTGCCACCAAATTCAGCTCCCACCAGCACAGGCGAAGCCCTGGGAATTCAGTTATTATAAAAACTGACTGCTTGCAACAATGCTTCATGCATTTACTGGGGTCATTGTGAGTTTAAATTGCCACCCTGTCCAGGTGATGGTCTCTCAAGTCAGTCCTAGGTGTTCTGGCACTGGTGGTTCCCTCTGCTGTGCTCCCAGAGCCGCAGCATGGTCAGCCGCAGCCTGATGCTGCGTTTGTCAGAGAAGGAGCTAACCTAGTGCCACAAACTTGGTTATGTTGGCCATTAGGTAGAAATTCTTTTGGACTCTAGGTTGGATTTTATGTTTGAAATGGAAAATACACCCAGATCCCTCCCTTGAGCTACCCGTAGTATTTCACAGCACAGAAGGCAGAGATCAGCTGCTTGAATTAAATCAGATGTTTTCCAGATTCTGCTCACGAGTGACGGTGAAGCCTTTGCTTGATTTCTCAGACTCCACCAGGTAACAAAAGGCAATTTCCTGGGGATCCCCTGTGCCCTTCAAGGGAGCTCAGAGAGGGACCAGGGCTGGCACCTCCGTGGCCGCATGTGGGCTCCCTTGGGAGGGAGCGCTGTTAAGCTCCTCTGTGTCTTCCATCCATGGTGATTCTGTTGCTGTCTGCTCTTTCATGCTTGGGTTTTTCATTTTGCCAAGGTCACAGCATGGTACCTGTGCTCGCATCAGCATGGGGAGGGACTCGCAGAGCACTGCATCTGCCCCCCTTACACTGGCTCAGTGGGGTAGAGGGAAATACAGGGGACAAACACAGCCCACCTTGTGCCAGTTTGGTTGCGTTGGGATGCACTTCGGGGAGGATGCAGAGCAGCCTCGTGCTGTGTCTTCAAGGCCATAACCTTGGTCTAAGATGTAAGGATGGTGTGAGGTGGGGGAGAAGATGATCCTGCCTTTTCTTCTCCTCCACGTTCATCTGTGCAGCTCCAGCCACACCTGGGCAGGTTGGCTGCAATGTGCGAGGGTTCCACTGGAGAGAAGTGGACGTTCCCTGCTGCTGAGCCTAGTCCTGCTTTGGCCAATATCAACCAGACCCATCACATGCTGCAAGATCATCACCGAGGCAGTCTGCTGAAAAACAAAGAGTTCCTTAATAGTCGAGATAGGAAGATAAGGCATCGCAGAGCTATTTAAAGCAGAGCATTTATGCCTTGAATAAAATTACTTCAATTTTGGAGCAGGGTGTTTGCCTGGAAAGCTGGTATTTACATTCCACCGCAGGGACTGAAGCGCCCTTGCACACTTTCATGTCTCTTTCTTGAAAGTCATATGCCCTACCTACAGCTTCATTACTGCTTGCAATTAAAACGTACAGCTCCCATCAGTCATTTTGTAGCTATTTTTGATAAGCAGTGGTGGCATGCACAGAGGCATATCCCAGCTCGGTCTGTTCCTCATTACCCCACTCAAATCAAATGTTGTGCACTTTGGGACAGCCCTATGAGTTAAGAAAATGATGTGTTTTACAGATGGGGAGCAGAGACAAAGAGCGGGTGAGCGCCTTGCCCGGGATCCCACGGGATGTTGGCAGCAGGGAGTTGTATTTCTGTCTAGTGCCCTAACCACTGAACCATCCTGTCTCCTGCTTTCGGGCGAGAGAGTCTGAAAATGCCATTGATTAGAAAGTGCTGGTGAAGAAAGGTAGCACCGACTAGACTGTACTGGGAGACATGCAAAAATAAACAGAAGACAATAAACAGTGTAATGTAAATTAGCTTTGTAAAACTTCTTTCTGCTTTAATAATCTACGATGCTATTTAGAACACAGAGGCAAGGAGACGTCTGGTTTTTTTTTTTTTGAAAAACAAGGTATGATTTTAACCAGATAAAATCCCTTTAATTAGTCTGAAATTTTTGCTTATGTTTTATAACAACATATTTCCATGTGCGTGCCAGAAAGCCGGGGAAACATGGAAACCATTGACAGTTTGCAGTGTTCGGTGCTGGGATACAGCAGATTATTTCAATTCAACCTAGATAAGTTCTCTGCTTGTAGGAAACGTTTGTTTGATGGTCCTTTTCATTTGCTTTGTCTTCTTCCACTGCACATCTGTTTTGGGATGGAACAAATGAGCCCATGAGTGAGAATCAGGTTGTTTGTGTGATGCAATATTTAAATGGTTTCTAATTTTCCTAAGTCTGGAAAAATAATTGTCATCTTGGTGGCACGGGGTACAATAACAAAGCCCTCCTGTTATCGCGGTTGAGCTCGGGCCACTGTGGAAAACAGTTTTCTCCAACATCGAGATTAGTTTCCACTTAGCTGAACTACTATGAGGACAAGGCTTCTCCTACAGCTGCTCAGCACCAAAGTGGTCCTGAAGGGAATCTTGGAGTCCACCACGATGCAAGTGATGGGGATTATTAATTGAGTAAAATTACAAGACCTCTTTGTTCATGGACATCCTTGGGAGACGCACAGGAGAGGGTGATGGGGAGGTGCTGGCTTCTCTCCTGCCCCGCCGAAAGCGTGGGGCACAGGAGCAGCTTGGCCTCTACCGTGGGACTGGGCTCAGGGCAACCACATAGTGGGGAAGGGAATGATCTTGCGTATTTTCCATTTAACTAACCACAGGCAGTTTGTTTCTAAGCGCTTCAGTTACTGCGCCGCGGTAGGAATGGGCTGCATCGCCACATAACTCCCATTGCCGCACCCCCATCTTGCACCCCAACATGCCATGGGGCTCTGGGTCCAAGAGCTCAGCCCCGGCCAGGGAACCATCCTGTGCCCGGCTCGGCGTGGGGCCAGGCTGAGGAGCCACGGATGCTGAGGATGCCTGCTGGCTCTTCCTGAAACCCTGCCTTTAATCTTGAAAGACTGGAGGTATTTTCCCCAAATCTCTGGTTTCCTCCATGAGGTGTCTGCTTGGCCCCAAGCTCGGCTCATGCTCCTGGGGACATCAGCCTCTTTCCTCCTGCACCTTTGCCGAGAAGGACCATAGGGCACTGACCCCAAGCGCTAATTTCTTGTCTGTAAATTGGTACAATGTTTTCCCGTTGGGTTTTTAAAGCTGCTGCGAGGCTCGGCAGTGAGAGTGGGCAGGCTCAGGGGTCACCTCTAGCACTCAGACAGTTTGTCGAGGTCTTGGAGTGCAGAAGCAGCACAGTTAGAACGAGGGGCGATTCGGAGAACTCTACCAGGAAACCACAATTTGGGATCCGCGCGCCTCTCGCTTTGCCACCTGGCTCAGCGCCTGGCAACTGCGCCGCGTGCCCTGGGCAGGCACCAACAGGGAGCTCAAAAGAGGGGTTGTAGCAGAGGAACACCCGCCTGCCCCTCCGAGGCCCCAAGATGGGAACACAAAGCAATTTTCCTTTCTTTCTGAATTTCTTTGCTGCCTTTGTTTCCAAGGTGAGGGTGGGTGGTTGCGTACATGAGCAGAGTTTTGGACTCCAGTTTCCACACGAATGCTTGTACAGCCAGCATTGAGAACAGACGTGTTTTGTTTGCACCTTCTAAAACGGAACTTTTTCCTGCAGCCAGGCCCGTGGCTCCACCATGAAGCATTGAGAGCCGAGGATATCCTCTACTTTGGGAGGTCTCCTGCAGCCCCCTCCATCCCTTCGCAGGGCCTCCCCCACGTCAGATGTCCCCTCGGTGGCTGCTCCCTCCCGGATAGCACCAGGGAGGGAACCCCACTGCCGAACAGGAGCATCGGCAGCTTCTGCTCTCAGAGTTATGTGGTCTTAGGAGAGGTGAAACCTTGACTTTCCAGCCTCTTACTGGCCTGGGTAAGAGAAGAGCTGTGCAAACAAATGCAATGTATAATAAAAGTGAAAAATTGTCAGAATTGGGTATTTCACACTTGCTGTAAAACCGAAACTTGATTTTCTTTTTTTAATGATAAAATTCACTGGTGTTCTTTTTTTTTCCATTTAGCAATGAGTTATTTGCGAATAAAGAGATGAAGCTTTGTTTAGAAATGACTAAAATTTGTCCTATCTTTAAGCAAAGGGGATTTGCAATGGGAATATCTTGGTTTATGCAGTGAAACGTGTGTGCTTGTTCCTGTGTGAGAACCCTCCCTTGACAAAACAGAAAACCAAAGCTGGACCACGGTGGTTGCAGCATCACCCAAAGAGGGGTTGTGAAGATGCTCTGCAGGGGTTATATTTGCCACCTGTTTGTATCAGAGAAGATACCCTTTTCTTTTCACATGCACTTAAATTTTGTTGTTTTAAATGTCTTTTTCTTTGGCTAATTGGGCAGCGAAAATACTCCATCACTGCAAGAATACTGGCCACCTTCCCTAGTATCCTGTTCTGTAAATGAATTCTCATTCAGTAAATGAGCAGCATTTACATTTGTGGTCTAAATGATCTGATTTGCTCTTCATTTGCACATTTCAACTTGACAAGAGCTTTCCTCTGTTTGCTCTTGTTCCGGTGACTCAGAGCCCTGACTGGCAGTGCCCACACAGGATGATCGACGGGGCTGCTGCGCTCAGACACAGCAGCTTCTGACAGCTTAAGGAACAGCTAAACAAAGCCCAAAGTCACTTATTAATACATGCTAATAATAATTTGATTTTCCAGCATTACCCACAAGGCTTTTTTTAACTTTCCATCGTTGAGATAATATTGTCTTTCCCACACTTCTACAAACCTCACTGTTTCTGCAAGCTCCGTGACCTTTCCAGCCGTTCCCTTGTTCCATCACGGCTGTGGCTTCGTGGAACAGAAGGGGAAAAAAGGGGATTTGCTGTCTGCTCTGCGGGAATTACGGTGCTCGCTTCAGTGTTGCGCTGCAGCGAGCTGTGAGCTAGCGCAAGGCTCATAAAGAGCAGGTTACAACACGCACGTGGAGCTTTTAAAAACCTGGGTATCGTAGGCTTTTTTTCCAAGCTGAGCTCCTTTAACTGGTGTTTTAGATGAGAGCGCTACAGGAACAAGATAACCCGCCAAATGCAAATGAGCCCGTAATTTTATTTGATCAGAGATGACAAAGATTATTAAATGCCAGGAAAAAGCTTCTCCTCTGTCACTCGTTTACTGAAAAACTTGCACTCTCTTGAACGCATCATTTAGGTGATTAATACAAAATGAAAGATAAATCTTAGGGAACTTCTCATGTGTCACACTCGTAGATGAAGCAGGTAAATGAACTTGTCCGTTCTTAAACAACTCTGACTTCAAAAAAGTGAATACGGAGGCTTTCGTAGGCGTAAAACATCCCTTACCAGGAATGTTCACACACAAAGCAAACCAAGGAATCCTGTTCAATCCGATTCCTGCTTATTGGTGCTGGTGCTTACAGATTTTATGGATTGTCTGAAACCACCCATTTTGACTGAATTCAGCATGATTTAAGGGGCTGCCAGAACGCTGCTGTAATGTTACTTTGAACGTGCTGTAAAGTGATAACTTCAAACATAAGTGTATATTGCAAAAGCAGCGCAGGGGCAGTATCCGGGCAGATGGACAGCAGTACCTCCTACACGTGGGCTCCTCCCACGCTGGGGACAAGGGAAGGATCAGCTGAAGTTGCCTCATTGAAGGTTATTGGCTCCAATTGGGAACGAAGGGTGAATCCCACAGCCCAGATTATGCTTGATCTCAGCCTGCGGGTACCAGGGCACAAGGAAATGAAGATAAATGGATTCGATCTCCCGCTGACGTGGACTATACAGAAATAGCTCATTTCACACTTGCACCAAGCAGGTGAATTCACTCAGTTTTCTATTTATCACTAAATCACCGCCTCCTTGTGCTCTTGCCTAAATGGATTCTCATTCTTTTACAAACAACAAGTGCTAACCATTTCATTCCAAAAAATACTTCCATTTCACTGTGTCCCTGTCCCAGAGATGGAGTTCTCTCTCCTGGGCAGTTTAATTTCTGTGAGCACTGTCACCATCTAGTGGCATCTCTCTACTGGTTTGCAGGGGCAGCTCTTGCTTTTTTTTTTCCCCCTCCTGAGGGCTTTGCCCCATGGTCACTCATTTCTCCCACATATCAACACCTGCTTTGTCCATTTGCATGTTAAAGCCCTGCAGGTGTGGTGACAGCTTTATCTGGCAGATTTTCCCCTTGTGCCTGCCAGGGAGCAGCTCAGCCTGGTTGAGCAAGGAGGCTTTTTCATGGTAAGGTGTCTCTGGAGGCTTTTTCATGGTAAGGTGTCTCTGGAGGCTTTTTCATGGTAAGGTGTCTCTGGAGGCTTGTGTTTAAAGGTTGGGCTTCATGTGTTTGGGTGCAGGAGGGAGAGCTTCTGGGAGAGTTTTCTGCTCTTGAACGCTCAGGCTATTGCAAAGTGGAAATGCAAAGAGTTGTGATGAGCCAACATGATCTCTGGCAATAATGCAGCGCTATAGGTGTGTGTTAATCGTACAGCTGTGATTATGTTATTTAGTGGTTTGCTTCAGCTCATGAAGGAAATGTATGGTGAAGACAGCCGCTGCTTACCGCTCAGGTCTCCGTGCCATCCCCTCCAGCGTGGAACATTCATGATCAAAGCCCAGCTCCCACTTTCCTGCCTAATGTTCAGAAATTTGAGATGAGCAATGATGGGTACTTATCCTGGATTTCTCCTCCCTCGCTGTATCCTCGACAGCCCTTCGTGGGTGTCTGTGGCATCCCATGGGTGGGTGATGTGCTCATGGATGCTCCAGCTGGTGGGTGACCCTGCTTGCCGTGTGACGGTGCCTCGGTTTTGCAGGGTTTGCTTCCACACAGGAAAGCGAGCAGGGGACCCATAAATCAAAGCAGTAATTTCCCCTTGCCAAGGCTGAGAAGGGACAATAAGCAGGACAAGGGTTGTGGCACTCTGCCTGGTATTGTGGGTTTCTCAGAAATGGTTTTCAGTGCTATAGATCCCACTCACTTTACATAATAATGCATGTTTTAGGCGTTTCTTCCCCATGTGCAGCTTTGGTTTGAGTTTTCTTTGGTTGTGAGTCACTGGTGGCCCACAGAGTGTGCATCAACAAGGAACAAGGCAATCGGCTCTGCTGGAAGAGCAAAGCCTTGTCTAGTTAATCCAGTTTGCTCTGCCTTTCCCACAGACACGGTGCAAAGCCCCAGGGAGCCAAATTGCTTTCAGGGTGCTCCCTTCTTCTCTTTAGAGGGGAAGGAGTCATAAAAGTAGTGAGGAAAAGGGCAAAACTGGACTCTCCAACGTGTTTCGTGTAGCTGATAGCCTTGTCTTCTGCAGAGATCCCCCCTGTGGGACCCCCACAGCCCCCCTGGCTCTGCGGCAGCTCTGGCTGAGCATCCTTGGGTGCGCAGTTTGGTCTAGGAGACCTTCCAAAGTGGAATGGCACTTGGGCTTAACTCTAACTTCTTACTGTCAATGTCTGTCTGTGTGGCTGAGAGAAGAAAGGTCTCTCCTATAGGAAGGCAAAAGGTGCTGCGGTTGGGCCATTCCGTTGTGGAGAACCTCATCCCTGCACGAAAAGATATCAAGGGGTTTGCGTGCTGCCCTGGTGCAGCTAAATCAACCTTGTGACCTCAAGTAATGCCACTGCTCCCTTCTCATTCCCAGTGCTGAGGACTTCATGTGGTTTCTCCATTTCCTACTTTTGAATTTAAAAGCTCCCTTCTCCTATCCATCCTCCTCTCCAGTCAGCGAGAGCCCTGTGAGCCGGGGAGGGAGAGCACACGGGGAGCTGTTCTAAGAAAAACGAAGGTAACCACATCTGAAAAAACACGAGCATAACCCTCGCAAAGAACAGAAAATGAAAATGGGTGCTTTTAGACCAATTAAGCTGACTGTCGGGAGGTTTGTTGTTTTTTGGGGTTTTTTTTTTATTTAATTGTTTAACATTTATTATTACTCCTGGCTTAAGTTTGGAGCTAATGAAGCACAGGGAGATAGGAGATGGGAAGAATCCTTGAGATACCTATGAGCTTCTTCTATGATAATTAGATAGAAACTACTGAAAGCGCTGTATGAGTTCAGGTCAAAATTTGAACAAAGTTATAAGAGCTATTATGAATTTTATGCTATACTGTGTATATGATTTATAGGACAGAGCAGTGGAACCTGAGATTTGTGTTGTTTTATTAAACGTGATTGTAGTAGCACACACCTCGTGGAGCAGCCGTGAGTTTCTGGCATTGACCTATTTTTAATGGTGAGGGGAGAAGGAAAGAAACTAATAAAATTGTTACTGGGGAAGGTAAATGTGAACATCATCCATGTGGGAGCGTTATCGGTGTCTCTCTGGAGCCAGAGTTGGATGAGTAGTTAGGAGTTGGTCTTAGGAATGACCCAAATAACTAAATACCGGTTCTTTTCCCCAGGATATACGTAGGGTTTCTCTTCAGCCAGAGGGGTATATGTGCAAATACAGGACTATTTTTGCCTTCAATTTACTTTGCATTGTGCTGTCCCTGCTGAGGCTTTGCAGTGCTTTAGGTGGAGTTACAGCCCCACGGAAATCAGTAGTAAAGCCGTCAGCTCCACTGGGGTCACCTCCCGTTCTGCTTTCCTGCCCCGGGGAAGGCGCTGCGCATTGTCTTGGGGAGGGATGGGACTTGTGCTCGGGCAGAGTGTGCACATGGACCTTGAAAACAGAGGAGGGGCTTTTTTTATTAAGTTGCCAAGGTATTTGGGAGGAACGTGTGTCTCAATAACATCGATTGCTCTCTCGTATTTATGCGCCTTGAAATCTCAGCTTCAAAGGAAGAATTCGCTGTTTATTTTCCCTTTATTGACATACTTTAAAAAAGAAAGTGACTGTATTGAGGAAACCTAATTTGAGGGTATTGGCAATTAAAGTATCAGTCCTGGTTAAGCGGCAGCAAGTGAAGGATTTCAATTTATTTACAGGTTCAGTCCTCAGTGCTGTAGGTATCTGGGCATGGAAGGGGAAATCATGTTCACCAAGTAGTCCAGGAGTACTAATCCTCAACCACTTTGTTCCTAAAAGGACCTAATCTACTACAGATTGCCTTCAATACCTAAATAACTCCTCATCAGCTGAGATCAGATACCTACCCCTTGCACTGTTCCCATGGAAAGCCAAGTGTCAACAAGCGTTGGTGAGGCTCTCTGGACCCACCAGGAGAGATACTCTTAATCTGCTCACACAGCAGAGGATGCTTAAAGCCAAAATGTAATTAACTTATTGGTCTTTGACCAGGATGCTGTGGTCAACTTTTGTGAGAGGTCATGAGGTCTCCACTGACCACAGGAACTTGGTTTTGCATCTCAGGGCAGGCGTAGTAAACCTTCGGTTCATGTCTCTGTATGATGCGTCAGGCTTTGATCTCTCTCTGTAGCAATCCTCTACGCCCAGCATAATAAACCATGTTTAGTGCATTGGGAAAAATCCATTTACCTTTTCTGCTGACTTCGTTCAAAAGATGAATTGGACACCTACTCTGATACTTGCTTCCAAGCTTCTGATTCTTCTCCCCAGTGTGATTTGAATTCTCCTATAGAGAAACAATGACTTAAATTTCGCCTTCCCTCCCCACGAGAGAAGTAAAGCGAAGGGAGTATAGTCTCTTACACAGGTGTTCTGTAGAATCTGTTTTTATATCCTTTTGTGAAAGGAAGTTTGGGGCTTTGGCTTGGTTTCAGTTGACATTACCACAGCGCCGTGGTACATCTTGTGGAGAGCTGGAGCACAAAGGGCTCGGTTAGGACTTGCACAAATGGGTAATGGACCTCAACCCATTAAATGCAAGTTCTGACAGCGTGGGTCAAACTCATGTGTGTCAGTCCTTGGGTTCCTCCTTTCTCATTCCTCTAATTTGGCTTATTTTCTCTTTTAAAAATAATAGGCAGAATTTTATGATGTGAAAACAAAAATTGGGCAACCTCTGCTGAGATCCACGAAGGTGCTTTGGGGTTCATGGAACAAACCTTTCTGTCAAAAGATACACTAAGAAATGCATTTTGTCGTGACCTGCTTTTGGCTGGTCATTGGCAGTGCAAGGGGCTGCACTCTGTGACTGGGTCGTGAAAATATGACTTTTCAGTTTGGATCATCTATAACAATGTGTGTGGTGATGCCCTGAGGGTCACTTGGGACGAAGCAGAAAAAAACCCAATATCAAAGGCATAAAGAAAAAAAAAAAAGGAAAATCAGCCAAAACTTCTACCTTGTTGTATTACAGAGAGTTTTCTTGCTGCAGTGCTTGTGAAACGGGAAGAGTAACCATTGTTTCCCAGCGCTTGCAGATAGGATTTTCATGCTGACCAAATCCCTGCTCATCAATTAAGCTGCAGTCCAGCTTTTTGCCAAGTTTGTTTAAAAATAATCTGCATGGACTTGATCCCTTTTAAAGAAGGCTTCCCAGCAATTTACTAGGAAATTAAAAAAGAAGGCAGGGAGGAAACCAAGTGGGCTGCTTGGGCTGCAGCAGTCCTGGCTGGGTTCCTCACCTGGGCTGCTGCAAGACCGGGTTTGGATTGGTGATGCGTGGTCCTGCGCTGGGGCAGGGCTCGGGCATGTCTGTGCTGGACATCCAAGCGTGTCTGAAAACGGGCAGCTCGCTCCTGGCTCTTGTTCTTGCTCCAAGGAAGGAGCCGGCAGAGCTGCAGCCATGCCTGGTGCACTGCCACAGCCAGGAGATGTTTTCCCCCTTGCTTTGCAGACCCACATCCTCCTCTCCTCTCTGCCTCCGGGAGGAGTCACAGGCAGGAATTCAATTTGGGTCCTGTCAGTTTTCTGCCAGGTATTCCTTATTCCACACTATCTGCTAGTGAAGAATATGCCCCTGTGCAATCTGAACACTTTATGGATGCCTTTGGACCGTTGTTCCATGTTGTTCCCCACTGGATGCATTAGCTGATGATGTGCTTCTTTTCCCTCTTTAGGAGTAGATATTTCTAGGTTTCAGCATCTGGTATGAAGCTCAGCCTGATGAGCTGAAAATGTGCATTTTGCTCTTATCCTGAAATATAGGGTTATGATTTGCTGTCTCGGTGACTATTCCCAGTGGTGGATTTATATATTCAGGCTCAGCATTTCACGGGGACTTAATCGAGTGAGTTTCTCATAATGGAAATATTCCTCTTGCGCATCCCTCCTAGAAGGAAGGATATGGCTGAGTAATTCCTTGAGGGTCCTCTAAAAATTCCGGCCAAAATACTTGGATTAAGCCAGCTCAAATGGCTGTGAAACTGCTGGCAGGCAATTTAGGTTAGAGATGGAAACAGCAATTCACAGGTTGGAGGAAGAGGGGAAATAGTCACTGGTTGTTCCACGGGCTGTCTGGGCGATGCACTGGGCATGTCTTAGCAATTGGTGGGTTTTATTTGTCAGAGTGATATTTGCTGCTTTGCAAAAGTCCTGAGCAATACCTTTTGCTTTTCACCACTTAAGGAGGATAGAAGTGAAGCGCAGACCTTGTGCCGACTCTGACAGGGAATTTCACCCCAAGGGAGCAGAGGGCACGGGGACAGAGCCCTAATAGCTAAAGGTTTGTATCTTGTCAAGAGAGGTACCCGGAGACTTTGGCCACTCCTAATGAATTGTTCAAACCCTGAGAGTCCCTCTGACATCCGAGTACTGGAGGGAGTTGTACAATTTAATGTGACTGCAAAGATTCTTCTGGCTTTACAACCGTCATGTGAATAAGGTTCACTCAGTCCAATAGAACTCTACAGGATGCGTCAGGAGAGAATATAAACAAGACTCCACGGTTTTGCAGCACTTTAAATAAAGCCTTGTAATGTTTTTATAGCTCTGTACTGCTTTCACCCCCCTCACAGAAGGGTTTCTTGCAGCCCGTGCTCTGGCAGTGAGGAGCTCCACGGCTGGTGAGTGAGTTTGTGGAGTTCCTGCCCCTGTGTTGGAGTTGCCTGTGAGTTTGCCCTCTCCTCTCAGATCTCGGATGCTGGAGGCACCGTGATGGCTGCTGTCACGTAGAACTCTTACCTGAGAAGGAAAACTCTGGAATATTTTGTCAAGTCTAGATGTAGCTTCAAACTGCAATAACTTTGATGATGGCTCAGTGCTGCTCTCGCTCTGCACAGATATGTCAGCTGCCAGATTTGTTTTTATCATACGAGGAAACAAACTGTTTAATGAACAAAACCAGATGCACAAGATTGTGCTGAAAGACTTCGAGTCACTTTGTAAAGAACTTGAGCCAGAAACCTTGGAAAAGGCACATAAAAACATTCATGGAATTTGTTCTTGGCAACTAAAGGTAAATATGCATTATGCAGATATTTGCTTTTAACTGCACTATACTCATTCCTTGCGTTTCCACACAATCTGGGTGGTGTAGGATTCCAGCAGGGTCTATCTGCTCCTCCTCATCCTCTGTAAATCGGTGTGGGACACAACGAGGCTGGAGGTGGCTCTGTGGCTGTTTTCTTCACAGAACAGAAAGTTCCAGAAGCCCAAGGAGCTGTGGGAAGAGCAGATCTCCTGACACTAGGTAGAGTGAATGGCAGTTAATCCTCGGAATTAAACAAGCTGATGTAAAAGCTTGCACAAACAGCTGGCTTCAGTTTGGACAATTCCCATTGACCCGAGTGGTTTCTCCAGCAGGACCCACGTGGATTAGTCAGTACAGACTGCCTGTCGTCCACCATGCAACCAGCACGCGTTGGAACATGTTATTGGATGAAACAAGCTAGTTAAAACTTCCTGAGAGCTACTGAGTTGCTACTAAACTGAAAAAGAAAATCCCTTGTTAAAAACCGAATGCATTGGAAGAGATCTTGCAATTTTACCGGCAGCCAAAATCACATTAAACTCCTTTGATGCTCAGTAATACCGATCAGATGAGAACCCCATTGTAACTTGGGTTTTATTTTGAGCTTAATAGAGCCAGTAACGGCTTTAGAATATGCTGTGGGGATGGGCTCGCCTGTTAGCCAAGGCACGGTGCTGCTAGCCCTGGTTAGCAAATCGCCAGAAGTGACATCTGGGATGGAGGTAGGGTGGGAGAACACATGGGGACCAGCACAATAAACTGGAGAGCCAGAATTTTCCAGGTGAATCTGAAATGGAATTAAATAATTTGTGTTTGCTTTAATACAGGGGTGTCTGATATTATCTGTCTACAGCATTAGTCTGTGCTGCTGTCTTTGAAGCTAATAATTGGCATTGGAGTGGTGTGTTAGTTTCCATGTTAGGCATGATTTTGGAATGAATCTCGGTTATCCAGACAAATGGGCATTTTCACGGTATTACCCAGTACCACATGATGTTACATATTCCTCATCTAGTGGTTGTGTTCAGGTTTGGGCATCACTGGGGTTTGGGGTGTTTCCTTAGCTAATTATAAGAGTTGTGAGAAGGGCAAAACTATTTGGGGTGTTGGAGAAGAAAGGTTAAACCGCCATGGCAAGCTTAGCCAAGCGATGCTTAAGGTGGTCATGGCTTGTGGTGCTGAAGGGGTTCAGCATTGAGGATGGCACCATTCATTAGTGCAAGAGCGTGGAGCTGCAGGTGAGAGCGGGGAGAAGCAAAATGCAGATGAAATATCAGAATGGGCCTTAGGAAATGAGATCTTTAAAGCCCAGGTTTATCACTTGAACCCTACATAACTACAAATCTCAGAGAGGTTTGGTTAGAGAGCAACCTCAGTGGGAGATGGGCAGGTCGGAGGCGCCTAGGAGCTCTTCACAGGCTTTGGTTCTTCGGTTTTGGGTGTAACTGTTGACTCCATCGCAATGGGCTTGCATTAGGTATGAGCTGGATCTGGTTTGTGCAATGGCTTGAGTTTTTTTGGATTGCGAGTTCTTAGATGATGGCCACAGAGGAATTTTAATTAGAAAAGTAAGAAGGGTTCTGCTGGGAGACAGGCAAACCACCATAATTATTGGCAGTGAGAAAGTCAGTAAAGAGCAAGTAATCGGGGAATTTATAGAGGTCTCATTGAGAATTACCTGAATATAACTTTTACGGATATCAGTGAAAGAATCTCTCATAAGGAAAGTGTCTTAAAAAGTCAGTAATCTCTCTGCTCCTGTGCCTTACCCAGCATTGAGCTATAGTTACAAGCTTTAATGAACACACAGGTGAGGATCAAGCTAGCCATGTGGTCACTGAATGAGTGACCACCACAAATGACTGGGGATCTGGAAGAACCCACCAGGGGTTGCTCATTCTACGCCAGTGTCAGTGGAAGAGCTCTCAGGTTCTGGCAAGGCGTTTGAGATGCACAGAAGAAAGCTAAAACAGATCCAAAGCCCTTTCACAAATGGGGCAAACTGCACAGTTTGAAAACTATTCTGTAGGAGCCTGCGTTTCCAAATGCATCTTTCCTGAAAGCAAATATTTAAATATGGAAATAAAATGATCCTCTACATTTTTTTCTTTAGGAAATAGTAGGTAGCTTTGCTCTCCTCTCCAAGATCCCAAACATGAAGGAGGTCATCACAATATCTGTGTAACGCATCCCTTGCACTGTCCTGTGTGTTTAAACTAACGTGACCGTGACACATCCCATGAGAACGCTCTTGGAGTAGCAAAGTGCTTGCTTGGCGAAATCCAGCCTCCTACTTCTGCCTATGAAAACAGAGCTGTGCAGATTCTCCTCTGCATGCGAGAGTAGGGTCCAAAAGTTTCACCCTGTGCTCTTGCTAAAGCTTTCACTTCATAGGCGGTCAGTCGATGGGATAGGCAGAATCGCCGTGTCCGCAGTTAAAGGCTGGTGTGACTGCAGGATACCTTTACTGGACAGGGAACGACACCCACTGCTTGACCTAGAAGACATGCCTGGGCTAAGCAATAAACACACCTACGGTCTTCTCATGGGAATAGTTCTTCCATCGTACATAAGGGCACTTCATGGCTTTTGTGGTATCATGTGTTTCCATCTTGTGGCAACACCTAAAAACATCAGACTCTTCTTGTTCCAAGCACCTTCCCCTGGCCCTGACTGAGCTCTGGGTAAGACTGCTCTGATAATGGAAATGGGTTGCGCTTCTCAGGTGTGTTCAGAAGATTAAATCTGATTTTCTTAGACTCTGTGACCTTGTTCTGCTCCCCGCTAAGGTTACCTCTCTGTGTATCAGCAAATGTGGCTGCTGTTGAGGGCATAGGTGGTTAATATCTGCGAGAAAAACAGTATTTGTGAAAGCTGAGAGGGTCTCAGCTCTGACATGGATGCTGCACCACCTCGAGCTAACTGCCCAGGGCCAGGCTGCCAAGGTATTTAAGTGCTGATCACCTCTGAAAGGCTGCACTTTAACTTCTTATCTCATATTCATAGCGGAACAGGAAGAGTAGCAGGAACTTGCACTTTCCGACATGAATTTTGCTAATTAGTCCAAATGCATCTAAAACATGGATATTTAAGGCCGTGCACGCTATTAATGCAAACCACTTGTTACAGACTAAGCAGCATTGGATAGATCACAGTCGCAACACCAGCAGACTCCTGCCGTAGGAGATTGTGGAAGGTTTCTCGCTGTGCCAAATGCATGTGGGAAATAGGTTTCACAACGGTGCAACTGCCTGTTTTACTGCTGTCCAGCTGTTGACAACAGCAACAGTGGCAGGTGATCCCAACAGCCAGCATCCCATGCTGCTGCTTCTCAGGGTGGGGGGCTGTCAGATGCTCACGTCTATTACCTGGAGCTGCAAAGCTTTCTATCTCCCACGCTGTCGTGTGCATATCTGGGACTGAGGGGCAAAGGAGCTGCCCAGGAGGTGATGGTGGGTTGGTACTTGGTGCCACCCTTAAGCAGGAACCGTGGAGCCTTGGCTGGGCTGAGACCTGATGAAATGGGGTTCTTCTCACATTGATGAATGCTGCAAAGTTCAAAATGAAGCGTGTCCCTCTGTAGTAGTGGCTGGTCTTTCACTCTGTAGCTCTTCCTGTCTGAGACTGTACCACGCTGAGGAACTCAACCACTTGGTTCTTGTAAGCGCCTTGCTGGTAGGTGCTGGCAGTAGAAATAAGGTAAATGTCTTGCCAGAAGTCGAGAGCTACCAGCTCATAGTATGACACTTATTGCGAAGCACATAATGGATCAGGAAAGTGCAACAGGATGCAGACAAGAAAGCGGTGCAGCGACTAGGTCCTGGCTGGCCAACATGTGCTGAGTACCACGAGCAGACCGTGGCAGTGCCGGTCTCGGCATGAAACTCAGTGGAAGCGTTTCCTCTAACAGCAGTTATTTGCAATGGATTTGGAAGGTCTGGTTTCAGTTCAAGCCCAGATACCCACACCCGGGAGCACTCTGACTGATGCGAGATAGAGATGCAGGCTGGCAAGAGATCAAGGGGATGAAAGGTGGTAAAAAAGGAGCTCTTGTCATCTTCCTGTTGGCTCACGTGCTTTGAGTCAGGTGAAGCAGCTGCAGCCTGATACACAGTCCCATGTCTGTAAAGGCTGTAGTTGTGTCCAGCTTTGCTTAAATATCTCATATCTCTAGATCAACTGCTCATTAGCTGCTACCGCCTGCAAAAACCATGTGCCATTTAAGTTTCACTTAAAATCTCCAGTCTAAGGTAGTATAAAAGTTCCTCGGCAATTCATGAGCGAGTTTAAAGGGAGAAGGGGATTTGTTGTATTAATAAGGTGTGTGGTAGATGTCACAGACTGAAAACATGATTGATCCGGCAGGATTTTCTCTATATCATTAAAGATTGTTTTAAGCACAGAAAAAGAGAACTTCTTTAAGTAGTTAATTTGAATATACAGAAGCAAAAGGAAGAGTAGGAGGAAGATGTAGGTCAAGTGCTTCAGGAAGATGCCAGGTTCAAAGAACCACAAGATTGGTTTCTACCAGCGTTAACAGTAGCTGTGTGCTCTTCAGCTGTTGGTATGGAATTCACTTTGCTCCCATTAGAGGAAAATTAAATAAAAAAAGAAAGAGGCAAGCAAATGAGTGACACTCCACGGTGCTGCCAGGCAGTATGGGGGCACCTTGTGACATTCTGCAATAGCCGCCTCCACTGTGCGTGCCTTGCCCACATAAAGAGGACAGGATTATTCTTTTGAGATGGGAAAACTCTTCTGTTATTTCTCCTGTGACTTACTTGGGTCTGTGAGGCTCCATACAGAGCAGTGCTCTGTGCCTTCCCTTTGATGCTCTGCTGGTCGTATGGCTTGTAGAGGTTTGGGGGGCATTTTTGTGGGGTTCTTGCCAGCCCTTCAGCTGCTTGGTCTCCTCCTGGGCTGTGCTGATGACATTGTCTCTGGCCTGGAGACTGCTGAGCGTGGGCAGATGTGTGAAAGGTCAGGGCAGGAGACACAGCAGAACCAGCCCCGCGACTTGAGGCTTTGAGCTGGTCAGAGAAGATGGTGGGATGGGAGGAACAGGGCAACCTCTGAATCGTGGAGCTGCTCCACAGAAGCTTATTTAGGCCAAAGGGACTGAAAGGAAGGTCTGAATTAGGTCAAACTTGGCTTCAAAAAAGAATGTTGATGCCTTGTGTGTGATTTGTGCTGGGAAAGTTCACAGCCCGTTTCCACTTTGGGGTTCAAATGTAACGTACGTGCACTGCACATATTCACAGCAAGACTGCAGACGATCTGTGAGAGCCTGTGAACAATATACCTCCCAGGAAGGCTGGGGCATGAAGGCTGGTGCCAGCGCTCATCTCCAAAAGCAGTCTCATAAGGTGCCTTTTGCACAGTAATAGTAAGAAAGAAGAAAAGTGAGTTTAGTCTTTCACCTCCCTGGTTCCCCCACACACCGCAGGCTCAAGCAAGGATGAGTTTTCAACCTGGGAAATACCATCCATGGCTTTGAAAGTGTGACGAATGTGAGTTTTACTCTGGGGAATTTCTAACTTGTCATCTCTGAATTATGAGGTTGAACTCAGAGCAGCCACATGGATACGTATCAAACGTGGGCAGCTGGCAGAGCAAATCTCACTGCTCCTAAAATGGGAATGAATTAATTTCTTTAACTCATCTACCAAGAATTCATGGAAGGAGACCTACGACAACCAATCTCCCCAAGGGATGCAGGAAAGCTAAACCCAAGAGATGTTTCCTCCCCAGAGCAGAAGAAGCTGTTAATCGGCAGGATATATTATGCTGGGTCACATTTTTTGAGGGCTTTGCTCATTTTATTTTTATGTCTGCTTTTAATCACATTTCTGCGCTTCATAGTTCAAATCTTGCTGAAGTCCTGAATTTGATTTAAAAGAGGACAAGACTTACTTTTATACCACCAGATTTTATTATCAGCTGGTAATCGTGGGTTCTGGGAGTCATTCTAATTTCATCCCATGTCACACTCCAGTGGGGATCTGCTTTTGACTACTTTGAAGCATTTTCTATAACTTGGCAATAAAAGTAGACTAAGTTTTTTGTCTCTACTGTGGTGAGGAGTTTGCTGGAGCTGTAGAGGACAGGTCTGATCTCAATGGAGGAAAAAGAGAACAGGCAACAGCTCTGTTGTAGCTAAATCTCTATAGAAATGTGGCCTGTAGTCGAAGAGGTTCAAGCAATGAACAAGTTGGGGATGGGTTTGTGGATATAGAGCTAGTCAGGCCATGCTTGGTTGTTATTCAGTTGATGCGTTTAAAACCTTGCGGTTAGCTCAGGGAGTGATGGTGAAGGTACCCCGCAGAGCGGCTGTTTGAGGAACATCAGCCATGGCTGGAAACGAGCAGCGTAATTTCATCAAAATGCATAAAATGAAAGAGAAACTATCTCTGAGTTTGTGAGCAGCCTGCCAAAACCTCCCCAAACTTGTAGTTTTATAGGGACTCCAAGTTCTCCACCAGGAGATGAGATTTTTTTGCAAGAGAAGACACCTGAGGCAGCCGAGGACAAAGCTCCAGAAGTCCAAGCCAAGCAGTGTCCCCTGTTGCTGCAGCAAGTAGACGACTTTCACAGCTGGAGTAATCTCAGATGGAAAGAGGAAAGGTGTGACCCCAGCCTGGGTGAAGGAACCCAACCTGGGCCAAGAGGATGGAGACACCCAGACTTTTCAGAGAGGGGAGAGGCACCATCACAGCAGAGATGGAGGGACTATCAAAATATGAATGCAAATGGGGTATTTATGGCTTTCAGGTTGGCAAGTCATGAACACCTTAATGTTTTGCCAGAAACAATGCTCTTAATGTTGAAAAGAAAAGCTGCAGGCCATAAAAAGCGAGCAAGAATTCAGGGCTTTCAGGGATAAACTTAAATAAGAGAGTAGGTGTATAGGGAAATGAGAGATAACATCTTCAGTTGTTTCAGGGAAAAGGGCAATTGTTTGGGGGTTGAAAGTGAGTCAAACTATTCATGTTTTACTGAAAAAAAATGCTTTTACTGAAAAAGCAGGGGATTAAATGGTTCAGGAAGAATCTGGAGGCATCTTCTACGTCCTATGGAGGGTCTCAGCAAACTGCAGAATTTAAAACAGCCAAAGGAAAAGCTCTGGGTTGCATCCCTGAGAGCCAACCCCTCCAGGTGACTGAAGGTGTGGGAGAGAGCAGCCTTCCTCCTTAGGCAAAAGTTGAGTACTGCCTGCAGGGAAAGTCTTTGGGAAGGAAAATGTTGATCCACTTTTCCCTTTGTCTTTGTGCTTTGAGAAGGTATTTTCTGGAATCCTAGGTGGGCTACAACAATCCTACACAAGGTGTAATTGCCTCCACGATGGATGAAAATATCCTGCAATAAAGGAAGGTAAATGGGAGCATGAAAGACAGAAAGGTTATGGGTAAATAGGGAAACTTATTTGGACAGACTGACACAGACAAAGAGCTGGTGTCACAGCTTCAGTGAGTTTTCTGGGATTTAGAGGAGCCCTGGGCTGCAGCCTGGTTCCTGTGGCCTTGGCACGGTACGGCTGGCACTCTGCAACGCTGACACAGCTTTACCGCTCCGAGTGGCAGAACCATGGGAATGGGACTGAGCAAACCTCCTGGGATGGCAGCCGAGTTCACACCCCTCTATATCCACCCCAAAACGCATCGGAGCCGGCTCTCCTGGGCTGACCTGGGCTCTCTCTTCTGCCCTGACCTTCTTGGCTTCTTTTTTTCTGCTGTTAGCTGCTCTGGAGCATGCTGCTCCCATTGATTTTTAATAAGCTCTTGAGGAAGTGCTTCTTCACCAGCACTTAACGAGTGCTGTGGTTCTCCACCCCTTGTGTAAAATGGTCTCAAGCCCATCAGCTCCGGAGAGGCTGTTGGCTCCACGGTGCCTCCCTGTCCATCTCCTCCCCAGCCTGGACGGGAAGCTGCTCAACTCGTTCTGCACCTGAGTGACAAACACTGCAGTGAGTGTATTGGCACAAGACATTTCCATTTTTTCTTTATTGGTTATTCCCACATCCTCCTTTAGTCTGTGCCCTTCAAACCCACTTCCAGTAATTAAAATTGCAATCCCATTGTCTTCCATCCCTCTGCTTTCTTTGTGACTTCAACCTTATAAATCCGATGCAACCCCAAGGCTTTGAGCTGCGTGTATGCTCTGCCCCTGGATAATGGACCCAGAACATCTTTGATTAGCGTATTTCTAAAAATCTTGGGTTTTTTCCTCAGATTTAAGCATTGTGGCTTCTGTACTATTTAGTTTCTCCTTTTGTTGGGCATATTTTTTGTACATGTGCATGAAAGAGCGTAAGGGTTTGGACACGAGCCTTGCTATTACATTTGGGAAATTTGGTTTGGGCTTCTTTCTTGGAGTGTGGGTTCATAAACACTCCTAAGCCCATAGATGGGGAGGTGCATTGGTAGCCGGGGGCTGTCAGACAGGGCTGACCGCGCAGCCTTGCTGGTGGCCATCCTCTTGGCTAGGAGCCCTCAGACCTTTCTGAATATTTCTGGTCCTGCTTGGAGAACTCCTGGTCTATGAAATATCTGCATCACTAGATGGCACGTGTGAGCTGTTTGTGTCTGACTAGCACAGGACAAGCCAGGCAGTGAGGGTTTTTCCCTTAACAGTATTATTTATACTTCTGTGGCTCCTTCTGCCAGCAGGATACGTGCAACGTACCCGAACTTGTCCTATCGAATACTGACCTGCTACCCAGTGTGGCTCTGCCAGCTCCCTGTGCCTCCTCTCCATCCCAGGGGTGGGCTAAAACAGAGCTCTTACTCTGCTGTCTTTTGCGAGGACTAAATATGAACCTAATAAATACCACATAATGAATAAAACAAACATTTTTATCCTTATGAAGACTGCTTTTTTGGCATATTTGATAAATTGTCTTTGTATAAATGTTTGCCTTTTATTGTATTTCATGAATTCTGTCGTTGTATAATAACCACTTGCAAAAATACTGGCAATCAAATCTAAAAATGCAGAGTAACGGCATTCCGATGGTCTGTGCTGGCAGGGGACGGCGTGGTGGTGGCTGTCCCACCACATGGCCTGGAGCAGCTGGTGCTGCTTCTCTGGGACGTCTGTCTCCTGCTGTCACTGCAGGGGTGACGTGCGTCTAAGTTATGGCCTGAAAGCAGCTGAAACCAAGTGTCAAACGTGCTCCTAAACCGGCCCTGGGAAGGCGTTAACATCTGCTGCTTAATGGGACCTTCGTCACATCCTCCAAGAGGAATGATTCTCTTTATTAGGTGCCTTGGCCAAGGCTTGGCATGCCAAGTGTTGAGCTCGTGGAGGAATTTCCTTCACTAAAACTTTCAATCAAAGTTTAAGAGCAAAGATCAAAAAGACTTTTGGACAGGCAGAAATAAAACACTTTGACCAAAAGAGAGTAGAAATTGGTAGCACTGATTATAATCAGGGAAACAAAAAGGCTGATGAGTACGTGCATTTGTGTGAATGGAGTCTGAGGGCAATTTATTGTCAACTTTTGCCTTACTCTTTTGTAATAATTTAACTGTGTTTCTACACTGTGACTCGGGGCTGGAAGGAAAATTCCCTTTTCCTTCTCTATGGTGGAGCTGATCAAAGAGCAGAATTTCTTCTAAAAGAAGAAACCTACATCCTTACAGGATGCTTTGCAAGCTGCTATTACTGTCCAGCTTGCTGGACTTCATCCTGGCTGGACGCAGAAAGGAAAACAAATCTCTGCCGAGCTCTCGAGGCCAGCATCCCCGGGCCAGGGGCTGCTCCCAGCCTCGGCAGAAGTGCCAGACGGCGGGTAATGCTTTGGCTGGCACTTGGGAAATGCTGTCTGCGCCAAACCCCACTGGGATCCATGAAAAGCTGCTCTGAGATCAGTGTAGTGCAGTGAAGCATCTGAGCTATTTTCTCACCTGCGTCTGAGTCAATAGGCGGAGGTTCTGTTCTGATCCTTCTTCCGTTGTGGAAGGGAAGCCCTCCTCACCTCTGCCACATGGACTTAATTTGCAAAATCTTTTGCATCATCATTTTGCAGCACTTGCTCCCCTGCACCTGCTTCTATTTTTGTATAAACACCAAACCAGAGATTTTAAGGATTCTTGGCTCGAGTCACCCCACTGAGCCTTGTGGGGAGGTTCAGCGGGAGACCTCAAGGCAACTAGCAATGCCTGTCACCAGCTCTAGGAAATATTTCTTTAGGAATAAATCTTTATTTTTTAGGTATTAGTATAAATGTAAAGCAGGCTGGAAAGTAGAGCTCCCCGCCAGCACTTTGCATGAGATCCGTGGCTGGCAAGTGTGAAGTAAGGACCATAAAGAGGCTCTTTCTGAGGAGCCTGGGGCAGATGTGGTGACAGACTGTCTCAGCAGCGTGGCACAGCCTGCTCCCCCGACAGCAGGACCTGTGCCCTCTGAGGAATAGTCCTTCACAGCTGAGCCATCTCCTTTCATCTCCAGGAAAAAAAACCCTAAACCTCTTTTTCCAAAGCAGCTCCCAGTTCCAATGGCAAACAGCAATTTGTCTTGTGCTAACGCAGTCCTCTCATTCCTGCAACGGATGGGATTGCAAGTGCACTTGGTGCCCAGCTTTAATCTGTTGCCAGAACTTGCTCAAAGGGCTGTGAAAGGTCTTTTCTCTTTCAGGCTCCTGACCTGCAATCCTTCCTCTCGAATTTCTGATATTACATCCCTACTATTCCTGCCAATCGGCTGTTGGTCAGCCCGAACAGTTTGAGTTTTTCAAAGAGTAAAACCTGTGTGTTGTGGAATTGAAACAAGAACTCTCTGGCCATTCCTGAATAACGGTTGGGTCTAAATCCACACGGAGGTGTGAAGGACTCTCTGGACCCCTCTGGTCCTCTCCATGGGTGCTTTGCTTCTCTACGGTGTTGTGTGGGAAGGAAACTGAAAAATGCAGCTCGTTAGTGTGGGCTGTTCTGTGCTGAACCACAGCTGCCACTTTCTGCCATGGGAAGTAGTTCAAATGGAAAAGCTGTATGTGAAATAACATACCCTCCAATAGAGATCCTGTGTTCTCCTTTCTGTATGGGTGTGCCTATCTTACTTAGGACATCCAACAATTCAATGAATGCTATTTATTACACTAAACAGGTTGAACCATTCGACTGTCCAAGTCCAGTGGCTGTTTCCATCATCTCCTTCAGTGCTGATCACAGTTGTATCCGCTTGGCAATACAGCAACAATTTGTCACAGCACTTAGAGGAGGTCTTGTTTATATACTCAGTTTTACCTGAAGGAATTTAAAGAGCTGTAGTCTAGACTGATGTGCCCTATTGTATTGGGTACTGAAACTACAGCTGCGTTTAAGCCTGGGGATGCGCACATGTAACCCAGCCACGTTCAGATTTGATCTCGTGCATCTGTTTCCACTGTAAAGTAAACGCTGCAGCTGATGAACAGATGTTCTTGGTTTGGTTTTGTTTTATTTTAAAAAAAACAATGTTATATTTTGTCTGCATTGGCAGGACTACTCAGCCGGGCAGCCTAAATATGACTTGATTAAATAATCACTTAAATGGAGCTGAACCACTCTCATTTTTTTGGCAAATATCAATCCAATATGAATATTTTGCTGCCAAGGTCTTGTTTGCTTCCAGCAGTATTCTAGCGCTTAAACCTCATTTGGGTAGACAACAAAAACAAGCATCCTTAGTTCCAGCAGTTCTTGTTTGCTAAGGTGAATTTTCCTTGGACGTGTTGCGAGGCTACGGAACCCGCTGCTGCGCCGGCGGTGGCTCTCAGCGGTGAGCCCTGGCAGCATCTTCCTTCCCTGAATCTCCCATCCATCACTGCAGCTCCCTGGGAAATGCAATGAGGATGAGCTATGATCGCACTTTTGATACCGAGCTAATCCACCATGCAAGGGCTGGTTTCTCTCCAACCATGTGAAATACTGGTTATCTTCTTGTTCTGGCTAAGCCTTTGCCCAGGAACACCCAGCAGAGATGTGCAAGCTGTGCTTGGTGGCCAGAAAAAATCTCTCATCCAGAGGCCAGTTTCTGCCATCCCCACTGCCTTCTTTGATGAATAGGTTTGTTCCAGTTCCATTCGGCACAGTCTGCTCCTGGACAAGGAAAAGAAGTGTTATACATCATTGCTAATAATTGTTTCTACAGCTCTGTAACCACAATGCGGAAGATGTATCTGCCAAATTAATACCAATGCTTCCTGAATTTAAACAGCTTACAAATAATGTTTGGCATGTACTTATCACCTATTTATCTTATACATCATATCTCCACTGCTTCTCTAATATTGCTTTCAAGACAAGATAATCGTGTAAATTTAGGAAACATTGTGGCTTGTGAAAACTTTGGTTTCAATTTTTCTTTTTCCTGAGAAGAGAAGAGGGCTGCTGTGTCCTTCAATATATGCAGGAAAAAAGTATGACGGGTGGGCTGTGGTTTCAGTTTCTTTCTGCTTTTCTTCTCTGAAGATCTATTTGGTACCTGCAGTCACAGCTCTTTGCAACTTTGCCTCTGGGTCACTCACTGCTTCCCTGTGGTTGCTGATATCATCCATGCTCTGCCAATAACTCCTGCCAGCCCTGCTGACATACTAAACTCTCAACTCTCCCCAAACAATTCAAATTATAAAAGCCGTGACATCTGTTTTGACAGTCCGCACCCAAGGCAGAGGGTGAGCATTGCCTTCCCCCCCTCTCCTGCCCAGGGAGGTGCACGTTTGCCTCCACCGTGTGAAGATGACCACGGGAGCTTGTGCTCCTGTAAAAAAAAACCCTGTTTGAAGCAGGCTACTCGTCCAGGACAGGCGTGAGAGAAAGTGTTGCAGCCTTCACAACTTTTGTTCAGAGTGAAAAGGAAAATATACAGTGACGGAGAGGCTCTTGGCTTTGATCATTGCTGGTTACAGGAAATAAAAACACAACCTGAAGAGAGTGAGCGAGGGGCCTAATAACATCAGGTCAACTTCTTCGTTGTTCTCTGAGATCAAAAGAAGCTGGAGGAGTTTAGCTTCTATTGTTTTCCCCTTTTGCTTTCTGCTTTTTGGCCTTCTTCCTTAAAAATCTGTATGGCCCTTCTCTGGGCTCGCTGGTTTATGTGGTCGGTGTCCTGGCTTCTTGTGATGGATCCTCAAGGATGACTGGCATGGTTAGTTGGTCTATATTCTGTTTTGTGAAAATAATGGGTTAAAAGAGTTTTAAAGAGATTTGGCTCATCTTGAGGGAATGGAGAAGGAGGGAGCAGTGATGTGTGCAGGCAGAAGAGGGTTAAGCACCCAGGGAGGAGCAGGGGTGGGGATGAGGATGCACTGCACGTCCAGGGTCAGCTGCAGCTCAAGCAGTGAGCAGTGCGTGGGCTGGTGGTGCCTGCCCACAGCTCCTGGACTCCCACCCGGCAGCACTCCTGCTGCTCAGGGGAGGGGTAAAACCCTGCAACCCCCTCCGAACCAGTGCTGATGCCCACAGACACGTGGCTCTGCTGATGGTGGCAACTGGGTGCTTATGCTCATTCTTGGAGACCAGAAGCAGACTGTTTACACGTGTCACGGTAGAAATTGTTGATTATGATACAGCTGCCCCACGGAGCACTGGAGCTGTGTAAGCATCCCCGATGTAGTATTTTCTGCAGAGGAAACAACCCATCCTCTGACATGGGAACAGCAGGCAGTAAGGGCTTCCCTCTGAGCAACGAAACCTGGTTTGAGTTCACAAGTGCAAGAGGCATGAAGATGTGTTTAGACGCTGATACTGAATAGCAAGGCATCCTCGCTTATTTTATCATTCCATCAGCGTGTTCTTGATGGATTATGAATTAATTCCTTGCAAGTTAACAAGCTGAAAACATTTTTGTTATTAAAGAGAGCCAAATCAAACTCTACTGAGCAAATACATCTTGGATCTATGGCTAATGAGTTTTTCAGCTATTCAGACTGATCTGTGATATGAATGGAGCTGCAGTTGAATTAGATCTAGCTATTCATGTAAAATTCACAAGCTGCAAATGAGCAGCAGGGTTATTTTTTTCTCACAGCTTCATTTTAGGCAGCTCAACTCTTTTGGGAGGCAGAGGGAAAACCAACAGTTTTGCACAGTTTAGCTATGTAGATGTGCTTAATGGACATCATATTTACTGATCCCATTTTATGAAGGGATTGAATCAGAAGCATTCCTTGAAGGAAGGGCTGAGCCTCCCATGCCTCCCACCTTCTCTCTGCTGAACAAACTGAGTGTCAAGCTGTGCCTTGTCAGGAGCATGGGACAAAGCAGGGCGAGGAGCCCAGCCCCATTGTTGTAACCCGATGTCGTTGGTACCTGCAGTTTCCACGGAGTTTGACTCAATCCAAGTTCATTCTGTATCAAACCGTATCAAAACTAGGATCATGGCTACATCCATTAGTGATACAGGGCAGAGCTTAAAAATAATCCCTCCGCTGACATACAGCTTTATATAACAAAGGGTGGGTCAGTCCAGATTTTCCATCAAAATGTTGTTAAACAAGTCTCTCCGAGTCCTCGAGACCTAGAGCTTGTGAAGGCAAGCGACGTTTAGACTCACCTTGTATCTGGACTATTTGTGGCATTATTATTTGTCAAATCTATTATTATGGGTTCCCTTTTGTTCCATTTTCACTTGATAATGTAAATTAAGATGTAGTATTAAGAGAAACCATCGGCTGCCAAAATAAAAGAGGGAGCTGATATTTAGAGCATTTTGGTGATTTCTCATACTGTTGAAGGAGTCTCTAGAATTTAAACCAAAGCCACAAGCACAGATTTTTCTCCCTTGAGAACATTTAGTGTAATTCTTCAGTTCACCTGGTGCTCGCCAGGATAATCTACAGCTCATAGCCTGTATGAAAAGTAGAGCCGAGCAGTGCAGAGGGAAATGCCCAGCTCCATGAGAGGAGGTTTGCTGCCATCTTTTGGTAGATGCATGTTCCAGAAAGCAATGAAAAATTGTCTCCGCACGGATAAACATCATTTCCCTCTGCTCGTTCTTGGCCCACCTGTGGCATCCCCTCAGCCCCTGCTGCAGAGGCAGCCTGTGAAAAGTACCTGATTGAACTGAAGATGTCCCTGCTCACTGCAGGGGGTTTGGACTAGATGACCTTCATGGTCCCTTCCAGTTCAAACCATTGTATGATTCTATGATTAATCTCAATCCTTGATGGCCCCAAGGAGACCCAGAGAACCCTGAATGTACCCGTGCAGCCAGGAGGGCTACATGGGGGGCAGGGCACCTGGAGGGCTTCTTCTTGGTCTTGCTGGGGAAAGGGAAAGGCTCAGGCAGAGTCTGTGGAGATGAAAGCCCAGAACAAGGAAACAAAACACCAGGGAAAACCAAAGAAGTGAAAAGCAGGGTGAATAGCATGCGTGCAAGGTGGATTTTCAAAATAACGTGGTGAGAGCTTGACTGTTGCTTTCTTATTGATGCTGCAGGTGCCGGCCAAACATTCCCCTGTGCCCACAGCAGAGGGGACATCACGCGAACCATCTGCCTGTGTCCTCCAGCAGTCCCTGCAACAGGAACGGGCAGGCGGGAGGCTGGCCCTGTGGTTCTGGCCGTGTCACACACCAGCTGCGAGGGAGCTCTGCCTGCATCCCATCCATGACCGCGCCACAAGGCCTTTGCCGTATAAAAACCTCCTGAGCTAGAGAGAGGCCGCAGGGAACAGGCTGCCAGCTCTGCACGCCTGCAGGTAATGAAAATTTTTTATGCCTGGAGGTAATAAAAAACTACATTTGAGATGGAGCAGCACTGGGGCCGATGCCAGAGGAGGGAGCAAAGCGGGCAGGCAGCGAGCTGGGAATCACGCTTGTTGAGCTATTTACCTTCGCAGCAGGGCTGCACCCGCTTCGGTGGGTTGAGGAAACACTGCTTGGGCCAAAGGCCCCATAGAGGCTCTCCCACCCTGCTGCGGCCCAGCTCCCCGCGCAGGTCCTGCCTCCGCCCCAGCAGCCCCTTCTCTTCCCGTGCACTCTGACTCCAGGGTGATGGGCTTCGGTGCACCCTAGCAGAAAGCTGCCTGGTTGGTTTTGTCGGGCTAGGTTTTTCCATGGACCAGCAAGAAAGTCATCCCACGGCTGGCTCCAACAAGCCCCAGAGCACGGAGGAAGAAGGAAGGCGTGAGCTGCTGGAAGTGAGAGAGCTGTGAGGCTGCCCAGAGCCAGCGCTTCACCCCGATTTCAACCCAACGCTCTGGTTATGGCCATGGTGCTCACTGGTTGCCTTGGAAGCTGGATCAGGACAATGACTGTGACCCTCCAAATGGGAAAGAGACCTCTTGTTTCTGTTGGTTCCTGTCTTGGTGGCAGAGTGACCTTCATGTCAGTGTGGAGTTGGTATCACCAGGGAGAGGTGCCTGTGGCACTGGGTGGCATCCCAGTGCTGCCCAGGGAGAGGTGCCTGGTGCCAGGAGGGTAATAGTGCTGCCCAAGGAGGGATGCCCGGTGCCACCTGGGGAGAGGTGCCCGGTACCAGTGCTGTGCCCGGTGGTGGTGGAGTCCCTGTGTCACTGGGGAGGGCTGCTTGGTGCTGGTGGGCTCCTGGTAGCACTGGGGTTTCAGTGCCACTTGGGGTCCCGGTGGGTCTGGGTGCCACTGGGATGGAGGTGCCTGGTACTAATGGGGCGCCCAGTGCCACTGGGGTCCTGGTGCCACTTTAGGAAGGGAGATCGGTGCTGGTGGGGTCCCAGAGAGGGTCAAGGAAGGGTGTCCGGTGCCAGTGGGGTCCTGGTACTAGTGGGGTGCCTGGTGTCACTGGGGTTTCAGTGCCACGGGGGTCTCGGTGACACCTGGGAAGGGGTGCCTGGTACTTGTGGGGTCCCGGTGCTGGATGGGTCCCAGTCCCAGTTGGGTCCCTGTTCCCAGTGCCGGTAATGTCCCGGTTGGGTCCCTGTTCCCCGTTCCCAGTGCCGGTAATGTCCCGGCTGGGTCCCTGTTCCCCGTTCCCAGCGCCGGTCGGGTCCCGGTTGGCTCCCAGTGCCGCTGCGATCCCGCTCGGCTCCCGTCGGCTCCCGGTGCCGCAGCCGCCCCGCCCCCGGCCCGCCCCGCGCAGCCGCCGCCGCCGCATTGCCGGGAGCGCCGGGCCGGGGCAGCGCCGCCGCCGCAGAGGCCGAGGCGGGGCCAGGTGGGGCCGCGGCGGGAGAGGGGCCGGGGGGGCACCGGCGGAGCGGCGGCCTCGGGGAACGGCCGGGCGCGGGGTGAGGTGGCGCGGGGTGAAGCGGTGGCACGGGTCGAGACGGTGGCACGGCATAAGGAGGTGGCGCGGGATAAAGTGCTGTGGGATAGGGCAGTGGCACGGGATAAGGTGGGGGCGTGGGATAAAGCAGTGGTACAGGACAGTGTGGTGGCACAGGATAATCCGCGGGCACGGGATAAGGCGGTGACACGAGATAAGGTGTTGGTACGGGATAAAGCAGCAGCGTGGGACAAGGCAGTGGTACGGGCAGTGGTGCTGGCAAGGTGGTGACATGGGATAAAGCGGTGGCGCGGGGCAAGGAGGTAGCGTGGGATGAAGTGGTGGAATAGGACAGTGGTGGCACGGGACAAGGCACTGGCATGGGACAAAGCCGTGGCACAGGATGAGACAGCAGCGTGGAATAAGGCAGTGCCATGGGACAGGGTGGTGATACGGGATGAGGTAGTGGCACGGGATAAAGGGCTGGCATGGAAGAAGGTGTTGGCACGGGATAAGATGGTGGCACAGGACAAGGCAGTGGCATGGGATAAAGCGGTGGCACAAGATAAAGCAGTGGCATGGGATAAGGTGATGGCACAGGACAATACAGTGACATGGGTTAAGGTGGTGGCGTGGCACAACGCAGTGTCATGGGTGCTGCCTTGCACCCACATCCCCGACACCTCGTGTGATGCCGTCGGCTGTGCCAGTGCAGCCAAGCGTGCATCAGTCTGTTCACAGGCCTCGTGACTGGGATTTGAAGGTCACCGGGACATGGAGGTGCGTGTAGGTTTCCCAGCAAATCCTTCCGCAAGTCAGGATTGCTTTTTGCGTTCCTGGCGAGCAAAGGTCTATGGTGGCGAGTGGCCACACCTGCCCGGGTTCAGCACCCGACATCCCCTCCATCGGCACTCTGGGATATTTCTTTGCAGATTAGCAAATTCACCATGACGTGCACCAAAAACCTAAACCTCACCCCATGCAGCCAAACTGATTTTTTATTTATTTTTATTCTGCTTATTTTCAAAACGTAGCTCTTTTCTTGAGGAGAATAATGGTGGTTTAGAGATTTCGAGGACTCGGTTTTCCCTTCTGGAACCAGACCGGGAGCAACGTGCAGCAGCAGTGCAGTTGCTTCCATTCTGCCTTGCCACAGCCCTCGCTAGGAATAACTCTTGCTGGAGGGTGAAAGACTCAGTCTTTCGACATTTGTTAAAAAAAAAAAGACAGTAACAAAATTTTCTGGAATTGAAGTGGCGCTGACTCATCCTCGCTGACCGATGCAGGGTTGCGGCTCTGGGAAATATTTATAGTGATACTGGCTAAAACAGTTCCCATCTCATTTCTCAGACAATCTGAGGAGGATCAGAAGCGTGTTTCGGTTTGTTTTGTTCGGTGCAGTGGATGGTTGAATAATCACCTGTCTCATGGGATTTCGTTGATGAAATTTTATAAGAATTTCTCTGAAAAAGGGCTTTTTCACTATAGAAAAGTCATTCCAGAATAATCCCTCCCCCCACCACTCTTCATTGAAGCTTTATGCTGATCCACAGTCTGCACCTTTTCTTCCTGCCCGTGTTCCGGGTCGTGCGTGAGGGTGTGATGGTGCGTGGGATGTTGCTGTCGGTTGCCATAGCCGCAGGAGCGATGTCCCCAGTGCTGGCGCTCGGTGGGATGCAGGCAGGAGGCACCGCACAGGCCCTTGTGGGCTTGGCATCCGCTGCAGGTAGAGGAAAATCCATCTGCCAGCTCTATAGCCTGAGCTCAGGTGTAGTGGAGGCTCCTCTTTGGGAGGGGAGCAAGCTGTCAAATTGTGCTGGAAGACAAAACGCTGTTTTAATTAGTCATTCCCATTGAGCGCTGGGTGTTCTGCTGTGGCGCTGGGTTGGGGCAAGGGACCTGTCCCTTCCTGAGCCACCTCTACCCCTGCGCTGCATGTGTGGCTCAGGGTGGGACAGCAGCGCGGCTCAGCTCTTTCTCTGCAGAGATTTGGAAGAAAGAGATTGTTAACCTGAATGTTTAATTTAATGTGCAGGGTATGTGGTTCTTTGTTCTTCCTTTGCAGTTTTAGTAACTACAGTAGCTACAGCAGGCTGCAATATTCTTTAATATAAATTAAACTTTGTTAAATTGATACTAAACTTTGTTTAATTGATACTTACATGCGATAGTTTAATAGGGGGGTACTGTACAAGATTATTGTTCTTAATTTATACCCATGCAATTAACAGCAGGCTTACTCTTTCTTTAATTCCATAAATATTGGTGTAGACTAAATAATAATACATTTGCTTTTAAGAGGTTTATCTCCTCTATGCTCCTGTGTTTATTGGGCTACAGAGATACCAATCTTCAAATAAACCTGCTCCGTCCTGTATATAGCTCAAAAGCAAAGCTGCGGGAGGAAGGCTGTGATCCTGCGAGTGTCAGCGGGATGTTGCTTGGGTTTACTACCACCTGCGTGAAAGAAAATGTGGATTTGAATGTCTTAAATTCTGAGTCATAATGGTTCATGGATTATCTGACATCGGCATCGCAGCAAGTTGGGGCGAAAAGCATTGTTAAGGATTGTGTCCCATAATGCAGAGTATTTATTGGCTTATACTGGCTCCTTAAAAGACTCATGAATGTGCTGTGTTTGACCTTAGTGGGAATATTTGCCTGTATATGGTTAAATGTCCTTTTAAATCTCTGCGGAATTAGGATTCTGAATCTGATTCAAAGCAGACTGTAGGCTTGACTTGAATGGATTTGAGATCTGCATCGTAAAAAACAGTGGAGCCAGCGCTGTGCTCATGTGGCAGCCTGGGACGTTGGACAGTGGGACAGGGCCACCAGGGCTGTGTGGAGCTGGTGGCTTCAGCCAGCTTTGCGTGGCACACGGAGAGAGCTGGGTCTTGTTTTGTCTGAGAGCAAAAAGCACTGTTCTCTGTGGTCATTTCGTTGATACAACATACAATGGCTGGGAAATGACACTGCATAGGCTGGGCATCCAGAGAGATGCTGAAAAGTTGCTTCATACCAAGGAATAATTTTTCCTTTAACGAAGGTTATAAATGAGAAGTTAATTAATCAGGGCTTTTTATCTTGAGGCAGGAGACCCTTGTGCGCTTTTTCCCTCGTGTGGACAGACTGGAACTGATCTCAGTGTGGTGCTGGCTGTCCCTCCCAGCTCACACACCAGTGGGACGTGTCCTTGGTAGCTTTTGTGTGGCAGTTCTGCAGTTCTTATTTTTTCAGAGGTACTTCTGGTGGAGATTGGGAGCTGAAATGTTCAGAACTACTGTTATCATCAAGAAATGCTACACGAGTTCAAATTTATTAGGAAAACACGTGGCTAGAGTAAGGTTAAATCCAACCTTTTTATTTTCTTAGCCTCGAAAACAATAGACTCCTATTGTCTTCATAGGAATTTTACTCTTCTTAAATTTTTAGAGTGCTCCTTCCCCTCATGTAAATATCATAAAGTTGATAAGTCTGTGTAGGGGAACTTGAACTTAGGGATGTAAGAGAGTTATCAGGGAGAGATGGGTTTTCCTTTGGTTGCAGCCAGTCCTTACATTTGCCAAGGCATCCTGGGATTTTGCTGTCTATTGGGCTGATTTTGATTTAATTGCTAAGAATGGCATTGTAGGGTGAAAACTCTGCCATCTGTGACACTGGAAAATGTTCAAATTTGACGTGCTTGGAAGTGCTTTGTCTTTAATGAAATCTCCACTAGGGCTGGCTCTGGGTCCTGCAGCTCCAAAAGAAGCTCCTTGTTTTCACCCCATGGCAGTAGGAAATCAGGCATTGGCGATGGTGGTGCTCACAGCAGCACTTGGAGCTAACTCCTCAGTTTGGGTTTTTTTCATCATGATTTGTGCTACAGTATTTCCTACTCAAGGAAATAAAACTGTTTTCCTACTTGGAACACGTTCTATATATTCTACCTGTCCTGTGTTGTGCGGGCGTTGAGGTGTGCACTCATTCTGAGCTATTTGCACAGTTGGACAAGGATAAAAGTAACGAATTCGTTTCAGCCCTACCCTAATCTGAGTTAATGTGCTGGGATCCCACTGGTGAAAAGCAAGGGCACTCGGCCACGGCCATTCCTTGATCCTTTAAGAGTTTGAATCCCCATTAAGCGTGCTTGTCTTACAACCTGCACTAACACAGGATGTAATCAGTTCTGTTTTCCATCTGTTAAACAAGAGGCTTCTGATCAGCGTGTGCAAACAAAAATAATTACTTTTGTTCTTGCTGACAGCAGCAAGGTCAACCACCATGGAGCTGGCTTGTAGTGCTTTCCACACTCAGCAATTTTAAACACCTTTGCTCTGTGTGCATGACATGATTTGCCTTACAACCGGCAGGGATTTGGCTTTCAGTATTGTCCCTTAATTATAGTAATTGCCTAAGTGGAGATCTCGCGTCTCGCACTGTCCTATAGCCACGGCCCAGCCTGCAGCAGCGGAGCAGCCTGGCTCGGCTCATCCACCCAACGAGCACGGCCACGACCTGGGGAGAGACACAAATATCAAACTTGGCTTCGTGGGCTTGGATGAGGGAAAAACTTAACCTAAAAAATCCAACCCAGAAGGATACAACATTTAGTTTTCAAGGAAATATTTTGATTTTTCTGAAGTCGCTCAAGGGGACTGTTTGGATTAAATCTAGCTGCTAGATACCAAAATGCACTTGGCAGAGCAGGGCATCATCTCTCAAAGCAATGCGGGTCTGTTTCCAAATGCAGGGATTTTTAATTTTTGATGATGCTAAATGGAAATACCCGTCAGAGGGTTCTCATGAGACGGGGCTGCCCTGGCAGGGAAGAAGCATTTCCTGAACACATGCAGCCCTCGGTGAATCCTCCCCTCCATCTCTGGAATGCTGTCTTGGCTCTGACTGTCGGGTGCAATCTCCAAGCTGGTCACTCTACTCTGCTTCTACTGACTTTAGTAAGGAGCAGGGCAATTACTTGGAGAAATCAGTTAATTCTTAGTGTGGGGTTTGTGTGGGTGTTTTTTTGTTGTTGTTTTGGGTTTTTTTAGAGGCTGTTTCTGTGTTTCCAGAACCACATCTGATCACCTGTTAAAATGGTTTCTCCTGTAGCGAGCGGTGCTTGTAAACATTAAATCCCTGCTTGCATGTTTGCTCAACAAATAGAGACATTTAGGTCTAATATAAGCAGCATAAACTGCTTTGGAACATGGAATATATATATAATTGTAACTGTTTAGCTGCTTACATGTTTAAGGCTGCAACTTAGTAGTGAACTGTACCTGACAGGACCTCTTGGTGCATCCAAGTAGTCTCCACAACTGAAGCTCCCTCTGACTATGTGCCCTTGTATCCTACTTTGTTTGTGTTCCGAGAAGAGTGTTTGCTTTTATTTAGCCACTGGATCTCTTTTGTTCCCCCTAGGATAAGGATTCTTCATTTATGCAATAGCACTATCCTGCTTTAACAGGCAACAACTTGTTGGATGGAGCGCTCGAGGCACTGAGTGCCTGCTGAAGCGCCCTATGTGATATTCGTGCCTGCCCAGAGAACTGCATCTGAGTGTGCAGCCAGAAAGGCGATTAAGAGCATCCTGCGTGTTGAGAGCCAGCTGTTTTGTTTGCGGTTTAAAGGGATAGTTTCCTGCTAACGTTGAGCAGTCCGGAGTAAGGATTGGCAGGCAATTTTTTAAGCATTTGCATGCTTATGTAATAACCTGCTTCTTACTTTTGCATAACCCAAACAATTTTGGGAATATGGAATTCTAGTGCAACATCTGGTATTGAGAGGAACAGCTTTGTAAGTATGATTTATCTCCTTTGCTTTTTAAAAAGAATGAGATCTCGTATATAAAGGTGCACACCATTTTGGATTGTTTGACTTGCTTCCCTAGAACAAATTACTTCGCTTGTATAAGAAAGCAGATTTGCTTGGTTTATTCCTCTTGGGATCATATTTTTTTCCTCTGTATACAATGGGATAGTTTTCTCAGTGGCAGAGAAGATGGGATGCATTAAACTTCTTACTGGAGGCTATTGAACTAAGAATAGTCGGGGCTTGCTGGAGATGGGAAAGTGAGAATCTACATGGGAGCATGGGCATCCCTACGGACCAAACGTGGTGGAGAAAGCTGCCCCCGCCGTGTCCACCCATTGGGCTGCTGCCTCCCCCCACACCTTGCAGAGAGCTCTAATCTGCACTTGGCCGTGGAGGCGGGATTGTGGCTGCCCTCCTGCCTGTCTGCCTTCACTGTGCACCATCCTTTCGCTCTTAATTTTTCTCAGCAAGCTAATTTTTTCCCAGTGGCTGAATAGAGCAACGCTTAAAGGTTGATGTCTAAGGAGACATTGTAGGTCATTAACAGCAGTAGCAAAGTCAAAGAAAACTGAAGCTGAAAAATGACCGTTTGTCGATTTTGCATAAATGTTGTCCATTTGCTACAAAGATGATCACTCACCCTTGGATGGGGCTTTGGGCAGCCTGGTCCGGTGGGAGGTGTCCCTGCCCATGGCAGGCGATGGAACTGGATGGATTTTAAGGTATCTTGCAGCCCAAACCATTCTGCGATGCTATGATGCTTGTCGTGGTTAGATTTCCTCATGGCTTGGGGCCCTACTGCTTTCATCAGAATACATAGCTCTGTCGCAAGAAGCTAGAGAAATGTTTCTGGGAAATGGTTCTAAGAAAAGAAGTTGCTCATTCATGCAGTTATGCTGATAAGAGAATAACAGTTTACTCTTTGGAAAGGCATATTTTTTTATTATATATTTGTTCTGCAACCCGTTTCTCACCCTTGTTGGCAAATGGGCAGAGTCAGATCACGCTCTCCTCAGACTGTATTTAACAGATGGGTAGTGGACAGAAAATAAAACGGGCTGAAATGGGCTTAAATTTCTTGTTGCATAAATGAATTAAGTAAGTTTCTCAACACTGTGTTTTCCCCTTTTGGGTTTTATTTTTGTTTATTTTCCAGAAAATGGCTGTTCCACCTGCTTATGCTGATCTGGGCAAATCTGCCAGAGATGTTTTCACCAAGGGATATGGTAAATAAAGCCATAAGTTTGGTCTTCTGCTGTCTACTTGATTCTTGAAACTGTTAGGATTTTATTACTTTCCACTGATAAATATTCCAATAATTTCCATTGGAATCCAGAGAATTCACATTTCCCTTGCTGTCCAGAAAGGGAGAGTGAGTAACTTTTGACAGAATTCTTCCTATTCCCCCCAGGACTGTTTTGAAAGAAAATGGTGTGTTGTATTTTGACTGTTCCCTTGTATCATGAATAGGATCATTGATGTCATTTTGCTTATGAACAAAATGCTGCTCGGTATGAATAAAGACATTATTACCTGTTTTGGTCCCAGTTATTTTGCTGAGGTCAGTAGGATTAATCAGTCAGTGCTGTCTGAAGTGAGTATCAGCTGCATAACCTGCTTTGTAAAAATGCATGGTTTCACACCTGTGCCCTTGCTTTATTTCTTTAAGGCAATTTAGAAGGGGGTTCTAAGAAATAAATCGGAAATGCTTTTCAAGCTAACATGTACATAATTCATATTTTTTACTCATCTTCTAGGTTTCGGGTTAATAAAACTTGATTTGAAAACAAAATCTGAAAATGGACTGGTGAGTTTGGAAAGACATTGAAATCCAAAACTTTGCAGTGTTCTTGTGTTTACTATATGTCTCTTTTTCAAAGTAAATACCTATTTCGTCCTCTCTTCTTATAATTTTTCAGATATATTATAACCTTGCCAGTTACTTTGCATTTATAATTTTTGTATAATATAAGAGCTTGTGCAGAAATGAGAGTAGAAGATGCAGTGAAAGGCTCCTTTGCACTCGTGGTAATTGCCTGGTATGGAACGCCAGTTGCTATTTTAGGCCATCCCCATGGTCTGTGCTTGGAGAACATGCCAGTGGCTCCCTCCTGCTTTACTGGTAGTCGTTTAGCAGTGGACAGGTATGGTTGGACTCGATCTCAAAGTTCTTTTCCAACCAAACCATTCCATAATTCTATGATACTGGAGTGAAAGCGCAGAAATATGTTGGGTTCTGAGTGTGCTACATGCTCTTTTTTCTTCCCAGTCACCAAACAAGTGTAGTTGCAGTGTCACAGGGGGTTGGAGCCAATATTTAGAGTATCTTTATGAATCCTTTGCAGCCTTGAGTGCTGATTCGCAGATATCCCATGTAGAGACCAGCACCTTAGTCTGTGATATGCTACTGGCAGGAGTTATCCACCTTTCTGTCTCGTATTTGACCCCTTAGCATGCAATGCTTTTTCTCTTGGGCACTGAATTTTATGTGGGGAAAGAATGGTTGGTATTAATGACTAGCAAACATGTTAAGTTTTCTGAGAACTCTGTAGTGTTGAATAATATCCCAAATTATAATGACTGATGTGCTCTACAAGTATAAGTACTTGCCTATGTGCAAATATATATAGATTTGTGAATATGTATTTATTATATGTGTATATATGTATAATTTTTTTTCCTTTTAGGAATTTACAAGCTCAGGTTCAGCAAACTCAGAAACGAGCAAAGTTAGTGGTAGTTTGGAAACAAAATACAAATGGGTGGAATATGGATTGATGTTCACAGAAAAGTGGAACACCGACAACACGCTAGGCACTGAGATTACTCTTGAAGATCAGGTAATTTTTGGCTCAAAAGATGCTCTTTACAAATTCCCTTATGACAATCTCTAGTTATAATCCAACCAGTGAATTTCTTTTCTGTTCAGCTTGCACGTGGCCTGAAGCTGACGTTTGACTCCTCCTTCTCTCCTAACACTGGGTAAGAAGTGAGTAAGTTTAAGTGACAAAAGGCATTTTTTGTTTTAGTTTTTCAGAATACTGTCTTGCTTCTTTACTCCTTCTGTCCTAAGATATCAAGACAGTTAATAATCAGCCTATGTATGATGATATCATGTATATCTCATTTATACCTTGGGATTAAAAGGGGATTGTTAAGCTATTGCAAGCAAACTTTCAAATACAGTAACTTGAAAATTATAGGCAGAAAAGGTTTTGTTTGTGCTCTTGTTGCATATTTCTGGCCATGTCAGAGGATGAGATACCGTCTGAATAAAAGTGCTAAACGAGTCAGCTGCAATGCAAAGCTTAACAAGCTCCGGGAGCCAGTTGGCCGTGGCTCTAATAGGTCGACAGAGTAATTGGGCTCTTCTCCCGAGCTGAATTTATCATCTGAATTCTTGCTGGCCGCAGCGTGCCTCAGTGGTGGATGAGTATTCCTGACACAGCGATTGGATGCCGTGCTTTATGTGGGCCAGTGGGATTAAGCAGCAGCTGTAGGGCTAGATGTTGGTTTATTTTTTTCCCCTGATTATCTTTTTGCAAGCAGTGCTGCCAGTGAGTCCAAATATTCTGCACATTTAGCTTCCCAGAGCAGAGCGCTGCACTGCAGGCTGCTGGGGCTGTAGTCCCAGTGAAGGTTTCACCCTGTCTTCTAGGTCTAGCATGGGCAACTGCTCCCAGTCCACTCCTAATTCTAAATTAGATTTCCTACCAGTTAAGAAATACTTAAGAAAAACCCTTGTATGGGAATGCCAGGTTACAGGTCTTGTGAGAGGACTGTTATAACTTGAATAAACAGGGGGAGAGTCAGTCCTGGTGTAACCTGGTTTAGGTTGACAGGGATGCATCATGTCTAAATAGGAGTCACCTCTCCTTTCCTGACTACTTAGTGGCTGTCCTGAGTCTTTCAACAAGGAATGATTTAGTAGTGGACAGGTACGGTTGGGCATAATGATCTCAAAGGTCTTTTCCAACCTGGTGGTTCTATGATTTTATGTTAGCTTGCCTCTGTCCCTGTTGACGTTGGTGAGAGAGATACTGCTGGCTTTTACAGAAGCTGCAGATGAGCTAATGCTGAGTGCTTTTGGCACTTCTACTCTTTATTTCTGATTCTGCAAAACACAAGAAATTCCTGAGGCCAAAATAAGAATAAAGACAGCAATCTCTACGTCAGTCTATGATACAGCATGGAAACAGTTATTGGAGACTGTTTTTGTTAGCTGAAGAGAAAGGTTGATTTGAAATTTTAGATTAGCCTGCCTTTTCTAGAAGGATTTCAGTAAAAGATTTGGTCAAAGACAGAAGATGTTTGTAAGGTAAAAAGAGAAAATAGAATAGCTGAAATATTAGACATAACTCTTGCCTTGTGAGGCTCTGCACCCTTCATGTAAACTGACCTCAGGACACAGGAGAAAACACTCTTCTGGCCAGTGGTATAAAAATAAACTCAGGAAAGTTTATTTCTGCATTAACCTGTCAGCCTTTACCATGGCTGTAACCATTAAACTTCATAAAGCAGCCAACACAGGGTGTTGGAGCCACTGAACCAGCCTGCTTCCTTAGCAGTGGAGACTTTCCCTCAGGAGGCTGGAGACAAAGGAGCGATTTCATGAGGTCTGTCACAGTAAATGAAATTACCTGGGATTGTCTAAAAATTGTTCGTTGAGACAGGACAACTGCTATTGACTTCCTTTTCCTTTGGTGTCCCTGCCCATGGCAGGGGGGTTGGAATTGGATGATCTTTAATGTCCTTTCCAACCCAAGCCATTCTACTATTCTATGAAAACAGAACAGTTTCCATTCTTTCCCTGCAGCTACCAAAATTCCAACACCATCAAAGTAGTTGGAGATGAGGATTTGTTTTTTGTCATCTCCTGTCTGGCTTATTGTGCTGCTGCTTCTCAGAACCCATCCCAGAAGTGCCTAGTGGGGCACCACACCACATTTTATTGCTTGATTGCAAATAACGCACTGTGGCTGAATTAGGGTTTTGTAGATGCGAAAGGTAGGAAGATGAGAGATCATGTGGCTCTGCAGGTATATAAACTTTGTCTTCAGGAAGTCTCAGTCTGAGTTAAAGTAACTGCATTGATTGAATTGCTACGTTCAAGCATATGTTTTCAAAGATATGAGATTCTTTCTTTTCTCTCTAGGAAAAAGAGTGCTAAAGTTAAGACAGGGTACAAACGGGAACACATCAACATTGGCTGCGACATGGATTTTGATATTGCTGGTCCTTCAATACGTGGAGCCCTGGTGGTTGGCTACGAGGGGTGGCTGGCAGGTTACCAAATGACTTTTGAGACAGCGAAGTCTAGAATAACCCAGAGCAACTTTGCTGTTGGCTATAAGACTGATGAATTCCAGCTTCATACTAATGTGTAAGTATTGGCAGACGGGTATTAAAAAGGAATTTGAAAGGATTTTGGTGCTTGCAAGAACAATGAAAGAGATGGAGTTTCAGCAGTAGTGAGAGAGAATAGTGGATTTGGAATTGCTTCTTTACTTATGAATCTGCATTTTTTTAGCTGTATTAATTTTTGTTTGAGTTACATGGATGATGGGTGGAACTGGAACTCGCTGAGCATCCAAGCATTCAGTGTCTATCTTTCTAACAGACAAGGATTATTAGAAGCTATTACAGAATAATAATATAAGTGGGTTATAAAAATACTCTTTGTGAAAGCTGAAATAAAAGTAATGCCTTCTTTTTGCACATACGAAAATCGAACAAAAAGGTGGTTTGATCTCTAGAGGAAAGAGTTAATCAGAGGATGAACAAGAACAGGCAAAAGGGAATGAATGGAAGAGATAGGGACTGGGTTTGTTTTAGTGCTGGAAGGGATATGGCGTAAAAGTTCGGTTTAGTGTTATAACTCCTAATAATCTATTTACACAAGCATTTGTCCTTCTGAATGCATGAACAGTGGGAAACCAGGACCAAATTCCATGAAAACCTTCATTTTTCTATCTCCTGTTCCTCTTAAAAAAAAGCAATTTATGCCTTTGGGGGAAGCCAGTTCTTTAAGATTAGGCAATCCCTAATCCATTCCCCCAGCCCCCCCCCTTTGTCATTCCCTTGGGTAATTGGATATTTTGCACATAGCAGAGCTATTGCGGGCTGTTCCTGTTTGGGGGCTGAACAACTGTTCTGCCTTCCTGGGGCTGTGTCTTCAAAGGCTTTCTGTTCTGCGTCATGCTGTTTTGCAGAGGTCTGGTTTAGGAAGCTCACACTGCGTTGCAGAACAATTGAGCCTTCTCGGCCCAGCCAGTACATTTGAAGGATTGCCAAAGCACAAAACTGTGGGTGGGAAACTTTCATCAAAACAATATGCAGGGTCCCCCTCCGCTCAGTAGTTACGAGTTATTCCTTCCAGCACAATGACTTTCAACTTGGTTATACAGTAGCCATTCAAAACATTATATTATTGCCTTTTGCTATGAAATACTGTAATTATTATTACTGTTAATTAAAGCAACAGCACAAAATAACTTTATAAAAGCAGCACTGTACTGTTTCCTGGCTTCCTGAGGGTCTGTTTTTCAGGTTGCTGTTACTGTATGTGAATGATAAATCATCTTCAGGACACACGGTTTGTTTATTTAACATTCATACTCTACTGATTGACAGGCAAAACCATAAACATGTGATATGAGTAGAAAAATTATTTGTTTATATTAATAGATTAGTTAGATATTTGATGCCTTTCAGCTTTGAAACGTGGCAGGGTTTTTATATAATCCCAGAAACAGTTGTGTGTGGAACTCTCACCACCAGCTGCTCCGTTGTTATATCTGCTCCGTTCAGTGTCTCACAGGGATGTCAGGACAGAGCTGATAATTTCAGTAGGTGGGGCTTGAAGCATCGTGTTTTGTTCGTGGCCATTTCACTGGCCAGCTGGGGACTTTAACAAGTTCCTTTCCTTAATGGTGCCTCAGTATATTAATTTCCATGGAGGCATAATGGTTTTTATCTGTATCTGAAAAGTGCTGTTGTTACTGTTAGAATTTAAAGGAGGCTTGACTTTTTTTGTATTTTTTTTAATAATAAATAATAACTGAAAGGAGGTAGGGCTGGATAATATCTAGTTTTAAATATGACTTTCCTCGTTTTTTAAGCATAGCTCAGACCAGCCCCCCCCTAATGTTGCAGGTCAAGACAGAGCTGTGTGGGAACCTTGCACAAAATCTGCCTGTATAACCAGCTCTCCTCAGTCCTTTTTAATCCCTCCTTTTCTTGAGAGCCAAGCACATGCAGTTATGTGAGCTTCAGTCTTATCTGAAGTAAGTATTGTAGTGTTTTTTCTGGAAGAATTGCTCTAACACTTAAAAAAGGCTGCTGCTATTGCTTGAATTTTTAAATAGGCATCACTAGTGTTTGTGCAACTGCTATGAAGAACATCAGGCCAAAGGGGCAAAAGTGGAGAGATTCTTAATGCACCCTTATTCTTAAGGTTTGGAATACTCCAATAATTGGAATCAGATTATTTCAGAAATAATCATGTGTATTTTATTTGCAGAGGTCTTCCTGTGGGGTGAAGCCCATTTTGTGCAATATGTTTTTATCCCTGTTTAAGAAAATGAGCAGGAATGGAAATTCAGATGCTCACTGGCTTACAAGGAGTACAAAGCTTTTAGATGTCTTGCTCTTTTTATCATCTGCATGCTCTAACGTTTTGCATTTTATTTACCACACTTTATTCCCTGTGTGACATTGGTGTAAGTGTTTGGAAGTTGTGCTTCTCAGTAGCAGCAGTAGAAGGCTGTCAGCATTCAGCTGTTGGCCAGCCCTCTCTGTTTCATTTCTGTTTCTAGTGGAGAGGTGTCTGAAGTACAGATGTACCATAAGGACTATTGCAAATTGTATTTGTTTGGACATAAAATTGGTGTCTTCTCTTTTGATATGGTTCATCTGTGTCTGGTAAAAGCATGCTGACAAGGCAGTGTTAGGGTGATGGCTCGGGCTCGGTGCTGGGGCTACAGCCCTTTCAGGGCAGTAGGGATATGTATTTCTGAGAAAATAGTTACTTGAGAGATATACAGAGAAAAAGAAGTCTCTTTACTACAAAGACTTCCATCTAGGGGGAGGGGGAAATAGGAAGCTGTCATCATCAGTCTGGTGTTGATAAGTTAGTCATGCCTTTTCTTCAGATTCATAAGTTGTTTGTTGAAATATAGTAACCATTACTGGATATAAGCATTAAAAAAACAATTTTGTAACCAATCTGGCCTAATATCTCTATCTTAGTTGTTAAAGGACTATTAAATAAGGTATAAGTGAATGTTCTGCAAATACAGATCTTACCGGGGAAAAAATGGTGATAGTTTTGGGGTGCAGTTTAACACTAGACTAATGCATTCCTTCCAGGAATGACGGAACAGAGTTTGGAGGCTCCATTTACCAGAAGGTGAACGATAAACTGGAAACTGCCGTGAATCTTGCTTGGACGGCCGGTAATAGCAACACTCGCTTTGGAATAGCCACCAAGTATCAGATTGACCCAGATGCCTCTTTCTCTGTGAGTGCTCTGCTTGTACATTCATAGGCATTTAAAGCAGGGTCTTGTCACAGAAATGTGGAGTAACCTTTACATCAATAATGTACGGGTTTGATGCAGTTCTGTACAGTTGGCACATAGATCTTCTTGTCTTGGGTTTGGCAGCACGAGAGCCACAACTATTGGATTTTCCTTAACAGCAACACAGACTGTTTTATTGAATTATTGGGCACTGTTTTGAGATTTTAATTTTGAGGCAAAATTAACTCTAGGTTGGGGTTTATTTATAATTTAGAAGATTAAATCCTTTGCCTGCTTAGAAGGGGTTATTTAATTTTGAAGTAGGAAAGACTTTGAAGAAAGATACCAGATTATTTACATACGATTATTTTTTCCCTTCAAGGCTAAAGTGAACAACTCCAGTCTGATCGGATTGGGATACACTCAGACTTTAAAGCCAGGTAGGTCCATGCAGAAGAAATACAGACATAAATGATATTTTAATCTGGAAATATCGAAGAGGTTTTTGGTGACAAAATGTGAATAGTTTTGTAACATTGATGATGATCTTGGCAACCCAATAATGAACTTTTCCAAGGAGTGCTCTGTTAATTTTGAAAGACTGTCAGAAGCAGGATTGTTAAGAGACCACCATCCACTCTTACGTTGATGCAAAATGTATCTCCAATTGGGTGTTTCAAAGATAAGGAAATGCATTTTTAGTACTTTCAGAGGCTTCTTGTTACTGAGTTTATTTTGCTTGAAAATGTGACATTCTCAAGGTCCCCTGGTCCAAGAAGAGGACAACCTTACTGCTGTGAAATTGGTTTTAATGTAGTCTAATAAATCTGCTGCCAGAATACGAAGCAGATTGACATGAGATATTACTGCAGACAGGGCTTGGGCCTTTTCATACCTTGATTTAAAAGTGGTTTAGGAAGGTGGGTATGTATCAAGGTCTCAATTTTTCATAATACTGGACTCTAAAATTAGATTAATCAGTAGACCAGCAGCAGTGAACTGACTCAGAGCTTTAATTACTTGGAGTGATAAAAAGCAGAATCCATCACCATGGTTTATTATAACTTTCATAATTCAGAAAGATTCATATCTGCAAATCGTTTAATTGTTCTAAAATGCTCAGTCCTTACAAGGGTAGCTGCCAAATCACGTCAGCCCAGCCACCTGATAAATTAAAGCAGCGGCGCAGACACTGCACTTACTGAACGTAAACCCCATTCCAAGCGTTAACAGTTGTCTTTCCTCTCACTTTTCTGTTTCGCAGGTATCAAACTGACATTGTCAGCTTTGTTGGATGGCAAGAATGTCAACGCAGGGGGTCACAAACTTGGTCTAGGACTGGAATTTGAAGCATAAGGAGTGATTCTACAATGGCTAATCTGAAAATACAGCATAGCTACCTTCAGAATATAGTGTACCTTTCAATGTTTTATGTCTGGGATGCAAGTATTGCTAAGTATCAGTCCTGCTAGTGCTGGTTAAAGACAGTTAAGCTTTAAAAATGATGTTGTTAAAGAAATGGAGACAAAAGCATTAAAAAAATCCTAATTCCAGGCTTTTTTTTTTTTGAGTGTTGCTGCCCATCACATCTGTCAGCTGCCACATGGTAGTAAGTAGGAAGGTACTGATTACCTTTCCTAATGTACTGATTGCACAAGGAATATCCTAAAGTGGTTTAAAAACTGAATTGCAGACCACTGTGTTGTACTGTTAATTCCATAAGCAAAATGTTCCGACACTTTAAGGTTTCAGTTCACAACGGAATGTGCAAACTTGTCTGAAAAAGGGATTTTTTTTTTTTTAAAAAAATATTTTTAGATAGGTATTTCATGAATGGTTTGTCTGTTCTGGTTATCTCCCACCTACAGCTGTCTCCAGAATGCTTTAGGTTGTCCACTTTGTGTAAGTCCATTGCAGAGGAGGTTTGATGTGACTCAGCCAATACTACCTGTCCCGTGTTGTGGTTCTTTTCCCTTGCACTGACCGGAGAGCTTGGAAGACAGGGCCATAATCAGGGAAGAGTCTTTGTAACTGCGATCACACAGTTGCGTCACTAAACTTAAAATGGACTTTTGTTTTCTTACCACTTTTTTTTAGGAATTAAATGGGTACATTTTTAGAGAGTCTTCCATTTTGTGTGGAACTTAGACCCCAAAATGCTGTACTTGACACTACTAAAAATGGATAAAAACCCAAAACCCGACTTGAATAAAATATTGCAATGTCACCTTTTACTTTGTCTTTATCTTCATTGTGAAAACAATATGAATTCTTGGCTCTAGAGCGGACTGGCAACATCTCAGTGCGTGTTTTGTACCACACAAACAAAAATAGGTCCCTTCCAGCCCATACCATTCCATGATTCTATGACAAGCATCCCACAGCCCTACTTTTGTCTGGAGGGCACTGCAGGAAAGAGAATGACCGTTATTTGCTGCCCGGTCTCGCCTCCTTCCCTCCTCGCACGCCCCCTGCACTCCCTCACGCGCCGGGTCCGCTTGTCGCGCATGCGCCGCGTCCTCTCCCTTCGCGCGCATGCGCCGTGTCCGGCTTCCGCGCATGGGCTTTATCCACCTCCCACCCCGCTGCCCCTCAGTGGCCCCTCCTCGCGCATGCGCTGTATACGCCCCCTCTCCCCTCCTTTACGCATGCGGCTCCCGCCCCCCCCACGCATGCGTCCTATGCTCCTCCCGCTCTCCCCTCGCGCCCCTCCGTCGCGCATGCGCCACGCGCCCCGCGGGAGGCGGAGCCGCCGCCACGTCGCCGCGGTGCCCGGTAAGATGGCGGCGGCCGGTGGCAGAGCTGTACGCGTCGGCGCTCTCTGCCTCCTGCTGCTCTGCGGCGCGGCCGTGGCGGCCCCCAGCGCGGACACGGGCGGTGAGCGGCGGCCGAGGCGGTGGGGGGCGGCGGTTGTCGTGGGGGCCGGGCTCTCACCGCGCTCGGTTCAGTGCCTCCGGGCCTGAGGGGCTCTGACCCCTCCCGTAACCCGGTGTTACTCTGCGAGCCGAGTCCCAGTGGAGCCCCTTGGCGTTGTCCCGCTTCTCCTCAGCCTACGAAATCGCTGTAACCAACTGCTCGTAAGAAATAGGTAGAATCGTGGAATCGCTCCGTCGGAAAAGACGTTTGAGATCGAGTCCAGCGTCCCTGACCATTGCTAAACCACATCCGTGAGCACCTCGTCTGCCCGTCTTTTAAACACCTCCAGGAATGGGGACACTAGTGCCCAATAACCCTTTTCAGTGAATAGTTTTTTTCCTAATATCCAATATAAATCTCCCCTGGTGCAGCCGGAAGCAATTCCCTCTCGTCCTATCACCCATCACTTGGGAGAACAGACCAGCACCCACCTCACCACAACTTCCTTTCAGACAGCTGTAGGCAGGGGTGAGGTCCCTTATCCTTTCAGCCTCCTTTTCTCCAGGCTGAACAACCCCAGGTCCCTCGTCTGCCTCTCCTAACCCTTGTTTTGCAGCCCCTTCCCCAGCTCCATTCCGCTCTCTGGATGTGCTCCAGCCCCTCAGTGTTCTTGGAGTGAGGGATCCAAAACTGAACCCAGGATTCAAGGTGCTGCCTTATCAATGCTGAGGACAGAGGCATGATCCTTTCCCTGCTTCTGCTGGCCACGCTGTTTCTGATACAGACCAAGGTGCTGGTGGCCACCTGGGCCACTGTTGGCTCATATTCAGATGTTTCAGAAGCAGCAGGTTCCTGTGGTTTGGATGGGGTATTGGTTAGGCAGCAAAGAGAAAGGAAATTACAGAAGGAAAGCAGGTGTTTGGAGCTGAGAGCTCCTTTCTTGCCTCCTAGTCAGTATCTGCATTGCCCCTCACCTCATCTCATGGGTGCGCAGTAATGAAGGGATAGGGTTAGAGTGCAGGGCAGAAACCTGGAATCATAGAATCACTGAGCAAATCATCTATCTGCCTTAAATACCTCCAGGGGTGGTGACTCAGCCACCTCCCTGGGTAGCCTCTTCCAGTGGAACCTGTAAGAGAGCAAGAGTTTTTAATTCCATAAATAGAACAGCTTGCTTCCTTGTTAAGGTTTAGCCCTGACCCAGACAGTTTCAGCAGCTAAAGCTGAGCATTTGGGCTCCCAACTCCCTTTACTCCTATCCTCAGGGAAAGGGAAACAAGAGAAAAAGACTTGTGGGTTGGAAACTAAAATTACGGCTTTAATGAAACTACTAGTAATACTACTAATAAGAGAATAATTAAATATGTACGCAATATATGAAATTGTGCCCCCATAACATTCCTCAAAAGTAAGTTTTCCCAGAAGCGGATTTTGATCCTGTCAGATGTTTCTCTGTTTACTGAGAGGCTGGTGTTGCTAGTTCTGTCACCATGATAAAGCATTAACATCCAGTCCTGAAGCTGAGGCCTCTCTGGAGTCCAGGCACTTCATCTGATGTCATCTGACAGTGTTGTGTAACTGTAAACAGCACAACTACCATTCATAATGCCAAATAGTTTTGCATAGATATCATAAACCAATTGTGGTGTAGTTGCTAAGCTTGCTACTCCTATTAAAACAAACAATTTCTTTTAGCAATGAGAGGAAGTTATTCTTTCTCACTGTGAAGCTGCAGCATTTGCTGGTGGGAATCCACCGTATTTAAGGCTATGTCCTTCTGGAACTTTCAGGTTGAAGTGAATTTAGGAATAATTTTAACTGTAAGGATACATGCAGTGTAGTTTTATAGGAAAAATAAACTTGATTTTATTTGAAATAATTTAGCTATTACTTTCTAATACCTGTCTGTTTAGTAAGGGTAGTAGTAAGGTCTACCTACTTCACCCATGAAAGAAACCCTCTTGCTGCTGCCTTTCCTCAGTATCTCCATGTATACAATTAGCTTGATTCCTGAGAGGAGATAAGAATTCCCTAAGCTTGTTCTGTGCAAGAACTAGACAAGTTAATCTGGCTATGATAACTCAAGCTAGTAATTTTTTCAGCAGTAAGTGTGTTAAATGTAAAGTAGTTGACTTCAAACTTGAGCAGAGAGACACCATAATGTCTAGTTCATATGGGATTAGTTAAGTCTCTGTTTTATGGTTGGTTAAAGAGTAATTCATGCCAGGAAAGTGTACCGTGTAAACAAGGCAAAGCCTGTTGTAACTGATCCTCTGTAAATATGGGTGTTTCGTGAATGACTTGATTCAACGTCCTCTGTACAATATTTTAATTATGAGTAATTTGACACAAGCAGTTGGTTGAATGCTTGGTTTCTAGAGTCTGTAACTTTCCAGTGAACCCAGGGGCTGCTTGGGAGTGCTTAATGAAAGCACTGTTAGCTTTTTAAAGTAAAAAATTAAAAAATACTTTGGAATGCCAAAATAGAAGGCAAGTGCAGCTCCACTGTTTAAACTGTGATGTGTGCTGAAAGTCTAAATTGTATTCTTCATTTTTAAGGTGCTTCCTGACCTGAATCTGGAAGTGGTTTGGGTTAGAAGGGACCTTAAAGATCATACGGTTCCAGCACCCCTGTCATGGGCAGGGCACCTTCCACAGGATCAGGTTGCTCAATAGTTTGCTCTCTGCTTTTGTTTTTAGGATTAAAGAAATATTGGATATTTTTAAACTCCCTCTATACAGTTTTTTACCTTCCTATGGATAGAAAAGAGGGTGATGGGCCCAGCACATAGTTTTAATGCTCACCTTGTTTTTAATGTAGTTCTGCAAAGCCATCCTGCCATTAGAGAGATTATGAGTTTGCCTAAGGGTGCACTGTTATGTAGCCCTCTTGCTGACTTTCTTCATTATAATAATTTGTTGTTGACATAAGGCTTTTATACAGGAGGCCATGAAGTAAGATTGTTCTTCAGCTTTGCTCTTTAACCTGTGGTTCAGTCATTTCGTTCAAATTAGCGTAAAGAAATATTTTTCTTTTTCTACAAATTCAGTGAAAATAAGGACCTGGGAAGAAATGCTGGGACCTCATGTCCTGACTGAAGGAGACGTTGCAATGTGTTCTCATTTTTGGCTTGCAAAACATGCAGTGGTGAAAGATCAAGAACGTTTAACAGCAGGAAAGGTTTAGAGGGAAATTCCTCCTCTGGAGACCTCAGCAAACTCTGTGGGGGCAAGAGTGTGATGATAGAGAAGTACTAAACACGTATGATTCTACTGGAGGAGAGGCCACGTCTCTCAAGTTCTAACTCTGGAAAATGTGCGTGCTAAATTTTTCAGGGACACTTTAGCATACTAATCTAGTAAGCATGTGCTTCCAAGCTTTAATTCCTGTCCAACTCAAGACTTCTCTTTCAAAGCTGCTGAAGTACAGGTGTGTCTTGTTCTACATATGAATTCTAAGATGTCTGCAGTGTGAAATATGCCCTGTTCATCACATGCTTTCTTGCCTATACAGTAAATGCCTTGCAATTATTTCCATTTCTAGCTGAAGTATCGCAGGAGAAGTTAGTGCTTTGTGCTTAGTTTTGACTGTTTTTCATCCTTTCCTCAGATTCTGTGAAAGGCGTGTTGCTTCAAAAGAATATTTCTAGAAGTGAGAATGAAACGCTAAATGGATCCCAGAATTTGACAGCTGACTTGCAGAGCATAACCCCAACAAAAAAAGCAGCATTCCCAACAACAGCTGAAATGGATTCAGTGACGGCAGTGAAACCATCTGCAGCAAAAGGTGATTCTCCGCCGGATGTTTCCTCTCGTGTGGTGACTGCTAGTCCTGTATCTCAGATGGATGTTGATGCTTCTGAAGATACTAAAATAGAGGAAGAAGATCTTTTAACTGATTTGAAAGACACACTAAATAGTTCACCACCTGTCATAAAAGAAACCATAGAGACAGATGGAGGAGATGAGTATGGTACTTACGAAATGACATCAAACTCCAGATACAACTCAGATGTAGAGATACCAGAAGATGACGACTCTGACACTATTAGTAATTACAATGAGGAGATCAAGTCCCTGGATGAGAAGATAAAAGGTGTTTCTGTCACAGGGTTGGAAGAAGAAGAAGAAGACAGCCATTTCTTTTTTCATCTGGTTGTGGTTGCCTTCTTAGTAGCTGTTGTTTATGTCACCTATCACAATAAGAGGAAGGTGGGTATGCTGTGAAAGGTTGTGAGAAGCAGCTTTAGCATTTAAAATGAAGTTGCATTGCTTGTACACTTTTTTTCCTAAGAGGAACTTAGCTTTTTGCAGAATGAACTTTGACCACTTAGGCTTGTTATACTAATATGCAGATCATTACTTTCTTTTTTATCCACACAATGAAAATAAACTTGAATTGAGCATTTTAGATTAGAAAAACAATTAATTGATAACATCAGTAAGCAATTAGTTCAGTAATGGACACTGGCAGTGTAATACTGTGAGTTCTATAAATGAGACCTTAGCCAAACTGAGGGAAGGTGATTGATTAACGAATTGTTAAACCCAAAATGTTTCTTCGTAGCATTATGTGAACTGTCTGCTTTTTCTTTCAGATCTTCTTATTGGTCCAGAGCCGAAGATGGAGGGATGGCCTGTGCTCCAGGACAGTAGAGTATCATCGTTTAGATCAGAACGTTAACGAAGCAATGCCTTCCCTGAAAATAACTAATGACTATGTATTTTGAAAGCACTGTGATTTGAGTTTGCTGAACTTAACACTCTTTGCCTGCCTAGTCATGTAATGATATTCAGGTATTCTAAATATGCTGCTTGTACTGAAATGAGATGTACTCTCTTTGACCTGGGTGGTTTGAGATTAAATCTCATGCAATATCAAGGGCATGATACATCCGTTCGCTACTTTGGTCAGGTTTTATATCAGTATAAAGATACAGAGTTTAATAATTAGTGCTCTTTCCATTCATTAAGCATCATCCCTTCTGTCTGGAGCAGGCTTAATAGCGGTAATACAAAAAATAAGCATAAAATATTTTAGGTCTGGTAAATTAATTACTTTGGCATCACTAAATCAAATTAACGATCTCTTTGCTAATCACTTATGCAGCTCATAAATCCCACTATATTGCAAACTTAAAATGTAATTCCTTCTGTGCTTAAATCCTGATGCTCCAAATCTTTCTTGTGGGGTTTTTGGTTCTGTTTTCTTGTTGCATAACTTGGTTCTATTTTAGGCAGAATGGCTGCCATGGTGATTTCTTAATTTCTGTCTGTCTTCTTGCAGTAAAGAATTTAAAAAGAATTACGTATCAACCATCTTATTTCAGAAATAATATACCATATATTTCTTTAAAATGTTTGAGATCCTTGGGAAGGTGTGGCAGCTTCTTGACTGTCCATTTTTTTTCTCTAATGGTATTTATGGCTATTTTATTATCTTTTTTAATTAATGAATGGAAAACAAGCCTTGTTGAATAATCTTACTAAAACATAGGTAGTTGACAGGCTTTCAATACAGCACAGCTTTTCGTTGATTTTTAAGACATTTGGGAAACAGTTATATGGTTTGCTCTAAATGGGAGAGGCCTTAAAATGTAAGAATAATTGCTTTTGTTGTTATTCTGATCCGAGTAACAGGCAGGTGAAGGGAATGGTTTGTGGGGCTGCCAGTCTGTGGACGGCACGCTCTGATTTTGACAAACACTTAGGCATTAATGTAAATCAAGTTACTGGTACAGTACTTTTTTACCTTATCTTTTGTACTTCCATTATTTATGTTTTCATGAGTTGTAAATTATAAAAATCTTAGTTTTCTGTACATTCTGTTCGTGATTTAGTTTTCATAAATATGTAAATAATGGTGGATCAGAACCCCATGATTAATGACTTGTTATTCAAGTAATTCTGTAATGTTTTGAAAAAGCAACTTTACAGCAGTTGGCATGAGGAGTCCGAAGGCACGATACTGTCTTACCAATTGAACCTTACTGTTAAACGCGTTCTTTTCATAACCACAAGAAGTAAAGCACAAACAAAATATCCCCAAACTCTTTTCTTGCAGTAGTTTTTACCATATTTGGACTTGTATCACTTAATATTTTGAATAAGATTTTTAAAATAAATGACAATAATAAGCTTGTGTATTTTTATCTTGCTGTTAGCTGTGTGTCACGGCCTGAGGGAGTTGAGTTGTTCAGCTGAGAGAAGAGAAGGCTCTGGGGAGACCTTATAGTGGCCTTCCAGTACCTGAAGGGGGCTACAAGAATGCCAGGGAGGGCCTTTATACAAGGTCAGGGAGTGATAGGATGAGGGGGGTGGCTTTAAATCGGAAGGGGGAAGATTTGCATTAGACATTGAGAAGAAATTCTTCACTCTGAGGGTGGGGAGGCCCTGGCCCAGGTTGCCCAGAGCAGTGGTGGCTGCTCCATCCCCGGAGGGGTTCCAGACCAGGTTGGATGGGCCTTGGAGCCCCTGATCCAGTGGGAGGTGTCCCTGCCCATGGCAGGGGTGGAACTGGGTGGGCTTTGAGGTCCCTTCCAACCCAACCCATTCTATGATTATATGAATACAGGAAACAAAGTTAGAGAACAGTAACCTGTCACCTCCATCCTGGCTGAGGACCGTGTGGAATTTCTTTTGCAGCACACTTGTGTGTCATTCTGTCATGGTACTTTAAAAAAGGAACTGCACCCTTGTACAGACAAAAATTTGAAACACACGCAGTGACTTCGGTGCCTTTGTTTTAAGGAAATCCTTTTGCGATAGCCTTGGACTGTTGCATGAGCAGGGAAAGGGCCTCACTGAATTGACTTGGGCAGTCAATGCGCTGTTTCTAATAGTGCCAATAAAGAGGGAAAGGTTTCTCGCCATCCAGTTTCCTAAGGGCTCCAGCAGCACCAGGAGAGTGCAGTGTATCTCGTCTGTTGGGCAATAAAAGGGCCATTTGCTGATGAGGTAAGCGGGATTGAACTACTGTTTTTTAATTTCTCTAATTGAATTTGCTTGTGGAAAATTAAAAGCAGACAATCAAAAATTCATGAAGTGCTGAGATCAAATAGAGGAAAAGGCAAGCAGATTTATGTCAGATCATACCAACAAGAAATGCCTTGATGAATTTCTTTACTGAAGAAAGGAAACTTTCTCACATTAAGGTGAATTATGACTTCCATCACTTTTCTGATAAAAGGAATAAAACATTCTTGAAGAGCTTTCTGATTAAACTTCTCAAGATGAAAGTTGAAGCTCTATTTATGTAGGGTCTCGTTAGTGACTGGGGTTTATGAAATGAGGAAAGAAATAATGAATAGGATAGTTTAAACAAATGGTACATTTCACTTTTACTATCCAGGAAATCAGATATTTTAAAATATTTATAGTTTAATTTTCATTTAGCTCCAGAGCATATTATTCACCTGAGTCAACTGTCCTTGGCTGCTACTCAGTTGTACACAGGGTGAAAAGAGAAAGGTTTATCTGAGCGGGTGGGTTGAGTTACGGGAAATTAATTTCCAATGCGGAGATGAAAAATGTCATCTCTCTTAAATAAATTTAAATGCTATGAGGATAATTGAAAGGGAAAAGGGTTCTTTCTGTGGCTCTAACGCAGACTATTATTAATATTAGGGGGAGATGAAGGATGCTCTTACAGGAGTAACTCAGGCTTGGGAAGGATTGGCTTAGTTTCCAAGCAGGGAGAGCACAGCCGCAGGGCAAAGTGGGCAAAGCATTGGTCAAGGATTTGCCAAGCCATGGTGAGTTTAGGAAACGTGCACTGAGCTACAGTGGGTGAGATTTTATTACCTTGTATTGTCTGTGACAAACCGGCGTGCTGTGCGAAGAGAAACGTGGCTGTCAGCAGGTACTCGCGTGAGCCTCGATTTTCTGCTGAAATCTGGAGGCAGCAGTGGTGTTGAGGGCTGGGCTGGGCAGGGCGGTGTGATCCAGCAGCTGTTGGTGCTCGGAGAGGGAAGGAGCAGGTCCTCCAGGCAGAGCTGTTCCACCTGAGCTGCCGTCAGGAGGTGAGGGCTGCAGGTGGGGGTCCTGCGGGCACTGAGGTGACTGAGAGCACCTGGCGCCTGTTGCTCCCCCTCGCCACGCCACGCTCCCCTGCTCTGGTGAGTAAGCAAGTTGCTAACCCAGCAAAACAATTCCTCTTTCTTTAACTTGGGATGATTTTCAGTCATTTTGGGGCACGGAGCTGGCTCACCGTGCAGCCAGACCGGTGCCAGCGCTGGCTCAAGGCAACTGAAGGGAATCTTTAGGATGGAGATGGGAACATTCCCCCCTTGGTAGCAGCAAATTGCTAATTTGGTTTATGGCAAAGCCGTTACTAAGCTATTTTGTAAACCATGTTGAGACAAGAGCATTTTACCTTGCAGACTCCAAGCGAGTGACTGGTCACTGCAGTCTGCACGGGAAGTTGGTTTTTTTGCTGCTGAGAGGCCAGCCTGGCCTGAGGGTTTGAGGTTCCTTTTGGTTTGGGTTGGTTTTGTGGTTGTTTTCTTGGAAGGAAATCCCTGAGCGGACTCTGGGGGCATTAAGGGGTGGTGCTGCCCCGTCGCAGAGGTGATGGGCGCGTGGTCTCCTAATGCCACAGCACCCGCGTGGCCAGGCGGCTTCCCTCTCCTGCCCCAAATCCCAACCGAAGCTGCGTTTTGTGCTCCTATAAGGCTGAGTAGCTTTACGGGAGTGCTAAATCCTCATGTGAGGCTGATAGAGCAGTAATCTTCAAGGCTGTATATCCAAGTCCCCACAAAGCTGCAGAACTAATAACATCATTCTTACACTGCTTTTACAATGAAGTGCCCTTTGAAGAGGAGTCCCTGTACTGCCTTTCCTTAAACTTCTCTGATACAGAGCGTACGAATGTCCTCATTGTAACAAAAACTGGTTAATACCACACCTCAGTTTCGCTGTTTCCAACATAGCTAATTAGAAAGGGAAGGATGACATCTTTTCTGTAATTGGTCCTTAAATCATTATCAAAATCATTTAGCAGCCTCCTTAAACTTATTTTTAATTACAAGGTCTATTGCCTTGTTAAGTTATTACACTGAAATCACTAATCTTGGCAATTTCCTATCTTTATTAAACGAAAATATGAAGGTCGTGTTACTCTTACTGAGGTGCGTTCGTTGAGGTTTCATTAAAGATCAAGTGACACCAGAGTCAGTCCCTTTGCACTGCCCTGTGCACAATGTTGAAATGGATGCGATTGAGCCGTTTAAGGAAGCTGAGGGGGTTGGGGGGGAAGAACTGAACTCCAGGGTCACGGATGTACCAAAGATGCTGAAAGATTTCCCATTCAGATTATGTGAATTAGGGGGCTCTTGTGTTTGTTGGTCACAAAGCTGATCCTCGTTATGCAAAGCAGTGGGATTGGGTTGTGTATTTTGGATAGCACCTTTCTGCCTTTCATCTATTGGCGTCGTGTGATGACTGACAGAGGTTCTTTTTGTCCCTGCATTTACTCACTGGCTCTCAGAGGGGAAAATGCTTATGGTTATGCTCTTCACATAACTGTCCCCCCTCTGTTAGTGGGGTACATTGAATAAAACTTTCACAAGTAGCATAGTTTTTGCATTACAACAAGCCATGATGACTTGCTTTTCAAGTTAACTCATGCTTATTCTTAATAGTTGTGTTAATTTTCCAAATCAAATTGTAGCAGGGTGACTTCTTGAGCTGCAGTCACTGGGGTAAAGAGCAGCTGATTATCCTCTACAAAGGGCCAAGCTGTCTGCAATGTCTAAACATTGTCCTTTCAGTATTAGCTGACAGATTCTACCAGTTAATACAGAATAGGTTTTAATTTAATTTAGTCTAATACGTGCTGACTGTGAATCCCAACAGCTGGAAGGCCAGATGTTCAGGAAAGGAGAATTGTATTCCGGGCTGTTTGAGGAAGGGAAGGAAGGTGAAAGTAAAGGGCATAGTGGAATTGTGCAGAAATTAAGCCATGGTCTCCCAAGCAGTGACGTTATGTTTGCATTTGAATGGCTGCTCCCTAGAGAAGGAAAAGGGTCCTTGATCCATCTGTATATGGGGGAGTTGAGCTGGATCACACCATAAAATGACAGAAGGGCTCCGTGACACGTGTTGTCTTAGCAGTAGTGGGGCAGTTTGAGCGGCAACCTCCTTTTGGGCTCTTTGTTTGATGTTTAGTTTAAATTGAGATGTGTAACTTCATCCAGCGTTGGCTGTGGTCTGCTCACATACAGCAGCACGGTGACTCTGGGGGAGGTGGTGGCATCTCAGGTGCTTTCACGTGGCCGTGTGGTTTGTGATGAGGTCTTTGGTTGGTGGTTAGCCTTGACCAAAAAAACTTGCTTGCATGTTCAGCAGCAGGAATGACTGTCAGCCAATGGGCTGTGCAGATGTGCCTGTCTGGGATCAACTCTCCTGCTGGAGCCAAATGAAATTGATTCTTCCAGAGAGTAGCAAGATGTAAATATTTGAGAGTCCCAACATCATCCTGGCTCTAAGTGGTGGAAGGCCCTGGAGCAGCTCTGCATTCCTCCGTACCGCACGCTCCAGCTGCTCATGGATGAAACCCGTGGGACAGGCTCTTCTGCACCGTGTCACAGCTGAAAGTGCAGTCACCTTGGATGTGATCTTATCCAGTCCAGACTTGCTCCTTTTGTCAGGTCCATGCCTGATTCCTCGCTCTGGAGATGAAGAAATCGCAAGAGGTTGGGTGCGCTCGCCCGCCTCTCATTGTTGGCGCTCTCTTAGCGGCTGTATGGTGGGGTGATGGGTTTGGGGGAGTTCTGGTGACTCGGGAGGTTTTCTGCCCATCCAAGTCAGAGGTTCCAGGATGGTGAGCCGTGTGTGGGGAGGTGAAGCTGGGAAGTGCGAGGGTGCCTTGAGTGACCTGTGGACGCACACGTTGGTGCACTGAGCCTCAGAGACCAGACCGGTCTTTCTACAGCATCCTTAGTCCGCGTGGACTGATTTGCAGGAGGGGATTCTTAAGAGAAAGCCAGGACAAAGGACCCGGTGGTTTCTTTATCTCCCCACCCCAGAAAAGCCCTACACTTGTCCTTTCTCATTTCGGTGTGAATATTATGGGTATCACAGTCCAAATGAGAGATGTTCTGCTGCTGGGTGGGTGGTGGCTGTGGGAACAAGACATCCTGCACCATCCCATGGCCCCTGCCCAGAGCACTGCCAGCTCCCTGCCTGGGATTCCGCGGGTGGGAGAGCAGATATAGCGCTAAATGGAAGCTGTACTCCAGAAAGAACCCGGTGGTGGAGCAGAGGAAGGTATTTTAACTGGCAATCAGGCTTACCTTGATGGTGCTCTGACAACATTGTCTCTGAGGACAACTTTTTCTCTACGTAATACCCGGAAGAAAAGCAATCAGCAGTTCAGGTATTGAAATATGTTATTTTCCCCTGTTTTTCCCTAAGGCTGCTCCGCTCCCGGAGAAGCAGCCAGCAGGGGGCAGTGTGGCTCTGCGCAGCCGGGAGGAGCCTCGGGGTTAAGGACAAAGTGTGGACCCACACTGGGTCCCCTGTGGTTCTGCATGGGGGCCATGGAGATGCTGACAGCTGTTTACTTACTTGTTTCTATTCTTTAAAACTAAAAATCCCTAAAAAAAATAAGTTTTTTTTTTCCTTTTGCATGTTTGATTTAATAATCTTAAAGGTCTTTTCCAACCTATGTGATTCTATCTTCTTACACCGCATCCCCAGACCCTTTTTGGTTTATTTTCCTGAAAAATGTGGGGCTCTAACATCTTAAACTCTTATGTATTAATCCATCTGAGCTGTAATAGAATGTTTATATGAATAAGAATAGTCTTTGCTCTCGTGGGGCTCAGCAAAACCACCTCTAACTTTGAAATGGCAGAATGTCCTCTAACTCTGGAGAAAATCAATCTGTTTCCTCCACCCAACACTTTTCTATTATTGTGCAAGAAGAAAACACTGGAAAGCAAAGACACCCGAATGTTACTACATGGCAACAGAAATATATAAAAAAAACCCCAATGTTTCTAATTATGGGATTATAATATGATGAATTTTACCTGACAGCATCTAACCTTTTGCAGAGCAATGTACAAATGGTTGCTACGTGCTTGAGTAAATGCAGGTTTAGAAATACATCACCGAAACCCCAGTTAATAGATTAATTACATGCGTGCTGCTTATACCCATTTCTTTGTTGAACCTGGTGTCTGGAAAGTGGTTATTTTATATCTGTAAATAGTTTGCTTGCCTAATTACTTGCTTAGCCATTTCTCCTTCCAATTACACACGTGTGCAGTCATCATATGGGAATTGCTAATGCCTGTGGAGCTGTGACGATGGGCAAGAAAGCGTCTTAGAAGAGGTGGGAGAGACTCAGAACAGGGAAGAAACGCTTCTTATTTGAGGGAGGTGTAAAAATTCCTCAGCTATCCAACAGCTGCTTGGTCTTGGGTGATCTCAGAGGCCTCTTTCCTTTCCCCAGTCCTAAAGGAAACGCAGTGCCCAGGGCTGAATGTGATCCCAGAGCAGTGAGCATCACTGTGGGAATCGTACATCTTCTACAGTATCCGTGTGCCTGTCTTTCCTCTTCAAACCTTGGCATGCTCCATATGGGTCCTCCAATGACTATTGAGCCATCAAAGACGGTGCAAACCCTTCACACGGCTGCAGCAGATGCACAGATGATTTATTCAATGTACAACACCTGAGAGACAGAGAGGGTCTCCTATCCCTCATCCTCAAAAACTCCAGTTCCAGAGCGATGGAAGCCAACCCTGCCCTGGGGGTTCATTGTCACGTTTGCAGCAGCCGTTAACTTCTCTTAAAATCAATTGTAAGTCCTAACAGGGAGTGCTGAGAGCAGAGCTCTGCTAATGTTCAGAGGACTCTGATGTATCTCTCAAGCACATCAGTCCTTAATACCACTCCTCCTTATGCTTCATGCAAACCCCAAAACCGAATATAAAACTTAAACCACTCACTGAATTGGTGCAGTCGTGAACACGTTCCTAACAAAGGTTAATAGGAACTATTAGAAGAAACAGAAAGCCATCATCATGGCACCCACCACACCTCCCGGCTGACTTCCCAATTTATTTCTCTGCAACATGCCAGTCCTAGAACATAAAGCAGGATCCAGAGGTGGAGATACCATCAGAGATGGTTTCTGATTAAAAATATGCCAGTAAGACTTTGGGGTCGTTTGGAGATAACACAGTGTTTAAGAAGCGGTGGTTCAGCACCAGAGTGATATTGGGTGGTGACTCAGGGTTATTCTAGTGCTTGCCTTAAATATTGGAATCTACTCTGCGTAAGCTGAATATCCGTCGAAGTTTTGGACTGAACTTAATGAATTTCTATTATTCATTTAATAAAAGCGCTGTAGCTAATTTAGGCTTCTCTAGTTTCCCTGCAGTGGTGGACGCAGGAGTGACGCAGTGCTTCTTCCTCGCTGTAAGTTCAGTGATGTTTTGGGTAGTGAGGAGCACGGACTTGGACTCTGATCCTTGTGGGTCCCATTCTATAATTCAAAGGTAATGGAAAGCTTCTCAGGTGCTGATATTAATGGTGGGAATGATAAGGGTCCTACCAAAGCTCCCTGCTGATCTAGCTGTGGTACCAACAACCTACCTGAGACAGGCTCTGTTCTAAAGGTGGGACACGCGTGTGAGTGACTACTGCAGGAAGGGTTCAGTGCCATGAACACAGCAAGATTGAACGAGTCTACATATTTCTGTCCAGTTTCTTGTTGCATTGAGTGTTGTTTAATTCCCTCTCTACACTGAATCGCAAGCAGATGCTTAGGTAATTGAGACCTGAGGCTTTAGAGATGATGGTCCAGGCTCTGATGCAATTACTCATTTGGATTATACCTTACTTTGTAAGCAATCCCACCAGCTTTGGTACAATAAAACAAACAATAATGAAGAGGGAAAAGAAAGTCCATATTAAACTGAGCACTGTGCGCAGCACTGAAAATGAAACCAGTTCCTGTTGAAATGCTACTGACAGCTTGTGCTGGAGATGCAGGAAGGACAAAGTGGGCTTTTAACAGGCTTTGCTGCTTTTTGCCAGATGGTCTCAGTCTTGTTTGGGTTTACAGCGCTCTTCCCCCTCTCTCTGAATCACTTCTGGGATTAACGTCAGCGGTTTCTGCAGGAGGATCCACTGAGGGCGAGGAGCAAAGTGGAAACATTCTGTCTGTGTGAAAAAAAGAAAAGAAAATACAGTAAATCGGGCGGTGGTTTGGCTGCTTGGCCGTGGTTTGAGAGCAGGGAGAATGAGGTTTCCTCCCCTATCACCAAGGCTTGTGGCTGCAGCTTTGCTGACACCTCCAGAAGGCGAGGGAAGGGATGGTGCCCCACTGGGGACGTGGGCGAAGCTGCTGTGGTGTGACTGTGAAAGCAGGAAAGAGAGAACACTTCTTCTCTAAAAGTCCACAGTCCTTTCTCTTCAATTCATGGTGCTTGCTGCAAAGCAGCAAAATGCCTCGTTGGCCCAGGCTGGCTGCGTTCCCCTTCAAATCAGAGAATCCTCTTGGGAAGGTGGAGCCACATCAGCATCCAGGGCGGGAGATGGGCAGGTGGCTCTTGCATGAGCACCCAATAAGCAACTGGGTTTGAGAGCGCTTATGCTGTACCGGCAAACCTTCCGCCAGCCGACACCACCCTCCTAAGCCCGGCTGCGTTCTTCCCAGCGCCAGGAATACACAGCTTGACAAACCCCATCACGCTGAGCTTTAGTTTGCTGCGCAGAACCCAGCAGCAATGAAGGCACTCAAACCAAGTAGCTAGTTTTTCTATTTCAGTACAAGATTCTCTCGAAATATTTACCACAGGGGTGTTGATGGAACCATCATGTTCGTGTCGAAACGTCTGACTGACATGTTGGTTTTCAAATAACCGTTTGTTTCTGAGATACTTAAAAGCTTTTCCAAACATATTCTCCTATCTCTGGGGATACAATCTGCTTGTTTCGTTTCTGATCTGCTAAAGACTGTCTTTTTGCTTTTGGGTGGAAATATTTAAATGTCACAATTTCTTGCATTTGAGTGCAATACAAATGCTATACAAGCATTTACCATTTGTTGTGGAAATCACTGGCCAGAGAGAGGTCTTGACTACAAAAATTATATATGTAATTGGTAGATAAGAAGCTCGACATGAGCTGGCAATGTGTGCTTGCGACCCAGAAACCAACCGTGTCCTGAGCTGCATCCAGAGCAGTGGGACCAGCGTGAGGGAGGGCATTCCGCCCCTCTGTTCTCCTCTGCGAGACCCACCTGGAGCCCTGTGTCAAGTTGTAGAGTCCTCAGCACCAGAGGGACATGGAGCTGTTGGAGTGAGTCCAGAGGACGCCACAAAGATGATCCAAGGGCTGGAGAACCTCCTGTATGAGGACAGGCTGAGAGAGTTGGGGTTGTTCAGCCTGGAGAAGAGAAGGCTGCAGGAAAACCTTAGAGCAGCTTCCAGCGCTGAAAGGGGCTCCAGGAAAGCTGGGGAGGGGCTCTGGATCAGGGAGTGCAGGGACAGGATGAGGAGGAATGATTTTAAGTTGAAAGAGGGGAGATTTGGATGAGATCTTAAAGAGAAATATTTTCCTTTGAGGGTTGGGAGGCCCTGGCCCAGGTTGCCCAGAGCAGTGGTGGCTGCCCCATCCCTGGAGGGGTTCCAGGCCAGGTTGGATGGGGCTTGGAGCCCCTGATCCAGTGGGAGGTGTCCCTGCCCATGGCAGGGGGTGGGACTGGATGGGCTTTAAGTTCCCTTCCAACCCAAACCATTCTATGATTCTGTGTCACCTGTTACAATCAAACCTCTTAAAGAAAAAGCCAAATGCTTCAGTATTTTCCTCTATTGAAGTTACACAAAAGCCTGTGGCTTCGAGCAGAGTTTTAAGCTCAAAAGAAAAGTGCAAGAGCCAACAGTTTTCAAAGTTGCTGTAGTTGCCATAAATACCCTGATAACTCCGGTTGAATGTGGAAGTCTGCAGGTTTCATACAGGAAAATGAGAGCCCTTCCCTCACCGAATTCAAAATCCCAAAGAGACTTTTGAGGCTTTAATGCTGCAAAGTGACCCAAAGAGTAGGGAACGTAACACTTGGCTTGAGGCAACCCCAGCTAAAGCGTGCCTCAGTTGCGGTCTAACAGCAGAGCCTTTTCTGCTCGTTCCGTGCTGTGCTGCAGTTTGGGGGGTGATTCCCACCCCACATCTCACTATAACCACCATCAAACTCGGAATTGCAGGAGTATGTGGGATTTGAGAGTCGCAAGTATATACAGTGGAATCCTTTCCTCTCCAGTTACAGTTTCCACTATGCTTTAGGGCTTACACGTGAACTTTTCTCTTTCCTTTTTTTTTAAGGCAGATTAACGCTTTATAAATAAAGATAAGAGAATTACGAAAACTCTGGAGAGAGACAGCATTTGCGGTGATAAATTATGCAGTAGCCCTGACAGTGATGTGTGTGTTTATTAACAGCGTGGTGTGACACGTGTTTTACTTGATGCCAAACCGAACGACAAGCCTTCCCTTGTCCGTGCAACTGACTGGTGCATCCTCGTTAAGCAGTGGGATCTTCACCCTGGGGGTAACGCAGCCTGGCGTGGTCCCTGGGTGGGTGCGAGGGCCGGGACCACAGCCCAATCCTGGCAGGGCTGCTGCCTTCAGGGGTTATTTCTGACTTTGGTGCCTAATGACGGCCATCTGGGCTCGGCTGTGCTGTCATGTACCTAGATCTACTTACAATAACACAGCAATAAAATTGCAAGATGCCTACAATCTGTTTGTAATCTTCTCTGGAATATCACCACCTGCATCCTGTGGCTAAAAGATGTAAACACTTCCTTCTGTGCAGAGCAGCTAAAACTTTCCCAAGGCTCAATTGCCAAGTGAACGGGTTTATTTTTGCAAATGTTGTGGGGTTTTTTTCTGAGAATGCAGGTTTTTGCCCTTTTTTCCCTTTTTTTTTCCTTTGGCTTGTTTCTCTTTCTAGGGAGCCCAAAGATTTAGAGAGCCCTGGGAGACCCTGGGTTACGGCTGACCTGGGGGCCCCTGAGCAGATGAGATGTTTTGCAGCAAAATGGTGCATAACACCTGACTTATCCGGTATTACAGAGAGGAGAGAGACTGTTAAATTAGGTACGTGTTTTCCAGTTCACACAGGTGTCTTCTCTGGCTGTAACACTATCTAAATCCGAGGTAGGCAACTGGTATGAGCTATGAATACATCTATTACTGAAAAATGGCAATGGGATATGGAGGATGTGCGTGCAATAAAATCGTGGATGCTTTCCAACTGCTGTTGGCAAAACGCTTGATTTGGTTGAGATTTATCACAACAAATCATCTCTGCTGGAGCCGGGTGCTCAAATACCTGTGCTGCCGTCCAGGCTGTCCCCTGAAGAGCAGCGGTCAGAGAAGTGGGGTTGAACTTGTGACAAACTGCTGAAGAGTTCATCCTCTCTGACAGCTGCAAAGTGGCGATGTGCCTTTCCTTTGCAGTTCTACAATTTCCCGCAAATGATTTTCTTACAGTACTCTCCAAAGGCCCAAACCCAGCTCAGAGCTGTGATGCGCTGAACACGAGGTTCAGTTTGGATGTCAGGAAAAATTCCTTTACCAAAAGGGTTCTCAGGCACTGGAACGGGTGCTCAGGGAGGTGGTTGTGGCCCCATCCCTGGAGGGATTTAAAATACAGGTTGATGAGTTGTTCAGGGATGCGGTTTAGTGGTAGACAGGTACGGTTGGACTCGCTCTCAAAGGTCTTTTCCAACCAAGTGATTCTGTGCTTTCACAGTAAGAGTCATCGGGCACTGGAACAGCTGCCCAGGGAGGTGGTCGAGTCGCCTTCCCTGGAGGTGTTTAAGGAATGGGTGGATAAAGTGCTTAGGGACATGGTTTAGGGAGTGTTAGGAATGGTTGGACTCGATGATCCAGTGGGTCCTTTCCAACCTGGTGATTCTGTGATTCTGTGATTCTGTGATTCTGTGATTCACAGCATCAAAACCAAAATTAGGATGACACGACAGGGTGCATCTCTGTTACTTTGTCACAAATGTTACCAGCCTGTCTGGTCTGTGCAAAATATTGCCACGCTTCACTCCCCCTGCCTTTGGCGGTGATCTTTGCATGGCAATTTGTATTTTGGGGTGGTTGCCCCCTTTGATTTATACCCAGGCAGCAGCATCTTAAAAGGAAACTAACGCTTCTGTGGCAGCATCATTTACAAGGAATTGCACATTTCTTGTCTCGAAGATCATCATTGCTGTAACTAATTAACACAGCACGCTTAATTGCTTTGTGTAGTTGAGGGTGGAGTTTCGTTTACCTCCAGTTAGATGCGGGGGAGCCTGGCGAGCCCCCTCGGCACAGAGGGACAGCAGCTCCGCTGCCCACTGCTACAGGGAGTCTGGCACCTATAATTATTCCCTTTAAAAGCTCTCCCATGGCTGAAGATTCAGAATATTTAATTAGCTGAAAGCTGTGATATCTGTCAATCACGTGTTGCCTCAGATTCCAGGTTTAAAGGGCAGAGTTATTCCTGAAGACTTATTATTAAAGGAAATTACTAGTACAGTTGGCTCAGGTCTTGCTAAGAAACAAGATTATAGGTGGGTAGTGTTACCATGGAAAGCCAAACACTTTAATCATACCCCAGCACATAGTAATAGAGTTTCGAAAGCCACTCTACCAGAAAACTTAACAAACCCGAGGTGTTAGACAGATATTTGAATATTAGGAAGCTCTCAAGGGAACATTTAAATGGTTGAATTTGTCATGAGGTTTTGCAGCCACAGAGCAAGTCCTCACGGCTGTCTTGCGTGTGTTTGACATGTATGTAAGTGGCTGCACAGCTTCTCAGGGCCATGAAAAATTAAATCCTAGGGGGGAAAAAAACCAAATCCCGAACTATTCAGGAACGCATTTGTCTACAGAGACTGTTGGGTTGCTGCTGGTTCCAGTTCAGAGCTGCACCATATCTTACTGGTTTGTTTCTTTTCCCTGAAGAGCAGGACTCAAGCGTGTGCTCACGCAGGTCTAAAGCTGGGCTGGACAAGGCTTGCAGTGTGATGGGAAACCATGAGTGCGCTACCTTCAGAAACATCTTCTGAATAACTCTGTAAAGCAGCAGCATTCACCTGGGGAGCCAGGGTGCACAAATGACGTCTTCAAACGTCTCCTGTACGTCTGACGTCTTAGCATCTTTCTCATGTGAAATGGTGGGTTTTCTGCTCAAGATGTGCCAGAGATTTCAAGGAGTCTGTTAGGAATAGTGCCCTGAAAATATCATACAGGGAAGGCACGTAGCTATTGAGGTAATTTTACCCGTTCTGCAGTCTCTAGGGCTTCAGGTTGGCATTTTTCTTGCACCTGAGAGGAAACACATCAAGGAGGACAGAGAATAAATTACAGCATCTTCCTCCTTGGTGACACAGTTCATGGGTCCTTTAACTTCCCTTGTTTGCTTCCCAAATTTCTGGCTTTTTGGAAGGGCAGCAAGAAACCAGCATGGCCAGTCCCTGCTTGGCAGTGGTGGCGCTGAACTGAAGAGCTGAAGCACGGAGATCTAGGTAGAAAGTGGGTGGATTTCCTGAATGAATCTCATCCCACAACTGCTGGAAAATAGATATAACTCACCAATAGTGTCTTATACCAGGAGAGTTGTTGCTGCTTTTTAACCCAGAGAGAATGCAAAGGAGAAGGATTAGTCACTTGCTCATGTCCAGGAATTAGGAGATGTTGGTGCCAGTATTTGGGCATGGACAGGTCCGAAGTTTTGGCCGTGCTTTGGGGCAAGAAGTCGCTCCGGTGGGGTAGCAGCCAAGAGAAACGTGTGCCTTGTTCCAAAGGAAAAATGCCCAGTATCCGTAACCTGAACAGACAGAAAGCCTCAACAATCCCCAATCCCCTATCTGTTTACAACGAAAGTCTCAAGTACTGAAACTTCTGATGTAGGCAGGATAACTCTGCTTTTACCATCCCCCATAACTCAAGGCAGAGAGAAGAAGAGATCACATCATGTGGGATTTCCTCATGTTGTGGCGAGACAACAAGAACAACTCACTAGAACATTTTATTATAGCCACTGGGAACCAAATGTAAATTATATACTTAAAAAATGAAGCTGATAAAAAGCCAAGGAGGCTTAATTAGGAAAGTGGCACATGGCAGACGGATTTAAAGCCAGCTGGAGGTTATGTAGTGGCAATGAGATTAGGAAAGCCAAAGAGAAAGCCCTGGGACATAATAGAGCTGATTTGTTATAGATACATAGCTGAAATAATAATAATAATAATAATAACCATATGCCTGTTGCCACACTCTTCTCCTGATCTTGTAACATTAATAAGATCATAATGAAATGGAAAATTTTGGTCTCAGTCATAAAACTTGAAGGGCATGCTCTGGTCTTCTTCTCCTGAATGTCACAGGGCAACATTTCAGACTGATAATAGTTTCTTCTCATGCAATCAATTTATGAATATTTTGATGCATGTTCTCTTCGGCAGGATTTAGTGCCTGGACTGTGATCAGTGTCAGTAATGAGATGAAACCTTTCATTCTCCTTCTCCTGTCTGTGCATAAAGAACAAGTATTATCAAATGCAGCGAAAGGGTGAGTTTGATGTGAGCCAGGAGAACTCTTTGATTATATTCATTTGAAGGAGTCCTGATGCTCAGACCCGTCTGTGGACATGTCCTGATATCTTATTTCCACGATGGAAAAAGATTTCCATCCATTATCTAGGAAGATGTTTATTGGTCCATTTGAATTGAGTTAACGTGTTTCCTGGGCTCCAGTCTCTGAATCTCGTGAACCTGGGAAACAAAACGAAAGCTGTTGCAAATGGATCAGCACAGAAGCTGGTGTAAAGAAATTATGGGCAAGTTCCTTTCCAAGAGTTAGTGCGGTCTGTGAAATTAGATTTATAGCTCAACAATGTGAGCGAATACACGAAGAGGCTGTGCCTAATCCCAAACACTCTGAGTCTGAGAATGGTCGCTCATGGATTTCAGGCTTTGCGGTCAGGCAGTTACAGACTCACTGATGCTTCTTAGTGGTCCAACTCAATAATTCTCTCATTCACTTCTGAGTTGTCCCTGTTACGCTAGAAAATAACTCTTCAGCTTCTAATTGCTCCTTTTACTCCCAGCTTTGAAGGGATGCCCTCGTACCTCACCAAACCATCCCTCCCTCTCCCAGGACAGGATTGCTACCTCCTCCACGGCACATGCCTGCCCAGACCACATCATGCCCTGCGTGAAGGAGATGATCAAAGCTTTTCTCATCATCTCCTTGCTTCATTCTGCTTCTGCTTGCAATAACAGAGATCTTCCTATTACCTAGCGCTTTGTAAAACTAAGTAAGCATGTTCTGTTGCAACCCAAGCTCATTGCTTGCTAGGATAGAAAGAAAGATCGTGCATTTAACTTCCAGGCTTGGTCAAAGGGAAAGTCATGCAGGCAATGGTGATGGTCGCTGGTGTTTGTGATCCCTTCACCCACAGCTCTGCTCCAGGAAAGGCTTTGTAACATGCCAGGATCCGATGGAAGTTCCTACCTTGCTGGTACCAATAATGTTTTTATCAGGCTTTCACAACCTTGCTCTGCCATGCTGCCCGTATTGAGTGTTGCCATAGGAATTCCACCTGTGCAAGCTTGCACTCTAACACCAGTTCCTAGGTTGGTAGCACAATAGCTTAAGAGTTTAAACACTTCTGCTGCTTTTCTCTTCCTTTACTTTCTTCCTGACTTCATGCACCTTTTTTCTTTTTTTTTTTAACTTCTTTTGGCTTTTTTTTTCCTGTTTCTCATCTCGCCTCCCTCCCTGAGTTATTGTCCTGTGCAATAACAGCCAAGATATGGAGCCCGTCTCGGGAAAGGCCTCTATCCCCTCTCCTCCTCTGCCTTCCAGCCAGTTTGCACACTGTGAGTATGTGGTTAAACCAAAAGGTGCAGAAATAGCATGGTATCCCACCACATGAACACTTAGCAACTCCTTAAGGCTTCAGGTTAGTCTTTTGTTAATAAGTAAGCAAAGTGGGAAATTTCTTATTTTGATCCTTGAAGATAAGAGTAAATAATATCTTGTTACTCAATTAGATGCACGTCCAGTTTTATTGGTTTGTTATGACTCAGGCGAGGCAGAGGAAAAGAAACAGTGTGACTGGGGAATAACCAAGCCAAAAGCTGCAGCTTAGCTGAGAAAAAGGTTGTCCGTCTTGGATGTAGCTTTTTAGTTTTAATTGTCTGTGTAATGTTGTCACAAGAAGATCTTATTTTTGTGACTAATTAGATAATCCCTGTCTGGTGCTAATGGAAAACTGCATTTCAGGGAGGTTTTTTTGCTGCACAGCTGAGGAGTGAGGCAATTAGCAGGAACGTACACTAAAACTGAGTCTCCAAACTTACACAAAATGTTTAACGAGACAGCTGGGATAGATACAATCGGAAGCCAAATGTGTTGTAAGTAGCTTACTGTTATTAAACCAAAAGCACGTGGTTCGCATTGTCTCCCTTATACCTGCCCAATCCCTCCCCAGGCCGTATGGGCTGCGTAGCGCCTCGCGGGGCAGTCACTGCTGAACACAGGATGCTGTGAGCAGAGCTCCCCATCCAGATGTTTTACGGAGCCATTGAGTGCTTTCTCTGGCTGCCAGATCTCCAGCGAGGTGAACAGCTTTGTTGTAAGCACAGGATCATAGTGTCAATAATTGATTTTTTTCAGTTCCTACTGAGATCTTGGCAATCCGATCCCTGGCAGCCTGGAAAATTTCAGCAGTGGAATAGAACTTTGTCTTGGAAACGTGTATTTTTTGAGGATGTATATTTAATTGATGTGGCTGTTATTTCAGGTGCATTGTCAAATAAACACCTTCTCTGCAGCTTTAGTCAGCAGCCTTATGAATTGTTGTAATTCCAGTCTTGCATGGATCAAAAGAAACGTACCATGTGGATCTTGACGAACAGTCATCGTTCACTTAGCTGAGCCTCAATCACATATTTTGAGGCATAGATCTCTGCAGATGAGCTACCTGCCTGTGTCCAGGGTCTGGGCTGAGAAGAGCTGGGTTCAGCAGCACTGTTGGACACCACTGGCTTGGGCTGAGCTTTGGGCACAGCTTCTTCAAACCAGAGTCTGAAGAAGTCAAACCAGTCTTCTGGTGCTGGAGGGAAGCTATTGCCCAAAGTGCGTGTGGTGGAGGGAAGAGCTCATGATGGCGATGCTTAATTCACATCCTTCACTGCCACATGGGGTAGGAATCGATGTTCCTGCATTGTCATGGGCTAGCTGGTGAGATGCATCTTAAGTAAGATGTTAATTCATCCAGTGGTGTCTTGGATGGGATTCTGACTCTTCATCCTCTCGATGGTGGGAGGAGGTTCGGGTGGCTGATATGGTCGACACTGATGGGGTTATTATTTTATTTTGGAGAAGCTGGACAGGACTCAGAGGCACAGCGTGCTTTGTGCGTGTTCAGTTCAACTCATGAGTGTTACAGGTGCTTAGCTGTAAGATCACATCCTTACTTTGGATGTTTTCACCACGTATGTCTATGAGGTCAGGATTACCCCTAGCTTCTGACCGCTTGCACGTAAGGGTCTAAAAAATGACTTTAAATTATTGCTTTCAGATTTCTTCCTTGCATGCAACTTTCACAGTGGAATAACGTCTTCTAATTTTAATCATAGAGCTGGGGTTCAGAAGCAGTGCAGTCCTTGGAGCCACTACGATCTTTCTGCCTAACTTCCACCAACTCCCAGTTACCCCCCAGCAGCGTTATTATAACACTCAAACAAATAATTTTCTTGAAAGAAATGACATGCCAGAATGAACTCCCAGGGTGTCTGTCTGGAAAAGGGGTTGGCTCCCAGCAGTAAATTGCACCGTGGTGAATTAGAGAGGCATTTCATAACTTCAAAATTGATCATTTTTTAATAAATGTTAATATATTCAAAGGAAATTCTGTGATCCAACTGTGCCAGCCAATGCAAGCATTAAGGCAAAGAGTCAATCAAGACATAATTTTGTGATCATGTAATTCAGAATGGCTGTGGATTCCTTCGAAGTCTCTTATTTTTTATTGCTGAAGTTCTTTTATAGATAACCATAAAATGCTGTTTACGCCAATTCATTCATTCTCTTGACCCTTATTTAAAATATAATTTTTTTACGGTTCATTTTAAGCTGAAAACGCGTCAAACTCTGCAGGTAATGAGTGTTAATAGGAAAACACTCCTTAACTGCAGACTTTCTCAATGCGTTGCACACCAGTTGCTAATTGCAGAAATTGCTGAAATATCTTTTGACTGTTGGGTCTGATCTGTTACTCTGGATCAGTGTCAGTATAATCACTTGCCTGACATCTGGTCCCCTTCCAATTCCTTAAGCCCAGGACAGCTTCCGTATAGTTTGGATTTGCAGAGCACAGAATTAAAAACTGGTTCAAAGTTGACAGGAGTGGCACAGGTCACAGCACGGACCAAGTAATATTTTTAGCTTGGTTTGCTGAAGAAATGACTCTTGTGTTATAAGGCTGCCAGCGCAGATGCTTGCATGAGGATGTAGCCTTTCTTCTTGCAACCTTTGAACTGTTAACATATTTCAACCCCATTTTCCAATAACAGATGCTTTGAAGTGATGATATTCCTACAAATTTAGTGACAACAGACAGCAAAGAAAATCCTTTGCAGAGGTTCGGACTATGGGAAAGGCTGAAGGGTTACCTCAACTCCTTGCTAAGCACCAGGGAATCGGCAGAGGAGAGGGATCACCTTGCAGGGATGCTGCAGGGGAACAGAAATCTTCCCCAAAGCTTGGGATTTTGAAGGCAAGCAGGAGCTGCGCTGGCTCTTGCAGAACTGCCTGTTTAAATGAAAAGGAGGAGAAGAGCTGGATTTTTAACCCAGCCACAAGCCCTGTTGTTTTTTTAATTGCTGTAAGACATCTTTTGCTCTCTCTAATTTATCTTTGGATTCTTTGCCTGGGAGTAAATCTGGAGATAAAGCAATCTGAAAGACTATATGTAGGCACAGATTTAATATTACTGGTCTGATGTGCAACGTTATACTTCTGGGTGCAGTGGCGTATGGGGTACCTATATATTTTTCACCAATCCATCTGCACCCCTTGCAGGGGCTGTGTCAGGCAGCGGCTCGCCTTCCTGTTCATCTCTTGCATTTATTGTTACCTAGAATATACTTACAAAGCCACTGCTTGCTTTCATCTTGCCTTTTTACTGCCTTGCTTATTTTTATCTTCATCCTGTTGTCTCTAAAGAGGTCTTTATAAAACAGTGTCTATCCACTGTGTGCGTCTCTCTTTTATTAATAATTCATTAATCAATTTAAACTAGAGAAAAAAAAGCACCAAAACCAACAGCTCGAAGTGATTACAGTTCGGGAGCTGCGCTGTGCGTATTTTGCCCCTCGGGCTACGTCATTCGCTAGCACTACCGGCAATACTCCTGCCAGGGATACCTGGAGGTCTGTCTGGTTTTTGTTATGTGGAAAAATATTCCCTGGGAAATCGATTGATACTGAACAAAGGCAGCATGGTGTTTCTGGAGCTGGTGTTTGGTTTTTACAGGGAAGCAGATTTTTGCGTGTGTGCTTCCTGGAGTCTGCTGGGCAAAGCAATTACGGGTTCATCAAGAACTAAAATTCACCGGTGACTGCACAGTCATTTCACTGAAGCTTCTGGTAATAAAGTCAAAATTGTTTCGATGACATGTAGGAATTAATGCCTAATTCTGTGCAGGCAGCTTGTTCTTACAGACGGTATCATTCACCAGTTACTTTTAAGACATCTTGGAGAGGGGAGATTTTGGCTTTGTCTGTGTGTGGGCTTGAGGACCTCCTTAGTTGACTCCGAAGAAGCCCTGTCCTGTGCCAGGGCAGGACCTGGGCACAGATCCCCTCGGTTTCCATAGCTGGTGGTAGGAGCACCCAATAGATAGCGGCTGGGTGGCAGCTGGAGAGGAGTGTGACCACCGCAGTTGTGCTCGTATCTGATGCTCCCAAATAAACGCTGTCTGAGACTCGATGCTGCCTCTGATGCTCCTCAAGCAGTTTGGTGATGATGCTTCTCCCTTACTTCAGTCGTGCATGAGCTTCTCCTCCCTGGTGTTCGCCACTGAACTGTTTTCAAACCCTATCATCTTACAATAACCACATTCGCTCTGCGAATGTCTCATGTGTCTTCACCTTTACTTCTGTCCTCCAGACAGAAAATATAAGGATTTGCTGGGTTTTCCCATAACCTTCGGTAGGTTTGGTGCTAATCCTGCAGTGTTAAGGTAGTTTAACACTCCATTAATTATTTTGGAGGCAGTCTAGGAACTGTGCGTGGTAACGACTGCGCTGCTTATTCAATGGCAAGTAAGTTCTGAGCACAATGTGAACTCCTGTTAATGAACTCCATCTGGTCACCAAGGGAAACTTTTCTCTCTAAGGAAAGTTAAAGCCTTTTCTTAGTCTGCTTCTGACCCAGAGTTTCCCTCCTATAATCCTCTTTTCAGTAGGCACAAAGCAGCTCACTGTGAATGAACGGAGCCTGAGCAACCCTCCGGAGCTAGATGAATCCCCAAATACGTAAGATCTTAAACAAGTTCCCATACTTCATCTGAGCTTCTGCCACTAAGTCACAGGAAGGGATAACATTATGAGTTTGTAATTTATTTCCATATTCTTTAATCATATTTCAGTGGCTGTTTGGTTTATGACCTTTAAAACCACCTTAGATTTAGATTGATAAATGAGTGGCAAATAAATTCAGCAAAATAAGCAATTTCAGCCTATGGAAGGTCAGCAGAGGGCTGTGCAATCACGGCTTCCATTAATATATTATATTTCAGTCAAAAGCTTTTAAACGCTGAAGGTTTTCAGAGGGAAAACCTATAGCTTTGATGAATGAGTTTCTTCTAATAGCTGAATGGGAAATGAAAATCAAAGTAAGGGAAAAACCACCTTGTTTCCGAAGCAGAGATGAAGTTAGGCAGCGGATTTTCCTTTGGCATAGGGGCAGGACAGGCGAGCGGGTTCAGTAAGGAGCAAATCACGTTCTGGCTTCTAACGCCATTTCAACAGTCTTGTAAATTAGTTAATTGACAGAGCTTATTCATAATAACTGTTTTATTATTGACATGGGGCTTGAGCGGAGGAGAGAGAGCCACACAGGACAAGGAAACTAAATAGGTATCTTTATTAGCTGATCTTGACAGGGAGGGAGAGGAGAGAGCTTGATGATATTAACCCTTCATTTCCCACTGGCAGCTTCTCTAGCAATGTCAGCTGAGGTCCAAGCTGGCCAGGCAGGAGATCGGGCCTCTTGGAAGAGGACAAGTTTGTTTCATTAATTACTTGCAGCATATGAGCTCAGCTACTTTCACAACCATGTGCAGGGCTCCCTTGTTGCTGGGGTATAAGAAGTCAAATTATTGGAGAAAGCGATGCAAAAGCTTCTTATGGGACCGAGATGATCTTTTCTTCACGTTTTTGTGCAGTGTAAGAACTCGTACCTGTCGAAAGCAGCGGTGAGGGAGAATAATTACAGGAGAGATCCAGGAGATGAATGAAAGCAGCACATTAAAAGCTGAGTTACAGCTTATTTTTGATTCTCACAAAAGAGTATTTTTTGCCACATGTGAGGTTAAATTTCAATTGGGAAATCTTTGGGTTTTTTTTTTTAACAATGAACCTAAGGCAGTTGTTGCCTCCAAGGGCTGTGGGTCACATCACTGGCCAGGATAAAAATACCTTTGACTGGCTCCTGCAAGTCAAAATTGCCTCAGAGGCCACATGGCTTGCGGGGCTGAGGTTTGTGAGTGCAGGGAGCTGGGATGGCTCTGCGCCCTGGGTGAGGGGTGGCGGGTGGGTTGTGGTTTGCCTCTACAATGGACAATGGAGACAATGGATGGAGGTGGCCTCGGTCTGCTCTGCCCTGGGGCTGACAGGAGGAGGTCTTGTGGCTCCTGGCCCTGGGGAAGAGCAAGCAGAGATGTGCCATTGCCCCACTCTCTGGTCCCACAGAGGTGTGGCTCACCTGCAGCCACCTCCCAGCACCTATTGCCGGCCAAGGTAGAGACGTGGGGCAAAACATGGTTGGGGATGACAAGGATGGGTGCTGTTTGTTGTCCAACATGGTCCCATTACTGCAAAAGGCGACCTCCCTGTTACACTGAGACACTAAAATTAAAATGAATATAACAGCTGAAGCAAAGATGTGTCAGTGGACTGATGTACACGGCAGCAGCAATGCACGGTGGCAGGAGCACGGCTGGAGTTGGCTTTGTGGGAAGCAGAGGACCTGTTGTCTCTGGAGCGGGGAACAGGTTATTAATGCTTGAATTGCCAGTGGTGTTTGCGTCTGATTTAGTATCACTTAAGTAAGTGATGTATGATTTCAATTAGGAAGCAAAGATGCTTACTGCATCTCCATGATATGTTTGGATGGAGAAAAGTGCTTTGCACAGTCTTTCTCTTTCGGGGGAGGTAAATGGAGCACAGGGTGTCTGTGGGTTGCTGGCTGCAAAGTTATTTCAATGTCGGCTGGGAAAGCAAACTGCATCAAGTTCATCCCGAGCGTGCCAAAGTCGATGTAAAGTCACTGGCATGGACTGGAGGGCTCTGGCTGGTGCTGGAGCGAGGTGGGTGAGTGCAGGCGGGGGATGCTTTCTCTTGGGGTCAGTGCTCTCTAAAAAGCAGCATCCTTTTTCTCCTGCCACCTTCTCCCTTCCTGCTTTATCTGCACAGTCCATCACTTTGCTGCATCACTCTAGCATGCTTGTTCCACTGCCACGAAGGGTTTTCTTCTTAATTGTGATTAATATACACTGTGCTGGACTTCAACGAAATGCGAGTCCAGCCCTCTCCCTACGGATGGGGTCAGCTCCGGCGCATGTTGTCCACCTTCAGCAAAGGTATCCATCAGGTCCAGATTTCAACAAGTCACATTTTCATGTTGAAGGTGAGGCTGACAGAAAGCTTTTCAGATTCATGCACTATTCATGCAGTCCTCTAGGCTTCAGTGAAGCCCTTATAAGATAATAAGAAATTAATGAAACGTGGCAGCCTACACCTCCACTACAGTTTTCATCCAGGGCTCTCTGCCTTTCGCTAATATTTATTAACTGAGTCTTGCAATAGTCCAGCAGGATCTGAGGTTAATTTTAGATCCAAGGAACTTGCTCTGTGCAGTGAGACCGCGTCAGGGTTAGGATTAAACCTCAACTTCCGCTTCCACCTCCTGCTCGCTGTGTGAGGACGTGGCACCCCGTTTTGGAGTCCTCACCTCCCTTGCTCTCCCTGGGGTGCTGCGGGGTTTGCTGACCGAGCTGCTGGCGCGTTTGGTGTAGCTCTGCCTTCAGCACCGCAAGCATGAGAGCAAAACTGGATCCTGCACCTAAGGAGGCTGAGGATGAGGGATCTCAGGAATATTTAACACAGTTGTGACTAGAGGTAGGTACAGTGAAAGAAAAAAATGAGTCTTGAAATGGAGGGCAAGGACAAAAATGATGTCCCGCTTTTCAGTTCTCCTGGGGCAGACGGAGGGAGCTGAAGTATCTTGAGACAGAGAGTTATGGATGAGAAAGGGCAGGTCAGCAAGCAGAAGAATTTAGGGAAGGACAGACAGTGAGAAGAGAATGGCAAAGACAGGAGCTGGAAGGTGACAAGAATCAGGGCAGAAAAAAACTTTTGAAGGACAAAAATAGTAGGCTGGGAAAAAGAGTAGGATTAGTGTCTGTTAGTGTGCGCTGGCCCCTGTGTCAGTAGGATGGCTATGACTGAGTCATTCCCTTGCTTATTTCCTACTTTTGTAGTGGCATAAGTGGTTTTTCCAGCTGGGTTAAGTGAGCGTTGGCTCTTATTTCCATTTGAATCTGACTGAGATCACCCAGCACCAGAAGCTGTAGCGCTCTGCTTCTACACTTGGAGCTCCAGGCAGGGCAACGTGGTGACCCTAGCAGAGCTCCTGGTGGAGGAGGCAGAGCCCGCTGCCGGCCCCGTGAACAGCTGTGCTAAAGAAAGCTACTGCTGAGATTGACGCGAGTGCACATCTGCCACGTATTGTACGGAGCGATGAATGAGAGGGAAAAAAGTCCATCATTTTTCAGGTTATTGAATCTGTGTAGCCCACAGATATGAGGCAGTTGACATTCTGTGTTTGCTTCAGAAATCGGAATAATCCCAACTCTCAGGCTGGCTCCCTTTCACAGACATTTCATATCCTTGGCTTCTTTTTTAAAAAAAGAAATCAGACAACTAGATTGAAAAGCACTTTTTCATTATCTATGCTTCCTAAGCAATATCTGAAAGCAAGCACCTTCTGAACTTGTACCAATTTAATTTAAATCTGCTTCTTTAGATCTTTAGATATTAAGGAGCTACACACCTTTCACCTATAGTTAGTGGCATCCCTGCAGAGGCAAAGGTGTTAAAAACTGCCTGAGTGACTCCACTCCAGCCCTTGTTGAGTCTGACGCCTGCGTTTCATCTGGTGATGGATACCAGATGCTCCAAGAGCTCCATCATGGGCAGACTCGAGATAATCTACTTCTGCCTCTCAACATCTGATCCTAATCCTTAACAGCCAGTGAGTGTCTTACTCCCAGAAATCCCAAGGTCTGATACCCTTTGCAATGTTTTCTCCTGTTGCTGATTATAAACTTCAGTCTATTTGTTAACGTTCAGTGAGATGTCTGCACCTTCAGCTGCAATCCCTGAAAAAATCCTCTTACCAGCAATTTAAATTGAGGCTGGAATTGTAATTTCTTTTCTCCGCCTACTAAAATTAGGTTTCCTATACATTATTTACAGTTGTTTACTGTCATCCTGCTGTGATAAAGACAACAGCTTTGTGGCTTTTCCGCAAAAATCCATTGCTAGCTTGCCGTGACATCCCCTCACACGACTCTGTGTCAGCACAAGGGTGTTTCTCACGCGACGCGTTGAAAGCCAGAAATGATTTACATCTGCAAAGTGTCACTTACCACTGAGGTTACTTTTATGAAGATCGGCACTTATAACAGCTGCTTCGTGGGAGTTGTTTGTGCTTTGGTTTTTTAGCAGCATCTCGTCTTCTCCAGTTGGTTACTGCTGGGGGAGGCTGAGGAATGAAGAAGTTTGGGGTCACAGGGAGATATTCCTCTTCCCTCGAGCAAGGTGAGTCCCCATGATCAAAGCAAGCACTGATGGTGACAGAAGGCTGCTTGGCCATACCTCTCCTCTGGCAGCCCCAGGGCGCTGGCATCGCACACCGTGTTATTTCTCAAAGATGCAGGAGAAGGAAGAATTTCAAAGCGCCAAATGGGATCCTGCAACGAGAAGCCTAAGGGAGGATATACACCTGAAGTCTCGAGTTACTGCAAAATTGCTTTTTCAAATAGATGTAGTGAGGAAGAGAAGAAGGTGTTTGGCTTCTGTAAAGGAAATAAGGTGTCTGAGCAAAATCAATTGCTCCTGAGGGTTAGGACTAGCCAAGCCTCTCCATCTTTGGGGTACATTCGTCATTCATTTCAGGACATTTGTGACACTGAAATCTCATTGCTGCGTGTGTCTGAGGTGCTCACAGTGACCCTGGCATGGAGCAGGGCTGGTGGCCAGGGCTGGCTCCCCCATTCCGTGCCACAGACCAGGTAGGGGTTGTTTAGGACACATTTCATCACAGCTTTGAGTCACTCGGTACCGTACGTGTTACCTAAGACGCAGAGGTATATCCCACCTGACGAGGGGCACTGCCTTTACACCTCCATGGGTGAGAAAAGGATAATTTATTTAAATTTATGATGGCTAACAGGCTTATCTAACTACAGTTAAAATAACTTGCTGAATTATTCATGTGATATTTGGAATCATGATTGGAGGAACAAATTAGCTGACTGAAAACCGAAGACTGATGCTGCTCGTTAATAATGCATAGAGGGAGGCCGGGTGCTGGGTGAGTGGGCGGGCTGGCTCCGAGCATACAAATGGGAGGTTCCCGTGTTAGAATTGTTCTTGCTGGGCAGTGGTTGTATGGAAAAACATCACCAGCTCTGCTGCTGGCTGAGGGGTTGGATGTGACTGCAGAAACAGGAGTCTGCGCTGCATCAGACAGGCGTTCTGTGCCTGGTGCTCAGGGTGCTTCTAGGCTGAAGGGCAAATGCGTGGTCTTCCCATTGAGAATTTATGCTTTCTAAAATGTCTCCAACAACAGGCCAGATGCTGCCAGCTTCACCTCTGCAAGTGATCCCAGCAAGTTGATTCTGGAGAGTTTAATTTTAAAGAGAAAGCGGTACCCTAGATCATAGAATGGTTTGGGTTGGAAGGGACCTCAAAGCCCATCCAGTTCTACCCCCTGCCATGGGCAGGGACACCTCCCACTGGATCAGGGGCTCCAAGCCCCATCCAACCTGGCCTGGAACTCCTCCAGGGATGGGGCAGCCACCATTGCTCTGGGCAACCTGGGTCAGGGCCTCGTTGCGAGGAATCACTGGATATTTAGCAGAACGATACTTTCTTTTAGGTCATGTTTAAAAAGTCAGATGATGCGGTGGATACAAAAAGCAATCCATCTAATCACCTGGAGATCATCTAATAGGCATTGTTCTATATAGAAATCAGTTCTTGCAGCACCAAAGAACTGGAAAATATTTAAAGACTTAAGATCACATTAGCTCTGAGGATTTGCCAGATGGTTTGGTGTGCCATCAGATAAGGATGATATAATACAAACAGGGCACGACTCGTATAATGAGGGGCTATATGTGAAGCGACGTGATTGCTTGATTAAGATAATAGTTGAAGCATGTGGAGAAGGAAATTATAATTTATATATTGCTGATTGTGAGGTTTATTTTAAGGACATAATTTAAAGATTGTCAAAATCAAAAAGAAAGATCCTAAGCAAAAGGAAACGACCAAAAGAAAAAGAGAAACTGCTGCCAAACAATAAATGCCTGAGGCTAAGAAGGAGGTGGGTAGCAAAGGACAGAGACGCTGGAGAAGACAAAGACAAGAGCTCCTGTTCTTAGCAAAGAACAGAACCAGGAACCAAACCCCTGTTGAGGTCAGGAAGGGCATTGGGTGTTATCTGCTGCACCTTTTGTGGGTGGATTCTGCTCGAGTTCAGGTGGATGCATGGAAGCTCCTGCTGCCAGCTCTTCCAACCACCCATGTCCATATTATTGAGGCTACCAGCATGTAGGGTCTGAGCCAGCCAGTCCTGCCGCATGTCTTAAGCCACGTGCACAATGCTACGTGTCTTCAGCGGTTGACAGATACCTGGAAAATTAACTGCTGTATGATCTGGGGGAATTCACTGTGTTTTCAAATCAGTCTGAAACATCTAGTGTGGGTGTAACTGCAACCAGCCCTGAGCATCTGCGTGACGCTTTGGTGATGGCGAACCTCTGCTGGGTGGTGGGAGACTTGGGAGGGGGACAAGCGTGGAGGGTGAGGTTCTAGCATGGCCCACGGCTGTCTGCAAGAGCAGATAGGCATCCCTGTGTCTCCAGTGTCAAGAGCATGTGAGGACTCTCTCCAAATCAGCCAGTTTTCCGCCTGCAGTGCTGATTTGTTCATCTGCAATGCCTTTAATGTGATTAATGTAGAGGGTTTTGCAAACTGATCAAGACAGACCTGGTCCGCCTGTAATTTCAGCCAAATTAGAGTGATGTTCAATCTCAAACATACCTTTATGCGGTAATAGAAAAAGCTAATTTAGCATATTGCTCCGACTTTGGGTAAAGGGGAGGCGATACTGAATATTGATCAACTACAAACAGGGGTAGCAATGTTGGAGGATAGTGATAAATATTTCTGTAGAGACTAAGGAGATTTATTTTGTTATCCCTCTGCAAGCTGGTACCGTAACTCCTAATGCCTTTAATTAGAGCTGCTCGGGGCAGACTTTCAGCTTGCTTCTGTTGTATTCCCATTATGAATCAAAAGTTTATTTGCTTCTCTGGTTGATGCGTGGGAAATAATGATATGGCATATAAGCTCACAACTTGCATAGCCACCATCAAAATGCCACAGTGAATGAAACTACTCATGTGTTATGACCTTGATGTATAATTTAAAGAGATGATTTTTCAAGCCAAATAAAACCTTTCACATTAGGCAGTAGATGAGCCACTTGTATGTGCTACAAATGCAGCTCCCCCTTCTCCTAATTAATAATGGAAAATAGTGGTGGAATAGATTTATGCTTGTCAGCAGAGCAGTTAACTGTCATGCCACTGATGAGTCAATGGCTTGTTGTATCATAAGTGCTGATAATACCCAGATCTGGGCTGGGCACTAAGCTGTGAGATGACAATTTAGTTTTCACACACCATTTACTTATACTTTTATTTCAGATTAATCTGGGTTTTTTTTTTCCCTTTTTATTTCAGTTTTAATGCAATAGGCTCAACAGTGACCCAGGTCACAGTGTGAGAACTTGCTGTCACAGGCTGAGCTTCAGCCATGGCTGTTTCTGTGGGTTTTGGAGTGAAGGATGCCTGGCAGAGCCAGGGAACAACCAGCTCATGGGCCCACCAGCACCCAGCATCAGCTCTGGAGTATGGAGGGGAAAACATGTGCACTGTTTATGTCTCAGCTGTGCTCCAGGACTAGCATGTGAATATATGGATGCTTTGCCTAGGCGATAGCCACTAACATCAGTAACGTCTGCTTCTTAAAATGAGAAGCTTGCAGAGCTCGGTCTTGGCAGAATGGCTGTAATATTGTCCTTGTTTAATGGGTGGAGAACTGAGATGCTGGAAAAAGCATGTAAGTGTCTGAAAGTACTAGCAAAGAGGTAAAACAAAACAGATTCTTCTTTGTTTTAAGCATCAGATTGTCCTTCCCTCAGGCACTGCGCTACAATTGTATACCCAATACGCCTTACGCTGAGACTGTTTTGTGCGAGTTCAGGGGAGCTGAGCTTGACTCGCCCATGGCCACTGAGGGCTGGTTTCTATTTCTACTACCCATCACCCTTTTATATTCTTTGTTCATATACATAAGATAATAAGGCTGAAAGAGGAAAATGGGTATGGTGATAGAGAATGTATAAAGAGAGCAGGTGATGCTAAGTAATGACCGTTAAACTACATAATAAATCCTTGGCGATGGTACAAACCCTTTGCATCTGCTCACCAGGTAGAATTATTTCATTGCTTCCAGGCCCCATACGTGGATATATAAGTCAGTGCATCAGCATCTTCAGGGACACATCCATAATAAAGATAATACTAATTTTCATAGCAATGTTTTCTCCTGTCAGCCAAAGGTAATTAAGTGGTTAAAGGAGAACTCAGTTTGCTACCTAATGTGAAAAATAACTCATGCGTTTTATGTCTCCTAGACTTCTAACTTTCACCAGTGTCAGGCCACATTGGTTTTGCATTTACTGTAACAACCTTTCAGTAGATATGAGACACAGCATGCTAAGCGCGAGGTTTCTAATCACTTTACTTTTGTGTCTGATGTCCCAGCTATGCACGGACTCCAGGCATGATCGGATTGTGGCTCTGAACTAGTCAGATTTAATGTAGAAATAAAAGCGTGGATACAAAACGAGGTGGAACTAACAAATGAAAATAAGAAAATTAACTGGCAGTAATTGAAAAGATTTCTAATGTCTTAGATGAAATATAACAACACTCCTTTACTACTTATCCAGCTTTGAGACCAGATATTTGCTTCTGAAAAATTTTGCAAAGGTATAGAGGTTGATATAAGCACTGTATTTTCTGCACCTCCTCTACTTGGGCTAATTGAAAAGCTATCACAGCAATTGGGTTGGTGTTGGGAGTTTGTGTTTGTGCTCTGATCTTCAGGAAGCTGTATAAAATCTCCAGAAAATTAATTGTTTAGACTTGAAAGTGCTCTATTATGCTGCAGTAAGAGGCAAATTAGACACTCCTCAACAGTGATCTTGGGTTTCTTCCAAATCTTACTACGCTAACCATTATTTCTGACCATATTTTCTTAGTTTGCAGAGCATATGTTGCCTATTGTATATTCTATATCCTATATTCTATAATGTTGAAGCTTCATTTTTAATATTGTTTCTGTGTATGTATAAAAGGGAAATTTAAATCTTGTTTTCTGGCGAGGTCCCTGTAAGTCCGCTCCTCTGAGGACCACAGCCTTCCCATGCTGCAGGATCCACCACCTGCAGCTCCCCATCACCAGGGACATGGCCTGTGGTTTTGTATCTCTTCCAGCCTGCAGTGCCTTCCAAGTGCAGGAAATACTTTCTTTTCTCCTCTTTGTTTGCTTTTTATGCTTTTCCTTTTAGTGGTGTGTTAGTGGCAGAGGAGCCCATAGAAATAAAAGCTCTCCACAAAAAGGCTACCACAAAATACTTGATATTGGGGAGGGCTGAATGAGACCTTGAAATTACAGCCTGGAATATATGACTCAGTCCTGCTCGTGGGTACTAAAGGCATGAATTTCTGAACACTGTCTGCTTTAGGAGGTAATTTTTGTTGAAACGCCTGGAGAAGCTGGTGCATCTCTCCGTAGACTATAATGAAGTATGGCAGGTTTTAGAGAGATGAAGGATGTTACAAAGGTGCAGCAGCCTGACACTGGGATTCATTTTGAGCATGAGCTGGCTCCTATTTTATCTAAGCCTGATTCCGTCATCCTTGGAAAGGAGGGTGCTTGCTTTTGATGGTGAATCTTGTTATAAGTACTTATTTGGCATGCCAGTGAATAAGAAAAGCTATCATGATTTGACATGTGAAACGTGAAGTCTCAATTACTTTTATGTTGTTTTTCCTTCTTGTAGATCGGGAGTGAAAAATATATTTTAATTAAAAAGTGAAATATGATATCCAGATCTTAGCATGCCTCATGGAGAACAATCTGAATTTTGGAGTGCTTCATAAGTCTTGGAGCAGCGCTTACACTGCAGTTCACAGGCATGGGCAGCAGCCGCAGCCGATAACGCTGACTGATTTATTTGGCCATTATCTGACAGTTTCTTTACTTAAGGGAAAAGGAGGCTGCGGATGATATTCTGCATATTCAGATAGCTGTTATTGTAATGGTCCTTTATGTATTTTATATTTTAATCTTCTTTTTTATTTTTTTTTCCCTTGCAGGCTTCATATTTTAAGGAAATGAGGGTGGTGAGATTGTGCTTTCTGCCTTTCTTCATCGCCTCCTGCCCAGACAGGTTTGAATCCCTGGACCAGTCTCACCAGAAAGGATGAAATGAAGATGAGGGCTACAAAGATGATCCGAGGGCTGAAACACCTCTCATATGAGGACAGAGAGTTGGGGTTGTTCAGCCTGGAGAGGAGAAGGCTCCAAGGAGACCTTATAGCGACCTTCCAGTACCTGAAGGGGCTACAAGAAAGATGGGGAGGGGCTGTTCACAAAGGCTTGTGGGGATGGGATGAGGGCCAATGGGTATAAACTGGAGAGGGGCAGATTTAGAGTAGACATAAGGAGGAATTTCTTCATAATGAGAGTGGTGAGGCCCTGGATCGGGTTGCGTAGAACAGTTGCGGCTGCGCCATCCCTGGAGGTGTTCAAGGCCAGGTTGGATGAGCCTTGGGCAGCCTGAAAAATACAGAGGGTGTTTTCTTTGCCTGTGTTTCTTGATGGTCATTAAAAGCATTTCACTTAATAAATAGGAACACATCCCTTCCATCAGTCTGTTAGACATTGGCTCCTCCTCAATTACCATAAGTAGACTAAAACCAGAGCTTTTTGTGGAGCAACTTCTAATTTCCAGATGTAGCACACCACTAGACCAATAAATCACTATCTTTTTCTTAACAGAAAATTCTATCTACCCAACAGTTTGCTAAGCTAGGTGTGTTGAAAGCTAATCATCTTTAATATCTACCCCATAATGACGCTTGCACCTTCTTTTGCTCCAGCTGCTAAAGGCTGAGATAATTTCATACTGATGGCTACTTCAGCTGCTGCATCCCCAAAGCAGCCTCACTAAGCGAGCTTAAATTTAAGCTATGCTTTACTGAGTAACACCAGAATCATAAAGTCCTACGCTGTGAGATTGGCAATCACTATGCTTGGTGGTGCATGGTTTAAGCAGTATTCTCTGTATCTAAAACTGTCAACAACTTAAAGAGGAATAAAAATCAGTTCTGACAAAAATATGGATGGATAATTATGCAGTATTTTAATAGAATCATAAAAAATTCATTACATTATCTGCATATTTTGGCCTTAAAAAAAAAACAAAGATAAAAAAGAAAATGTAATTTAAAAGCCCTACCTCTGTTAAAATAGAAAGTGCCACAGGATTTTTTGTGCTTTGCTCCAGAAGTGACCTACTGGAAATTCGTGGCATAATGACCCAAATTCCCAGTGACTTTAGGACTGCAGTAGGTGGGCAGATCAGGAGCAAGGAGGGGGAGTGGGGCCCCTTGCCCAGCCCCTCTGATGTGCCCCAGCAGAAGGTTGCAATAGGGTACCAGCGCCCTTCCCCTGCCGGTGATGGAACTGGTAGAAGATGTGATGAAAGACTCCTTCTCCCACCCCCTGTAGGTATGGCTGGGGGGCCTCCATCCTCTTCTCCAGGCATGTGGAGGTGGGCAGGACTTGCAGAGATTGGTGGCTGCCGTTTGTAAGCTTTCTGCTGAGTGCTCTTATGCAGATTTGGTGTAGGTAGCGCAGGCTTTTAATTAATTGGGCTAAGATGTCCATGAGTGAATAAACAGGGCCTTTCTATATTAGCCCTTTTGGCACTCTATGTTAGGCTAGGTTAGGCTAACTCTATGTTATCATAATAATTGTTTATTTAATACTTAGTTTATGTCACTAATCATCTTTACTTGCAAGGAACTGATTGTATTTAAACCCTGGGAAGTCAATGAGTATTTTACTACTGATTTCATTCAGGCCAGCATTTTAATCCTTGCCAGCTAAACTTCCGCATTGGAGTAGAAATTTCTTTAGAGCTCATTACTTCAAATACAAGAGCAATGGGTGAACCTCACCAATCACAACATTTATTATTATATTTAATACTGGGGTAGCTGCACTGCTAGAAGGACTCTTCAGATAAACAGTCATTAAGTATGACAATGATAATGGAATGTGCACTGTGAAATTATCCAATTACCGACACTTCAAGACTGTATCAACAGTTTGTTTTGAAATAGAATATAATTAATTTTTTTTTTCTGGTCCAGGTATACCCCAAGGAGCAATAAACTTTCAGATTTAAAAAATCAACGAGTGATCAAAAGGTGCCATGTAAATTTATTTTGACCATTTGGAGGATAATATTCTTGCAGAAACTGTTCGACTACCATTCCTGGACCTGTTTGCTAATATCTATTAGAACCTGTTGATGGTTGTGGAAATGAAAAAGATTTTCCTAAAGGAAAGGGAGAAGACGAGAATAGTAACAGATGCTATAGCACCCCAGAATGCTTTACTGTTGGCTGTGGAAGTTATCTAGAGCCTGATTTGAACAGTAATTGCTTTATCGGGTCATAGCTTTGAAAAGGAATGTAGCAAAATGAACAGATGCATCTAATCTGTTATTCAGAATAAGAACGATCATGGATGCTTCTAAGTGTGGAAGGTCATCATTGCAATTTGTTGATACAGAAATATGAGTCAGTGCGCTAAGCAATAATTGGAATTAACAGGACACTTGGAAAGGTGTCTGCAAACATGTTTGATCCAAATCTGTTAGTTCTTTCTAAATGTGAGCATATGACTATGGCAGGGAGCAGCTTCTATTTCGCCAGTGTGGAAGCGAGGTGGTGGGAGCGAGCCTGTGCTGCTGGCACCAAGACAGAAGGGACTCGAGCGGAGGGCTGAGCTGTGAGCCCACCTCTTGCCTGGCATCACTCATGCAGTGGGTGCGGCGTGTGTGGGGGTGGATCACAGCCTGAGAGCCTGCGCCGCGCTGGAGCGACTCGCTGCCTGCTCAGGGTGCCAGCGACCGTGGCAGATCAAAGGTGCCGTGACCTTTTCCATCTCCTGATGCACAGGAAAGTGTTATGTTAGCTTTGCCTGGAGTCTCCAGGGGGGAAATAGACTCTGGAAATATTTTCTAGGCCCTCGCACTTGTACTCTTGTCAAGAGTAAGCGTAAAATTCAGGAAAAAAAAGATGGCAAAGGAAAGAATAAATGTTTTCCGGATGACATTGCTTGTAGCTTGCTGGAGCTCCTCCCTGTTTATGTCTTTATCAAGAAATCTAGGTTGCATGCATTTTTTAAAAAAACATTGCTTTTCATCTACTAGCAAGAAAACTTGGGAGTAGCTTTCCCGTCTCATCATTTTTTTTTAATTAATTAGAAAACATATAACCCAGCAGTAGAAACCAGCCAGGAATGTCATCTCTCAAGTATCACAGCTTTTATTAAAAGTCAGAGTGGCACCATTCACGACCATCTGATGTTTACGGCTGCTGCTTCCAAAGTGCACCGTGTTTCAGCGTCCACCTTGGCTCATCTCCATTCTTGCTTTAACCTCGATGACTTTGGCATAGTTATTTCAGTGCTGAACTTTGCCCATTTTGTCTTCCACAGAATATGAAGTCTGCTGCTTGCTTATCAAATATGAAAGTGTGCACAACTGGGAAACCTAATGCTAATGGAATCGATACAGCGAAAGAGATCTCACAGCCCCTCTGTACTTTTTACAATTTACTTTGTTCGTCACCCATTAATTCCTATATTGATTTTGCTATAAAACATAAACCGCATTCCTATCACAGCCCAAGAAGAAAAGCACATCGATTATATTGGAACAAGGTATGTTGTAAAAGTGAAATGCCTAAAACATTTAAATGTAGTAAGCTCTGCTAAAGTACATAAATCACGTTGTTTAATGTTGTAAATGAGTGGTGCTGCCTTAAACAAGGTAAAAATATGGCGCCATAAAACAATTTTGACACAAAATAACAGTGTTGGTTTCTCTCTACCTGCCGTTTGAGAAATGCTATCAATAATGGTTACGGTTGTTTGCAACCAGGAGGGGGGAAATGTTCTCAGTATCCCCTTTAAAAAGTTCCTTCAAAGTCACTTTGTAAAATTGACAACAGTGGTGTTTTACCTGGCTGTAAATAAAGACTGATTATTACCGTGTCCTGTTTACTTTTATCATTCACTCACCAAAAACTTTTTGATGCATCGTTACTAATGATCGTTTCAGGAGCCAAAGTCAAGCCGTGTGCTTGACTGTTATTGATGGGGAGGGAACGGCAGCTGTGTCCTACCACCTCAGTGACCACATCATCTGCTCAAGATCATGGACACCATTCCACTAGCTTAAAGGGAAGACGGTTCAAATGGAATTAATCTCTCTGCACCACTTAGAGTTTAACCCTGAGCAGAGAAGACTACTGATCATTTATAATGCTGCACTGTGAGAGTGTCATGGCAGTTTCATGACACTCAGTCCACCCCCTGCCATGGGCAGGGACATCTGCCACTGGATCAGGTTGCCCCGAGCCCCATCCAACCTGGCCTTGAACCCCTCCAAGGATGGGGCAGCCACCGCTTCCCTGAGGCAGCCTGGGCCAGGGCTTCACCGCCCTCACGGGAAAACATTTCTTCCTTAAAAAAGAGGTGCTTTTTGTCATCCAAGTTATGATTGCAGAAATCTATTCTAGCTGAGATTCCCGTAGCGCTTTGGAGCCCTGGCCATGATCCAGGACTCTGCTAAGCCCAGTACAAGACCAAGAAAGTGGCTTTGGAAAGCCTGCAGCTAACAAGACAAGTGGCAACAGCCAGGCAGGGATGGATTTAGGTGCAGCAGGAAAGAAAAGGAAGATCGGGGTAAGAGGGATTGGGAGTGGTCTCAACAGCTTAAAATCTAAGCTGTTTCCAGGGTTTTCAGGATCCACAGAAATAGATTTGATGGGGAAGGAAAAAGAGAGGAAGGCAGGAAGAAAGCAAAAATGAGGGTGATTAAGGCAGATATTCTGCATTTGCTTAACATTTAAGCTGGTCAGAGTGGGGGCCTTGGCTTCCTGCTCAGTGCTGTGACTGTGCACGGCACCACAAAACCATCCCTTGTGCCAAAGTTTCTTCAATGAGCTCGGGAAAAGAGAGAAGGGGAATTAACTCATCTTGGATTAGAGATCATAAAGCAGAGATGGAACGGTTGTCTGCTGCCTAACCTTTGGATGTGTGCTTCTGTTCTTCTAGTTCTTCATCTTTTTCAATACATTTACCTCTTTGATTCAAGTTCTCTTGTGTGTTTTTCTCACCTGTGAATCAGAGCTGCAGAATCTGGGATGGCTCTGCCAAAGTTTGTTTATCTGGCAGCTGAGGCTCTCTGCTTCCAGCTACATCCCTCTAAACCCCAGTGAAACTCAAGTGACCATAAAGAGGTTGCTATAGACTTTATCTAGCAAAAGCAGAATTTGGCCTGTTCCTCTGGAAAGGAAAGAAGCAGAAAATTTGTTTTAGAGGATGTGAAAATTCACTAAGCCTGCTGAGAAGCTTCCCACACGTGGAGTCCCCCAGGACAAGGCTCTGGAAATGAAGGTGAGGAAGGACCCTCAGTGCAGGCTGTACCACTAACCAACAGGTGCTGGTGGAAGCCAGCACGCCTAGAAGATGTGCTGGGTAGGGGTCCTTTTTCTAGGGAAGGGAATATTATCTGGAGGGAGGTGGCAGACCTGAGACTAACTTTTCCCAGCAGGAAATCTGCAGCTGCAAAATTCCAGATAATTTCTGGGAGCTGTGTGGCTGGCAGCCACTCTTTAAAGTTATGATGGGCTCTTCTGATGGGAGGTTGCTCACAACCCTGCTGGTCAGCAGTGTTTTTCCCGGTTCTTTGGGAACTTGCACCCTTGGCAGAGAACAGCGGGTTCTCCATGGGCTTGCTGGGCAAGTTCTTCCTTGCCCACCTCCTCCCAGACATAGGGCAAAAGTTTATAGAATGACTTTAATGGTGAAACCCCGTGAAACTGATTCCTGTTCCTGCAGAAGGGAACTCCAGGAGGACAGTGCTCATCGGAAAGGGCAGCTCCGAGGCTTTTCTGCATTAATGGTTAAATTATCTAAGGTTTCTCATCAAGGAAGGCTTAATTCTTCCCGGCTGAAGCTCTTAATTTTTTATTGCAAGGATGAATTCTGCAGGATCTTCAGAAGCTTCGATAGGGCATTTGGCCCTGATGAGAGCTCCTTTGGTTGTCTGCTGCAAATAAAGGCAGCTGCAAAGCACCCCCGTGGCTGTGTGGGCGGTGGAAGCTTGGAACCCATCAAAGCAGTTGTGGAAACAGAAAAGCTGAGCAACTGGAGAGGAAAGCGATAAAGGAAAGAGCCTAATTTGGTTTTTTTTATGAGCGTTAAGCGCATACAGCCCTCACCCTGTGCCTGGGGGAGCAGGCTGCTCCATCTCCTTAGACAAGTGCCTCTAGATGGGCAATTTGGTGCAAATTGCTTTAACAAAGGCACAAGTGTTGGGAATTAGAAGCAATCCTCTTGCAAACACTGGGAAGCTGGCTGGAGCAGGCTTTTAGAGGCTCTGCCCCAACCCCGCTGTAGCTGCTCCTCAGCAACTGTTTCTTAACGACCCTGTTGGGGACACACGAAGGAGGTTCTGTGGGACAAAAGGAGGACTTTGCCTGAGGCCAACGAACGGAGTTACAAAAGGGCAAGTTGAAACGCCAGGCCCCAAGCTTCTCTTTTCTCTTTGGTGGAGCTTTTTAAGGAGCAGCCACTGCAGTCCCCGTCCCTGACGACTCCTCCACAGCCCTCTGTGTGCCTGCGGGAGGGGAAGAGGGAACCGGGCGAAGCCGCGGCTCCTGCGCACACAGTTGGAGCCACTAAGCGCTTTCTGTTAAAACTAATGTGCATTTACGAGCCTGCCCTGTATTTATCTAACGAGGATAATCATCCACCTCCAAAACGACGCGATCCATGTGAGCCAGGGCAGCTCTTCTGGAGATGGGGGAGATGTTTTCCTGGTGGTTTCTTAGGAAAGAGCAGCGCGGGGATGGCACAGCGCCGAGCCGGGGGGCCCTGGGCCGCAGCTGGGTAAGTGGAGAGCATTTGCTTCCTTTAAGCTGATGGAGCGTGTCTGTCTCTTTCTCCCACAGGGAAAGCTGAACTTGCTGTGGTGGGAGCCGGGGAAAGGCGCTGGCCTTTTCTTCCTTGGGTTTACTGTTTTACAGATTTCTGTAGGTCTGTGTCACGGCCGTGGTATTTAATTAAACATTTACTTGCACTTAACAAAAGCTATGGAAAGGATAAAGTAGGGTGGTGACCACATAGGTCTTGCTCTTTCTCCAGGGAGTTTCTCTTTCAAGCAGGTGAATTCCAAGCGGTGGTTTGTGATGGCCCAGTCTGGCTTCTAAGAAGGTCTTGTGCCCTCAGCTTGGAGTGTTTTCCCTCATTGTTATTTCCTGTCTTAGATGTAGGTAATTGTTATTGCTGCAAAATGCTTTCACAGAATCACAAGGTTGGAAAGGACCCATTGGATCATCGAGTCCAACCCTTCCTAACGCTCCCTAAACCATGTCCCTCAGCACTTCATCCACCCGTTCCTTAAACACCTCCAGGGAAGGCGACTCGACCCCCTCCCTGGGCAGCTGTTCCAGTACCCAATGACTCTTACTGTGAAGAATTTTTTTCTGATATCCAACCTGAACCTCCCCTGACGGAGCTTGAGGCCATTCCCTCTTGTCCTGTCCCCTGTCACTTGGGAGAAGAGCCCAGCTCCCTCCTCTCTACAACCTCCTTTCAGGTAGTTGTAGAGAGTAATAAGGTCTCCCCTCAGCCTCCTCTTCTCCAGGCTGAACAACCCCAGCTCTCTCAGCCGCTCCTCATAAGACTTCTTCTCCAGCCCCTCACCAGCTTTGTTGCTCTTCTCTGGACACACTCCAGAGCCTCAACATCCTTCTTGTGGTGAGGGGCCCAGAACTGAACACAGTACTCAAGGTGTGGTCTCACCAGTGCTGAGTACAGAGGGAGAATAACCTCCCTGGACCTGCTGGTGACCCCATTTCTTGGATGATTATCAGTTGACTTCTATTAATATTTCCAATAACTGATTTGTTAGTATATATATATATATTTTTTTTTTCCTACAAGAGGAACTGCAATGCAAATTAACGACTGTAAAGATTAAAACGTAATGAAATAGGACGTGAACTCCGGAGAGCTAATGAATAAAATGGCTCAAAGGTGCAAAAATTATGTCTTTCAAAAACAAACATGGAGATGAATAATAAGATAAATAATTTAATGATAAATAATCATTAAACTGACAAAGACAAAGAAATGCCAAGTATGGGATAAATTGTTGCATGTGAAAATTATAATTGTGTTCCTTGTTCTTAAATCAAAAGATGATGTTTGTCCCTAAAGTTAGCCAACTGTGTAGCTGCTGCATTGTAGATATTTGTTCATAACTTACAAATCAGCATATCAAACTGTCTCTTTGTTTGCCTTCACTGTCCTCATGTGGATATTTAACCAAAAAATTGGTCTAATGGATGGAAAGAAATTGCTTTTAAATAGTATTTGCCTCCTGTGCTTTCTGTTCTTTAAAGCAGAAGCGCAGGTCTGAAGCTGCTGGGTGCTTTTACAAGGTTTTCAAAGCTCGTGCAAGCTGACAGATATTAGTTCATTGTTTCAGCAATGCTCCCAAGCCCAGACATCTCTTGTCCTTCATGAGACTCACTTTCACAGTTGGCTTTAAGACAGGCCGTTGGTCATTTGTCTACCCAAGGGCTGGGGGCAGAATCTGTGCAGAGGGGCGCTGCTGGTTCCTTTTCAGGGCAGCCCCCTGCTTGGATGGTGGTGCAGCTGAACCTGGAGCTGCCTTGGAGCTAATTCACATCGCTGTAGATGTGGCTATGCGTTGGATTCATTGGTTTAAGTTGTCTTGGATCTTATGAAATCATGAGGTATCTCTGGTTCAGTGCATCTTCCATATCCTTTCATGTGTTATTTAGTATGGTTTAGCTTTAGCACGGTGCAAGCATCTGTATGCCTCAGATCTTTAGGTATGAGCCTAAAATCCCCTTAAAATAAAGGGGGATATTCCGGAGGCATTGCTCGTGGTTGGGCTAATCCTTTAGACCAAATAATGTTGTCATAACTGGGGTTCTGCCTTGTGCTCATGGTAAAGCCAAGTACAGCTCTGGCATTTCAAAGGAGATGGAGAGGAGACTTGGGGAGTTGCTGACTTGGTAAGATCAGGCCAGGAGGATGGTGTAATCCTAGCCTATTGAGATTACCCACTTGTAGCCTGAGATGTTTCTCCTCTTGGTCTGGCTTCCATCACTACTGGTTCATTAGGAGTAAGGATGAAGGTTTGGACTTCTGAAGTACCTGCATACTCCCAGGTGAGGATACTTGCCTAGCTGGATTTTTCAGGAGTGCTTGAACCTTCCTGGAAATAAATTGAATTTAACATTGAATCTGGTTGAATTCCCTTTAAGAAGAATCTTTTTGCAATTTCTGTTCACCCATATTTTGTAAATTATCATAACACTCTTTGAAGACCCAGGTGGGACTTCACAGTGGTTACTTCCTCAGGTGAAATTTGTTTGCATGTGAGAGTTGAGGCAGTGGGGCTCTCCAGCAGCTTATTTCTAGAGCCTGTAAAGTTCTGTAAAGATTCAGTTCAGTTTTTGCGCAAATTTTTTTTTTTTTTAGCATCTCTCTTCTTTGTTCTTGACGACAAGGGATAGTGTCATAAAAATAAAAGCCTCATTTTTTAAGAGAATTCATACAAACATAGCTTCTATTTATTCTCAGCCTGATGTCAGAATAATTCTGTGTATGATATTGCATTCATTATCATACATCTATGAAATCTCAAAAATGGATCAGACCTCAAAAGTTAATTTTAAAAAAGAGCTAGCTGTACAAAAGTGTTTTTTCTTTTCTCTTTTGTCATTTGCACTTCAAGTTCCCTTGGATGGCCAAGCCCTGGCACAGTAGATGTAGTAAACAAACTCTCTCCTGATTGAAATGTTTTCAGCTTTTTATCATGGAGTCATTTTGCCTCTTAAACATAGTGTTTCATCTCTAGTTCCAGCTTTGTATCATCTAGCAGTTTTTGGTGGCCTCAAGGCTGCAGCTTGATTGGTCAGAGTTAGTGCTTTCCAACTTGGTAGCACCTCATGATGTCTGAGCAATTAGACTGTGCGTAAAAATGATATCTTGTACCTTATTACCTGTAGAAGATGATGTACCCCAGTAAATATATCTGAGGAAAAAAATCCTATCGACATTGATATACATTCTCCTCTACCTTTCTGTAACCTTGGTGGCAAGTTACACAAATATTTCATCTGCTGAATGCAGGTTTGGCTTAAGAAGGTGTGACTTTCATCTCTCCATAAATAAAAATAATGGGCGTAATTTTCATTTCTTTTTGCTAGGGACCGCTTGTATCTATTCGGGGTAGATCCGCAGCTAGCACGAATGGTTCTAGTCAGTGGAGCCTGGATGCCTTGCACCTACGGAGAGTTTATTCCAGGGCATTTCATGGTCCCATGGAGTAAGTGCAGATTTACACTGGAGCATTACACAGGGCTTGGACTGGCATGAGAAACAGGTCTAATAAAGTTTTGTAACTGGAATCATTATTAAGGTCTTGCTCATTTTTACTATGCAAATATTCTAGTAGAAAGGATTATATTTATAAGTGCTGTTTATAATTAAGCATTTCACTTGATTTGCCCGCAAACAGAATGTAAATCATATTTTGCTCTGCTAAAAGGCAGGGAAAAGGGGGAAAGTATCTCCATGTAATTTATAAAGCTTATGCAAATACAGATCTGTTAAAGTCTGTGTATTATACTTGTAAGGGTACTTTTATTTCAAGCAGGCTCTGTTGGTTGGGGGAGAGTTGGGGAGGAGGGGGGCAAAGATTGACTTGCTCATCCTTTGGGGTGCAGCTGAGCAAACCCTGATGTACCTGGGCTCTCCAAACCAGGTTGGAGGGTGTGTCCTTCCCCCCTCAGTAGTGCATCATGCAATAACGTGGAAGTCTCTGTCCTGCAAAAGAGCAGTTCAGTGCCATTGATGGGTAAAAGGGGGCATGGAGAAGGTTCAGACTCAAGCAGGGGATCCATCCCCATATGACTCAGCTTCAAATGGTGCTGGAACGACTAGTTTTAGCTGCTGTGCAAGAGAAAACATGCACAGGTGTTAGTTTTGGATACACTTTTCCTGAATTCCATCTGTTTCTATCGGACACCAGCTAAATGGAGAAAGAAAAAACAAGCCCTCAAGCCAGCATGTTTTGGAGCCTTGGCTTGCTCTCCTTGTGTCTCCCTGGGCTGTGTTGCTCTTCCAGGTACATTGCTCTTTCCCGATTCCTCGGGCTGTCTGCTGTCTACTTGTTTTATCAGTGCTTCAGTTTATGTGCAGCAAGGAATAGTGAAGGAAATTGGTGCTTTGGCGGAGAAGATGCTTTATTCCCGTGCCACCATCTCTTCATGAAATTGTTTTCCCTTTCTTAACTGCACTTTGTGAGAGTGCTTACTAAGGTGATTAAGTTGGAAAGAAGTGGAGAAGTTCCGATTTCTGCAGTGATAACTGGGAATAATTCAGGGCTGAGCTGCAGTGTTCAGGTACAACCAGATCAGTGGGATTCAAGCCCACAGGGAGTTTGTGACTTGTTCAGCTGTAACCATTGTTAAATAGAGAAGATGTGCCTCCTTGGCCTCCAGAGGCACTTTTGCTCTATGCTCAGTTAAGAAAATGAAGCTTAAAATAACTTCAGTGAATTGTGAGCAAATGTCGATGTCACGTTTCCTTATGGGCATTTAGTATTTTCTGCCCAGTAATAAGTAGGTTGTTATTGAAGGTTACAACACATCGCTCGCTGCAGCTCCTGAAAGGAGGTTGTGGTAAGGTGGGTGTTGGTCTCTTCTAAGTGACAAATAATATGCCAAAAGGATATAGTCTCCAGCTGCACCAGGGGAGGTTTAGATTGGATAGTAGAAAAAATTCTTTATGGAAGGAGTGGTGAAGCCCTGGCAGAGGCTGGCCAGGGCAGCAGTTGTGTCTTTATTGCTGGAGGTGTGAAAAAAACCATCTAGACATGGCGCTTCAGGACATGCTTTAGTAGGCATGGTAGTGTTGGGCTGACAGTTGGACTGGATGATCTTGGCGATCTTTTCCAAAGTTAATGATTCTATGATTTGATGGGTGACTGAAGCTGCTGGAAGATGCTGTAGCTGGCAGAAGAGTTGTTTGGGCCCTACCCCTTTTCCTTGGCCATTTCCTCTTGGAACAAGGCAGGGGATCCCATCCAAAAATGTTCATAAAGAATTGGAAAAAAGGAAACAAAAGGAAATGTTTCCAGTTGGATCTGTGAGCTTGAGCTTTTCCATGGACATGTGGTCAATAGAGCTGACAAAATAAAAGGAGTGTGACTTCATTCAATAATTTAATTGTATACAAAAGCTACAAGAGCATATTGTGTTCAGCTAAAATGATATGCCTTTTTAACTGTATTTTTGCTATACTTTAGGTATCTATCCTTTCGTTACCCCAATTTATTGAGAACTGACTCTTCAATTTACAAGTGAAAATTTTCATTACCCTGATGATTAGGAGCCCCAGCCATGGGTTAGACTCTGCTTGTGTTAGATACTGTATAATCATAGCTCAAAAAGATAATACCTGCCTTAAATACCTCATAATCTAACAGGAAGACAAAGAAAATATATGTATCTAATTACAAGGGAAGGGTCTGATGAGCAGAGGCCTGGAAAAGCAATAACAAAGTGATGGCTCCTGCGCTGCTGTCGTCAAACCCTCCCCACAGGGGGACGTGAGTCGTAGCGCCAGTTCTGCCTGAGCAGATCTCCAAAATTAGGAAAATTTAAAGGCCATCTGCTGGTAGATTAGGTAAATAAAATTATAATGTAATTGGATTGGGTGCTCGTTTCAGCCTTCTGGGTTATAAGAGATAGGGAAAAGGTCACATTTCTTCAGGCTATCTGAAGTTGAGTGGATTTATTGTCTCAGCTTTTCACAACCCCTGGTTTAAGATGTAATATCAATTCCGTTGTTATCTTTTTTTCAGCCGTGGAAAATCTCTCTTGCGATGCCGTGTGCAGTACGGCACCGTTGATGCTGACTGGACCTGTGCCAGTGGTTGCGTGTTTATATCTCTCCCGACTGTGTTTGGAAGCAAGTAGATTTTTTTTTTTAAACGACAGGACAAATCAGTTGGGCTGGAAGCTTCCAGCTCAAGTCATTACAGTTCTGTAATCTCCTGCTTCAAAATTTGGTGATGTGTAACTACCAGCCTCCAGGCGTTACAGGAATAGCAGGAGCTAAGCTAGCACAGCCTCATCCTGACTGGAGAGATCCGATGGCTCCTCTGCGGCATGGGGAGTGGGACGGGAGGGAGAGGAAGGGCAAATGGGAGGGGAATGGCAGTAAATTATTTTCAACTGTGAGAGACCCAACATAGAATATTTATATCTACGTATCGGAACACCAACAGGATACCTGGATTAAGAAAGCACAAGTCAGGGGAACACAATTGGTGTTTAAATCATACATCTTCAGTTTAAAGGAAGAAACTGGTTTGGAAGGTGAAATAACTGCTCACAAGCCGGTGTCTGTATTTTAAGATAGAGCAGTTTAGCAGCCAGCACAGCATCCCACAGGGATGGAGAGGGACGTTGCATTACTGTATCTACAGAAGTTCAGCCAAATGAAAACATGACTAGGTAGAAAAACAAAGAACACTGATAATGTACCTTTAGAGCTTTCCTCTAGAAATGTTATTTTTTTTTGAAGTTTGAAATAATTACATTTCAATTTTTTATTGAACAGTTTAATAGCCATAAACAATCTCATATTCTAGTGTGAAACTGTTCTGCTTTTAAGACTTCAGTTGCTTTGTGATGGGTACCTCTAAACACAGGATTCCTTTCCTTTAAACACTTCTTTTTCACCTACGCACCTATGCCTCTCCCAGCCGTACCTCCTGCTCACTGTGTGGGTCCCCACAGACTAGCAGTGAAATGCAATTTATTTTCACCGCAACAGGACCGGGTTCGTTACGGCACCCGGTCGTACTACATGTGCCCAGCTGGAGTTTCTGATCTTTTAAGTGTCCAAACGGTTAATTTCAGGCCAGCCTTCTTTAGGCACAGACTCCCACAATATGTAGCTGAGAAAATGTCTTTTGAAAAGGCCCAGCTGTAAAAGGGTGTGAGGGTGAGGGCGAGAGCTGCTGTGTGGTGCAACAGGTAAGAAACCAGAGGAGGAGACCTCCTCCAAAGTAAAATGTGACGTGTACCACGCTGAAGATAACAGACTCAGCACGCAGGCATTATTCAGGCATTCAGGAGCTAAGTGTTAAATCCAGACAAAGCAAGGCTGTTCTCAGCCTCAGATTTGCAGGGCTGCCCTAAGAGCTCTCTGGTCAGGATCCAGGGCAGGCGAAGTGGAGAAGCTACAGAAGAGCAGGTTTAATAAAGTGGAATGAAAACAAACACTATGGGGTGTGGGCACACAAAAATGTAATTGAGGGGAAAAAATGAGTTCTCTGGGCATTTTAATGCAGATGTTAAACAGCCCATTTCTGTTTAGCCTGTTTCATTTTCTTGCCCACCTCTGGCAATGGCTCGTTCAGCCTGTGCCTGTGGATGGAAGAGGAACCTTGTGCCATGAAGCTTGGAGGGGTTGGAGCATTGAAGGGTTCTGGGGCAAAGCTAGTATCTCTGAGCTTGTCTCAGGATTTACATGTACTAGCTTGAACATGGTGGGATTCTTCTTGGCGTGGTGCTCGGGCAAGCACGGTCATACTTCTTGGCTGGGTGAAGCAAAGCTGAGGCTTTTCCTTGTGCACCGAAACAAATCCATGCGAACCGAGCCTGTGTTCCAGGAAACAAAGCCCATGGAGATAAATAGGTCTAATCCCACCACAGCCTGCGAACAAACACTACTGTTCAAACCCAAGACAGATAACACAAACAAACCTAGGAAAGCAGTTTGGAGAGTGTCAAATCACATGACAAAGCCAATGTATTGCTCTGTGACTTCCAATTAGAGACTTGCTGCTGTATAATTGAGTTTCTGACGACACTGTATTTAAAGTCTTGTCAGTGCTTTCATTTATAAATACTGCTCCACAGGTGCCTGAGCTCCCAGCTGGAATCTGGCATTCGGGATGTAATCCTAGCAGTGATTTTTATGTTTTTTTTTTTTTCCCGTCATTTCAGTTTTGAATGGAAAAAAAAATCCCTCTGTGCAGTTGAGGTACAGGAGGGAAAAGAATTAAGTATTTTCTGTATGTTTTATTTCTGATTTAGTTCTCGGCTGTGGATATATATGTTTTATTATTGGCATAGAAGAGTGTGTCTGCCTGTGTTTGCACATTTTTGTAAATTAACAGTAATCAGAGCGGAAACCTTTGGTCTCTGGCGTATTTTATATTTTACATAAATTGCAAGAGGCATTAGTTCATCGGTTATTTTTTTTCTTCTTTATTTTTACTCTTTCCTTTGTAAGATTCGTGCATGCAGAACAGAATGTCCTTGTTTTTCCGGCACCATATGAGGAATCATAGAATGGTTTGAACTGGATGGGACCTCAAAGCTCATCCATTTCCGCCCCCTGCCATGGGCAGGGACACCCCTCACTGGATCAGGGGCTCCAAGCCCCATCCAACCTGGCCTTGAACCCCTCCAGGGATGGGGCAGCCCCCCCTGCTCTGGGCAACCTGGGCCAGGGCCTCCCCATGCTCCCAGGAAAACATTTCCTCCTAAGATCTCATCTCAATCTCCCCCTTGCAGCTCAAACCCATTTCCCCTCATCCTGTCCCTGCCCTCCCTGATCCAGAGCCCCTCCCCAGCTTTCCTGGAGCCCCTTTCAGCACTGGAAGCTGTCTCCCCGCAGCCTTGTCTTCTCCAGGCTGAACAACCCCAACTCTCTCTTGTTGCATCCCCCAAACCCAGCACGATCATTGCTCTCATCGTGCTCTTGGCTCCGCAGTGGCTCTGCAGGCATGAGTGGTAGTGGCGTGGTGTGACGTGGATAACTCTGTCCCTCCTCCATCTCCTCCTGGGCAGTCACTGCTTATGGCAGGCAAAGCAGTCTAATGAGTTGACTTTCTTTTGAATGTCTTGCAAAAAAACACTGAAAGTGTTGGTCATCACAGTACATTTAAAGGCAGATGCAGACACCCTCTGGTCCTTTAGAATACTAGTTTTCCTGTCCTCATTGAAATGATGTGGTGCCCTGGTGGATGGGGAGTCTGCAGAGTCCTGTGGTGCGAGAGGGCTGTCAGTGCCTTTCTGCCAGAGGGATGGTGAAGGCAGGTGCTCCTTCATTTCAAAAGGCGTTTGCTCCATCAAATTCCACGGACATAAATAATGATATCCAAAGAGCTACAAAAATGTGTATGTGTGTGCACTTCCTGAGGATGAAACCATTTGATTCGGTCTCGCTTAAAGGTCTGAAATTCCTTAATGGGTAACTGAATTCCTGAGTCCATTAAGCAAGGCAATTTACAGTGTTCTCAAGCTTTGCCCATGGAAACACATTATCATAGTTTCCTGTTCAGCTTGTTGAGAAGCCATTATTCTAAACACAAAAAGGGGAAGAAAAATAATATAGCTTTTTTGAAGTTTATTTGTTGTGTTTGCACCAGCACAGCAGTGTTGAGCGGCGCTGTGTGAAGCCTTTGATGATAGAGGAGGGAACCGAGGAGGAATGTAGTATTGCTGTGTTAGGAGTGCTTTCAGGAGCCCACATCTATCCAGGTAACACCTGCTGCTGCCGGGGAAATCTGTTTTTCTGCTTTAGACATGACCCAGCAAATGAAGAATGAAAGCAGTCCTTGGAGTGGATCAGAATGATTTATTTTGGTGTACCTAACCACTTCTGAAATCACCAAAATATGCATGGGGAGAGATGGTAAATTGTCTCTAGTGCCATCTCTGATAACGTAGCACCTCTAAAGACATATTTAAGGTGATTGCTTGTGATAAGATTGGTTGTGTTTTGGGGGTTTGACTTTGTTTTGTTTTTATCTTCTTGATATTCTATCTCTTCCTTTACACTAAAGGAGTATGTTTGTCCATTAAGTGTGAGAAGAGGGATGTATTTGAGGGAAATAGGTGATGTGAAAAGAGGTTTCTTGGCTGAGATTGGAAGTACTTTGTCTCCCTGAGTCTCTGCTTCCCTTCTGAAAGTCAAACAGCTGCCCATAACATCTAGTTTCTTGCTTGTGTTTTTTGATCTCAGTGGCATCTGTGGACAAAGCACAGGTACTGGATAGCTCTAGGGATATAATTGTTTTCTGCAGATACTGGCTGGTGACTTTTTAATTCTAATTTTGAAGAGAAGTGGAATTTATCAGTAGTTAATACACTTTGTCTTAGAGGGGCAGCCCATATAATCTTGCTGTTCAATTTAACGCATTAACGCTGTTTTCCTTTCTATCAGGGTGATGCTGCTGAAGGCAAGGATGGTTGTGGAAAGGGATACCAAAGTAAATGGTACACGTTATTCAAGTAGATGGGTAACTTCAGTCTTGCACTTCTCCATTATGTTTCCAGCAGAAAACACTTTCAGTACATCAGTATTGGGAATTAGCAGCAAATCTTGCTTATCTGTTGAAAGTTGGCTAAATAAACATCATGTGTTACTCCAAGCCACCTATAAAAAATTCACTTGAGTAGGACCTTTTGCCTCTTAGCGGTGACACTATCTCCAGGAAGATCTGCATTAAGTCAGTGTTGTATAAAAACAACTAAGTCAGGCAGTAAAGGGTCTTCTTTAGATGGGGTTAATTGCTGCTGGTCTCTGAATGCCTTGCGCTGGTCTGTCTCTGGCATTTTTAATTATTAGTTAGTAACATGTCTTTAACGGGGAAATATGGGTTTGCCACCTTCCCTTGTTGACTTGGGAAGATGCTTCAAAGATGCCTTTGATTGGAGTTCACATCTTGCTAATAGAAAGTCATTCTTTCTGTTGACTTCAGTGGTCAACTGCTTTTTCAGTTTGCTGCTTTATCAGCCAGATTGCAATAATCCATCTAGTTACTTCTGCTTTGCATAATAGTCTCTAGAAACTTGCTCTGTCTGCGACTGTAAGCCTTATAGGTGGTCAGTAAGTGGGCCGTCTCACAGCTTTCAGTGAAAATGGTCTTATAAATATATATTTTAAATATCAACTTCACCTAAAGTATCTTTCTATTGACTTTCCTGCCTATGGCACAGCGTCAAGCAGTGGAAGTTTATTTTGCTTTTGTGTTCTAATTGCTATCTGCTGGCGGAAATTTTGGCAGGCAGTTTATTTGAATAAGATGATGTGCACAAGGGTTGGGAAAAAAGGAGAACACAGATAGGATATTGCTGTGAGTAGAGATGCATTTGTGGGAGAAACTCCCTTCAAGCCTATTTAGAGGGATGACAGGTGAAAGATGACATATTCATACACCTAGAGGAAGAAATGGCATTTAGGAGGTAAGTGGGGACTCTTTATTTTTATTATTGCTGTCAATACAGGTGGAAGAAAAACTTTCTTTAAAGGTATTTTCGCAGCACATGGGTAACTGGAGCTCAGTACCAGGAGGCAGAGTTGTAGTCAGATGCTTGAGAACACTTAAGATTAGGCAGGAAAGAAAACTGCAAAGCAACAGAAAAGAGAACTGCAGAAGCTCTGGAGATGTTAATAGATTGTATTGTGAAAAAGCAGCATAGAAACAAGATACTCATTTCAAAATGCCCAGACCAGGTATTTCATCATGACTAGTAAACCATCAGTGTGTGGGCATGGGTGTGCTCGCGCTCATCTAGGTATGTGTGATCTTTGTGCTGATAGGGATAATTTAAGCAGAAGTACCTCAATGTATGGCTTTTCCTTGTTCTTTCATTCTTTCTGTCATGCTTTTTCAACTCTTAAAAGACGCCAGTTTTAGAAAGGTGGAAAATGGAGATCCTTCATGTTGTTTACCTTGCCCCAAAGTACACTCTCAGAATAATCAGTAGTGGTGCTTCAGGCTCAATCTGGATCTTAGTAGACTTGCAAACTTGATAGAATTGTCCATTTCTACCTGTTGGTGAAGAGGTAGAAGTGAGGTAAAAACTCTTGCTCCCAAGTTACTTCACTGTAGAGAGACTTCACTGGAGTCCCTCTTTGGGACTGAATTTCCCCTGGCTTCCTGGTGAGATTTAGTTTGCCAATCGCAAGGCTCACAATTCATCATGGGCTTAATAGTGCTTTTGGGCTTGCAATGCAAGGTGAAGCTTGCAAGATCACCCTTGCCAGAGGTCACGGCTTGAAGGTCTGGCAACCTCTTTGCTGTGCTGTGCTTTAAATAAAGCAGAATGCTATTTCCTAGATTATCTTGTAAGACTTGCCACCGGGCTGCGGAGTTTGTCCATGGTTGAGCCGCTGCAGCATGCTATAACTGGTGTGATGTGAAGGCTCTACAATTCCAGCTGATGATTCACAGCAGATCATTTGATATTTAGGGCTCTGTTCATTAATAAGTTATGCTCCATTTACCTTGTTTTCTGTGGAATTTATGAGTCGAAAGTGCAGAGTGCACCAAAAATGATCCATTCATCACATTCCTCTTCTCTCTGTATAATTGGCTAACCCATCATCGCAGCCCCCAGGGGCACATTGCACGAAAAGGTGTGTCCCGCATGAGAGAGCAAAGCGGCCGTAGGAGGGGAAAACAAGGATTCAGCTTTTGTTTGAGTCTGCAGGTTGCTCCAGTTGGTGTCTTTGAGCTGTGTAGGCAAGAACCTTCCCCCACAGATTTGTTTCCTTGTTTGCTCTGTGTAGAGCTCAGGTGCTGTGACAGCAAAGGAGTTGTCCTCCTTCTCCGTGGGTCCCACCGAGTGCTTGGAGGCCAACATTGCAACTGCAAGAGGCTGAGCAGGAGTGGAGGGAGGAAAAAGCTGTCTTGATCAACTAGATCCATCTGCAGTTTGCTTGCGTGTTAGCATAACCAGGCCCGTGACACAGAATATAGATGAAATTCTTGAGCAACACAAAAGCCCCAATGAGTCTGAAGTCCTAGCAATAAGCGACTGTCAGCTGTGGGAACACAGGGAATGGATGAGAGGGGCAGATTGTTTAAAAAGCAGAAGAAATGAGGTGCTCCTCAGCCCGTAAATAACAGGAAGATGTCTGCAGAGCACAGTGTCTCTAGTTGGACAATAAACAGCCAGTATTGTCTCTTTTTTAAATATGATTTTTAGTTAAAAATATGAATGCTTACAAACTGGCGCAATTACCTGCATGTTGGCCATATGCTAGAGAAGCAGTTTGGTAGCAATGGAGATGAAAGAACAAGTATTGCATATATCCTTTTGATTTTGCACCGCTTAATGGGTAAAGCCCTAAACAGAAGACAAAGCAAATAATAATTAGAACATGCTGCTTTACAGGGTGAATTGTGAAAATGTCTCTACTGTTGTCTGCAGTGTAGCATAAAGATATTTGCAACAGCTTTAATTGACCTGTCTAGCTGGTAATGCAGGGAGACTTACATAGATTAATTCACCACTTTTAGCACTTGGTATCTTGTTTAAAGCTGCTTTTGGACAACTACAGCATCCTGCAATGTACCCCCCCTCCCGGTGTTGAATGATTAATCATCAAGTAACCCTGGGAAAGAAGGGAGTCAGGCGGGGTATCTGGAACGTGGTCTTGGCTGCCTCCAGGAGAATGGAGATGGAGGAAAAAGGGGTTTAGAAATGCAGAACAAAATTTAATTTCCTATGCAAAGGCTGGCTGATTTTCATCGCCTTCCAGATCTCATCTTCTTGGTGCGAGTTGGATGTAAACTCTGAATAACAAATCGGAGACTTTGTTTTATGGTAATAGGAGATATTGATGCTTTCCAGGGGGATCTAGGATTCACCTATGGGTAACAGTTTTTGAGGAAAACATTTACATTTAAAAAGTACCTCACCTAAAACTTCTTGCTCCCTACCATGAGATGGATGGGTTAGTGATTTACCAGGAAGAATCAGAGACATGGTAGGTGATTCTGGAAGATCCTGGACATGATTCCTGGCTTCCTCTGTTGGATAGACCTGTCATTCCACCCAATTAAGTAAATTTTTAAGTGTCTTTCAGCTTTCAAGCTCAATCAGGAGAGGCTACGTGTGCTCCCTGGTCTTCCAAAACCTGTATGTGGTTGGTTTCAAAAGAAAGTTTCTTGTGCTGAAGATGAGTTGTATTGGATAGTGGCTTAGATGGAAGGTAGTGTGGATGGCTGTTGCCCTGGACAAGTCCTGGCTGCCACATTAAACGTGTTTGAACTTCTGTGGTTTGTATGATGTAGAAGTCCACGCTGATTTATAGGTGGCCTCAAACCCCATGTTTGCTGGAGCTCTGGCTTCCCGCACTACCTGCGATTGGGGTGCAGCCAAGGCACTGGGTTGTGGATGGGAAACTCTACCTTCCTGATTGAAGTACAATTTATTATTAACCTCAGCTCTGTGCACAAAGCACACTTCTTAGTGCTTCTCATGAAGCAGGAGCTAACTTCACTTGATATCAAGCCAGCTGATGATGTGCTGAGCAGCTTCCAAGAAGGGAGGCTCCAGGCTGAATCTGCTCTCTCGAGTCCATCTATGGGACTGCTGGGCTCATGTATCCATGCACCTTACTTATACCAGGAGAAGTCAAGTTTGTAAAGATCAAAGATTTGCTTTTAAAATAGACCTGCTGTATGCAACTCGATGTAAGCCTAAGAGAAGAAAAATTAATCTCGATTTGTCTTAATTGCACTTAGAAAGGAAAAAAAAACCTCCGTGCATGTGAGTGGAAACGAGAAAAAATATTTGGAAGTGTTTTGGAGGTCATGAGTATTGGATTGGAGCTTGTGTGAATGTAATTTCTATTGGGAATACAGTCTAATAGCAATGTAATTTATATGAAATATATAGCCGGGGGCTATGTCTCAGTTCCACGGAAGTTAATGGTAAAACTCCAGTGTCCTCAGTGGGGGCAGGATTTGATGCCTAGAGAAACGTTTTATTATTAAAAGTTTATTAACACTTCATATGGAAGGGCTAACTTCCCTTGCTGTGTTGTTTCTTCCATGTAGGCGTAAGAGTTGAAGAAGTGCACAATAGAAATAGTCCACAAACCTTCCTTTCTGTCTGAAATTCTCAGCACAATGTTGTACTAAAGGACTGTATTGAAAACAGTTGGCAAATAGATTAAATTGTGGTTCCTTTAGATGAAGAATCCTCGGAGCAGGGGATTCAGAAGAGCTGTAATGGATTTTTCCCTCAAAATTTGCAGTAGACTAACTCGCTCTGTATTACAACAGGCAACCTACACAAACAACGAGCAATTTGATGTGTTAATTTTCTGTGCTTCTGTAGGATTAGCTCTTCACACCTGATGAGTCCATCCCTTTTCTTGGTTCTACCTGCCTGGGATTAATCTCACTCTGCTTTTTTTTTTTTTTTGTACATATTTTGAAATATCTTGTATTTTAGAACTTAAGAGAAATTTTTGATCCATACAAACATGCTTGATGACTGTCTCATTCCAGAAGTGTCACATGTGATTTTATTTTCATTCATATGTACTTCAATAGCACCTTTTTATGACCTTATAGTCCTCTCAAACCTGTACTGCAGTTATGGGTATTGCTCTGTCATATCACTTTAGGGGATTGTTAATCTTATAATTAATTTCCACCATAATCTCAATTAAATGTGCCGACAACTTAGCTTTGTGCTCTTGTCTATGGAAAATGGATGGTCTCTATTATTGCATGCTGATGGCTGAAGGTGCATCGCCTGCATATGGAGCTGCTGGCTGCTTTTTTAACCTTGAAAAAAGGTGCCCTGCAGTACAAAGGTAACACCTTGCACAAGTAGAAATGTTCTTTTTTTTGCATGGTTTTTAGACCAGTTCTGTCACCAGATGCACAGGGTTTTTGGGTTTTTTTTTGTTTGTTTTTATTCATACACGCAGATGACAGCGAATTGGTGTTACTCACTTAAGGATTTCAGCTGCTCTCTCTGGGTGCTTTTCTGTGTCTTTAGGCAGCTAAATCCATTTATCAACCTGACTGCTTGTCTTTGAGAAGCGTCTGACTGCTTAAACCAAAGCTGGGCTATCCCTGGCTGCTGGGATGGAGGATGTGTATGACTTACGATGGCTGCGGGACTCTGGTTGTCCTGTTGCCTGCAGCGGGGTCAGCAGGATGGGGCCAGTGGCTTGTGGGTGCCATTACCAACCAACATCCCACAGACCTGCAGGACCAGAAGAACTCGGAAAATTTGCTCTACTGCTTTTCATTTCTGATAGTGGACAGAGAGAGACAAATTTATTAGTACTCTGTAACATTTTTTCCTGTTAATATTTCATACAAGTAAGTGCCTGAAAGGCTTGAAAAAGAGGTCTGAAAAATTACTGAGTGTTAGTTGTTAACAGTATTGATAGCAGTGGAAAAGTCAGACTGCTGAGCACTTGTGTAGGACCTGCCAAGATAAAAAGGCTGTGATTAGGGGATGGATTTTTTGGATGTATCTCCAGAGCTACCCAGAGGGTTATAAGGCTGTATGACTTGTGAGAAAGCATTTCTCCTTATAAGCATTTGTTGGAAGCACAGCCTGTTCCTAATCAGTTTTGAAGTCTGAAAGCAGATATTACAAAATCAAATCTGAAATGACAGCTGTGTCCACAGGTTGTAACCTTTGCTGATGTCTTGAGAAAACAGACCAGGAGTTGATTCTTAGCTGTCAGTTCTGCTTTTCTCCGTATGGCTGCACTTTGAGATTTCCATTGACAGCGCTATTTTCCTTTCAAAACAGCCAAAGTGGAAGGTGTCTTATTCTGAGTTTCTTCTGTTGCGTTATTGCCCCAGCAGTGAAGCTCTGCTGACATAATTTTAATTGGAAACCATATTTATTAACTTGACATCTGGTAGGGCATACTGGATCCGGGCCAGGGAAGATGATTTACCTTCTTGGGCTTTGTGAGTGACCACAAGTGTGAAGGTGAAGACCAAATAGGGCTGGTTCTTGGGAGCAGTGCTGCAGCTCCCAGCCTGAGCATCACTTATCTCCAAGAAACGCAAGCTGGAACTGCTAAATCAGCTGCCACCTGAAAGGGACGAGCATTTAGGAAATGGGATTTGGGGAGAGACCGTTTGGAGCCTTAGAAACCACTTGAGCTCTCCTTCATCCATAGTTAAGTGTCTTAAACATTTGCATTTGAAAAAGCAGCCATCCCAGGTAAGGCTCTAGCCAGAGTCTGGTTTTAACAGCTTTGAAGTGCAATTCATATTTTCTTTTGCAGTTTTTCCCACTTTATTTTTTTCCTCTTGAGCTCCATTGTGAAAGCCTCAAAGAAAACAAATATTATCCACAATGTTTCATTTTAATTCAAATTAGTCCAAAAGCTTTCATGCTCCAATAGCTACAAGCCCTGAGAGTTCAATAAATAAATAATTAAAAAGGGGGAAAAATAGTGTCAGAATGTTTAAAAAAAACAATTAAACAAACAACCTCCCCAGCCTAATTAAAAATAACCCAATTACCCTTTCTATCCCCCTTCCAAAAATTCCAAAACACAAAGCTCAATAACACTTAAAAAAAAAAGACAGCACCAAATAAAGCCAGTGGAGGGGTTCACGGCCGGGTTGGATGGACCTTGGGCAGCCTGATCCAGTGGGAGGTGTTCCTGCCCATGGCAGGGGGTTGGAACTGGATGGGCTTTAAGGTCCCTTTCAAACCAACCCAATCCATGGTTCTATGATTTAGAGATTGACTCCAGGTATTAAAAGTGGGCGAGGATCAGGCTGCCCCATCAGCATTTCTGCTGTTGAAGTCTCTGAATTGTTGTGTCCAGTAGAGATTTGCAATTTGGAAGACTGGCCGTGCGGACGTACTAAGATTTTTGTTCCTCAATTTCACTTTTAAATAAAGCCTATAAACTTTATAGCTTTACCCAGCATTTAATGAGCTTGGCTGGAACAATAAACTGTGGCTTATGAGACATCATAAATTAAACCTGTTTTCCTTATTTTGATCCTTTTCTTCCTACAGTACCGCTTAAGAAGGAGCGATTCTTGATGGCAAGAGAGAATTGCATATAAATTGTGAGGTTTAAAGTAGCAGCAGTAGATAGCTATTTATTAATCAAGCATTAGTTATGGTAGTTAAGCATTTAGGGGTAATAAAATGTAAATGTGCTTTCTGCACAAGTTGTGGTTCTTAAAAAAAAAATTCTTAAGAAAAATTATTGCAGTAAGGTTATGGCTAATATTAATTGCTGAATTTACTTGCTGTACCAGACACTTCTTATTCTAAACAGCAACTTAAGGAATTGCTTTTATTAACATATACAACATGACTTAAATTGCCAGATCTTCTGCAAGGTAAAATGTGAAGATTCTCATTTTAGCCTCCTTGCTAGTGCATCTGTTTTAAAAGGTGGTAGAACAAGTTGACTCTATTCTTTATCTGGAGAATAGATGAGCACAGAATATGGTTTGCTGGGCTCTAAAGATTGCTCTGCTGTGAAATGGGAAGTCACATCACAAACATACCCTTTGGGTTGGGATTTGGTGTCTGTTTTTCACCAGTTACTACATGCCATCTGTTAGCATGAGCAGGCTTTGTGGATATAGGAGGCAATTTGTGAAATACTGATGTTGGTGAGTTATTCCTCACCTGTTCTCCCATCTATCTTTCTTGCAGGCTTAATGCGTGTTGGCGTTGCGTCTAGTTAAAGCAAAAATGTGATTATATTTTTGTAGGTAAACTTAAGTAAATAAAATTGAATTAGGAAATATTGTAAGTAAAACTGTCAGGCATGGTGGATAAGCACGAAGAACTTACATGAAAGGCAGAAGCTGAGCATATGTGATCTCGGTTGGTTAAGTAGGAATGGCCATTTAGGAAAGTGGAGTCCCTTGGCTGTCTGTTGTGGAGAACATTAGAAGCAGCTGCTTCCCCCCAGCTGATAAAGATTTTTGCTAAAGGGATGGTTTATCATGAGAAGTTTGCTGTCTGTATCCAAGTGTCTTGGAAATGCTGGAGAGAGCTGTGTGTCTGCAACCATCGTCCAGCCTGTGCACGCCCCAGGAGAGGTGGGTGAAGCCCCCACGGTGGTGCCAGGCAATGCTGGGGGGGTCACAAGGTGGGACTGAGGTGATGAGACTGGGAATAACAGAGCTGCTCTGGGGGATCTGAGGTTTTTGGGAGCCTGTGGCAAAACGATAGCCGTGATGGGCAGCTACACCCCTCCTTGTGGGGGGCTACCACATGAAAAATTGCACTGATAAGATGAGCTGTGGAAGCAAACCTCTGAGGTGGAGATGCTGAAACCCCAGTGTTGCTGCTGAGTGCCTGCCTCCGCTTGCTCTTCCTGCGTATCGGAATATTGGAGACATTAAAGAGATTTTATGGGCTAATCTATACTTTTGATTGGCTTTAATGATCTTTGCAGTCTGTTATTTATACATGGCATTATTACACAGCAAGCTTTAATGCATTAGGTCATTAATGCATTCGCTTTACAGCTTGTTGGTTTTGCTGCTGAGCTAACCCATCATGGGTGTTCCTGGATATGTGCTTTGCTTCTAGATAAGTTTCCTTTATTGATAAAGGAATGAAAGGTAATAAAATGAGAAGTCTAAAATGGCTTGGAGGGTGGTGGCTGTCTGATGCAGCTCTTTCCTTGGGACCTGCTGAGATGGGATCTCTTTTGTCCCAGTCCTGGCAAAGCTGGAGCTTTATTGACTTGCTATTTGAGGGGATCAATTCTCTTGCACTGTATAACAGGACCAGACAAAAGGAATTTCTCAGTTTTACCTTTAATTCCTAGATAATTCATGTAATATATAATTCATGGTAGTGCGTGCAGCAAAAAATTGACCGAATTATGTTTCATTATTTATTTTTTTCAAGAAAGGTGCAATCCAAATTCTGTCATTTCAAGGCTTTTCACCTAGGATTGGAGTGAAAAGATAAAATTACGAGAAGAAAGAAGATTACTAAAGAAAACATGTGAATTATTCACAACCTTTTTATTATTCCAATAAGACCGAATTATTGCCTTCCTATTATTCTGAGGTTTTAATATGATAAAATATCTTATTTCGATTACTTGAAAACATTATAGTACAATAAACATATATAAGTGAACAATGTTACTATTTCAGCATGAGATAAAAATTGTAATGAAATTAATTGAAATAATTGGTAAAATACAGGCTTTTGCATTTCAGAACACGGTGAGAGTTGTCTGTATTTCTCTTTGATTTTTTTCTGTTGGTTCAGGAGGGATGTATTGCTACAGATGCTTTTAGTTTTACAGGCATGGGACTTCTCCAGGAGAACACCTCCATCAAAGCGTGGCCAGCAGCCCTGCTGGGGTGCCTACATACCCAACGTGTATAAAATGGGGTGGGAAACCAGTGTCTGAGGAGATGTAGCTAGTTTGACTAGCTGATGTATTATGTCTCTGCATATATGGGATATAAGTGATGTGCAGTTCAAAAATAGCTGGGGTGTTCTTGCATGTTCTCAGTGAACAGCTTGTAGGAATTTCATAAGTGGGTTCCAGGACTGTGCCATTAGCTGTGTCTTGCTGCTCCACAGAATCCTGGGGTGATTTTTGCAGTCTTTAATAGTAATTCACAGTATTCAAGGAACCTATGGCTGTGAGTGGCAGAGTTGCAGTGTTGTATGTGGTACCACAACACCGCATTTGGGTTCCAGACGTGGCTCCCTTCCTTTGAAGCAAGGGCTGCTCCAGGGCTGCCTCGCAAACGTTTTATTCAGTTCACATGTAGAGCAGTGCCAGAATAAATGGAAATGCTTTATCTCCTCAGTCAGCTTTTCAGTCTATGCTGAGAGGACCAAAAAGGTTTTGCTCTGTCCTCAGTGCAGCTCTCCTGTCCCAGTGACCCTGAGCACTGGGGTGTTACCACATTCTTGCTCTTTGGAGCACAGGAGGATGGAGCAGCTTGAATTTGAGGCAGGGACTGCCTGTCGCTTGGGCTGTGACATGCTGAGGTTTAAGATCTTGCTTTGAATTGCGTCTGGAGAAGAGCTCAGTGTGGGAGGTGAAAGTGGATGGAAGGAGCTGTTCTTGCTGGCTTGAAAATTTGTCCTTTCTGATATTTCCATCAGAATAAATAAGCTTCAAAGAAAGCAAAGAGGCTTTCTCTCTCCTCTGTGTCTCCTTGTAGATAATGATGGTAGTTGTACTCAGCTGGGATGCTTTTGACAGCTCTCCTTGCCTTTGAATGTCTGGCAAACGGAGGCAAAGAATTCATAATGGACAGCTGCTGGATGTGGCATCCGCTGCCCGAGAGATCCAGGTTTTATTTGCTTTGGAGCCTCTGGTAAATGGCTCATCTATATCGTCAAGACTCTGTCTGAGGATGGAAATGGGGAAAATACACAGTATTTTCTTTTGAAGCAAGAATCTTCTGGACTGATAGTATTTTTTTTTTTTTTTTGCAATGTACCTAAGGTTTAATGTGTCGTGTGGCATCTGCAGTGATGATGTTGATACCAAATGAACTGATACAGTGCTTGTTCCTAGTGGGGTGTGATTGATGTAAGGGGCACACACAGCTGAACGTGTGAAGAGACACACGCTATCATTGCTGCTGGAATGGAATAAGAAATGGATCTTGTCCTGGTGTTATAAAACACAATGATAACAGCATCCAGGGATTCATGACCTCTCCTTAGAGAGGTCTTCTACCTTCTTTGTGCCAAGCTGAAAGCAGATCAAACAGCTGTGTGGCTTGATGTGCTGGTACCTGCAGTGAAGAAGGGTGCTGGGGTCTGTGCTGACACGGCATGCTGAGCCCATGAAGGGGCAGCTCCTTCATGCTGCTGTGTGCTGGGGCTCTTCCCTGGGAGAGCCCCTTCCCAGGGGCTCCTTCTGTCTGGAGGTATTGTCTGTTTGCAGAAAACCCACACTGTATTAAGGAAATGCTTGTTGTGCTTGAAGTCACGCACTGCTCCAGCAGCCACTGGGGCTTCATGGAGCAAATGCCCCCTTCCCACCAGCAGCAGAGGCTGTGTCGGTGCTCTCTGATACAGCAGAGATGCGGGAGGAGGCGCAGGCACAGCTTCTGTGCATCAGGATGTAATAAGGAGGGGCGATGGCTGGCATTTGATCGGCATGGAAAGCCTTAGAAAAACCAGATGATTTAAGGAATCTCATGGCAGACACTTGGTTCAGCCAATCCCGCGTTTGTTGTTTTGTTAGTAAACCTCTTGCTTGGGCCTCCTAATTCTTGCTAAGACCGACAAATCCAGAACAGCAGAGCTATTGTGAGTTTAGTGCCATTAAACATCTCTGCAGCATGAATAACAGGGTGATGGGGTCCTTATTCCACTCCCTCTGGGTGTGGGGGGCACGGACAGATGCTCCTGGCTGGCAGCAAGGAGGCAGCCCAGGCTCCTGTGCGCTGCCTTTATTTACACCCCCTTTTTGCTGAAGCCTGTTGTGGACAGGTAATAAAACATTCATAAGCTCCATGCGGGGTTCTGCACATTTCTTTGGTTAGGTCTTTGGTAACAGAGGCTTTGTGTCCTCACGCTTGCTGTGCCGGTGTTATTCAAGAGAATCCCGAGGTGGGATTGTTGCTGTGCTCTTAAGCTGCTCTGCAAAGAGATCATTAGGCTCCACGCTGTGTCTGTGCTGGAGATCTTGCTGGCCCTGCAGGGATGAAAGAGATATGGAGCTGGGGCAGGAGTTACAGGAGCTCTGCATCAGTCTGTGTCCGCTCATCGTGGCTTTTTCTCCACGGAGAGTGGCGTGCCTGGAATGGGGTGATGGTCTGTCCAGCTGTGCAGCGCTGCAGACCTCTGCGCCTTGCTTCTCCGCTGTGAGGAAGGGTTATGAGAAACCATCTGTGAAACGAGAGATTTGTAAGGTTTACATTTATTGAAGTTTGTAAAGCACTTTGTGCTGCTTCAGATGGATGCTGGTGCTGCTACATGGGATTGTTTTACTTCCGCACCGCTTGGGAGAGCTGCTGTGATTTGCTGTTCTCCAGGCTCCTGGGGAATCTGCAAGGACTCTTGACTGCTCTGCAGTCCCAAATGAGATTTTTCTGCATCCTTAATGTATTGAACTTACTGTAATATAAAGAATATCATGACACCCAGGAGGCTTTATATCAGATTTCATATGAATAGCATTATGGCTAGGCTCAACTTTTTGATAAGGAACTGCAATCCCTGGCTCTTGGCTCTGTTAGTGTTTGGGTTTTATTGTTTTTGTAATGAAGGGAAATAGGTTGGCACAAATGCACACTGCACGTGATCACGCGCAGGAAAAATATTGCCCTGGATCTCAAGTTTTGTCCAAGTTTTCTGGTCTAAACATCGCTGCATTCAGGTTTTGATTCCTCAATAGGACCCAAACAGGAAGGAAGAAAAATCTGAGGTCTGACTGAATATAGACCAAGGACCAAATGTTTACAACCTTTACTGGCCCCAGCTGGGATGGTGCCTGCAACTGAAGCACTACAACAAACAGAGGGTGGGCATCGCTGCTGTTCATGCTTTGTGTCTGAAGGGAGGCGTAAGGTCAGGAATCTTTAGAAGTTTCTATCGGTACTACTGATTATTATGAATTTCCACTTGCTGGCAGTTTCTAGAAAACTTCATTTGTCTTAGTTATCAACAGTGATCACACAGAGTTCATGAAACCTTTGGACTTTCCATTTTAGATACAAGGAATAACATTAAAATGGAACAGTATTATGTCTTGTGTGAATGGAAACAAACTACAGTGGTTTAGAAAATGAAAAAGAAGTCATACACCGGACTGAACCAGCGTCCACCGAGACAACTTGAAAGACGGCAGCAGGAGGAGAAGCGCTGCTTAGCGTACAGCTAATGACTTGGCCAAATTGCTCGGAATTGCAATGCATGTGACCCAGAGCAGAATAAAGCCCAGATGTAATTTGCTCAATTCAGGCCAGAAAGGTTGCAGGATGTTTTCTTTGGAATAAAGCTTTCATCTCTGGTGCAGTGTTTTCTTTTTTGCACAGCAGCTTTGATGTTCGATTGCGAGCCCGAGCAGTGTTGGGCAGAGCCTGCTCGTGCCAGGACAGCAGATCGGATGGGCTGGAGATCCCTCCCCACCGGGCTGGTGAAAAGAAGCTCGCTTTATTTATTTATTTGGGTTTTGCAGAATCTGCATTTTCTATGGAAATGTGCTGAAACCTGCTGCGATAATTTTGTGCTTGGCAATTGATGAAGCCCATCCTGTTCCTCAGCAGGCATTTGTTGTCCAAATGCTCCTTTTCTTTTCTCCTTGCTGATTATAATGGTGGAAATGTAATCCGTGCCCTCATCAGAAAAGAAAGGGCGCTTCTTTATCTAGCCATTGATTTGAGACACAGAGCTCCATTCCGGCTGTGCCCTTCTTCTAACAGCTGCTGGTGGGTGCCCAGGATGGACACCGCAGGCAGACGCAGAGGCTCTGTAGCAGCTGAGCAATGGTTTGGGTTTGTTTGTTGCTAGTGAGCACATTTCTGAGTTGATTGGAATGGGTGTTAATATTGAAAGAGGTGCTGCGATGCTGATCTGCGTGCAGACAGGTTGTATAGATCTCTGTTCTGCTGTTCCAGAGTGAAGTTAGTCTGGGATGGTATTATGAATTAATTCCAAAGTGGAGAGTATTAGAATATTAAATATGTAATTTATGTCTCATTATGAGAATATAGGCCTCATTTTGATATTTCTGTAATGAAGTGTTTCTCTTTTTGGCTCCAAAAGTACAATTTGAGAACAAAGTCAGTATATAGATTTTTGTTTTAAATCAGAGGAACTGGAAGAGGCATTCTGACTGCAAACAACGTTTTTGTTTGTTCTCTGATGGAAGAGAAATCTGATAGATTATCATGAGGATGAAAAGTAAATATGTTTGTCAATCGCATTCGGGTGTTCCTGCCTGAAAGCCCACTTTTGCCACAGGTCTACTTGGTCCCTGTTTCCTGGGTGTCCTGGTGCTGCAGCCAGAGAGAGGATAGAAAAGGGAAGGGCTCATCCTTTTCTGGGGTACAGCAGTAGAGGCGAGAGGTCCTTAACAGGACCACTTTAAAATGCTGTCAAGTTAATTTTCTCCCTGTTGTTAAAATGTCAACCTCTAGAGATGGAATTGACTTGAAAGGCAATAAACAGGGAAATTGCATATTCTATTGCCAGAGTATTCATTTCATCGTTTTGAAACATGAACTCATTTTCTGCTGTTGCCATGGGTGGTGTTTCTTGGAGTGTATGTGCAGGTACTTGGTGCTCAGGAAGATCAATTCCTCAACCCTACAGAGAAGGGAAGACACCCAAATGATTATCTCGCTGGCATTTTGGCTGGAGACCATCGCTGGCCCCTTGGCAGGACATGAGGTGTGTGGCTCGGAGCACCAGGGTCCCACATCGGAGAGGACAGGAGGTGTCTACAGTTAGAGCCTCTTGCCACTTATCATATAGGCCATCTATCCAAAGTTTCTGACCTTAAGCTGCTGTCTGCTCTATGATTGACAGCTTTGATTTTTATTGCGAGTTCTTGGTTGAAAATGTCCTTCTCAGAAATATAATCACACCCAGGTGCAGGATTGTTTTTGCAGTGTTATTCCACTGAATTATCATTCATGAAGGAGACCGGAGATGGTTTTCAGGCTGAAATTTAAAAGTGCCTGAATTAGAATAGAGGTTAAAAAGTATTTCTTGTAATACATGTTTAGTTTCATTGGAGAGCCAATTTCCTTCAGGTTTAATCAAGGTCATTAGAACTATGTTGGGGCTGAATATATTCATAATTTCTATGTCTAGAAGCAGAAATTGCTGCAGGGTTCTTCACAGGGATGTGCAGTATGTGCTGAGTATCTGGGCTGACACATTGCGGAGGTTAACTGATCTATTGCAATATAATAACTAACTAACTTTCTGTAAGCGTTTGGAAAACCGTGGCTCTGACTGTAGCTGTGTCTGTAGATAACGTGACTGTGATTTGGTACAAATCAACCCGTCAAGAGATTCTTTTCCTCCTGCCCCCAGTAGCCCCTTTTGATTTCCTGAACTGACTTACTGTTTTCCCCACTTTTCATTACTGTGGGGTGTTGGTGTTTCCAGCTGTTTCTGTGCTGGAACTTAGATCCTGATCAAATGTGTTCTTCAGAAATATCTATAAAAACAAAATTCCTGGTTGTCTGTAAGAGTGCATCTTCACTGAACTTATTGGATGTAGGAGAGATGCTGCTTGCTGAAGAGTAATGAAGAAACCGCAATTTCATGAGCAGCTGGATAAGTCCCACCTGTTGAACTCAAACAGACTCTTCTGTTCTTTAGTAAATAATTTTGTATTGGCTTAACTATTGGGATGGTGCAATATTGAAACAGAGGAGGGGATGAAATGCTCCGCCTTTGGATGTTCAAGAAGCCAGATGACAATTTCAAGTGTTCCAGAATGCAGTACTCCTCCAAGTTACATTTGGAACTGATGATTAAGCTTCCTTTAACTTTTTAATCTTGAACTGATATTGAGAAGTCTTTAAAAAGATGTTAGAGTAAAACAACGGACTTTCTAATCAATCACACAAAATTATAATATATTGGAAACTTATTATTAATAATGGACTATTATTCTTTATGTATCAAGTCTTACTATCTAATCTATCTATATTAGTTACTTTTAAAAGGAATCGGGTGATAAATTACTCCATTAAAACAGAACAAAGAGACTTAAGTTCTTCAAAGGGGAAAATTAAAAAGGTTTTGGTTTTTTTTACAGTACCTTAATGGTTTTGCCAAGTGCGTTACACACCGGTGGCTTCTTTGGGGCTGTGTGATGCAGGGGATGTGGCTTGGGCTGAGGAATGGGTGTTTGTTTAAATGCTATGTGGTGATGGAGAGGTGAACAATGTGAAGTCCACCTCTGCTTGGTGCAGTGTGCGCGTGTGCTATGCAGATTTCGGTTTGGTTTTCTACTTGGAGATGATAAAATATGAGCTTAAGAAGTATTGTTTGGCTTAGGCTTCTATCAGCTTCCGGTGGGTGTCTGCTGTGTTCAGCAAGAGCCTGTACAGACTCTAAGTCATGGAAACTATTCTGCTTAATCCATGTAGGAGCTGGTTAAAAGAAAAGACAGCAGCAGCCCTTTCCTTAAGCACTTCTGAGGCTGCAGAGAAAATACATAGGAGAATTTGGGCAAAGGACTGAGCCAGGACATTTATGTTCCACATTTTGCTTTGTAATTTGCCCATTTCTCTTTCATTTTCTATCACTTTGGGGTGAGTTTTGAAAGACTGACGGAAATGGTCTGCTCCTGTGCAGTTTCTGTGGGCACCTTTCCCTGACAGGTGTGGATTTATTACACCACTTCCTTAATGCACTTATTATTTCCCCCTCCAGCATGCCATGCAAGTCTCTCTTCTCATCATCTCTTGGGTACCTGCCAGGCTTGGGGAGATGAAAGTAGAGAGATAAGCACATTTGTGTTTGCATTTGTAATGGATGGAGAAAAAGGCTGCAAAATAACATTTTGTTATTTTCCTGTGGGCTGATAACATATTTTGTGGATTTAGGGGAGAATTTCTTTCAACTTTTGGGGTAAAGTCATACTAAGGTGGAAGACCAGGACTGGGCATGCTGCTAGGGACACAGTCTGCGTGGGTCTATTTGAACTCCCTGGGTAGCCCGGAGAGATTCATAATACAGGAGCTGTTGTGTTCAGGTTTAAGTTCATCCACCTTCTCTGTCACTACAACTTATTACCCAGAGCAGTGGGGGCTGCCCCATCCCTGGAGGGGTTCCAGGCCAGGTTGGATGGGGCTTGGAGCCCCTGAGCCAGTGGGAGGTGTCCCTGCCCATGGCAGAGGGTGGGACTGGATGGGCTTTGAGGTCCCTTCCAACCCAAACCATTCTATGATTCCATGATTACTATTAGAATAACACCTAAAAGATTGGTATTGCACAGCACCGGGCGCTGTGCACATCCTGTGCACGCCCTCTGGAGCGGAGCTGAAGGGCTGCCAGGTGCAGAGGGAGAATTTAGAAACTCAAATAAGTGGGGAGAGAAAATCAAACAAATGAGCAGAATGGGATTCATCTGTTTGAATGTTTTAGCTGTACAGTGAACGCATAAGGGAAAAATCAATTTACTGAAATCCTAAAAAAATAACTGATAAAAGAATACGTTCATCTTGAATTGAAAACAAAATTGGAAGTGGTAAATAAATGATTGAATGGGTAAAAGTGTTAAAAGGAGCAGTAGCAGAGCTGGAGGGCTAACGGCACTACATTTTCATATAAAAGCAGCATAAATTGAGGATAAAGGCCTACTAGTAAGAGGCCTTTGTTTGTTTACTTGATGCTTTAAAGAGCTCATTTTTTCTCGTTATTTTGATTTAAAATAATCTAAAATGGTGGGGAGGGATTTTTCTGGGAAGAAGCACAGTATGCAGCCTAATCTCCCATCCCACAGACTTACCAACATTAGCATAAAAACGCCAGAGGTTTTCTTGGTTTTGAACTCATTTTTGTGAAATTCTTGACAAATGAGCCCAAATGCATTAAGAACGGGACTGGAGTGATTTTCATGTGCGCAGAGAAACAGGCAGCCTCCTTGAATTTTGTATTTTCATTGTCTTTGACGGCTTTTGTAATGTCGCAATGACAATAACAAACCCTTCATCTGGGGTTTGGTTTGGCTGGGCTAGAATTTCCCAGTACAACACATCATCCCAGTTCCAGCTGGCCCTGGTTTAAACTTTGGAATTGATGGCTGCAAACTTCCCTGCTGATTTTTGTGAGGAGTAAGCTGGGAATAAATGACAGCACAGCTGCTATTTGTATGACCTTCTGCACGGAGATATCCCGTCTGATTCCCGAATGTAGTATCTCAGATTGATTCAGCTGTGTTAGTCATAACTGGCAGTAGTAAATCCATTGATTTGGGGGGTGTCGATGGATTTACCTACTGCCACTGCTGAATAACACAGTGTGATGCCTCAGCTGAGGATGCAATTGCCTCGAGTTAAGCTGGATCTTGCACAGCCACATCCTGAATGCCAAGGATGCCGCAGCTGCGGGAGTCCAGGGCTCAGTGCTGCGAGTCCTCCCAGTGCACATGTACTCATTTATCCAGGCTAAAGTTTGTGCAGCCTCGACATCATTGTAATTGGTACCTAGGCTGGTAGGTTGAAGTAAAATCTGTTATGCCTACCACTGCTGTCCTTCTTTGGCAGCGCAGGGGAGTAGATTTGGACACCACCCTTGATAATATGCTTTAACTTGGTCAGCGCAGAATTGGAGAGGTATTTGGAGCAGATGATAGTTGTAGGTCCCTTCCAACTGAAATAGTCTACTCTGTTCTAGGTGGGGTTGGATTGTACTTGGACGTTGTACCAGTAAAGCTACAGTTGGTAGGTGAAAGTCTTAGTACAAATAAAGTTCACCTGCCACAAGAGGTGGATTATTCCAGTAGTGTTGTTGCTCACTGCAGTATCTGAGCATGAACACATTTAGAGATGTGGCAGGAAATAAACTCATTTCTCTTCTTCGGTTGCCGATTAAATGCTCTGTTGTATATCTTGTGGCCAAGTTAGCTGGGGTTTTCACTGCAATGCTGTTTCATGGGGAAGGAAAGAATGCAACGCTTGTTCTGGGTTGTGGTCGTGCAGATGTCACGTAGCAACTGCCGTTCTCTCCTCCACTGAAGTCTAAGGGATTAGAGTGGTTATGGGGTGCTTCAGAGCAGGAAACTGAAGATGAAGTTCACAGCCTCTCTCTGCATGTGTGCCAGTGCTGTGCTCCATGCTCCCACTTGCTCTGCCAAATCCCTTTGAGGATGGATGACTGGAAGGCAGACGCCTTTTCACTCATGGGGTATCATTGAGCTCTGCAACAAAATCCTGCTTCTGGCCTCTCCTTTCTCCCTTCTCTTTTGTCTGTTCATCTGGAGCACTTTGTACAGAGGGGCTTTTATAATGCTTTTGTTTCCTTTAGAACTTTTTTTTATTTAATTATAACCCGGGAACACGTACAAACACTTCAAAGAAAAAAAAAAGCTTCATTACAAGAGAACATCAGACGCTTGTTTGGGTAAGTTACGCACTGTTTCAGACCTAAAGCACAAAGACATTTCTAATTTCTTGTGGCATTGAGCCGCATTGTACCTGCCTGTTCTCCTCCATAGCAATGGATTTCAAGGAAACTGGTGCTGGTGTGACATGGACTGATTATGCAGTTTACAGTAACTCTCCCCTGCAAATGAAGGGGGAGGCTGGAGCTTCCGAGTTTTCAGAGATACTGCCTGTTACTAGGATAAAAACTATTGCGTTGAATCTTCCTGGTGCCACAGCTTCCAGTTAAACAGGGCTTTGTGCAAGAGCTATAAACCGGTTAATCCTACATCTTTTTAATGGAGTAGTTTGGCTTCATTAGGGGAACATGAAAGGGAGTTTATACTCGCCCAATGACATTGGGAAGGAAGTTGTTCTTAAAGGCTGTGTCCAGAGAGAGAGAAGGAAAATGTGGTCTAAAGAAAATGTGATTTTTATGTCAGGCGAGTTCATTTTGACACTGTGTAATACTTGGCTTCTCTAAACATGGTATTCAGTACTATAGGAAAGCTGACATTTCTCCTCATTTTGCTAGATAAAGCAGAACCTCTTTGTCTCACTTGGCTTTTAACAATAACTGCATGTTGCAGTGGATTTCACCCTCTAGAACAATAAATATCTTGCAGGACAGGTGGAATTTTAAGACCTTATTTTGCTGCTACTGCATGTTTGAAACTTCTATTGAAATTAATGGTGACTGCACTCTTGTAACCGTGTTAGGAGAGAACCCGTGACCTTATAAATGCAGGCAATATTGTGAAGCAGCTAGCTGCCTTCAGGTGGGGAAGAGCAAACAAAACTGCACTTTATATTAGACATCACTCATTTGTCCTTTCTCTTCTTCTCTTGCACTCCGGGTCCTGATCCTATTAGCCACTGTGTCCTCCTGTAATTTACAAAAGTAATGCTTTGCGCTGGGATGTGGGAGGTGATTTCTTGCATTGCCTCCATCAGCATTACTCTTTTAACAGAGCCAGGGTGTCTGCCAATAGTCGAGTTGGGGAAAGCTTTTGCAGTTCCAGTGCATGCCAGGGAGTCTATTTTATTTGCTGGCTTAGATATAAATCTATTTTCAGTGGCCTCTCTCGCTTTCTCCAGCTCTGCAGATGCAAACTGCTGATGTTTGAGGAAGGAGGAGATGCTGAGGGTGGGCAGAGGGCACGAAAGTGGATAAACGGTCATGTAATTTATCCCCAATTCTTCCCAGTTATTCTCCTCTTACCTGTTGCCACAGTTAATTGAGGTTTTGCCCAAATATGACCTCTCCTCCTAATTCCCTTGTGCATTATTTATAGAATGACCCTGTACCTTCATTCCCTATAGTCTCCAATATGTGTTTAAAATCAAAGGGGTTAGGGGAGAATGGTGAGCATCACAGTGTTTCCTGAAGGCATCCCATCAGAGGCTGTTGATTTTGACATATGATTTTCTGAAATTCAGGTATTTCTTGACTTTTGCTAAAGGATCTGCTTGATTTTTAACCCAAAGACTGTGACTCATGCTCTGAAGTCACTTACTTGCTCTTAAAAATGTCTCCATGGGGTTGGTTTTTTTTGTTGTTTTTTTTTTTTAATACAGTTATGTAGCATTTCAAATTTCCATAAGACTTAAAACCTTGGTGTTCTGCATTACTGATAGCGATGAAAATTTTGTGTCACTGAAAATTGCTTTGGAGACTGTCTCTCTTTTCCTAGACAGAACAAGCAGCCTATATTTCCTTCCATTAACTTTAAGATGCATTTGAATATTAGTTATTTTCCCCCTTGAATGCATGCTAATCCAAATATTGGAGCAAAGTATGCACCTTCTGAAAAACATAGAACTTGTTGGTTACTTTAAAAAGGTTTGAGCACTAACAGTGCTCTCTGTCCTCCGTCCCCCATCCCGGCTGTGGAGAAATCAAAGGATATGTGGGGTGAGCTTCCCCAGCCAGCAGAGAAAGCTGGATTAGATTCCTGCAGCACCTTCCCATCTCTAGAAAACAAAACAGTAAACAGGTTTATAGCTCAGGTTCAAAACACTTGAAAAAAGAGGACCCATACAGAAATGCTGATTTGTTTCCTCTCTGCGTGCCCCTTCAGTCACTGTGTGTCAAGGATGGTGTTGCTGGAGTAGCTCTTCTCTTCTCTTCCCAGCTACCGAGAGGGATGTTGAATCTTACTGTAGCGCTAATTACTGAAAATGTCTTGGTGTCCTTTATCTGAATCTTCAAAGGGTGAAACTATTATTACAGAGAAATATCATATCACATGAAATATCGCAATTGAGAGTGTGAGGCCATGGATCAGGAAGATTGCCTGAATTAACTCGACTTGGTGATGAATGGGGAGGGTAATAACTTCTCAGAAGAGCCATAGGAGGCAGGCAGCAGCTTGATTAGCAGTGATATATCATGGGTAAGGATCTAGGGAAACATGGATCCAGAAAAAGATGTCAAAATTTGGCTCCTTGGGGCTGTGGTCTGAGGAAGGAAGTGGTAGTGAAGGTAGTGGTGATGAAGCTTCACAGAAGGTGAGGTGTTTAGATGCCAGGATCGGCAGCATACATGAGCGGGGAGAACATGCACCTGGAAAAGGAAGGGTTCAAGAGGGTGAGAGTCACTCGTTCTCTGCAGATCATGTTAAAATCTCCATCCTGGGCAGAGCTTATTATGAATTACGAGGCAGTGATAATCCTTCTGAAAGAGTTCCCAGTTTTCCTCTAGCTTACCCAAAGGCAGATCAGCAATTCCACAGAAATCAGTGGAGTTTATTTTGATTTACTGAGTTTAAATGAAAGGATTATGCCAAAAGGCCCAGAGTCTTTAAGCTGCTGTACTTCATTGAAATCAATGAGACGGCATCACATTATACCAGCTAAGGACATGGCCTGATTAATTTTGTTTCTGGGATGCAAATACAAAATCTCTTAATGGGGACAGATATTTCAAGATCCTTCTCTGTTTGCTCTCAGTTGTCTGTCTCCTAATTACTTAGTTCTGAAGAGTCCAGGAAGAAAATTCAGCTGTTGATTGCTGCGTTTGGATCTCTTTATATTTATTCATGACACAGTTTCAAACAGCTGGGATTCTGGAGATACTGTAATGTGTATTAACAAACAAATATTGGTCTCTTAAATATTATTAATTCATTGCTTCCTTTTCCTGTTCTTCCTTAAAAACAGCTTTATCTTATTTTGTTTTATTTTTATTTTAAAACTAGTTAAGTCTCGGGATCCTTGGGGCTGAGTTTTTGTGTTTTCTTATAGTACCATTTATGCTTAATGCAAGCTTCCTGAAGTTGACAGGAGACTTTTAGTAGATGTCAAATGTGTCAGTAACACATTTGGTGCTCTCTGGGATGTCCAAGAGCAGCTGAGCACAGGTGACCAACTGGGTGGACCTCACTGACCCATGCTCCAGCGAGCTTGGGGATGTCAAACTTGCAAACTGCAGTAAAAAATACAAGTTATTCCCTTCCTTCTCTAGTGTACGTTAATGGTCTTTTCATTTTACGTTGAGATGCTGCATCTGTAGCATCTGTCCCCTGGGGTGGGACAGGGTGTGAAACCCTGAGTGTCTCTGTTGCCAGTAGTAGGGTGGCTTACAGGGTGGTTATCCCAAGATCCCTCTGAGTTAGGAGGGAATTGTAGCGTGCCAGGGTCTCTGGTGTGTGGCTATGGCTTTCCCGGTGCTGAAGCATTCCTGGGTGATGGATACTGCAGGGGCACCGTCTCTGCTCCATGCTTATTTTTCCTGATTATATCACTGGACTCAGAAAAAAAAAAAAATCACATGGCGCTCTCTAATAACTGAAAACGACAAGGAGGGGAGGGAATAAAGCAAGACTCTTGAACAAGTGCTTGTAAGGACTGGCAACACACAGAGTGAAGTTAATGGGTCCCTCCAGTGCTGGAAGCACTTGAACTTCCTGCAGAGTGGTGAGAGCTCCTCTGCTTAAACGTTGAGCTGGTTCAGTGCTTCTCGCCTTGTGCACCTCCAGCAGATGCATCTGTAACAGTCAGACAGGAGGCTACAAACTCCTGTTGATTGGTTTCTTTTTTTTAATACATTAACCAGTTCACTCTCACAAGATTATCACAGGAACAGAGACAATTCAGCTTTCCTCTGACCATAAACTGCCAGATAAATACAAATCCTCGTACTTCCTTACGTAAAAATCTTTGTAATACAGAAAACCACTGGTTATGACAATATTGGCAAAAGTAGCCCTGCAAATTGCATGTGATGGGTGGGATTTGGTAGTTTTGGAGGTTATTCTGTTTGTTTCTGGTTTTACTCATGAAGTATCCGGAAGGCTGCCTACTGTATATAAATACCCTGCTTTTCAAGACCACTTTAGATGCTTTGGGATGAAGCTGCTGGAGAACAGTCCTGTATAAAGGGTCTTAGTTTTGAAGAGCTGTGCGTGCTGTTGGATGGGTGGCTGCATGAAGCCTTCAGAAGAAGCAGATGTGGAGAGAAGATGGACATGATTCACGTTGGGTGAGCACACACACCCAGCACATGTTTTCAGCCCAGTCCCGTGCAGAAGTGGAAGAGTGACTTGTGTCATGCACTGAAAAGGGAGGCTGAACAACTCTGCTGAAGGGATTAGTTTATTGCAAAATGCATTAGTAGCTAATTCCTTGTGAAGGTTCCTTGTAGAAAAGGATCTTGAGCAAATACATAAAGTGAACAGCTAACGCCGTTCTGATCTCTCGCTGTCCCTCCCCAAACAGCCTCTGCTAATGCAGCCCTAACTTATTCCAAATCCTTGTGTGTATGTGGGCTGGGTGTGCTGAATGCCAGATTATTCTGTCCTGCCTGTCTCTGCCTGCAACACTAGAAGGTGATACAGCTATAATAGTGTGGACTATACTCTTGGGTATCAGGTCCACATGTGTGGAGCTCCTGGAAACAACAGAAATTGCTGTAGTCATGGTGAAGCGCTTTTGTTAGCGATTGTAGTAGGAATTGCTCCAGAAAGTGCTACTTCGCTTTATTGCAATTAACATCTATAAGTAGTCTGTGTAATTAAAAGAAGATGAAACAGCTGTCAGCAGTCCAGAGCTCCAGCCTTTTGCAAGGCACTTTGAGTTTAAGAAGCTAAAGAAAACCTGTATCGAGGGCTTAACTTCCACGATGAGATGAGCCTTGGGAAGGTTATGCAAGAAGCAGCAGTTGGGTGTGCAAGGATTAAAAAAGAGAAAAGTAAGGCCACTGCAACAACTATTTTATGGATTTTGGACACTCCTAGTGAAATAATGGACAATACTAAGGAATGGATTATACTTAATAAACAATGTTCTGTTTTCTACCATGCTGAAGGCTTTTAGCCCAAAAGATTCCTTATGGCAGGGTTCTGAACCTTAGCCGTTCCCTGATTAAGTTCTTATTTCTCAAGTTCTTATAAAATGCTGTCAAATTAAAACTTCAATGTTTTTAGAAGTTATAATAATAGGTTTTAGATCTTTTTCCAGTTTATAGATAATATAGATGCCGTATTAAGTGTAAGCAGTATTATGTTCAGTTATGCAATTCTGGAGAGCTTTCACTCAAAGATAAATCAAAGTAGACAAAAGGAGTATTTTTTGTAATGTAGATTTATGGCAGCGTACAATAAACTGCTTCTCAGTTGCAGGTATTTTTGGCATTCTACTTAAAAATGTCAAAATAAATGATTAAATTTAAATTACCCAGTAGCAGCTCTGCTACCCCCATACCAATGTAATAAAGGAAATACTAAAACTGTAAGAGACAAATCCAACAGCATCCTCCTGCTGTGTCATTAACTTTCTCCCAATTGCTGAGATATTTGCAAGTCTTGCTCCGTGTCTACAATACAGAGGAGGAAAAACAAGGATGCTTTTAGGCTGAGAGCAGAAGCAGGAGACATCGTGGGTTGCCCCACCAGGGGAGAAGCAGGGAAGTCGCAAGGTAAGGATCTAACTACGTCTGTGTTGTCCCCCAAACAGGCCCTGGTGGGTGTCAGGCAGAGACCCCCTCCTGCTTGCTATCTCTCTAACACAATCCTCTGAAATTACCAGGGAAAAGGGGACCTGGAATGACTCTGTGGGTTAAGCCTGCATTGAATTAGCATCTCTGCTCTTAATTATATGCTCAGTTATAGTTCTGTGCCTGAGTGGGAGCTTCAGGCAGCAGGAAGAGGTGTAGGGTGGCATTGTCCATTTTGTAGGGGGGGGGGGGCACTAAGTGGGAACACCGTCACTGGGACATGCTCAGAATTAATGGCCTTCATGGACAAAGCCTGTACAGCTGGAAATATTGAGTCCTTTGCCTTTGGTTCGATGTGGAGATCCTGGGTATGGGGAGAGGAACCTGTGGTTCGTTCATATTTACAGTCTTTTGAGCATAGCAGAGAGCACTGTGTAAGTTCCAAAGAGCAAACAAAAGAGAAATAATTTCAATTTTAAGACAGTAACATAATTTTGAGGCCCTAACCTGCAATTTTTTACTTTTATTTTTTATTTTGTCCCCTCTTCATTAATCCAAAAACCTTGGCAATACTGACTACGCAAACCAATCCTGGGATAAATAGAAACTAATTCTCCAGAGAAAGATTGTGACAAAGCTAAATCTGCGGTGAGAATTGCCAGGTACTCGGGCTGGCAAATGAGCAGAGATGAAGTTCCTCTGTTCGATGTCCCTACGGATGCAGAGCCTGCAGTTCAGCTGCAATGTCGCATCGGCTGCGGTGGCAGTCGGCTTCCCGTGCAGTCCAGGTGTGGAGGGATGATCTCCTCTGCTTTTTAAACTTGACACCAGAGAAAAACATGTTGGACTCAGGTTTCGATTACACGTGTGGAATGTAGAAGTTGATGATATTCTATGAAAATTCAATAAACCTTGAGAACAGCATCAGGGCTGATATCTGTAATTTAAAATAATGGATATCAAGAAATTGTTTCTCATTTATCTTTACTGCTGAGTTTCAGAGGCACCAAAGAGACTTCATTAGGCTTTTTTTTTTTTTTCTAAAATAGCTTCATTTATCTCAATCAGTGATCGGTTCTAGAGGTGGCTGACTATTATGTTTAATAATACACAGCACACAAAAAAAATCCCCATCCTTTCACAATTTTTGACATATGTGGAAAGGATGTGTGAAATCTCTTCTCAGTGGGAGATAGAAATAGAATTTTTTAAAAAGCTTCATTATGCAAGATAAATGTGTTTTTGTTGCACAATGTGATCCATAGTCAGAATATTTAAATCTCTGTTTTACACAGATTGAATTTTCATTAAAAGGAATTACTTTGGAAACTCGGGTTTAAGCAAATATTGCCACCTGAACACGACTTGATTTAATCGTGTGAACACCACCCCTGAGAGAGCTCTTCAGGAGATTCTGTTTAGCTGGAACCTTTAAACAGAAGTTTTATGGAACCTTGAAAATTGAAAGTAACTCGTTTTAATCCCCCTTATTCCTTTCCATCCCTTGGTGGATGCCAGTTGCTTCAACTGAGTGTTGCTTAAGGAATAAAGTTTAACGTAATCTCCAGGCTTAAGCTGGAAGAGGGGAGATTGAGAAGAGATCTCAGAAGAAATGTTTAGCAGTGAGGGTGGGGAGGCTCTGGCCCAGGGTGCCCAGAGCAGTGGTGGCTGCCCCATCCCTGGAGGGGTTCCAGGCCGGGTTGGATGGGGCTTGGAGCCCCTGATCCAGTGGGAGGTGTCCCTGCCCAGGGCAGGGGGTGGGACTGGATGGGCTGTGAGGTCCCTTCCAACCCAAACCATTCCATGATTCTATGTGAGCTGAGTTTCGAACCTGCTTATCTCCCTGCAATGCCATCTCCTGTTTCCCTCTCCCAGGCCCTGTGATCCACTTCAGAAAAATGTTTCTTCTGCAAACTTAAACTCAGGCCCTGCTCTTAGGTGTCCCAGGGAGCGGACAAGTCCTTGTGGGTGTTGTGTACCTGCTATTCTGGCTTGATGTGGGCTCTTTCAGCCTGTTGTTACTTTTCCTCTTTAGCATCCTTTGAAACTTTGCAAAACTGTTGAGAGGTGGTTGTTCACAGGTTACCAAATGCAAATTGCTTGTTGAGCCTGACCAAAGGAGCATCGCATTAGGAATGGAGTGAGGTGCGAACAAAGTGTTCATCTAATAGAAAGCAGTGAAGAAAAATGATGTCCAGGAAATGAAGAAACCCAATAGATCTTACTGCTGTGGGCTCGCAGCCAGTGCTCCAATACAAAGTGCTGCTCCATGAGTTCAGAGGAATTAAAGGAGATGAGATTTAAAAACAAGACAAAACAAAACAACCAGAAAAACAACAAGAAAAAAACCCGCAAAATTGACACTAAACATGGGTGGCAAGCTAACAGCTCATATCTGTGACTCTATGGCAGTTGAAAGAGGACAGATCCTCTGATTAAATCAAGTTTTCTTTCTCTAAATAAAACACTAACCTGCTCTTGTGTGCTCCACGTCCCAAAGGCCAGGATCTGAGGAGCCTAAAAACCAAGAGTTTCTGTGAAAGGCGTTTCTAAAAGGGATTGTCCTTCATCATTGCAATAAAGGAAGCTCTACCGTGGCAGATTTGGGTACCAAACTCTGCCAAGCAAGATTCATCCCTGCGTTTATGAATAAGAGGACCATTTGTGGTCTAAACTGATTTTGTTAGGATTTGGCGGGGGAGAAGGGCTTGGTTTGGATGGTTGCGCTGGTAATTCTGATGTGCAGGGTTTTGGTTTTATGGGTTTGGTGTTTTTTTTTGTTGTTGGATTTTTTTCCCCCCTTGTTCCTGCAAAATCTGAGTGTTTGATATTTGGGAGCCCAGGTCTGAACCCCAGGAACATAAGTTTTGTTAATTTAAACTTTTTGGATTATTTCCGTGGAATTTTTTGCTTGACTGATCATGTTTCCAAAGAGTGACGGACAGAGGAAAAAAACCTTCAAAATAATAAGTGAGGGAAAGTGGGCATTCAACTTCCATTGGCATTCAGAGACATTAGGAAATTTGCTTTCTTTCTCTGTGGTTGCAGTTATCTCAGCTTTAATATCAGCAGAGGATGAGGTTGGGAGATGTTAACCTGTTCTAATTCTGGGTGATCTGGGTATGCCAAAGAGGTTGCAGAAGTAGGTAAGTGGGTGGAGTAGGTGGGTGACAGTGAGACTGTGGCGTGCAATGCTGCTGATTCTAGTTACAGTAAGTACAAGTGTGAGGGTTATTCAGATGCTTAGAGTATAAATATCCAGATCAAAAATAAGTCTGTACTTTTACGTGGTGGTCATGTGCCATGAGGCTTCCTGCATGACATTATTAAGTATCAGCAAAACCAATTTGAAGAGGGAAGAGATTTAAGCTAGCGCATAAATAAGATTAAATCAGACAAGTAATGTGTTAAAATGGTGATCCTTGAAGGTTTTGGTGTATCATCTGGTGCAAATATCAAGGCTGTCAGTTTATCTTTGCATTAAGAGGTTGTGTTGTGGCAAGCATTATTCTGCAGCCACAGAAGCAGGGAGAGAACGGTTAGTGTGGTGGCAATTAATGAGTTGACTGGAGTGCAAAATCAAGATGGTGTGTTGCTTTGTGAGGTCTCGTCACACATTAACACTGTTAACATCCAACAGTCAAGTTCTCCAGATAAATGCAAAAGATGAGACCCTTCTCATAGCTCACACCAACAGTTGAAATGGGACAGTCAGACAGGATCTTTCTTAGCAAGTTACAACTTACTGAAATCGAATGTGATAATCCTTTCTAAGTTTTTCTATTCTTAACACAGATAAATAAGAAACCCCAGAGAATCTGTTTTAAAGGGATCTGAGATAGTGTTTTGTATCAGAGTTTATTTCTTTCAATTCACTCCTGAAGAAAAAAAAACATCAATTTTTATTATGTAGTTATTTCATCTCCTTGTTGCTGTTCAAACATGGATCTGTACTGACAGTTTGTTTTTACAGGCTATGTGTAGTGTCAGGCACAACTGGAGGTTATCCCATCGTGTGTTGTGGAAGTGTCTAATTTAACTTTCTGAGAGTAAAATAAATCTTCTGTTCTTCTGCTTTGTTGAAAATGGGAGACTGGTCTTCAGGCATATGGTTCAAGGAACTCTTGAAACACCAGAAAGTCAGGTCCAAGCTCTGTGTTTCCAGAGGTAAAGCTTCCATTGATTCATTGAGAGGGCTGGGGCAAAAAGAATGTTTTCAATTTTAAAGGCAATGCATTTTTATATGCACTTAAAAATGGACTCAGGATTCATGCTGGATTTCTCGAGTTTCTGGTTCCTTGAGATCCTATTCTTTCTCTTTGAGTGCTATTGAGAACGTAGTTGCCAAAGGTTGCAGCCACTCTGGCACAATTGTGTAGAAGAAATAAGTAAATCTCAACTTTCTGACTCATTGGAGCAGAAGTCTCTCTGCACAAGTGGGATGTGACTGATCACTGGGTTTGTAGGTGAAGGTGGGGCACTCCTACCAAGGTTACTCTGAAGTTACTGCCACGTATGTTTAATTATGAGCTCCAAGCCACAAGAAAGGAAGTTCATTTTGTCACTGTTGGGGGTGAATAAGAGCTCTCAGCAATATGCAGTGTGTGCTTGAACCTTTGTTTCAGGGCTGTTTGTCAGAGGAGCTGCCACTGTGTCATGGGTGGGAAATTTTGTAGGCAAAATTATGGAAGTGGTCTGGTAGAGCAAAGCTTTCCTGTGGGATGCTGGTCCCCAGTAGGACATGCTGAAGGCTGCAGCTTTCATTTAGGCACCTTAACAAAACCTTCTGGAGGTTAGCCTTTCTTTCATTTGAAAGAAAGGGCTGATTTCTCTCTATTACAGATTATTTGTTCCCTTTGAAGAACATTGAGGATCTGGAGCATCTTGTATATACGCTACCATGTGTGGTTGCCTTAGCAAGACGTTACATCCTGTTCCTATTCTTGAACTTGCCTGAGGAAAAGCTTCAGTTAATGTGAATGATTCTACATGATTCATATACAAAAAAATATTTCTTTTGATTAATAGTTACACTTTGGAAATGAAATTCAGAGGGAAGCAGTCAGGACTCTCTTGCTCCCCACTCCTGTGCTGTGACTCAGTGTTTTTTCAGGACAGGACCACACAGCCCTGTCAAGGGAAGAGGACATATTTTAAGATCTGTATTAACTTGTCTGTGGCTCTGGCAGAACATCCATCTCTGCCGAGCTTTCTCCCCTATCTGCATTGGCAATGGGAGTTCAGCTAAAATAATAGGCTTGAAAGGTCTCTACTATGAACGTTGTCAGTATAAAATTTCTTCTCTCTCAATTTAGGATTTTTCCTTGTTGGTTTTCCTTGAGATTTTTCTAATCTATTTGAATTATTTCCTCTAATTTTATAAGATTATTTCGATGTGAATATATTTTAACTCTATGACTGCAGCCATTCGTACTGACTGTAAATCTCAAGGAAGCTCAAGAAATAACCACAACACTCTGAACATACATTCTGTTTTACTTAATTTTCTCCTGTTACGTTTGTCACATCCAGCGGAGCTGATTACAGCTGCCTATCTGGTGTTGTCATGTAGTTAGAATAAAAGGGATTTTTAATACTGTGGTTACATGAAAATTAACCTGGAATACAGCTACTGAAGCCTAGATTTTCTTTCCACTCATTTTGGTGTGAAATTTGACTTGGCTTTATTAGGCTTTGGAGGCAAAATTTGAAATGAGCTGCTCGCTACAGAGGATTTTCTGTTGGGGATCTATTCTTGAGCAGTTTTCATGGCCACATACCTAGAGGGCTGATGGTGCATGTCCCTATTCTGCTAATTAAACAAGAATTCAAGCATGCCTTTATGGTATTGTTCAAGTAAGTAAGGGCTGATCTTGCTGATGGCAAGAATGATCTATACGCAAAGCAGTGTGGTGTTGTATCTGCAACAACCAGCAGTCCGGCAATTTCGCTGGAAGAAAATTAAAATAAATTGTTCTGGTTGTTGATTTTTCTGTAATTTTCTGTGCTTGGGACACTTTCTGCTGGTGCTATAGGGGCAATATAATGTACTGAGTATGAAAAATTCTTTTAAACAGATATCTCGGAGATACTGAAAACTGGTATCTCAGTCAAAGAGCCATCTTCATTCTTGGTGTTTTGGACAATCCCGCAGCTTTCATAATCTGTTTATCCAGCATTCTTATCTTGGCACTGAGCCATGTGCCTTTCAATGGAATTTAAGATAGGAAGTTTAGGTACATTACAGATATTTTATTTCAAACGTGCAGTATCTACAGCTGCTGGTGTGGTTATCTTTATTTGCAGATATCCAGTTTCCCAAAGGCCTTGAAGACCGTTCGTTGCTAAATAGTTCAATGTGTTTGAAGGGAAGCACTTACCAATTTGAGTTATTGCTGTTGTCCAATAGTTCAAATACATCATGGGTTATCAAATCAAAGTTTTGTTCCAAGAAATATCTGGGTGATCTTGGTTTACAAGAATCACGGTCTGCAGTGGGATGGAGTCATGCTCAGTGAGATTCACTGAGCTCTTCTAGAAGTAAAAGGAAAGGATAAAAAAATGGGGAAAAGTAGCATTGAAAGCTAAAAAATGTTAATTTAATCAGTACAGGAATTCTTAACGTACTGCTTCAATATGGGGTGGGACAGAGAAAGTAAAAACCCAGAAGAGATTACAGGCTTGTTACTACTCTTTGGAACCAAGTGGGACCAATCTCTGTCCTCTATTTGTACTCTCTGAGACGTTTACTTGAGTTTTACTTAGCCATCTAATTGTTTTATTTTCCTATTTCAGCTCAGGCTTCTTGGGAAAACTTGGTTCTCTATCCCCTAAAGGTCACAAACTCTACAGCTCAGTAAGGCTGATATTTTTACATGGACTCTCGCTCCATTAACAAAGTCCATAAGTTATTTCTAATCCCCAGAATTGATTTATTTAATCCTTGTAGATGCCATTTGTTACACATTATTCTCAGCGTTTATTCACAGCACAAACAGATGGTCAACGAAACCAATTAACCTTTCCCAATCTCCCTTTCGGGCTTTCCACATTTTTTTTGAGTCTATGGACAAATGAACAAAAACTATCAGGAGACTTCATGCCAGAGCGTGATGAATAGGAAGGCTGACTGGCGTGCGTGCTGTGCTCAAATAAACCTCAGCTTCCCTAGGTTTGTGCGCTGGAGGAGGACTATTGCTGACAAAACAGGTAGAAGTAAAAGAGTTGCCAAGAAGTGAAGTGACCTAAGTTGGGCTGTCTGCTTGTTTAATGATGTGGGGGGTAGGGAAAGATGACAGCTTAACCCTCATTCCTTGGATTGTTGGGGTTTTTTTTGTTTGTGGGTTGTTTTTTTTTTTGGCTAGGATTTTCAGGATATGAGGAATTGCATTTTGAGGTGAAATTACAGGTTTTGTCATAAATAGGTCTTTCAGTCAAAAACCTTTTCATCAAAACCTCCACTAAGTGTCATGTAGGGGAAAAAAAACCAACCTGTTTTATTAGCTATGTATGTAATATATGAGTAATTATAAATTGCATCCTTGCCCTTCACTAATAAACTGGAAGACAGACCATGTAAATTTAGAACAGTATTCATTGTTAACTTTTATGATAAAACCGTAAATAAGTATTGAGGTGGATTCTATCTCAATCTGTTTATCTGTGTAATAAAAACACAACCTCATTTGTGCTATACAAACCATCCTTTGATTGTTCCATGCTTGATTAGTTTATTATCAGAGCTTGTGGCCTGTTGGGTGGACAAATTTAGTTTGTTGTTTTGTTGAATCCTGAGGGAAAGAGACTGAAGGGATGTGGCACGGCTCAGAGTGGGAATTTTGGGAATTTTAGTCTCCACAGGGCTTCCTGGCCCTACCTAGCAAATACTGTGTTGTAAGGAGATCTGCAGTTATTTTAGTTATAAAAGCTACGTCTGTCTGTGTAACGACCACAGTGATGTTTCTTACCTGCCTAATGCTATATCCTGTGCAGATTTTGTATGTGACAAGAGAAGCCAGGACTGGACAAACCTACCAAAAAAACTCATTTACACCACATCTCTTCTGGTTTTAATGAGGGCAACATAGACTGTCCCAGCTGGAATAACACCCCACACCAGTCCCTCGCTGCGGGATAGCCTTAGCCTGTCGAAAAGGTTTATTTCTATAGCGATACTTGCCATTCACCCTCCTTTTGCTCAGGATGTCAGGGTTAATTAAGCTAGGAAGTAGAAAGCCATAGTTCTTTTTTTCTTTTTGATTACACTGAGTGTGCCAAAATGAGTGACTCTGCTTATCTTCTTCAAAGAGCACAGACTTTGTTATTGATCCAGTCCACCGGCTGGTCAGATTGTGCTCCGCTAGCAGGCAAGGGACTGTGGGCTGTAATTACTCATTTGGGTTAATCCTCGTCTCAGATTAGTACTGAGACAAGTGCACAGGCCTGAGGCTGTACCTGCTCTGCATCGTGACACCCACAGAAGATCTGCCCCTGCTTCCTCCTCTTGGAAGAGGTGGGAAATTGTATTTATTAATTTCTCAGATTCTTTTCCCTTCGTTTCTTCCCTGTAGAGAAGCTGGGTCTGCACAGGGACAACTGATATAGATATTGCCTTCCTCCTCTGGCCCCGTGCTTTGATGCCTGGTTGCATGTTGGGGTTCTGTCTGCAGCAGGTCTGAGCCAGGAGGCTGAATCCCTCTCTACTGAAATGCACGGCATAATAATTCGTATGAAACCTCTGCATCCTTGGTCCCTCTCCAGTTATGGCAGGAAAGAGGAAAAGATTAAAGTAAAAGTGACTGTATTCTGCAAATCTGAGTTTGATCTTTTCTGTTTTGCTGATTACACTCTTGAAAATCCAGGATTTTGGGGTTTGTTGTTGGGGTTTTTTAAGTGGAATCAGGACTCTCGTGTGTCAGGCTGGATCTCAGCGTTGCTGTGTGGAAAGAAGCTGTATAACTGAAGCAAATATTTGAGGACTTCTTGTAGTGCACATTTGAATCCCTCAATGCTGCGCACATCTCACGGACGGGCAGCCTCTTTGGAGGAGCTTGCACTGCAGACCCTTGCACTCCTGGGAAGGCATTTTGCTGAGTATTCACAACCTGGCACCTTCTGAAGTCAGGTTTTATTCCTGTTTCAATATCCGTGTGTTGCTTATGTTCAATTACAGAGAGTCCTATCCTCTTTCCCAAATATGAGAATTATTGTCTGAGAGGGAATTCTTAAAATCCCATTATCATACATAATAAAAATAGATGAAGGAGCCCTACCTAGGGCAGCAAGGGCTAATGATGCTTATAAACCAGCCTATAAACCCATGCAGACCTCGTGACCAGACGGGGGCACAGCAGGTTTTCAGTCTCCATCCCTATCTTCACAATATGGGAATGCCATCTGAGTACATCAGGAGATGCCAGTCTCATCGCCACCTGCCCATCGCTCTAACTGCAACCCCCAAAATCTCTGCATCCCCAGGATGTGCTGGGTTTATCTGCCCCGTGCTCTTATCCAGCTGTGGTGGTGGTGCTCTAATTATGTTGCAGTAATTAGAGGGTAAAGGCTGATATGAAATGGGGGAGATGTTGGAGATCGAAGGGTCTCGTGGAGTGGGGATCTGAGTAGGGCGTTCCTCTTGTCTTTCACTATATGAGAGTGCGTTAGCATTCACAGTAAGGACTTGCCAGCAGCAGAATGATTGGTTTGAGTTATGCTTGTTATTTCTAAGGTTTTTGCATATAAAATCCTTGGGTATAGTGGCTTTTTTATTTTTATTTTCCTTTATTTTTAAAAACTATGGAGTTGGCCTGGCTGTGTGATATCCTGCTTTGACTCTTGCATGTGAAACTCTTGTGTTTTTTGAGAGAGAGAGGGGAAACAACTTGCCTATGTGCCTGGTTTTTCAAACAGGAATAATGCTTTCTCCTTCAAATAAAGGGCATTTATGGCTGATAATATATTTCATCCACCAAACCTTTAAAATCAGAAGCTTAAGTCTAATTTTGAACTTGACATTCTCTGATTAAAATTTAATAGAGCTCTGTATGTGTCCAGCTATCGGGAAAGAAGTATCGAACTTCCAGCTGCTTGTTCCATCTGTTAAAGCGTCTCTGTGTAACTGGTGTGGCTGTTTGTAAACTAACACAGAAAATGGTGAGGCGGGTTTTTTTTTTGTTGTTGTTGTTGAAGGGGGTACTGAGAACCCTCCCCACTGGGTTTTTGTAGACCTTCTTTGCCCGTTGCATGTGGCTGAAACCAGAGCTCTTTGCCTGAAACTTCTTCTCATCAGCATCATCCTCGTTGGGGCAAAGAATATCATAGAATTTTTTGGTTGGAAAAGACCTTTGAGGTTGTCAAGTCCAACCGTACCTGTCCACTGCTAAACCATATCTCTAAGCACTTCATCTGCCTGTCTTTTAAATCCCTCCAGGGATGGTGTCTCGAGCACCTCCCTGAGCAGCCTCTGCCAGCGCCTGAGAACCCTTTTAGTGTTTCCTGATGTCCAGTCTGAACCTGCCCTGGTGCAACTTGAGGCCATTCCTTCTCATCCTATCACCTGTCACTTGGGAGAAGAGACCATCGTGTCGTGACACGGCTGTGTGGGCAAATGAGAGCAAGGGAAGCTTTCTGTGACCACTGCCTTGACAGAAACTCTTTAAGGCAGTTATTTTTGATTGTTTTTTTTTCTTTAATGCCTAGTCTACCTCTGGCTCAGAGAATGCTGAAAGGCAGTAATGTTTATCTGCTATCCCCTTTGCTGGTTCTCCCTCTTATTTTTATTGTTATTTGCATGGTAAATGCCACAGTTCAGGCGGCTGTGAAACAACACTCGTGTTCAAAGCGTATATCAAGGGTATTTTTAAGACTTCTTTAATAAAATCAAACAACTGGTGAATATTTATCTTTTAATTCCCATTTAAATCATATGTCAGAACATAATGGAAGCTGACAAGGATGCTGTCTGGTGGAAAAGAACTTCTTGTTGTGATTTATGTACCTGATTTGTCATGGATTTTATTTCTCTGAAAAAAACCCAGACTGAACTGGGCCTCCGAGTTGCGTTTAGGAATCTGTGTATTTTGAACTTGATAAAGAATCAAGTTTGAAGTCCACCCACAGGTAAAGAGGTGATATTTATTGCAAGTAGATAAGCCAGCTTGGTGTTTTATCGCTGAGGATGGGAAATGATTCCCAGTTTTCTGACTGGAAGCTGCAGTGCCTCAAGTAGGTGATGTAGACAAAGGCTTTGTCAGTGAGGGCTTGAAGGGGAGCGTGTGTAAGTGCTGAGCCAGAAGACATGCTGCTCTGTTAAGCAAAGATGAAATCTGCCTCTTCACCAGCAGCTTTGTTACTGGGTTAAGTTTATCCTCCTCTTTTAATTTTAGAGGATATTTGCAGAATATGTACTGTAAAAATCACTCTGAGCTGCAGAGCATAAAGACCATCTGCCTTCATTCCCCTCTTTCCCCCAAGAAGACCCTGCCTAACCGTAAAATGCAATAATAGCCCACAAGATGTCCTTCCTCCTGTGCTGTGTTCCCTGATAAGGTTCAGTTCTCTCCTGTGTTCCCACCTAAGGTCCAAATCCATCCAGTGTTCCCAGCTGAGGTCCAATTCTCCCCGTCCTCGGCAGAGACATAACCTGAGCAACACTGGCAGAGCTAGAAGACAATGTGCCAGTATTTCTATAAGTAGAAGAAATCTATAAGTAACCCCAAATTTAGCTTCAAACAGTAAATTTCTTAATTCCCTTCATGAACAGTTTCTTGCAGGAGTTAATTACATTTTAAAGTGGTGATTGATTATCCTGATGTGATTGAAACCACTGCAATTAAATGTAAGAGCAGTCGGAACAGTAAGAGCAGTATTAATATGCAAAATGCTCACATAACTTTTTTCCCCATCTCCCTCTTGAAGTGTTTCCACACCTACATGTGCTTAGCTACTTTTTTTTTATAGTAGCTAATTAGCAAGCAAGTTAACTTGACAAACACAGTCACTATTTTATACGATGGCAGTGGCGGCATGTTTCAGTATTGATGTATTTCTGCTTGCAATTAATGTTTTTGGATTACATCTGCACAAACTCAAGTATTTTAGTGGATCTAAAGCAAACTACTTTTTCTTCTGTAGTTTTATCCATTTGGATTTGTGGATTTGTAGCTATTGATTTGTTGGGGGAAAAAAAATATTTCAGGAAGTAGCTCCTTAAATTGAGAGTTAGGTGTTCCAGTTCTCCCTGCTTTAAATCGGGCTTTGGCACCTTTGTGGAATGTTCTCTGCTCACTCTCCTGATTTACAACTGAAGGAGACTTAAAATCTTATAAAAGGTTGAAACTTGTTCATCTTTTGGCACAAGCCATCTATTCATAAACAAATATGGTTTGTAGCGAGGATAAATTGTTCCAGCGCCACTGAACTCCATTAGTTTCTTCCAGCTGGGAATACTACTGGGACATTTGGCAAAATCCTGCATAAAACTCAAGTAAGGCACATGAGAGGGTTGGTTTTTTTTCTTTTTTTTTTTGAGGTAAAATCCAGCAGTGTGACCACAAGCTCTTCTATTTTTATCTTTTGAAAGACTTGCTAATTGTTCTGCCTAATGGGGCTTTGTAGAGTCTGGAAAAGTAGCTTAATTTCCTGCTTCGCATGGGTTTTTCAGGTTTATTTTTTTTTCTTTGCTGTCAAAACCTCCCCAAACCTCCATTAGTTTCATTTGCTATATAGACAATGAATTAATTCCCTATTTTTTCCCTGTCATTGTTCTTACTGCAGATTTAATTAACAATAAGTAATCTCTCTGAATTCTTGCTGTCTGTTACCTATGGTTTGGTTTTTTATTTTACTCTTATTATTTTTCTCTCAGAGGATCCATCCCTAAATCCTTTCTTTGGTCCTAAAATGTTTGGGAGTAACAGACGGTCACAACTGCCTCTCTGTCCCTTGGGAATGGGCTGTATGTACAGCCCTGGGACACTGCCGTTGGATCGATAGTCGTTGCACCTACTGACTGGAGACTCTCAAAAGCACCAGTGCCGAGCGGGTGCCTCCGTTAGTTAACAGCTGCTCCCATAAGCACTGCCTCACAAGGAAACTGTATAACTGCCACGATGATTTATGGATTTCTATTGCTAAGCTCCCAGTTAGATAATTTTTCAGTGTCCACTTTTCTGCCGTACTGCGTAAAATAGAATTAAAATTTATAATTCGGCTAGGAGGAAACAACTTCTTTTAGGGAATTACTGCTTTTTGAGAAGTGGACGGTAAAGGGGTGGAGGGGTGGCAGCCCTTGGATAGTGGCGTGCTCTGGAGCACGTGGACCTGCAGCAGGTGTTGGGTCTGGTGGGTTTTAGGGTGCCGTTCCTTATGCATCCAGCCCTTGCTGGGGTGTTGCAGGGAGCTGTGAAGTAGAGGATGTGTCGTGTAGTTAAACTGAAGACCTGCCCAGAGCATCACAGGGGGTCGGGGAAGAGAAGACCCTTGAGGTTTAAGTGTGAATGGAGAAGCTTTTTTTTTTTGCTGGAAAGATTTTATGGGAATTCTGGGCTGGAAGGATTATCCAGTTAGAGTCTGAAAATTAATATTTTAATAAAAGTTGGGGATGTGCCACAGGGGGAAGCTCACCTTTAAAACAGGAACAGTTCCAGGGAACTTCTTGTGTCATCCTGTCCTACACCTATTAAATGTGAGCTTGTGATTTCTCTGTCTTTGTCCTGACTGTCCTCTGCTGCCAAACTGGAAGCTCCAGAAATGAAAAAGCACAAATCAAATGGTGTGGACATATTTAATAAATACCCAATTGCCAGTGCAGGAGCAGATGTTGACGCAACTTGGTTCCTCCAGGCTGGCGGCTGGGGAATGAGCCAGGTCCTCTCCTGGTAAGGCTCAGTGCCTTTGGAAGCCTGGAAGCTTTTGTAACTACTTCTCAGTCTCTTGACTGATGCAAGGTGGGATTAAACTATGTTTACAAGGCCAAAAGCATAATTTGCTGCATCTCTAAACTACTTTTCTGCAGTGAGTGACTGCAACATCACCCCCCCCTCAGACTGGTATTGCACTGTGCACCGCTAAGTGTACTGCAACTATTCCTATGCAATATTTTAGAGTTCCTGCTGCCAGTAGATAAGGGAGGATGTGTTTTGCTGGTGAGAAAGAGATATTTATTGCTATTTATTTGTGATAAAAGTGCAGAGCATCTGCCAGCAGCTGGAGCTGGTTGATGACTGTTCTGAAGTGAAGCACTGAGGTTTTCCTGGTGGGAACTTTTCCAGCATGTCGTGCGGTGAAACTCCATCTTGTGTGTTTCTCCTCACACTCTGGTTTCTGAGCTTTTATTATAATACAGCCCTGACTTTTCTGAATATTTGATTAATGAAAATTGGCCTTTTGCATGGGTGCACAGTGCAATATTTTAGCTTTTGTATTAGGCGCTGTAGTGAACCCAGCAAATCTGCAGAGGCAGAGATTATGCAGCACAATGATGAAGTGTGAAAGGTGATGTGAAGTTCACAAGAGAGGCAGGAACTAAAAAAATAGGAACCGTAGGCGAATGTGCCTGGGTCTTAGAGCTTCTTGATGTCGCAGCTGCATTGCGATTCTGATATACGAGTGCAGTAGGAGGAGTGGAACACTGGATTGAATGAGACAAATTTGCCCTTAGGATAGATCTCAAATTTATTTACATTTGTAGAAGCATGTGGTGATCTACAGATAAAAAAAAACCCAGAAAGCTGCCTGGCGTTCTTGAAATGGGTAAGCAGAAAGTTCCTGAGGCAGCAGCAGCTGGGACAGATGAGTATCCTTTCGCTATCCTTCTCTCTCCTTAGAAAGCAAGAAATGCCTGGCTTAGATAAAATAAGTGTATAAATCACCGCAAATGTGTGTAATATTTATGGTGCTAATTTGTAATGTTGGATTTATCTCCTGCCTGGCGAGAGAGAGAGAGTTTTTTCTGATGCCCTCAATGTCTGCTGCTTCCCAGTTTATATGACTTGTTGTCATTTTTTATATCACTTGAAAGGCTACGTGTGAAAGTGGAATTTGTACCAACATGTTACAGTGCAGTTAAAAATAACTTTGGTGGTTGTCCAGGTTTCCTCCTGTTCGCTGGGGGAACAGCGGGCTTTCTCTCGGAGGACTGGTTAATTGGGACTCTGTTGAAAGGTATAAGTTTATTTCAAGATTTAAAATGAGTGTTGTGAAGGACTTGGCAAGGTAGAAGATGAAACGGGATAAAATATAATCCTAAAATTTGAAACTCTGCCCAGTTTCAAAACTGGGTTCTTCATGAGCTTGCTGAGATAAATAACCTTCCCCTAAGAAATGCGTTTTCCTTTGTGCTTTGGAGAATTGTGATCATAACTCCTCCAATTTGTTTGTTCACCTTTGTGAGGATTTGTGGTCTGGATTCTCTCTGAGTCAGAATGCCAAAAAGTTATGCTGGTGCAAGCGATGATGGGCACAGGGCAAAGTTTGAAGGGCTGGGGCTGAAGGAAAGCTGCCTGACCTACAGTGCTTGCACTGCAATTTTTAGACAACTGTGAGCGAGCTTTGATTTTTAAATACCCCTGGACAAATTAACATCTAAAACCTGGGTTATGTTCAGATCTTGTTCTTTGAGATAATATTCCTGAGGCCAGCAAGACAGCACAGCTCCTGAGGTATCAGGTTAAACTGTTTTACCTTGAACCCCCAGTATGAATTATTCAAAGCGTTCTCATTAGTATTCATTCATATAACCTCACTTGTCACTCATCAAAGGTTACATTTTCCATCTATGCCCAATTCTTCTTGTCCCTGTCTAGACTTCCCAAACCTTGTATTTTTTAATAAGCACTGAATTACGGGGACTCAGCTGATGGTACCTCTTTCCCCTCTCTAACTTCTGCCAGTGCTGGAGCTTTTTATTTTCATCCAGGCTTCCTAAATGCCTCCAGAAGCAACACAGTATTTTGTAAAGCAAACCCGTGAAGAATGTGGACAAGCACTTTGCTGGCGAGTGTTTGTTTCCAAGGTTAGACACTGCGACAGATACCGTTAGAAGGCAAACGGTGCAGGCTGGAGAGCGTTGGTCCCATCAGGTCTGGCGCGAGAAGTAGTCTGGAGGGAAGCAGTGAGGGACAGGCTGGTGGCAAGTGATGGAAGCAGGCGGTGATCTGCAAAGGTAGGGACAGATGGAGTGTGCAGGTGTTCAGCTGCCGAGGGTTTGGCAGGGAGGTGGGAAGACTTGAGACTGTTTTACTAAGAAGTTGCAAGTGTTCAGACACAGCAGATTTTACTAGGTTGAGTTTTTTCCTTCATTATTTGGAAGTTATTTGGAAGCTGTGTTTCTATGTGTGCTTTATTGGCTGCCTTGAGAGCCCCTTCTTGCACAGCCATCGGGTGATAAAAGGGATGCTGCTGGGCTCAATGGGTGCTTCGCAGGGCTCCGGCTTGATGGTTGCTGGTGTTGGCAGTGATGGATGGTGCCTGTCTGCCTTCTTTACTCTTCGTTTGTGTATTGCATTCAGGAAGGAAGGACTTCTGCACAGCTGCACAGTCTCCCCAGAAACTCACCAAGGTCTCTAGTGCAGTGGAGAAGGCAGCAGGGAAGGGAGAGAGTTTCAGGGAGGAGCGGGGAGACCAAGCACGATGCAGAGAGCTGACCAAGGGGAGTAGGAAGGAATCTGTGCAGTGATGAGCAGCAACTTTTCATCATATCCTATATGCTTGATTATAACCCACCCTAAGAACACGTGTGGGTGAGGGAGCAGGTTATGGATGGGAATGGTGCCCTGGGCATCTGGAATGGGACTTTCACTTAGCTCTGCTGGGGATACTGCTGGTGTTTGGTGGACCCACAAAAGGCTGCCACGAAAGGGAATACTAAGAAAAGCACATTCAGACTTCTGTCTGCCAGTCTGCCTGCCTCCACTCGTCCAGCAACTCTTGATCCTGTTTCAAGTGCATCCTCACAGAGAACTGGAGGACTTAAAATTCCTGGGCAAATTTTGTCAGAAGAAGCAGTTGGCTGAAAAATGGAGACCTGCAAACCTCCAAAAATCTCTGTAGAAAAGTGCCACAGGCACACGTGTCGTATAACATTTTGTTTTTCCTGGAACACAGTTTCTCTGGCAGCACCAGGAGGTGAAAAACTTGTGCAGATGTTTTGCCCAGCAGTTGTGCCTTTAGCACAGCTGGGAGCATGTTGTGACGGAGGGGAGCGTTGTTAAGCCAGGTCAGGCCGTGCTCTGGCGTGGCAGAGGCAGAAGGGTTGCAGGCAGTGGGAAGCTTTTGGCAGCTGCAGGCACCTGGAGAAAAACCTTCTGTCTCATAGAGCCAAAAAGATAAAGTGAGAAAACCAGTGTTCTCCACCCACAATATTTCCTTCAGTACCGGTAAAACCACCACTCAGTTTCATCCTGAGTCTAGATTAATGTGAGTAGTGCATTCAAGTTAATTATAAAATTAAAACATTTTGGGAAATAATGAATTTACACATGATAACTACAACTTGTTTAAAGGTCACTGGGTAAGGACTGTTTAAAAATCTATTAAAGATCTTGCATCCACAAGACTGATCAAATTGTTTGCTCATTCAGTAGCTGGCTTCTCTGAGTTATTCAGATTTATTCTTGGGTAAAAGGAGACAGAAAGGGCCTTTTCAATTATTTCTATTTTAACATTTCATTTCACTTTTAAGGTAATGTGGAAGCTGATGATTCAACCTTGATTGCTATTGAGATAGTGATGCTGAACTTTTCTATTGGTTGTTAGAGATGTATAAGAAGAAATGTGCTTTGCTGCTGGTGTTGCTCTGGGTAATGCGTTGCTTGCTTCAACATGCTTCTGTATTTGTGTCCTATCCAAAGCGTGGCAGAGCTACACAGAGGCTGCTCATGTTTTGTGCTGTCGGATCCGCCTCTTCTCTAGTGTGGGTTGCTCCTGCAGCCAGAGTCTTTTAGTGTCTCTTCTATGGGAGTCCCATGTCTGGTCTTTGAATCTGGACCCATTCTTGTGTTCATTGAAAGTGTCAGCAAAGCATCACTGGTGGAATGAGGAGCCGGGGCTGGACTGGAGGAGTTTGTCCCTTTTAATTTTAGGACCAGCACTTCTATAGCAAGGGGAGTGGAGAAAGCAGCAGTGGGACATTGGGTGCCTCAATTGGTGATTGCTGAGATTGGTTCCAAGATGTGGATGCTGTTAATTCAATGGTATTGGGACAAGGGAGTTCCTATTAACAGCAACTGGTGAGGAGTTTAATATCCCTATTGCAGTCTGCTGCTTAGCTGCCTGGGGCCCTGCCACTGCTTTTTTCTCTCTCCCTCCGTCGGTGCATCAGGTGGGGAGGAGAAGGCAGGGACCAGACGAAACCTGGGCACTGCTGCTCCCATTACAAGAAGTTCAAACCTGTGACATCTGATGACTTCCAGTTTGGGGGGGAATTGGCTGCTATTGTCCTTTCTTCTGTGGCTGAATGAACCAACACAATTTTATTAAATTAGCCATTTGTTATGTCTCTTGTACACCACGGAAAGCAATTTCAGAGACTAATGACTGCAAAGGCCCTCACAATAGCTGCTCTGAACTCTCCTTGCTGCAGCCAGTCTTGCTGAGGACAGTGTCACCAGCATTGAGTGGGCAGAGGTGACAGAGCACTGGTGACGTGCAGTGTGTGCCCTTCAGACAGAAAGCACTTGAACCCCGGTCACACGTTAGTGGTAAGATGTCCCTTTACTTAAGATCAGATCCTGGAAGATGTCATAGTATTTTTCTCTATCTCATATTACAGTGCAGTGTCCCTGAGCCAGTTGCCATTTGGAAATGGAGCTGTGACTATTACAGTAGATGAATTTGCATGTCTTCTGCTCGCTTCCTTAAACCACATCCATTCCAAAGGTAAAACAGCCTGGGTTTGAGGAAAGTCCTCCCTGTCTACTCCTGTTATGACAGAAAGATGCCCTTGAAGACAAGAAATTAGAAATTGAAAATAGGAAAATACCATTTTATAAAAGCACTACATGGGAGGAAGGATGGCAAATCATCTAGTAGAGTCAGGACACGTCTTTCCTTGAAGGAGATAAGTACGTGCAGGTCTGGAAGGGCTGGCAGCAGATAGGCAGCGCTCGTGCTATTGAATCTCATTTGCTTTAATGTGGAGCTTTGCTCCTCCCTGCTGCAGCAACCACCCCTTTGCCCAGCTCTTCAGAGCGAGAAGGAAGGAGGTGCAAGAGCTATGTGGCTGCCAGCTGCTGTGCTGTGCTATTATCCTCCTCCCAGCAAGCCACCAGTTGTCATCCTTCTTCTGTAGCACCCATGAATCAGCTTTTGTATTCCCAGAAGTCTCCAGAGATGGTGGCTCTAAAAATGATGCCTTATCTTGGGTCCTATCTCTGCAAGTAGGTGGAGTTATGAATTGCACTCCTTCCAGAAGGTCACAGAGTTCCCCATCTACAGAGGCACCAGGATATTTATGGGGCACCTCGCAGCATTTCTGTCAGGATTCTTTCTCCTAATATATGCATTAGAGGTTTTGAGCTTGGTGTGCAAGAAAGATTATAAAGCCTGCACAATAAATCTGCTCATATTAATTCAATGGCTCTCTTGTGCAAAGCCTTTTTTACTGCTGCCACTACCAAATAAACACAAAGCAAAGTCAAAGCACGGTGATATTTTGGAACAACTTGTGGGTGATGCATAATGCTGAGGAAGCTCACACAGACAACATCAGCCAAATCGCATGAGGCGTTATGCCCTAACAAATGACTGGTTATTTTTTTTTTCCTGTGAGCTAAGGCAGAGGATGTGTAGCAGTGCTTCAGGTGGTCTGGTAAGCCGTTTCCAACAGAGGACAGTGTTGCACAGTCATGCTGGCTGCTTATTAATTAGGATTCAGAATCCAAAGTTATAAAATTATCCAATTGAAAAATCCTGGCCCAATTCCTTAATGGGCTTAGCTGTCCTGGTTTTGAAATTCTTGCTGTTGCAGTGGTTGACCCCAAACCTTGCCTGCAGTGGAACCACGCCGTGCGGGGTTTTCTAGCACCTCTGCCTGCTGCTGGTTCTTTGCCTTTTTTGATGGGTCCCATCAAATCTCAGTCTCTGACAAGGCGGGAGACCAAACTGAAAAGAAAGAGTTGGAGAAGGTGGTGCTGCCCACGAAGGTGCAGGTGCCTGAGCAGGCAGACCTGCCTGTGCGCCTGAGTAGGGTGCAAGGCAAGGATCATCAACAGCAAAGCCTGATGAGAAGCTCGGGTTAAATTGTTAAGTTCCTTGAGGTTACCTGGGCTGAAGTTATTGTGTTTCCTGCTAGCATGAATCACGGACTGCTCCTTTGGATCATGCAAATACTTTGCTTAACAGATTCTTTGCTGTCAAAACAACCTCAAGCACTGATGCGTCCTCTTTTTTTTCTTCTTCTGTGGCTTTTTGACTGGTTTCTTCATTAAAGTCTCAGGTGTTTTTATAGACTGCAGGAAAATGTTTTGCATCCTTGCCCAGGGAGGTGAGCTGTAGACTTTCAGTGTTTTTTTTTCCAATTCAAACACCCTTTACAAGGCTACGTGTGATTGCCACATATAGTATTTGTAAGAGAAGGGTCTTCTCCAGTTCTTGCTTCCATGGAATGGTCTGAGGAGTTAATAAATTAGCACTAGGTTACTAATTTAGGAGTTAAATTATGTGTTTGACTTTAGCATGAACAGAACCTCTATCCCTAGTGCTGGGGTTTCACACTTTTTAGGAGCACGGATTAATCCTGGTGCTGGAGGGTTGCTTGTCTCTTGGACAGTGCGGTGTTCTGAATTTTAACCAGAAACTAGCTGGTTTTCCTTCTGGGAAGGGATTCTTGCAGCATCCACTCACCCCTAACCTGGAAGGAAGGAAGGAGGCTTGTCAGGACCCATCAGCCTCTGCCAGACATCAGTGGAGAAGCCAGTGACATCTGGCACGGGATCATGTACTGCTTTCTCATCCTGTTTCCATAACGGAGTGTTTTTGGCTATAGTATCAGAAAACTGAGGAAAGCCACTTGACAAACTGGGCAAACAGATGCTGCCAATAAACCCCATAAGCAACAAAGCCTTTTTTTATTGTGTTGTCAGGCTACATTTTATCTGTGAATTAATAGGAACAACCAAACTATTTTAGTGGCTAACTGGGAACGGTATATTGGTAGCACTATTAATAAGTGTGGAGTGACAGGAGACTTGTAAGAGTGGAAAAATGAGATACAATATTTATCCCTTGTGCAAAATCTCTTTTATTATTAAAGATACTGGGTTAACTAGGGATAGATTTAATACTTCAGCTCTATTTTTATTGGATAATTAGTAGTGAGCAATCCAAACCCTGGGACAAGGACAGAAGAAATCTGAAAATGAAGGAAGTCATGAAAGGAGGGGAAAGAAAAAGAAAATAGAGAGCAGGTTTGGGTTTTGCCTTATATCTTTTACACAGGCAATGACAATGTAAAACATATTCCAACATGGGAAGGATATGGAACTTCTGGAAGGGGTTCAGATTAGGGCTAAGAAGATGATCTGAGGTCTGGAGCACCTCTGCTGTGAGGGCAGGCTGAGGGAGCTGGGGGTTGTGCAGCCTAGAGAAGAGAAGGCTCCAGGGAGAGCTTATAATGGCTTTGAGCAGCCTGGTCTGGTGGAAGGTGTCCCTTCGCATGGCAGGTGTTGGAACTGGATGGGCTTTAAGGTCCTTTCCAACCCAGACCTTTCCACGATTCTATGTAAACCTTTACTGGCAAAAGAGCAGCTCCTCGCTCCAGAGACAGACACGGGGAGGAAGGATGTGGGTGCCTCTATGCAAGCCCTGGTGCTCTGCCCGTCTATGAGATAAAGCCTTGCAGGAGGGTTTGACTTTGCATTAAACATCTTGCCACCCACCAGCTTGTGCACTGCCACATTTGTTACGAGGAAGAATGAAAAAATGCATCAGTTGTGTAATGGTAAAGGTCTTACTTAATTTTAGCTTCCCAGATAAAAGCACATACCAAGAGTAATAAATATAAGACATGATTTTCAAAGAATTACAATAAGATTGAAAAGGTGGAAGTTGAAGTTTTGAAAGCCTCTGGAGACGTTAAGTGTTGACGAAGGGCACATGTGACGCCAGCGTTTTGGGGGGGCTTGGAACGTAAACCAGGCTTCCTTTGGCTAATTGTGCAGAAAAAGAGCCGAGTGCTGCAGTTTTCTCTGCAAAACGGTGCGATTGTGCAGCAGTGTTAACATTTACTGACTATGGAGTCTGCTTATTTCCCCTATTTTTTATTATCAGCAAAACTTTAATTACAGCTTACCTACCACCTTCTGCCTGCGTTTACAATGCGATAAATTTTCAGTCTCCCTATGCAATCTGCATCTCAAACAGTGCATTGCTCTGGCAATGGGTGTTATTGATTCCTTGAAGAAAGTGTAACAGCCTTTGTTCCAAGGAAAACAGGAACACAGTGGCATACACACATGCATGCCAGATATTAAACTGTCCCCTATCTCCACCAGCACTCACTTGTCTGTGCTTTATTGAGCAACACAACTCCAGGTTAGAAAACCAGTACAGTTATTTTAGGGTGATTGATGGGAGTCAGGATGAGCAGAAGCAGGAACGGGACAGAGGTGCTTTATATATGGTTTTCCCTACCCTGGGTTGTAGGGCTATTTAAAACTGGTGTAAAAAAACCAAAATAAAATAAATGTTGCTTAATGATTTAAAAAGTAAATATGAAATTACTTTGTGGTGTTGATTTGATTTTTCTGTTTGGAACAGAAGTGGCTGTGAACAGTAATTAAGGATGGAATCAATGATCTCTTAGTTGTTGTGAAGGAATAAATAGCTAGAAATGGAGCAAATGAAATATTTGAAAATATGGTTTGGCAGATTACTGTTGGCTTGAAAATATAAACGGTGGAATTAATTGAAAGAGTCTGAAGGTGAAAATTTGCTTCTCGTCTGTAGCTTGTGCTAATTTGTCATTACTATTCAATGACTTGATGAATGCCATAACAGCTGCAGCATCTGGCTGACCTCAGACGAATCTTTGTGTGCTGTAATGAACTTTGTAGAGAAGCCTTCCCGCGTATTTTCATGTAATAAATATATCCGCTGCATTTTCATCTGATATAAATTAGTTTACAGTGAAATCACTGCTTAACATCCACTGGCAATTACTGCGTGTTGGAAGATACTCAGTCCTAAGGCGTAACCCAGCGGGGGGTGTTAGTGTGGTTCTGCATATGGGAGCTTTCTTCTACTGTCCAGGAGCAAAATAGCTAAAACACTACTAACGGGAGAAAAACTGAGCTGTTCAGGTGACAGGTGAAATGTAAAGCCTGCAATTTTGCTATTCTTAGCGCGGAGATGAAGAGATCAGTCAGAAGGGTGATGTGATGCGTTCCATCACCCAGTGCCAAAAGCAGCGCCGCAGCTGTCTTGTGGCTCCTGCTGCTTCAAAAAGGGAGTGGGACTCTGCACACGTGTAGAATGAGGTGTAAAACCACAGCGATACGTGGCTGCGTGCCAGGGATCACAGAGCAACTCTCCAGTGCTCATCCTAAGCAAGAAAAATGTCCCTGTTCTTTTGTAGTGCCAGCTATTGAATGTCAATAACGATGATTTATCTCTAGAGTTAAGCTAGAGGAATATTAAAAGGTTGTAATTGTTGGAGAATGTCTGATTTTAAACATGCTGCATCTGATTCCACTCTGTAGATTATTCTCTCTCAAGAGAACCTTCTCCTTTCTGAATCTCCTGTGTTTGTGTCATGTTATAACCTGTCCTGAAGGGTCATCTGGCAACCTTATATGACAGCTTTTAAAAACTTTAAAGGAAACAAAAAAGAGCATAAATGAGGGATGTTGATTTATTATATAAAAATATCTCTTAAAATGAGGGTAATATTGGTGTAGGTTAAGCTGCCTCTGCCTCCTGCCTGGAGCAGCACCGTGCGCGTGGGCTGCCCGAGGGGTGGTGTGATGCTGACACTGCACTGATGATGTGGAAAGCCAACCGTGTCCTGGGCTGCAGCGGAAGAGTGACCAGCGGGGCGAGGGAGAGGATTCCAGCCCTCTGCTCTGCTCTCATGAGACTCCATGGAGTCCTGTGTCCAGTGCTGTATTCCACAACACAGGGATGAGATGGAGCTCTTGGACTAAGTCCAGAGGAGGGCACGGGAATGATCCAAGGGCTGGAGTACCTCCTGTACGAGGACATGCTGAGAGAGTTGGGGTTGTTCAGCCTGGAGAGGAGAAGGCTCCAAAGAGACCTTAGAGCAGCTTCCAGTGCTGAAAGGAGCTCCAGGAAAGCTGGGGAGGGGCTCTGGATCAGGGAGGGCAGGGAGAGGATGAGGGGCAGCGGTTTTCAGCTGGAAGAGAGGAGATTGAGAAGAGATTTTAGGAAGAAATGTTCTGCTGTTCCGGTGGGGAGGCCCTGGCCCAGGGTGCCCAGAGCAGGGGTGGCTGCCCCATCCCTGGAGGGGTTCCAGGCCAGGCTGGATGGGGCTTGGAGCCCCTGATCCAGTGGGAGGTGTCCCTGCCCATGGCAGGGGTGGGACTGGATGGGCTTTAAGGTCGCTTCCAACCCAAACCATTCTGTGATTCTATTTCTGCTCTCCCTATGGATGAGCATCACATACGGGCTGTGCCTGTTCCTCCCTATCAAATGCTGCTTATGTGGATAAGAACATTATTGTGCATTTACAAATACTCCTGCCTGACCTTGTTGGCTGAAGGTGATAAAAAGCAGGAGCTGGAGAATGGTTTTGGCTGAAGAAATGCCCCAGTTTACAGAGAAATTAATTCCATTTCCCTTCTATCTGTAATTCTTTATTTTTTCCCCCTAATTCATGCAGTATCTTCTGCTTCAGTTCTCAACCTGAGTGGCAGTGTGTGGGTTAAATTTAAGGCTTTATCAGAAATCGGGAACTGCTGTTATAAGAAAGGCTGCGTGTTTTGATTTTGTTGGAGTGGTTTTTTGTTTGTTTGTTGATGTAAGATGTGATTCTTGGTTTTGGCACTAGATGGTGTTTAACCAAGCAGGAGTGAGGACATAAACTGGAATCCCAAACAGAAACTCAGTGGGGTTGAATAAAAAAGAATTATGTTTCAGGTGTTACCCAGGTGAATGAGCGCTGCATTCTTGACTCCAACATTTTCAAAAATTCAGGTTTCAGCACCCCTTTTATTTTGAAAATCAATAGCACTGATATGTAACCTGCACTTAAAAAAAATGAAAAAAATACAGAAGAAAAAAGTTTAGATTCCAGCTCAGCCCCATCTCCAGCTCTTATATAATAAATAAATAATAAAAATAAATAATAAGAATAAAGGAATATATCTAACAATAAGCTGTATGCATTCCAAGAAAATGAAAAATATCATGTGTGGGTCCCTTGAGGAATTTCAGTTTATACTGACTTTTAAACAGGAGGAAGATGTTTCTCAAAATGAATTATACTGTCCTTGTCCAAAATGTTCCCCTCAGTGCGCGTGGTGTATATGTGAGCATAAACCCTGCTATAAACAAGTGCCAGGTGGAGTGCAATTACGCCAGCCAGGCTTTCTAGGGCAGTCTCTTATCTTCTAGGTGAGACAGAAATTGGATGCTGTGTTTTTATAGCAATAACAGAACATGTGAGGCCGTCAGATGAGCAGACTTGGGGGGAAAAACATAAACAAAATAATAACAACAAAAAAAGAAAGTAGAAACCTCCCTCTTAACAGTCCCCAGAGTGCTTCAGGACACTTAAGCAAATTGAGTGGCGTTAGCGTAACACACTTTGTGTACTCACTTGGTGTATAAACTAAAATTAACCACCACAAGGTCTTATCTAGGAAAACCATTTACAAATATCACACAAGAAGTGTTTAGTTTGGCAAGCCACATGTTTTCCCGTGTGTTGATGCTGTTTAATACCTTGTGTTACACCGTAAGCCCCAGGAAACTCTGGATTTTGACAATCACAAGTTAAGCTCCAAAGCTCTGAAAAACAAAGCATGCACTGTATTAATAAGAGGTTAGAAACAAATGAAGCGATCCTCCTCAGTTGCATCTCAGATCTAAAATATGTTTATAGTGATGGAATTACCAGCTGTTTTATTTCCATTTAGGTTTAGCATTACTAAATGTTTTCTAAGCGCAGTGTACAGGGATACGAGCACGGCTGAGATCAGTCATCTCAGTACCTAGAAGTAATGTGATTCACCCCAATCATTGTGATAGAGAAGTACTTTCAGCACTTGACACATCCCATTTTCCTTGTCAGGCTGTGAAACAACAGCAAATAGCTGAAAACAGCAATGTTTTAAAAAAAAAAATAATATTGAACAACATCAATAGCAGTGAAGCCCGGTGGTGGCTTGTGGTGCTGGAGCTGTGGGGCGACCCCGCTGTTGCCTTTGGGATGCCTGCTCGGAATGCACCACCATGACCGCGAGCAAGAGCTGCAGCCTAATGGGTGCAGCGTCCAAAGCAGATTTGGTAGTTCCCAGCCCTTTGCACATCAACAGCAGATGCTGGTGGCCGTGGGTTGGACACAAGTGGGCTCTCACATCAGCCGGCCAGGGTCACTCAGTGTGCAGGACAGGCATCCAGCATCACTATCATCTCTAGCATCCGTTCTTTCACCTACCTGCTTGTTTTGTCTCCCTGTCCTCATGGAGGGAGGCCGTGTCCCGCCTCGTGGCACTAGGTCTTTTCCAACCTAGGTTTCTATGATTCTACTAGGGAGGAGCAGGGCCCCGGGCGTGGGGCTGCCTTTTTGTCTCTTGGGCCGGGACAAGAGCAAACAAGTCGTCCTATGGACCAGGGCTTCTAGTTTCATGTCCCAGGCGTTGCGAGATGATGTAGGGTTGTGTATGGCTGAGATGAAGTACTCTGAGCCATTTTTTTTCCTTAATAGTGTTCTTATAAACACATTGCCCTTATGTATAACTTTTTCTCTCTAGCTCTCCGAATGCTCCGCATAAAATGAATGACACCTGAGGTCCCTTCTGTGGGGTGAATCACCAGGTCACTCAGACACAAAGCTGGGAGCAGAGTACAGAGTTTCCAAGCCCAGCCCATGGGCTGGCAGCCTTTGATGCGGTCGGTGGTTTGGGAAGATGCTACTGAGCTCTGGGACCTAAAAAAAGCAGTGATGGTTGAGGTCATATGGGATCAGATCTTGGCATTGGTGGGGTTTTTGAATAGCCTGACTGCTTTTGTACTGGTACAAACTGAGTCTCAGCTTCAAAAGCTCCTCTGTTTAATCAACTGATTCCTCTTTTTTATTTCATTATTGGTTTACACATTTCTGTATGTTGTTTTGCATTACTTCTATCAAGCCAGCGTTTCTTCTCCTACCAGCTAGGACAATCAAGTGATGTATGAAATATATAATGCTCTTTGATTAATATTAAATGTGGAGAACAAATACATTTGGAAGATCTTTATCTTCCGACAGACTCAGTTGTTTGCAGTGCTGAGGCTGGGGCTTGTGACAACTCCTTGGGAACATGTCGGGCATCTTCCTTGTTTTTCAAGCCTTATGATTATTGTTCAAAACTTCAACCTTCTCTTAGTACTGCTTTTTGGTTGCGTTGCTAATGCTTTAGATATTTCTTGTTTCTTTAATGTATCACATTTATACTAAGTTTTGTAATTGCTGCTTTCAGTTTACTTACAAACGGCAACAGTTTCCAGTTATTAGGGCTCCATCCACTGTTGCTCTGTCCTGCCTGATATAGCAGAAAAAAGGCTCCTTCGTGCTTTAGAAGTCAAGTTTTGCTTTATGTGCAGTATTATGAGGTGAAATTTTGCTCAAAACAGACATCTATAACAGCTCTGCCTTATTGCATTTTAGATTAATTTCATATTCTTTGGGGATGATGAATCTTAAGGGGAAAAAAGTATTTTTGTGAATGAAAGATATATTAAGTATATATGAAAAGAAATGTAATTCTTACCCAAAGTTCCTCAAATCTGTGTTTTTGCTGGCCAGAAATAGCTTTCTCCTGCCTACAAATTGCTTTGAATGCAATCAGTGGTATTAGCACCAGTTGTTACATATTTCTCTTAAGTCTGTTCTGTCTTTCACGGCTTTTCTCGGCATGTTGTGTTCAACAGTTTGCTTAGTGAGGTAAGGAATATGCCAGAGCTGTGAGGAAATACTCCAGGCTTTCAGGAAACCCTGAAGAATGACACTGTGGGGAATGTGGGAATGTAAAACACTTCTGCCAGCATTGACCAGGGTCAGGGGTTATCAGAAAGGAAAGAAAGGATGCTCAGCAGCGATAAGTACTAATGCTTTCAATACATTTTGACCTCGGCGTCAGTGATGTTGGCTTTGGTGAATCAATGGTATCTCCAAGGCAAGACTGACATTGGACAAGTTCATGTGACATTTGATGCATAACCTCATTCAAGGCAGGCAAATGGGTTCATGCATCGCTGCCTTACGCTTCCACTAAGCTGTGTTAACAGTTAAAAACAAACGAAACTAAAGACTGAGATACAATATACATGTGTCAGAGGGATCGGGGGAGAGAAGCCCTCCTGCTGTAGGAAAGAGCAAAAGCAAGAATGAAAGGCAGCAGTGCTCCCACCTATTGTTTTATCTAACATCCTATGTTGGACAGCAGATTTATGGAGCTTTCATTAGGGCATCGTAAGGTGAGTTGTGTTATTTATTACAGCAAATCTTCTCTCGTTGCTCACCTTTGGAAGTTTTTTTTGTAAATAAAAGGGATTTCTTTTTGCCTATAATAGAATTACACAGATAAACCAGTACTCGGCTCCTTCCCTTTGCTTGTAGCTTCCTGCAATTTTCTCTGTGAAGTTTTCACATTGGATGGCCTCTCCAGAGGCTTAAAATGAATCACAGAACAAAATGAAACTTGACCTTATGCTGTATGTATTTTTTATGACTAGAGCTTATCTTAACAGACGCAGTTGCTTACCTTGCACCGGAAAGAAATTCGGGTGATGTTTCCTAGCAGAAAGAAAGAGATTTTGATTCTTCAAGGTTTGATGATACCATCAACCTTGTGTATACGATTCACCCAAGCATGACCTTAATTAAGAATAAAGCAATTTCTGAGCTCTGTTTTAAGTGTGACCTAGCAGAAACCCGATTGCTCGGTGCCAGCTGAGTGTGGAAGGGAAGGGTGTTGGGATGGGGTAGACGGCGCTGCTGTTTCCGCTTGGCATTGATGGTAATCGGGTTGGGCAGATGTCTCTGACAGCTGCAGCTAATGGGCTGCTGCGCTGGGCAGGGACCAGACCTCAAAACTCTTTCTGCTCCACAGCAAATGTACAGGGTCTGAGTGCACAGAAAAATAAAACCTGTTCTGCACTTAGCATTATTATAAAATTCTGCCCTCACTACTAAGTCAACAAATTGTTGATGCTTTACACTTGCGAGGTGGCCTTTTCTACCTAAGGTTGGTGGGTGTATTTGTTTGTTTTCTATCTTATTTGTTTGAAATGACTCTTTAAATTATTGATAGGATATTAAAAGTGAGCTAATTCACCTCAATTTATCCAATAGACAAAACTATTTATAATTAACAGAGAAGCAGAGGTCACTTCGATGCGTAATAGCTGCCAACCCAAATGAATAACAATTAGGCAGTTTTTTATGCTAGGCGAAAAATTATGCAAGGACTACCTTCCGAATAGCCTTGGAATGATTAGCAGGAGATTCAGGTGGCAGGCTCTGGGGACGGATGAAAGAAATCTGGGGGGGTGGTCTCAAAACTGTGCACTTATTTATCTGGTTAGAGTAGCTGTGTTGGCACTGGAAACAAATGCTCTTTTAGAAGAAACCTTATCTTTAAATCATAGTGACAGCAGAAGCTATTGTAAGAACATGACCATGCATAATTGAAAAGGACACAGGGTGAGGGTTTTACATAAAAAGAATGGGATCTGAGCGGTGGCTGCTTCATCTGTCAGGATTTGCCTGGGCAGTTCTTAGGGCCACCGGTACGCTCAGGTAAAGACCAGTGTTATCAGTTGTGTAACCTTTGGGGTTTTCTAACATTAAGGCGGGGAGAAAATGTCCCCAAAATGTCTCCGTCACAAGGCTATAGGTTCCTCTGGGGTTTGCGTGCTATTTGAGGAGGCGAGACGCAGAGGGATAGATTTGCTCATGCACTGTCTGGGTAATGTGCTTTTGTGTTTGCCTGGCACATTTTATTGCTGGGAGATAATGAATGGTTAAAAGAAGAAAAGAAATGAATATAGGCTACAATGCAGAGTTATTGCACCAAAGGTGAAATAAGTGTGAAAAGTAGCAACAATTGCATAACGGAACGATAAAAAGAGGCTCCTTACCTTTGCTTGCAGGACACGATACCAGTTCACAACACAATATAATTAGATTGCCACATTGCCCCTTGTAAAACTAGAAAGAAATGTAGGGGTGCATTAAAACTCCTTTCATTTTCTAACACCTTTAGAGAGCTATTGGACATAGAGGACTTGCTCTGGCAAAAAGCTCTAGTGAGCTGTTAGGTTTTTAACTATTTTATAGGGTTTTTTATGGTTGCCAGGCCTAGTTTTTCAGTACAATGACTTTGTTCTCTCTCCCCCTTCCAGCCTGTCACACATTTATCAATCTTACAGATAACATTCATATAAAGATAAGGGCAGTCTCTTGTGAAGCGCTGTGTCCTGCTGACATATCCTTCTTTCCCCTCTGCTTTTTTTTTTAGTGAGTTTCACATGCCTGATACAAGTTTCTTGTGTCAGCTCCAGATCCCACAGACAACAGGAACAAACCCCTGTCATGCAAGGAAGTGGACAGCATCACCTCTGGTCCAGCTTTAAGTGGAACATAGCAGAGACGAGCAGAGACCCTTCTGGGTCAAAAGTTGATCTTTCTGAAACACTTCACCATGAGAAAGCCCCTAGCTCTTGTTTCCCATTAATTAATGTAATTGTTTTGGCCCCCCACTAAGGCTGTAGGACCAAAACACAAGCAATCAGAAAAGACAAACTGAATGTGGAAAAGCAACTTTATTCCCTTGGCAGAGCTGATGAAATTTCCTTCTAGAAAAAGCCAGCTCTTGCCAAGGACAAATGGATGCAAAAAGCACTACGTTGCCGTGGGTTGATTAGAACTGGGCCTTTTCAAAGAAAAACAATATTACTTATTAGTGGCCCTGCCAAATTCTATCCTGACTCAAATTTTTTAAAATCTGTGAAAATGTCAGAGCTGCTCTAAGTGTGCACGTCTGACAGTGATAAGTTGTGTGTATCCCTAACCACGAGTTTTAAAATGATGCATAGGGAGAGCAGCTGAAAGAAAACTTGCAAACTGATACGAGCAAGAAAAATGTTCCTGATTAATGCAGTGGAAAACAAGAAAGTTGAAACTTCCTTGCGTTTATTGTTTTTATGGTAGTGGGAGATGTAGGCTTAGCTGGGAGTTGGGGATTGATTGTGATTGTCACCATTCATGCCGAGTCCTTTGAGGCTTCCCGGGCAGCTTGGGAGTGCGCTGCCAAAAGCACCCTGAGAAATAATAGATAGGATGCTGACCTGGTAAGTGAATGCATTTTAATATGTCCTGGTTCACCTCTGTCACCTATTTTGCATTTAGTAGCCTGTGACTGGTCTCCAGAGTCCTGTTCTTGGATTGATGATAAACAAATTCATATTGCCGTAGAAAGACCAGCACAAGCCTGGCTGGCTTCTTTCTCATCCAGCAATCCCTTCTGGAAGCTGGCCCTTGGGAGCTGAGGTGGCTTTGCTTCCAAGCGGCTGCCACGGGTGCTGGGGCTCAGGGGAGGCTGCCACGTCGGCCAGCTGCCCAGAAGAGTTCCCCTGACCTTTTCCTGGTCAGTGTTTTGGCACTAATGGAGACCTCAGCTGAGCATCTATCTGCGTTTAGATCTATCTGCGTTTTGCGGTGAAAAGGAGATCAAGTCCTGAGTTACAGGACTTTTAGCCGGTTAAGTGTGCTGTGCTGGTGGAATAAGGCTGGACCACATGGTTCCAGAGACAAGGTGTTTCCAGCTGGCCCAGGCTGACATCATCTGTACAGTAAATTCAATACCATCTGACAAAACGGTATGAGGCACCTCCGTTAGGCTCCTTTAGCTTATGGAAGTCCTACATGTGTATGAGTGTACGTGCACGTATATGCCATAGTTTTTATATATTTATATGTGCAATATTTCTGTGTGGTTCAGTTATCTCTGCTAGTGTTAAATTTTATTTCAGTGTATTGTCTCTCGCTGCCTGCAGTGCAGCAATTGAACAGTGCATTTGTAAGCACATAGAAGATAACAAAAAGGAAAAATAATTAACAAGAAGTCAGTGCAAACCTATGCAGTTCTCATCTATAGCAGCAACAGACCTTGCGGATAGTGAGCCTGTTTCCATAACATTACCATAAGCAAACATTTGCAGAGGAAGTACAAAACTGACTGGAAAATTGTACTCCAGAAGTAGAACATACCCTGCAAGAATAGCCTTCTCCACACAGAGAGAAGTGGATGCAGGGAGAGCCAGAAGGGCGGCTCCTGAGCACAAAAGATCCTGTTGCAAACAAAAACTGAGCAATGAGGTTGTAGAATAGAATTGAGTATTTCAATTGGTAGAGACCTTGCACTGCACAGTCTTCATGTGGATAAGGCAGAAAGAATAGGATTAAATTGAAATAAAGACAAATCAGGCTGGACAAGTAAGGAAAAAAACAAACAACAAACCAGAAGACCAAAAGCTGTTGGACATCAGAGGAGTTTGTCCAGGCAGGTGGGGACCGTTAACGGGTGCAGGTGAAGAAGACACTTGTTCTTTTCTCTCTATAGGGAGAAACAACGTTGTTGCCCAACAAATGCCTGGGGTCTTGCTGCCTTTTTTCTCCCTTTGCTCTCCTTTTCACTTGGTGAGGCCACCAGGATCCCGGAGTAACCAAGCTGCGGGTGGCAGCGAGGTGCTGGCGGGTTGGTAGGCAGGAGGTGTGGGAATTGCCCTGGCTGCCTGCTGGTTCTGTCCAGCCAGTGAGGTGACGTGTTAAGATGCAACCTAATGACCACCTAAATGCCTGGGAGTGGAGCCAGTATTTCTAGACACTTGACACAAGAGGAAATACCAGAGAAAATCCAATGAAACTTTAAAACTGAAATATCTCTTAATTGTTCAGCGGTCACAACCTCTCTCCATCAAACCCCTGAATAATGAGTTTCCTTTCAGCCCTGTTTGGCATTTTCTTTCCAAGGTAAAGATCTGAGCTTTCAAGCATGGGTGATATAATTGTCAGTGTTTTCTAGAGTTGTATGAAAGGAATGGCTTTTGGCGCACACAGCAGCTCCTCCTGAAATGGTCTAAGGAAAACAACTTTAAAACCAGGCATTAACATGTTAATTCTTACAGTGTTTCTACACTAAATCACAGAAGTTTACTCAGAACATAAAGCCTGGTGTTCAAGCACTGCTGGATGATCAGCTTCCAGAAACAACCAAAGATGACTTTTTTATTTATGTTTGATGTTTCTTGCTAATTTAAATGTCACAGCTCATATCTATGTCTCTGTTACCTCAAGGGTAGGCTACTCAGGTGTGAACTATAATAGAGCTGCATCTCAAACAGACGTGAAAAGGTACTTCAGTGTGGAATGCCTTGTTTACATTTAAAATGATATATTATTATTTATTATTTATATTGCAGTAATACCCAGCAGCTCCAGACATCTATTAGGAAGCCTTTATGGTCAGTGCAAAACAGACCATAAAGTAATGTCCCTCCCCTGATAGCTTTCGTTTATAAGTAAATCCAGCCACGAATATATGAGCATGTCTTCACAGAAACCAGATAGGCTGTGTTGCAGCATTGAGGAATTAGTTTTCAGTTATACAGCTGCCGATGGACTGAGTTTCAATACAGAAGGCTCCATCTTCTTTTTTTACATAATTCAAGTCACCTCAGGCATTCAGACTTGAGGCTACTCAGGTAAATGAGAGAAAGTGGAATAGCTGAAGGGATATTTATGGTTTGGCTTTTAAGTTGGCCTTATTCGGTGCAAATAACAACAATCTGATAATATGTAAACCCCTTTGCAAATGTCCTATGAGGCTTTCGGGACATTAGTGGTGCAGGAATACAATCGAGATATTCTCTCTCTCCCTCTTTGTTCCTTGGAGCTGAAAGGTTAGAAACCCACACTGTATGGAAGCCTTTTAGATCTATTTATCCAGAGATTTTTTTTTTTCCTACAGATGTGCAGAGACTGATTAACTTTGACGGACAGTGAGAAAGGCCCTGTGCTAACAAGCTAATATTCTCAGTTGCACTCATAAATGATGCAGTGATCCTAACAGGCTTTTCATCCGCTACCGAAGGTCCCTGATCCATATGTGTAAGCGCACTCATAAATGCTGCAGGAATAGGGAAGGTTTGCTGCTCACGTGAGGGAGCAGGTATGGTTGTTAATGTGTTGTTGCCCTTTTCCATTCTTCTCTACATCTTCTGTTAGAGGAGCTGTGCTTAGCTTCTGCCCTATATTGTGGGAGAAAAGGCAGTAGTAGTGAGTGTGGGAAGACGTATCGGTTTGTCTTGAATGAGTTGGCATTCTGATGTGCTGGCAATACTTCTTGGTATTCCATCTGGTGGATGGAGGGTGCGTTCTTTAATATGGATGCTCAGGGGTCAGAGGATGTGGCACCCTAATCCAGGTGGTGTTGTGTGAGATAAGAGTTGGGCTGAGGTTGTGGAGACTTTGGGCTAGGACCCAAAATTAGCTCTTGTTTTCTGAGAGCCACGTGAAGCTCTAAAACATATAATAAAAGATGTATTGGACACATTTCTTTATATGGAAAAAACAAAATTGCCATCACTCCTTGTTAACTTGGTAAGTGCTGGTGGCGTGGTCAGGCGGGTTGCCAGAACAGCCAGGGGCCCCTGGGATTTGTAAAATTAAGACTTTCCAGAAACTTTATAATTTATGAACTCGTCATCATCTCAAGCGAGATGCATTGTCTGCTGCCCAAGCTGGCTCTTGCTCCTCCTTTGTATCATGTACTACTGTTATTTGATTTTCTGTTAAGAAAAAAGGGAATAAATTAAAAAACATATTTGAACTAAATTCAGTTAACGTGCATCTATTCAATATGCAAAGGCATATCATCTCCTGAAATTCCCTTTGTTTTCTTTCCTTGACACAAACACTTTTCCTTGACAGTCTTGGCAAAAGCAAGACTCCTCTAAAGCCATCATGACCAACCCAGATGTTCATCCTGCCCCAAGTCAGGGCTTGTGCCTCCAGTTTTCCACGCCGTCAGTGGGAGACAGCAATGCAGGAGATGAAGGACAGCGTGAAATTCTTAGCACTCACTAACTGTATCGAAAATATGGGGAGAATGGTGTCCTCAAGGGTGTGTTCAACATGCGTATCCAGTGCACACCCACACAAACCATTACAGCTGTAAAAAGATAAGCACAAAATCTACTTTTCTTCACTTTTTTTTTGCCAAAATTATCTCCTGTTTGAGTCTTCCCTTTCTACCTTGAAAAAAAAATAATCCCCACCTGCTAACCTGGGGCCTTCTGTTTTGTGTTTTTCCATTGACAAAAAGATATTTTCAGACTAAATTTGTTGCTTTACTGCACTACTTCAGGAGCAGATCAAGGCACGGTTTGTTCCTCTGTTCCCTTTCTGCCACTTGAGCAAATGCCTGCATTTAAAAGCATTTGCCTGACTTGAACCCAGTAGATTCAGTCACAATATTTAAGAACTGCTGCCAGTAGTGCTGTGTTCCTTGTATTTAATCCAGTAAGTATTATATATGTTCGGAACTACAGAACTCAACGCGAGATGTCTCTGTACGCATATGGGTGTGCATCTGGCTATTTATCTTCTGGTTTTCTGACTTCAATGTTAACACGATCTGTCCTGTGACTGGAATTCCTTTGTCAAACTCTACTCATTAGAGTTAGGTTTGATGTAGGGGCTCTGAGTGCCTGCTCTTGGGTAATGAGCAGCGGAGAAGGATGAGATGCTGGAAGATGGAGCCAGCAGTGGCCGGTGGTGGTAGACCCTAGGGTTTCTCCATGGACTGCAGTGCTTTCCATGATGGCCCCAGTCCCACCACACCATCCCATAAGGGAGGTGTGCAGGGCAGAAGTAATGGGAACTTAGAATAGGAGAGTACATGGGAATTTGGTAAAGTAAAGGAAGAACTTTTTAACCTGGAAGGTAATACTGTGGTGAGAGTGAATGAGTATAGATGAGCCATAAATTAATGGGAACTGGCAGCAGCGTGGTTCTGGGAAGCCCTTGCAGGAGCTGGCAGGGTAAAAAAGTCATTTAAGATGCTGTTTGACCACAGTGGTGTGGTTACCTGCTTCTTAGGGACAAAATCACCCAGAAGAGTCCTTCCAGTTTCCCATTTCTGACTTTTTCCTTTCTCTTACACTTGATCAAGTAAGAAGTTCCTTCACTTATTATTTGGATGGCATCATCGCTGTTTGCAAAGTAATTTGATTCAGATACCTGTTCAATAGCCACGAAAATATTGTGGATTTCAGTACCATAATCAGTCAAATAAGATGTGTTACACCTTGGTGACTAGACAGTAAAACAGTAGTCCTTTGCTGCATATACAGCGACAGAGATTTTAATTGCGTGCTTGGAAGGTCTGAGGTTGTTTCTGAATGAATCTATTAGTACTGTTGTCTTTGACTAAAAATGCTCTCGCATAGTGATGAAGCAAAGCTATTACATTCACTCGTACAGAGCTCTTCCACTCCTGTGTTGTTCAAATTGGTTTTAGTCAGTGGTCAACACTGTGGTGAAATTGTGATCTCAGAAAGTGAAGTGGAAAGCTAGTGTGAAGTACCACTGACTCTGTCAAAATTCAAAGTGGTTTTGGGTTATTAGAGGAAGCATGCCTTCTCCTTACTCGCATCTCGCTCCCTGGCTGCAGGGTGTGTGTCTTGCTTAAGATGAAGCCTTATTTATGCTGGTAGGTTTATTATGATAGCAGAACTGGTCAGCTTAAGGGATCAAAGCCACTTTTTCTCCTCAAAAATAAGGAATATATTTTATTTCATAGTATAATTAGGGTTGGAAAGGGACCTTAAAGATCATCCAGTTCCAACCCCCATGCCATGGCAGGGACATCCCACTGGATCAGACTCCCAAGGCCCATCCAACCTGGCCTGGAACACCTCCAGGGATGGAGCAGCCACAGCTTCCCTGGGCAACCTGAGCCAGTCTCACCATTCTCATGGTGGCTGTAATCTGGTATGTTAACTTTGCAAAAGGCAATCCCTAATGCCCAAAATACTAGTGGAGAAAACCACTGGGAAGAGTTTTGTATCAGAAGTTATATTGTATGCTTTATTACTGACAAAATACTGTAATGCCTGCTAGCTGCATTCTTCTGAATCTCACTTTAGCATCCAAAGTCTTTAAAGAGATTCCTCTGCAGGTACAAAACCCTCTGATACGTGGAAATCCTAAGCACTGCCTGTAGGATTTTCTGGGTGTGCTGGAGAGCTTTGCCAAAATAGCCAGAATAAACAAGAGTTTATCTTTTCTGCTGAAAAAGGTGCATTTCCCGTCTTACAAAAGACTGTTTAATATGAAGTAATATGCATGAATAATGCCAACAGAAAAATCACCCTGAAGGCTGGATGCATTGATTGCAGTGCCTTGACTAACAGCAAGCCTCTCTGTGGTGACTCTGAAGTGGTTTGCTTTTCCTAAAGTCTGTGTGCTGGGTATTTTAGGCTAAAAAAGATGCATCTTTTTGTTCAGACATGACAAGCCTCTGCTGCAGCCACAGCTAATGTCAGCCGAAGAGTGCTTTGGGCACTGTTATTATTTGTATCAGTTCTGTAAACATCTCTTGCTGGGATAACTGGATCTTCAGTGGGGTTTTTATTACTGTAAAATGTCATGCTCATGATGCTATGCTTGATTGGAACAGTTATCCAGCCAGGAGTTAAGTGTCCCAGCAAAAGCTGAGGTCTGCAGACTGGGTGAATTTACCCCAAGCCAACAGTTACAGAGAGGGGGACTCTTGAGCCATGAAGAAACAGGCAAAATGACTTTGGCAAAAGTTGGTCCTTGCCACCCTGCATTGGGGCTGGATTCCTGCTGCTGAATCCAAACGCTTTCCTCCTCTTTGTGCCAGACTCCATAAAACACATCAAAACATCTTTATTTGTTAGCACAAAACTCAGCAGGCGACTATTGTAGACCATAGGCGGAGTGGAGAAGAATGGTAAAAAGATGATGTTTAGGGGCATATAATTATTTGCATGGAAAATCCTGTACCTCAGAATAATGGATGGAGCAAGGGAGAGTTTTCCATTTTAATAATATTCCACATCGGTCAAAGGGACAAGCAAAAATTTGGAATAAATCCTGGACGTCTCTGAGTACTTCTCTCCATGTTCAGGAGTCTTAAATACGTAGTTCTGCTGTACCAGTTCTGCTGCCACTACTGCAGATTTGTGGGTTTTCTCCTCTCATTTCTTCCTTAGTGCTTTGTATATCCTGAGTAATAGCAAGCCTGAAGTTACATCTTTCATTTCTAGCTGCACAAAACCAGTAAGACTAAATGACTGAAATACAGCGTTAAGGAACAAAAGCTTCCTCCTCCCTCATTTTCTTCCTACCTGGCACAAGCTATGACATGTCCTCAGAATTATTATATAGAAGGATATAACCTATGAAAGAAGTCCTGAGCATCACTTCTTTCCTCTGTGATGTGGGAAAATGATGGCACAAAATCGGTGCGACCGGGCATAGAATCAGATTCCAAAAGTGTGATGATGTCTTAGTGCAGTAGGATAAATTAATTCTTGCAAAAGAAAGCAGCATGCCGTTTGTCAAGGGTGTCAATAAATTTCCGCTCGTGTTTCCTTTCGTGACCAGAAAGCAGACAAGAGAACTAACAAATGGTTCCTCTTCTTCAGTGCCTCAAACATCACTATAATGATGAGAAAACAATGGCAACTTCTATAATCGTCATGAAACTAAGAATTTGCTGTCATGTTTCTCCTGGGATCTAATTTAAAACAGTGTTCTTGGAGGAACTCAGGTCAAGAGTAAAGAAGGAAAAGTTGACGGAGATCTGGGTTGACAGCTGGAATATCACAGAGTGTACCAGGTTAAACTCGGAGAGGCTCTATGGAAAAGAACTTCTTATGAGGGATGTGTTTGAATCCTACCTAACTGGGAACAAATAGCAAAACTTTTCTGTTGCTTTGTACGTGATTTCCCTTACAGCCATGTATTGTAAGGGCAGGCAGTTTGGCCAGAAAGGGTTTCACAGTCTGTTCTCTTTTTGCAGCGGTGCAGGGACGTGAGCCTCGCCTTTCCTCGGGAAGAGAGCCCAGGGTTTTGCAGTGGGGTCGGTGAGCAGATACGGCTTTAGGTCTTTGGAGAGCACGCAGGCTGAAGGCAGGGCGTTGCGCAGCCTGTTGGGGTCTGCCTTTCACAAGGAGTTCTTACCTCTTGCTAGTTTTGGGATCCTGTAGCTAACACGAATTGAGAAGAAACCTTTCTGACCAGCGAAGATGCGGACACCCAGCAATGTGTATTTAATGCATCTTCTGGACTTAAGCGCTTCTCTGCCAAAGTCAAACAAAATGCAGTAATGCCTAAATTAAGCAAAACTGGACATCTTTGCTTTAAGTTTCTCTACACTGTATAATGTTCCTTCCACACTTTCTCTGGGATTGAATCTGGCACAAACATTTGTCAGAAGCCCAGTAGCTAGGTTTTTTTGTAACTTTTCTGAAAGGATGGGAAAAGAACAAACCCTTTAGTTTTAGTTGGTATTTCCAATTTCAGAGAAGCAAAGAGGTGTCTTTAGGCTCTCAATTCCTTATATTTTGTTTTAAGCGTTTGCAAAGGTCATGTAAGAGAAGGGGTGGGGGGTACCTGCAAAGAAATGTCTTTTGTTTTAAAAGAAAAAAAAAACAGGAACCCACAGCTAAGAGTATTTTGGTGGATTTTGTGAACAGAGTGGGGGTTTTAACTGACTTTGTAGCCTGGGTGTTTTTTAAGGTAGCAGAGCACTTTAACCATATTAAAAAAAAAAAAAAAAAAGGCCCCATAGAGTCTTTGAATTAAATGCTCCTTTTGCTTTAGAAGGTTTAAGACTTTGAAATAATGAATGGTGAGACTTCCTACATTTGAGAGCTTTCCTTTCTGAAGCATCGCTTTTGTTTTACCATCCGAACCATCCTCTGAGAACCTGAAATCACTTTTAAAAAGCAGGAGTCCAAAAGTCACATCTTCATGACAAAACTCCTCTCCAGAGGAAGGGGATAAGTGAAACTGAAGAAATTCTCTTCAAATAAATATTAAAATAGATACACATTTTATCAAACTTCATTAAAGGATTAAATGTTGCCAGATTGGAGAGGAGGAGAACAGAGGATGAGAAAGTGAATGGGGATCATTAAAGAACAGATTCTCATCCAGGGACTTATCCTCCATTTGTTGATATTTCTCATTTTATGTGCAAGCAGTGTCAGCTGTGCAGGATGAGCCCTCTCTTTCTTCCATCACCAGATGTTCTACCTGTCCCAGTTTAACCCACTCCCTGGCCAGGGCAGTAGTTACAACTGGGCAGACTTCAGTCCCAATTACCCTCCACAGGAAAGGGAAATGGGAGCACCAAAGTCATGCGGGTAGGGAACTAACAGTAAAACCGCTTTAATGCAGCAATAATAATAAAAAGAAGTTAACAATATTATTAAGAAAATAGTAAAATATATACAAATATACAAACCCAATGCAAACTCCTCCAGGTGTTCAAAAAGCGTGTGGATGTGGCACTTCGTGACATGGCTCAGCAGGCACGGTGGTGGTGGGCTGATGGTTGGACTGGATCTTAGAGGTCTTTTCCAACCTTAATGCTCCTATGATTATTGGATAATAATACTGGAAGTGTCCATGGGTTATAATCGACAAATCTAAGAACGATTGGGTATGCTACTGAATTTCCCCACATCCTGGCCATATTGTGTTTTCTTTAAACAAACCTGTGCTCAAGAGCTGCCAGAAGCTGGTGAAGCTAAAAGCAATGTGTCTAACAGTTTTGCTGTCTTTATTCTCGTAATTTAAATAGAGAAGCAAGAGCTGCTTTGCATGACCCAAATTTTCTTTGCCAAAGTGGGATGACAGGAGATGGTTCTTCTCTATGAAGAAAATAGCTCAAGGCGGGACAGAGAGAGATGTTCTCAGCCATTAATGAAGCCAAACTGCATCACAGCTCTTCAGGTCTTTGATTTCAGCTCAGGGAAAGGGCTTATACATTGGCATGCATAGTTTAAAATTAGTTCATTTGATCTGCATTGGGGGAGGGATCCAAACCTAGGGACATAGAGTACCCCAGAATACGTCCTCCCCTGGAGAGAGTCCTTTCTCGAGTCACCAGGAGTCCTTCGCTTTGACCTCCTCTGTACGCTCTGGTCTTACATCTCATTGTATATAAAGTGCATTTTTTCACATGAAGAAACCCATGTTGTAACATAAAAGTATATTTTTCCAAAAAGACATTTTTGGCAGCCTGACAAAGGTCATCTTCACATGCCAGCTATTCTTTTAAAACCTCAAACTCTCCAGTACAGTAATGATGCTGAAATATGTTTTCATGCTTTACTAACTCATTTATTGGGTCTTTTAGTTTGGCTGGTCCAGAACAAAAGAGTTTATCTTCAGCTTGGTTTAAAGTCTTAGATAATGCCTCCTTGTTTACTCTTGTAAAGAGTTGTTAACGTGGTTAAGTTTGGGAATTATTTACCTTTCAGTCCATGAAGGTGAATTCTAAAAATTGTAATAGCAGTGGAGTGATCCACAAATGGGTTAAACTAAAGAAAAAAAAAGAGTTTTTATTAAAGAATATAATACACAGCTATCACCCAAAGTTTATCACGAGAAGATGAAAATAACCCCAGTTTGTTTTAACTGCAACGTGAAGTAAAACTTTGCCTCTGAAATCTGCACTTACCTCTGCAATTCTGAACTGAAGCTTCTGTTGGGGGACTCCACACCCAGCAGCTGACCTTGTGCATTACTTTCACCCAGAGCTACAGCTGGATTGAATGCATCCCCGGTAGCGCCGTGATTTTAACGTGCCAATCACCTTATGAGAAACGAAATGAAAATGTTACCAACTAAAAAGACCTAATTCCATCATCCGTAAGTGCTGGAGATGAATAAGCAGTGTAATTGGACTAACACTGTTAGTGGCCTTCAGAGGAGAATTGTTTTTAAGCAAAGCCAACAGAACCTGAATAAGAAAATAATTGGATTTATGGGCTTTGGGATGTAGCTTTGATAGTGCTTTTTGATGAAATGGTAAGTGTATGAACATTGAAGTCCCACAAGGGGTCAGGCATAGGAAGGGCTGGAAAGGAAGGTACACAGCATTGTACAGGATCCTTATTGAACCTAGAGTGATCTGACCTTACTGCTGTAGGTCTCTTCTTGAGAAGCATCTGCATCCTTAGTCCAAATTTCATAGTGATTTTCACGTGCTGATCAGCTAAGAGTAAATTTAACCATAAAGTTAGAAATAGGCGGATCTGTTCAAGCTGCTGTAAGCTCAGGTAGAGCACGTTGACCTGGTTCTTCAGTAGGTTTTGCCATCTGCCTAGTGGCAAATCAGTTGGTGCACGTTACAGCTCTTGCCCCCCAAAAGTTCTTTGTAAATTAACTTAATTAACAAATGACCTACCATGAAAGTACAATGCAGTTTTCCATCCAAAGGATTTCACTGACAGGTCTCAAGGTACCGGAACATTTTTATCGACAAATCAATAACAAAGCTCCCTGACACTTGTACTATCAGACAATCAAAGCTCTGATAGCACGGCAATCGGTCACAGCCACCAAGATCACAATACGGGCTTTTAGTGACGCCAGTGTTATCTGAGATTTGCAGGACCTCATCAATTGAACGAGACGGTAGTTGACAATCAATATTTTTCTATCATTATACCAACCCCATTCATACTGCTGGTGGAAGAGGTGTGTCAGCAGTTCCATTTTGTGCATTTTCCTGGGGTTTTATCCACTCAGATGGCTGAACTCAAGCTTGATTTACCAGCTGTGTGCTTGGAAGCAGGCTCTGCTCACATCCCAAAGAGCTCAGTGATATGTTCGTAAATTACTTTTCTTGAAATGAATTTTCTGCATCTCCAAAAAGGGAGGGCTGGTGAGCAACTACCTCAGACAATGCTTTTTTAGGTGGGAGAGCGGCAGAGGGGATAAGGCTGCCTGAGGACCACAACTGCTGTTTTCGGGGTCAGTATCCAGGGCAAGGTGGCCCATATTCGACAAAACTGTGCAGCCACCTCGGTTGTTATTCCATCTGTCTCTCACATCCATGGGTGTGCTTGAATCAGTATTGGAGTATGGAGTTTAAATCCTTGAATTCTGGCATTTATTTTATGAGTAGTCCTGTGCAAGTAGAGCATGACATGGAAGTTTTTTCAACCAAAGATTTTCAAAACCAGGAGCTAAAATTGGCCTATGAAATCTTTAGAGAGGCACGTGAGAAGAAGACCTGATTTTTTCAATGCTAAGTCCCCTTAGCTCTGATTGATGGATGCTCAACAGCCTCAAAATCAACTTATTTATGATCTGAATTATGGATTTAAGAGCTTAAGTTCACGTTTGGCCTTCCAACACCCCGGAACTGCTTATATTTGGTGTTCCAGTAGTGCAGAGTGTCTGGTTGAGAGGTCCACCCCATCTGCAGCAAATGTTTGTAGCTTCACTCTTGGGTTAACAGCTACGAGGTTGCTTCTGCCCTTCCTGATGGATGCTGGGCTGAGCAAGGGGCTGTTGTTTCACGCCCCCACTCAAAATAGCCTGAGGCTCACCTCAGCTTACCAAAGCGAAGGGGAATTTTTTTATCGTCTTTAAGTGGGCGCTGGAGCAGGATTTTGGTGATGACAACTGCTCTGCCAGGACTAGCTTCTCCATTCAATTTAGGGCAAGATGATTGAATTCAATAAAGAGGACATAAAACACCCTTGTGCCCTGGAACTACTTTGTGCCTTTTCTTGCTGCTAGCTTGTTAGCTGAGGTCTTTTAACACGACCGCTGGCCCAAAGTAACCCAAAACTTTCATCTGGGAGAGGAGGAGTGCTTGGGACTTGCTGTCTGGCAGAAATAATATGTTTTAGCAGGGAAGGAGGCTTAGGAGGGTGATTCTAGGGCCAGCAGGCGCCTGCAGGGCAAGATGGGACCCATAAGTTACCTTCAACTCCAAAGTGGCTTTCTTTGCTCCACACACAAACCATCACCTCTGCTTGATGGGAGTTAAAGTTCATGGTCTGCTTGTAAGACCGATGGAAAAAATGGTTCTTATTACCGAGAGTCATATACTTGTCCTTGCCTGTTAGAAAAAATAATGGAGGTTTAGGATTAGATTCCCACCTTTGGCTGGAATTTAAGCTGCTGGCCATGTGGAAAGCTCTGTGCCCTCCTTTCATTCATTATTTTGTTGTGTAAATAATTCAGTTTAATATTTCCTCGTGATCTCTTGCCTTTGCTGCAGTTTGCTTATCCCCACAGCCATCAATTTAATCACATATTATGTCTGGATTTGGGTTGCTGGCTGGATATTATTTCTGGGCTCCCAGAAAGGAGCGTATCTCTTTATAAATTCTTTATCATATTTGTAGAGAAATATACTATCTCATTTGAATGTAATTAACTTAGTCACTGCGCAATTAGTTTATAGGATTTATTAATGCAACTATTAAAGCCAGCTAACAAGCTCTGGCAATCCCTCTGTGTATTTTAAACCACAATGCAGACAGGCATAATAATAAAAGGGAAACTTTTTAATATTCTCCTGTGATGGAATCCTGGCTCCCCTACATGTTTTACGGTGTCTTCAAATTAAAGTGCCTGCCAGCAGTTCAGACCCTGAGGTCCTCACTCAGTTTTACTTTGGCTGCTTATAGGGAAATTCCAATTACCCTCATTTTGGGTGGGGGAATATATTCTATATGGATAAGTAAGGGAGGAGTGGGACAAATATTTCTGACAGGGCTTTCTCCTTTAAGCTGACACAATCAAGGGAATTATTTTGTTCAGAAAGATGATTATTTGTGGAGCTCTTGGTTTTCTGGGTTTGGTCTTGGTGTTGCTTTAGCAGAAGTCCTTATACCTTGAAAGGAAAATTAGGATTGTGCTAATTTAATGAGAACAGAACTCAGAGTGTGGAAATGTTTATGATTTCAGTGTTATGTTTGAAAGATTTGTTCTGTGCTTATGTGTACACAGCGGTTTATATATAGGGTAGATTCATAAAAATGAATCATAAAAGAAAAAAAGAAAACCCCTGAAGCCAAATTTTTTACTTAGAGCATTTTTTATTTAGGAGGAAATTAGAAAACACTAGCCTTTTTATCTTCAACATTCCTACTTGGGGTAAAATGGCAAAGATCAAGTTTTCGTTGCAAGGTTATTAGATTTGGCTTTATGTGGATTCAGTTTGTGAGAATTAAAGGAAATCTCGCCCGTGCACCGTGCCTCGCCCCTGTGGCTCTCACGGCACAGGAAGCTCTGTGATCGTTCTCCCAGAACAAACAAATATGCCCTTAAAGAAAACATGAAGTGATGTAGTCCCAGGTTAGTGCCATAAAGGCTGTGTGATCCGACCCAGTGAACGAGCATCTCTGTGCTGGGGGCAGTGTTGGTGCCGCGGAGCCCCCAGCCCTGCGGCCGTTGTCCGCCTGGTGTGATGGGAAGGTCTCCTTTTGGCAAAGCGACACGGTGCAGAGCAGCAGCCCAGGGCTGGACGAGAGGAAATCTGATTGCTGTAATTAAATCCCAGGGTGTGTAATGCCTTGGCAAGCCGTGGAGTCTACTTCTGTGCCTTCGTTTGTTCCCGAGTTGAAAAAAATCATGATTTTACATCACGCTTGTATCTTGTGAAATCTTTAGATCAGGAACGGTCTGTGGTGTGAGTGCAAAAAATATGGGTGATGTTTTTTATCACTGGATATGGATAAAGTTGATGGATAGATCTCATTATCCACTAAAAAACAGGTCTCCTGCCAGCCACACACAGACCATGCTCCTTGCATGAGCCCGGCCACCCCACTCGCTCCATTTCATACAGATCAGGCTGCTTTTCTTGCTCTGCACTTGGAGTTGATGAGAAGTTGTTCTTGGAGGCCATGGATGTCTCTGATGGGCTCAGGTTTTCCTTTGAAAACAGTGGATATCCGTAGGGGTTATTGAGTTTGTGGAGCTATGTGCCTTCTTCCAGGTCAGGAGCTGCGATCTCCCCGATTTAGATATGCGTTTGCTCTCTTTCAAAGCCTGTTATGCAGATTTGTCATGTGAGAATGGGTACTCCCAGCTGCGTTGGAACTGCTTTGCCATATGTCACAAAATGAGATTTCTGACTGTACTCCAGGTGAAACATCAAATTGATTTAATTTTTCTGTGGAGAGATGGAAGTTATTTTGAGAGTAATATTTTTCTGTTTTCTCTTTACTGGATTGTTATTTCCTAGGAAAAGATATAGGAGAAACTATAACTGGAAAAACAAGTGGAGTCTTTGAATGAAAAAATAGACGATTTAAGTTTACATAAATAAACTTAGAGGATAAGTAGGCTATTAGTTAGAAATTTCAGGTTTTGAATCAGCAAGCATTGAAGAAATGACTGACGCTATAAGCATTAAAAATAAATAAGAATAATTCAAGTTCCAGAAGCCCAGATCTTTCTATGTAGTTTGGAGCTTCAGGTTTGGATACAGAGGCTCAAACTCTGCCTGTGCTGAAGTTAAAGGAAGTTTTGCCATAACCTTCAATGTGGCCAGAATTTCACCCTGAGGGAAGATTCCTTTTCCATGGCAAATTCAGATTTTCAACTCATTAGGGTATTCAGTTTGAAGCAGAGAAATAAATGGGAATTTCAGCTATCTGCACAGCTAAAAAGTGGTGAGAACCATTTCCCTTCTCCAGTCCTGCCACTCAGAGGGGAAGTCTCAGCTGAATGAGGGGCAGAGAGAAAAATTATGCTGTTAAGTCTTACTGGGAAATGTTTATCTAAAACAACAATTATATAGATGTGACAAAACATCTGAAATAAATGCAGTACCTAAGAGTCTGAATCTTAATAGATAACGTAATTTAAATTGTTATTATTATATTGTCATAGTTTTCTCAAGTTTGTCAGACTTTCAAGTTTGATTCAATAACAGTGCCATTAAAAGCTGGTTGTATTTCTTCTGCCTTTTCTCCTTATACTGAATAATTATATTTGCTCTTTGATGGAGACTTTTATTTTATATCAGTCATTCCTCCCTGAAAAAATATTTCCCATGCAAGTGAGTTAAGCATAATTAAATAGACTCACTGAATTCTGAAAGTAACTGTCCACCTGGAGCCGTAATGCTGTTTAATTTAATCCTTCTTATGTTGTCCTTCAGTTAACTCAGGATCTTCCTTGAGAAGCTCATTCTGGTTTGAAAGGTTTGGAAGGGAGGAGTTGTACCAAGTTATGCTCATGCCAGGTGTTTTTTCACTCTTTATCATTTAGAAAGGGGATTAAAAGGCTGCATGGAGAATATCACTGGCTTTGCTCCACTGTGGGCTGCCCAGGACAAGGCAGGCATGTTCACTTCACCTCTCCAACCGTCACCTCCCAGCTTCAGTCACGTTTCTGATGGCTGTGACTCCCAGGGCACATCTGCATGTGGCTCAGTGAAGGACATAAACCCAGAGATTAGCCTCAACGGGGCTGGGAACACCTTATTCTTAGCCAAGCTGCTTAGGTGTGAAATTAATTGCTGGAGTAATTTGGATGGAGACAAATCCTATTAGGACATGGCCATCTGTGAGGTGAGGAGACTCTCCCACAGGTGAAAAGGTGTTTAAAAGAGAAATAAAAAGGCAAATATGGGGAGAGGTCCCCAACCTCTGGAGCGAGGGAGGCTGTCAAAGCGCTCGGGCGCTCGGCGGGCTTTGCACCCCAGGCCTGGCTTACCGGCTGCTCTGCCTTTTAACTCGGAGGTTATTAAGCTGTAAAAAAAAATAAAAAAAGTGGTTTGTCTGAAATATAAGTCAAGAAACAAATCGTCCTAATAACATTTAGAATCATAGAATAATTTGGGTTGAAAGGGACCTTAAAGATCATCCAGTTCCACCCCTGCCATGGGCAGGGACACCTCCCACTGGATCAGGTGCCCAAGGCCCATCCAACCTGGCCTGGAACCCCTCCAGGGATGGGGCAGCCACAGCTTCCCTGGGCCAGGGCCTCCCCGCTCTCATGGTGAAGAAATCCTTCGTAATGTTGACTCTAAATCTGCCCCTCTCCAGTTTATAACCGTTCCCCCTCGTTCTATCACCACAAGCCTTTATGAACAGCCTCTCTCCAGCTTTCCTGTAGCCCCTTCAGGTCACTATAAGATCTCCTCAGATCCTTCTCTTCTCCAGGCTGAACAACCCCAACTCCCTCAGCCTGTCCTTGCAGGGAAGATGCTCCAGCCCTCTGATCATCTTTGTAGCCTCCTCTGGACCTGTTCCAACAGCTCCATCCCCTTCTTACATTGAGGATTCGAGAACTGGACACAGTATTCCAGATGAGGTCTCACAAGAGAACGTTTGTGTTGCATGGACAGAGCATGGTGGCGCTTTGGCTTGCTGGAACCTCACTGCTTCGTTGTGGTTTATTATTCCAGTGATGTGTCCTGAAGGATCCGATGATTATTGCAATCTGCCTGCTTCTCATTTTGTGGGTGATTTTGATAGGATCTGTAATTTTGGAAAGAAGCCATTTCTTGGAAGGCAGAAGCACCTTATGCTGTAAACATGGTCTTCTTGATAGCACCTGGAAGACTTTCTAGTGAGTTGTCAGCCAGCCCTCTCCTGTGAACCTGAACCTCACACTCAGAGGATTCATTCATCCTTCCGTGGTCATTTGCCTTTACCTGCTCAATGTATTTCTAAACCTGCCCATAACAAAACCAAACCTCTAAAAAAAACAGTTGCTTCTCTGGATAGAGAGCTGTCACCACGTCCCTTAAACCACACTTCCACCTGGGTTATACTGACATGTCCAACCTATCATTATTTTGTTTACTCAGCAAGCGTTGAGCTGCCTTTGGCATGTACCGTCCTTGGTCTTAAGTGATCCTATCAAATTTTAAATGATCCGCATTTATTATGGTTTTGGCAGCATTTCCGTGCGTTATCTATGGTGAGTCTATCACCCTTCTCTAAATGCAGATATTTTCTCTTTTAATTTCTTGAGTCAAACGTCAGCACAAAATCACAGACCTGTGTGAAGTTAAAAGCCAGAAAAAACACTATTTTTTTCCACATCGAATGATATTAGGAGAGATTTGTACTGTATTTGTGCTGACATTTACCTGTACACTTCTGCCTCAATGAACTGTACTCATTTGCTTTTTTTTTTTTTGAAACAAAAACTGCTGCAGGCGTTAATGCATTGAAAAATCCTATTCTTTGACTTCTTTCCTGCTTATCTTATTTCTTTTTCAAACTGAAATCTTCTGAAGGAAACTCAAAGTCCTGTCCCACAAATAGCATGTACTACAGCCAAATCCAATTTAATATGCACAAGTGAGCAGTTTCGTACATGCGCATGAAGGAACTGAGTTGAAGCCCCTTTGGAAAACATCATGCTCCAAGGTAGAGAAATGTAAAGGTTACATTTTCATGTTGTTTTCTTCAGCTACGTCTTCAGGAACTGAGACACCAACTACTTAAAACATATAAAAGTATCACATTTTTTCAAGCCTTAGGTTCTGACGGAGACTTTCCAGGCAAAATAAATGGCTGTTCAAGTAGTGGGGATATTGCTGACAGCCAGATGCTGTCTGTGGTAAATAAATAATTCCAGTTTTAATATTGGAAGTTTATAGCTCATTATTAGTACCTTGTTTAATGTATCTGTTGCTCAGAAAGCAGGATTTTTACTGTTCAGGTGGACAGTACAGCACTGGCATCCTGGTAAGACAGGAACCACCTGGATGAAGAAAATGTTTTTGACTCCATTTTACAGAGGAAGAACTGAAGCACAGGGTGAACGGCTGTCTTATCTGAAAATACGGTGAAAGACTAGAGTAGAGCTGGAATTGTTCCTTGGTCATTCAAAAGCAACACAGAAGTATTAACTACACATCTGTATTTTCTTCTGTCTCTCTTGAGGTGTTGCAGATGCTTTCTGTAGTTTCACCATCAACGTTTGCAAAGTCATTCTGAGATACTCGGTTTGGTGCAGGGTAGTTGAGCTTCGCTCTGGTTTTGCCCTGAGCATCTCACACAGAGGTCCCTTAACATCTGGCCTTCCAGCTGTAAGACTTTCCCCTCACTCCCCCTCTCCCACACTTGCTGCTGAACCAGAATTGTTTTTATGAGGAGATGACAACAGCCATGGCTGCTTACAGTTAAATTGTTCCGACCACCAAGACGCAGAGCAAAGGTTTAGGTTTTCCGCACTAGAAATGCCCCTTAGTATCTTTTCAAATGTGCAATAATCTTCCGTTTTCCTGTAGCTTTTCTACTTAAAGCACAAGTGTAGGATTTCTTCTCAACAAGATATTTAGCATGTAACTCCCTTTTGTGTGTCCTTGTGCTGAAAATCTCCTCAGCTGGTCACTAGATTAGGGAATATAGGCACACATTCCTTCTTATTTTCATCCTTTACTTGAGCTTTTGCTTTGCCTGCATACTTCATATTTATCCAAACTCTTAAATTTAAAAGTAAAAACAGATTCCTGGATATTCCTTGCTTGTCTGCTTATAATAGAACTGCATGAATAAAGAATCGTATTTTATATTCTGAACATAAGGGGAATCTGATAGTTCTTGAAAATTAAGACCTGAAATTGAAATCAAATTTTAGTCTTTAATTAATCTGATAAGCAGGAAACAACTGAGTTGATGAAGGGGAGCCAGATTGCTGCATGACATCAAGTTGCACAACCGATGTGCTCCTACGGTTCTGCACCTTTAGGTTCATCAAAGAAACCCTGTTCCCAACACCACTACCGTATTGCGAGTTGGACCTTCACCGTGCTAAGGCAAACGTGAGCAGCTGCTTATTAGAATCTGAGTTTTAAAGTTGCCTTAATTCCCTTTGTCTCTTCTCTTGTACGAGAACAGCCGCCGGTGCTGTGTCGTTTGCCAGGTGGTGAGCTGCTCTGCAGGTTCTCCCCTCTGAAGGGAGCTAAAAATATCACCGAGCCCTGCAGGATCAAACCTGGAGATTTGCTAAGTTGTCAAAGCCAGTCAGTGCTGCAGAGCGCAGTGGCACCGAGTACCTCTAAATCTTGGAAGCAGAAGTTTCCTTTGGAAGTTCACTGGCAGTTCTAACACAAATCTGTAGTTTCTCGGTATAACTCATGCATCTGCAGGAACTCACGCTGGTGTGGATGTGTTAGTGCGGTGCTGCCCACCTCTGTGCGTTGATTTAATGCGTTTTATTTGGCCTCTGCAAATGCGGAGTGGCTATTGTGTTCCTTCCAGTTCATTCATGGTGGTGAGCAGGGAAGATGGAGCAATACTTTTGCCCAGGGAAGTGGTAGAGTCACCATCCCTGGAGGCATTCAAAAAATGTGCAGATTTGGCACTTTGGGACATGGTTTAGTAGGTGTGTTGGTGTTATGTTGATGGTTGGACTAGATCTTAGAGGGGTTTTCCAACCTTAATGATTATATGACTGACTTCACTCTTACCTGCAGTCCAAGGAGGACATAGCGCTGATTTGTCGAGGGCAGCTTTGGGACAAAAAGGATTTCCAGTGAGAAAGCCAAAGCCACCACTGATGTAAGACACTGCAGTTCTCTATGATTTGACATCTAGACTCACAGATACTACTGCCAATACCTGGAGCCACTGCACAAACTTTTTTCTCTGAGGTCAAATTTGGTAATCTCAAATCTCAGGAAAGAGGGGAATTATGGACGCTTCCATAAAGAAAACAGTCACTGCCCAGATTCTCATACTCGGTTTTGAAAGAATCGTTCCTGCTGATGTGCAATGGTTCACGTTTCCCCGGTGTGTGCTTGGCTGCTGACTGGATGTCTGGTCTTCCTGGCTAAGCGTGGGTAGAAATGCACACTTGTACCTTGTGTTTGCAGTCATTATTGTTGTGTCCCCCCTTGCTGTGTGCGTGGGGACGCTGGTTACTAACTCTACTCTTCCACATGCTGACAGCTGTTTTGGCCAAGCTACTCCCTCTACACTAACGTGTTCACTGCCTTCCCACTAAGATTCATCCTTAAGGATTCAAATGACTTTATCTAGCAGCTCCAGGAAAAAAAAGGCAGGATAAGACGGCATTTTGCTGGATTATTATTCGGTATCTTATGTGATTTGAGCGCTTTTCTCAGTGGAATTGGATGAAAGAAAGTGAAAGGGAATTGGATGCGGTATTTCCATGGGAAAACACACAGTCCATTTTCTTCACGTTATCTGCTCTGAGGTCATGAAAGAATGATGAGATAGGTCCCATGGGATGTGTTTGAAGTAATTATGTTCGCAGGTTATTTAGTGAGTGGAGTCTCCTTTTACTTTACAGGTCTGCTATTTAGAATTAAATAAATAATTTGCATTAATAGTTAGTCTCCAATCATTGTATGAATTATGTTTGCCGCACATAATGAGAAAATTGCACCGTGCAATTTTAATGTGTATGTTAGCATATTTATCATTGGACTAGGTTTATGTTTAAAGAGGTGAGTAATCATCTAAAAATGTGTTAAAATGATATTAGATTTCTTTTGATAGCTTAGCAACTAACACAAGACTCCAGTCCCCTTCCTTCTCTGATAAGAGGAGAAATAATTGATTCAATGGGTGCAAACCCTGCTGCATGCCAGCAAAGCCGGTCCTGCAATTGGCACTGGGGAAAGGGAGGGAGGGAGGGAGGGAGGGAGGGAGGGAGGGAGGGAGGAAGGAAGGAAGGAAGGAAGGAAGGAAGGAAGGAAGGAAGGAAGGAAGGAAGGACAGAAAGAAAAACAAAGAGAGAGGGGAGATCCATGAGGCAATAGCAGATGCTGCATGCAGCACCAGAGCTGCACGTGCTAAAGGGTTGGCCTGAGAATACTAGACTAGAAGAACTAGGAATTTGTGTCATATTAATATAGCTGTATTAATTTCCTTGGGCTGGTGATAATTTGCTAATTGTGACATATTCAGTCGTGACAGGACAAGTTATCTTTGGGAGCTACGGCTGTGATGCTGCGGCTGTATGTCTTGCTGGGGGGGTCTCGGAGTCTGCTGGGGTGAGCGGCGCGCCTGCATCTCTGTCCCCTCGCAGCCCGTGGTTTGAGTGCAGGGCATCAGCTCCCAGCAAGTCAGTCCCCAGCCAACACGTTAAGGGAAACCTTAAAGAATGAATATCTTAATTAGGAATTTTACTCAATTCAGGAGGGAAATAAATCCATCCTTCCCAGTCCCAGCGTGTTTCTGAGAAAAAGGGGGTTTGGGTAGGTCTCAACCTCCAGAACTATGAAATCAGCAAAAAGCAAAAATATTAAGGAGAGGACCTTTTCCTCTATGTCTAGTTGCCCTCCATCACTGAGCACACACTGCCAGGTGAGGAAAAATCCCTCCCACTGCCTCCTGTGCAGCCAGGGGAACATGTCCTTGAATCATTTCATATGAAAAGCTTTAAAAAACCCTCCACAATTCCCTTTATTAAAATAGGACCTTAGTCTGGACCACTCTAACTTAGGAAATAAGGGCTGCTTGTCCTCTAAATCATTGTCTCCCAGGCTTGAGTGAGATGGGTTCAGGTCCTCTGCCTCCAAGAGCTGTATGGTCAGAAGTGCTGCAGCCTAGCTCGCATCCGGGCTGAGTTTTACTCCCAGAAGGAAAGAAAGCATTACTGTTTAATGGCAACGGGAAAGAAATCTGAAGATGCAAATCTAATATGGAACCATCATTTAGCTTTAAAGATCTGCCATCTCTTGTGCATTTGGATAAATGCAGCCCTCGCACGTGCGCTAAGAAGGGCTTTACCAGCCTAATGGGAATGGCTTACGATGTCTAAAACCGTCTGAATTTTGTGGCAATCCAATAGGGCACCACAGAAATTTCTTTTAAGCCCTCCCTATCCGATTCCGACACAAGGGTATAATTTTCTGTTCAGCTCTGTGTTACAGACCCAAAGTTGCTATTTTCTATCCACAGAACTGCTCTTTAAAAGTTGTCACTGAGGTTAATAATTGTACCTCTGCGGATCTAAGGTTAGGGATGTGATTTTCTGTCGATATAATAGAGTCTGCCTAAATTCAGGGATTTCGCTCTGCACTGGAATCACCAGAGAATATTCCCAAATGTGTGATGAACAAAAGCTGTCAATAGAGATCAATATAATTTTCAGCTTATGAAAGACAACTATTTCACATTCGTATATTTTGTGTGGCTGTCATTCCCTCCTGTGCACAGTGAATTTACATCTTTTTTCATGTTACTAGGGGTTTTTTTATAGCATAGCAGAAGGAAAAACTTGATTAGTTCACCATGGACAGTCCAATAAGACCTTGTCCCATTCTGAGACAGTGAATTTTATGTTAAACCGGTGTGTGTAGGCAGGAGTGAGTGTTTCCATGTGGTTTCTGTGCTTCTATGTCTGTGGCAAAGTGGGTAAAGAGAAAGAGATTGTCATTTTCCAGGATACACTTAGTTTCACTGTTTCCTCCTGTAAAACTACTGGATCGTTAAATGACCCTGCCAGGGATTTTTCCCCATCTAAGCTGATTTAAGCTCATCTGCTCCAAACTGGTACCTGACACACCATGGTGCTCATCACCTTCAGCTCATCCCAGGGCTTAGCGGGGAGGAAAGGTCAGGCGAGTGCAGAGGTTTCCCTATCGCTCAGGACTCCTTCTGTGTCTGCCAAAGCCTCTCTTTACCTGTCCTCAGATGTCCTTTATATACCTGGAGCTGCATGATTGCTTGTACATGAAGACAAAATAAGATATATAATTTTAGGTTTCTCATCCTTAGAACATTATCGATTTATTGCCTTTGTGAAATCTCTTAACACCGACCACCTGGGGCTGCGCTGACTCCTCAGAGGGAGAAGCTATGGGGTGTCTGGTGGAAAGTTGCACGGTTGGGAATTCAGAAGGGTGGGAAACGAGGCAAAACAGGAACAAGAAGGTCAAAGGCAGTCTCAGCAAACGTAGAAGGAACTATTAAGATCACAACTAATTGCTAGAAGTAGCAGCAGGGTATTAACGAGGCCTTGGCAATCTGTGAGTGTATATTGTGGTCCAGAAATGGGCTGCCTATTATTCATGGCCTTATAGAAACAGAGAGGCCATGAAGCAGAATTTCCTCGGTGTATCATGAACATGGAAATGTGTCACTGTCCTACTTCATCTGCCTCTCAGCTGTCCAGTAGCCTGGAACGGGAGGAAGGTTATTTCTGCGACTGCCGAAATGGTGTAGGAGCAAGGGTTATGTACACTAGTGTCATGGTCTGGCTCATTGAACATTTCTATTCACGTCTTCTGTAAGGGACTGAGGACAAACTAAATACATTCTACTGATACCAGAGGTTTCAGTTTGTGTCTGGAAAAGTGGCCTTTTGGATCCAGGGGCTTGGCTATGGAGAGCGGTTTGTTGGTGCAGCATTATCTGTATTTTCAGTGCTGCAGAGATGCAGGATGCTATGAATATAAATCTTCACTAAAAAGAAGTAAGAAGAAGGGGAGTAGCAGAACAGCAAGCCTTCTAGTGAAAACCAGCTGTCAGCCTTAATGCTGGAATGTGTATGTACAGTGTGTTCTTATTTATTAGAACTCTCTGAAATTTAGCATTTTTGTTATTGTGGAAGGCCGACATTGCAAAAATTCAATGAAAAATTAGAAAATGCAAATATAACTGGAGAAAAAGTTCCCACGCAATCAAAATATCTTTTATTAATATGTTTCAGTTTGGTTTTGATGTTTTAGTGATGCATATTTTTATTTTACTTGGAATTCCACATTATTGTTCTGAGAGACACCCTTTAAATGGTTGCCTGCCTGGAATTGGTAGTCTAATATTAACTTGTTTACTATTTTTTATTTGGTATTTGAATTGGTTTTGTCATTGGTATTTTAATTGGACCAGAAATCAGTGCTTGGTTTCCATGTGTGATTGGTATTCAGTGTGTCCTTTGTAACTGATGCCTAATCCTGTTAGGGTGGAAGAGAGGGACTGTGGGTTTTGGTTATGTTCATTTAGCTGCTGTGGTTAATGAGTGAAGAGGGCAGAAGTGAAACTCCAGGCTATTTTAGCTTGATTTCTTCTTTGTCCCTCTGCATCTGATCTTACTCATCCTGGACAGGATGGTACTAGGAGAAGGACTGTGCTTCAAATCACGCCTAGAGACCAATAGCTTCTTCCCAAAAGTTGCACAGGATGCAGTTTGTTCGCTTTTTCCTCCCTAGCTCGTGTCTTTCAACCAAAATATACTCACCCCACTCAATAATACTTAAATAACCCCTTGAATTAATTGCTGCTACTTTTTATTTGATGCACAAAATGATGCTCTATAAAATACATAAAGCATCTTAGTGCTTTGAGAACAAAAAGTGTACTTACTGAAATATTTTATTCTGTGCCTGGTTTCAGGCTTGCGTAGCAAAATGAAACGGGCACTGGCTATGAAGTGAACCTTAATTCAAGCAGACACATTGCTTTCTCGAGGGTGACGCGCGTTCCTGATTGACGTGTGGTGGTGCAGCCTTTAGTATTGTGGTTTTTCTTCATGGTAGACATCCAGCTTTCTGTGGAATGTGAGAGAAGTTCCCACTTGGCAGATACTGTCTGGCAAAGACTGCTGTGATGTCCAGTCCCTGGCATGTCTTGTCCAGGGGAAAAAAATGCCTTTGAGGAGGAGGCTTCCGAGATAATCTGTGGCAATGGCAGAGCTGGAGAAGGTTTTGTGGTGGGGTGGTGCCTAAAATCTTTAGCAGAGGCAACTTGCAGCACATATTTTATTCGTTTTGACTAACGTGGACTTTAAAATGCAAGTTTAGAAAGTGCACATTGTATATATAACATTTCCTTACCTATTTCCGCAACAGATATTGATGAAATCCAGTGGAACGGATAGACATGACAGATAAATTCCCTCTGTTGCAGTCACAGGGGCAGATTTTGGTCAGAATTACTGCTGTGTAACCCCGTTAGTGCCCTGTTGATGTCAGTGAGGGTGGCAGTTCACCTCCAGCATCTCTCTCACTGGGAATGAACTGAATGCCAAGAATAATTGAATTGTATTTTTGAATTCCAGGCTGGGATTGCAGGCTGCTCTGGTTGGAGGTTTTTCATAAGGACATGCCATGAAATTCCTGAAAGACGTTAAATATGTGATAGTGAGCAGAGTTAACTTTAGAGCAATGCCTCAGACTTGCACTACTCTTCTTGAGATGGTGTTTCCCATCTTCCTTTTTCTCACACTGAAGTCAAAGAATTGTAAACTTCCCTGTGTGAAATCCAGAGCATAACAACGTGTGCTTTTATGAAATACTATGGATATGTGTAAAACCAATCAGAGATTAAAATGGTCTTTATTCTCCTGCAGAGCAGCCCTGTGTGGTGGGGCCGGGAGATACTGTGACCATTAGTACTATCGACATGTCCACGCTGCAAACATACAGAGTTGCTAAGCAACATCCAGGAATGTGTTCATATCTTAGCACATGAGGATCAGTCCTGCACAGTTTTTCATGTGGACCAAAGCAGTTCAATTAGATTTGACCAGTTTACCCATTCAGTGCCAGACATCAGCCCATTTAGAGGAGCGAGGCCCTATCTGCTGGACTAACTGGTGCTTCAGGGTCGGATGATGGGTGTCGCAGCCCGTGACCCCTGAGATGCCGTCTGGATGTCCTCATGGTGCTCCTAAGGCAGAGTTGTGCTCATCCTTCATAAAATCCTGTCATCAGTGAATGCTAATAATTGGCTCATGGGTTTTTGGTGTCCTCAGCTTGAGGGTAAAACAAGGGGTGTGCAAGTAGTGGAAACCAAATTACATTTCATTGGTGGGTTCAGGGGTTCCTAACATAATCAGTTTGTACTCTGTGATCTTTGGGTGAAAATTACTGACTAAATGTCAGTTTGTATCATCCTCTGCAGATCTTTGCAAATGCATAAATGTTACTGTTTAATGTGTTGCTTATTCTGAACTCCATTATAAGTTTCTATTTTTAAGGCTATAGAAATCCAACTAGATAAGCTAAAATTTAGACTACTGAGACAACTAAAAGAACATTTTATTATCAGTTATTACTGTAGCACTGAGCTTTTAAGATTCAATTATTGTTTTACTTCGCTGCTGACAGCTCCTACACCCTTCACCAATTCTGATTTAACTTCTCATCGGTCCCTTTTGGTTTCCCTTGTCTGCCGTGTATTGTTTCATAAATACTGAGCAGAAGAGCTTTCTTTCAACAGATAGACAATAGGTGGAAGGAAACCTTTGGGAATTTATCAGGTTAAAACCACTGAAATGTAAGTGAATTATTAGCATTTTGAGGATATACCTGGAAGGATAGACGTTGGCACATTAACAATTTGTTAATTAATGCAAATAATATGAGTTGGAAGACTTCTGTGAAAATCCTAAGCTTGATTTATTACATTTTCTGCTTTGCCTTTGCTCAAATCTCATATACCAGCTATGAAACCAAAACTCCTGGTAGAGTTACTAGCATCTCTATATCTGCAACAAGAACAGAATTGTGCCTTTATCACAGTAAACACACATCTGAATGTTGTTATTGACTTGCCTTGGGCTCCCTGACCTTCCCTGAAGCTCTGCACTGTGAAGGATAAATAGCTGGTTATGTTTAAACCAGCTGAAAGAGAAAAATCCATAATATGGGTTGTTCCACATTCTGCTGAGTTTGTTTGGCAACAATCAGGGTTACAAAAAGTTTTGTACCAGCTCTTCTGGTAACAATGCTTTTTATGTAAGAGACAAAGAGATCAAGGTCCAGAGGATATTCAAATCTGCTTGACCTCATCCTTAGTGGTGCCGAGATTCACGCTGGGATGCAGCAAGTACAAGAAAGGGAAGCACATCCAGTGATAACCATCACAGAAAATTCTCTAGGAGCTCCTAGTAGCCCATTTGTCATAACGGGTGAATTTCACCCTGTTTGACTGTCACTGCAATCCCTATTCATCATTTATGTCTCAAAACACTGTGTTTGGAGAAGGTAAGTAGCGCGTAGGCATTTTGCTGACTTGCTGCTCAGGATGAATTTTGACCTACATGCTCAGAGTTACTCTTAGTAAGCAGAGTAGAAAGTGAATGTTTCCAGTCCTGAGAAAGAAGGTCTCCTTCTTGTGATAAGAGTTTCAGAGGTGACAGTTTGAAATGATGAATGGTGTGAATTACAAACAGTCAAAGATTAATTAAAAAGGCAGAGTTAAATTCTGCACTATTTCATAATGATGACATTCTCCTTGAAATGTATACAAACATCTGCATGGTGAAGTTCAGCCAGACACGAGACATCAATAAATATTCTGCTTTGAAAAATATAACTTCTTGATAAATACTGCATTAAAGAAGATGATGCTGGTGTCTGCTCCGTGTCTGTTGGGGAGCCTGACAAGACAATACTGAAATTATGTGCTATGCTCTCTGCATGTTTTGCAGTCCATCTCCTGCTGAACTCATCTCTTTGTTATTACCCTTTGCTTTACACCATCTCCTTCTCTGTGGTTCCCATTCTGAAAGAAGCCCAGAACTGCCTTCTAGAACAGAATGCTTTGTTGCCAATTCTGCAAGCGTTATTTCCATCAATATCAAACTAATTAAAGCCTTGGCAATCAATATTCTAACCTTTGTATTAGTTTCTCTTATCTATTTAAACATGTGTTCTTGCTCTGGCTCTTCCTTTTGCCCAAGAGGTCTTAATTAAAGATGAACAAATCAGCTGGAATTGAATAAGAGCAACTGAACTAAAGGAAAAATATGAGCTCGTAGAAACCCTGGTGCAAGCTTGGAAAAATTATTTGGGTTGGATTTATTTTTTACTGCTTACAAAACATCGCTTCTTCATCTCCTCTTCACGGTGCCCTGCAGAGAGAGAAGCAGAAGCTCATCAGTGCCGTGAGAGAGGCCACTCCTGTGTGTTTTCTTCTGATGCAAATAAAGGCATTGAGAGTGCTGTGGCTACCGGTATTCATACCAGGAAAATACTTCACTGTTTATTTCAGTGGAGTGGGTCTTTGAATGTAGGAAGTGATTTGTTTTGATTTAACGAGGTTGTCTAAAATGTAACAAATTCAAGTATATCCACAGCGCCTGTCAGCATCACAGAGAGACAGGAGAAGGAACCAAAAACAGAGCTGAGTGTGGGAAGACAGCAAAGACAAGGAAATTGGCAATGGAGAGCTGTGAGTGTAGGTTGCGGATTATGAGAGAAGTTATTCCAAGGAACTGCTAAATTATTGTAAGTATTAATTAATGAGGATGGAACATGAGTGGTTGTTTTTGCTGAGGTTTCTTAGTCTGACTCAACAACACTTTCAGAAAAAAAAATCTTGTACCAGTTGGATGATCTCAAGGCAAAGCCCCGTGTTTCCAAACTGCCTACCAAAAAAAAAAGCTACCTGGGATTTGAACCTAATTCCAGATTTTGCCAGTAGTTTCGTTGGTGCGTCGTGCTGCACAGATACGAGAGGTTTAAGCTGCAGCGAGTAAGGAGAAGAGTCTTCCTGAGTCTGGAAGCTGTTCATTCTGAGCCATGCAAGATCTTAGTGGTTTCCCAAACCCCGGCCTAGATCTTGGACTTCTGGAGACCTCTGTCCTGCAGAACAGCCCCTCCCTTTCTAAAGGGATGCGCAGTCATCCCCAGCTGGAGCCAACGCAGGCGGCAGATGGGCAAAAGCTGCATCTCGGTTTCACCTCGCCTCAGCGTGAAGAGCTGATCCACGCAGTGTCTCTTATTTATTTACCCCCTTATTTGAAGAATCAGATCACTTGGCAGTTGATACCGTTTCTTTCTTTAGTTGCACACATACAGTGCCAAAAGTGAAGCTTCTCCTCCTCCTCCTTTTTTAACCTGTTTTTTTTAAGCGTCTTTGGCTGAAAGCAGCAAACGGATAAATGTGTTGACAAGCAGTAGCTCAGCAGAGAACAAAAGCAGGAAAGAACAGCTTGAAAGAGGTAATCTTCTCCTGCGTGAGAAGTAAATGCACAGGGGAGCAAGAGATGAGCAGGTAATAAAGGTATTTTTGCCTTTAATGCGTCCAGCTCCTGGTATGCAAGCAGAAATGAAATGAGAGAGAAGCTGTTTCTTAACTGGACAGAACAAATGTCTGGCAAAGTGGGTTACATGTGTGCAGTGCTGTTGGGTCTGCCATGGACTTATTACTTTCTCAGTATCAAGTCCATTCACAGTTATCAACAACAAGAGACAGATAGAATTCTTGGGTTTTTTTCCACCTCCTTTTTAGTAGGTATATACAATTGTGAATAATTTGCAAAGAAACTTGCAGCAATAAAGTGCAGAGAAGATGCAGATGTTTGATGAAGAAAGAATGGGAGGGATCACACCACCAAATGAGATTTTCCACCCACGCTACTTTTATTGTTTTGCTCATGAGTGGTAGTTTGCATTCTCTGAGACTGATCGTTGGGGTATACGGATTGCATTCATCCACCACCATCATCCATAACTTCCCTGCTATCTGCTCCTTCTCTTACATGCTCCTTCCCTCTCCACTTCTCCTTTACCCTTTGGAAAAAGGAGGTAGAAAGTGTGTCTTATATGAATTTCCTTATATGAATATCAGTTTGTGCTGGTGTTGTGCCCTGCCTAGATTATAGCATGGTTTGAGTTGTGGTTGTAGGTTCAAGTAGAAATGAATATGAGTGGCCAAGCAAACCCAAAATCTCTGGGAGAAATATCAGCTGTAATATCAACATTAAAATAAGAATTCATTTTGGATGCCTCTGGGTTGTGTCAATGCACACGCCAAACATGTTTGCAAGTGGCAAGATCTAGGTCTTGCCCTGTGTACCTCTGTGTAGTCTCTAAATCCAACCGCTTTTCTAACCCATACCTATCTTGCTATGCTCAGACCTGTTTCTCGTATTCAGAGTAGACAAGTGGTAGGATTTCTTGTGCTGGTGAATAAGGTTTATGAAAACTCCTGCTTGCTTTTTAGCTGGCCGGCCATCATTAATAGTGCTTGTTTGGACTCTGAACAGGATATTCAGGTTGAATACTTCTCAAACTGGAAATCGGTTTGTAGAAAAGAAAGCTCAGCTGACCGTTGTTTCCTGGATCCCGGGTTTACAGAGATGGTCTGTTCCCTGCACTGAGTGGCCTTGTCACCCACTGTACCTCCATGCCAATTAATTGTTCTGCCGCCTTCTGGGCTGGCAGGTAAGAAAACCATTCTCACACATTGCTTTTTTTCACCTCTGTTTCATTTGATTTCTAAAGAGATTAAATGACCTGCTCTAATATTTCCAGTTTCCATTGGAAAGATATATCTCACTCAAACAAGCTGTAAACATAAATAACAATGCACAGAGACTGGAAATATGTATAGAAACTCTGAGATGTACATAGAGAAAATGTAACAAAGGAGATTTTTAAAAAGCCTCATAAAACATAATGTAATCTCATTATTGATTTAGAATTACGCCACTCCAGCAGGCGAAGTTTACATCTACAAATCTAGTAAATGTCCATGCAAATGAGTAGCTGCTTATAGCCTTACCTGTTTTGTGCCTGCAGCTTTCTTTCCATAGCACAAACCTAACAGACGGGTGTAATGGGTGCTCTCCTGTTGGCATTGAGCAGTCATGAAAAACGAGTAGACCAAGATTTTGCCGTTAGTAAGACTCAATACACAGATGCTTAACACTATAATTCAGGCTAAATTTGGATGAACAGTTTGTGCTGTTATGGGTAAATACGTTTCCAGAATGTTTCAGTTGTCTTTTTGAAAAGCTGAAGAGTAGTTTGAAGGTGGCTATGGGAGAAGAAAGCTGTGTCTCAGCTGGTGCTGGGGTTCTGCTGGCAGCTGGAGGCAGGGTACCAGCAGCTCGGAAGAGATCAGCAAGATCTTGCTCTTCGGATTTCAAGGGGTCTGAAAATATGACGCAGTCCTGTCGGTGCAGGTCTCAACAGCTTTCCAATCCCCAGCAGAGATAGACGTGTGGGTTGTTTCTACCTCTTCTTTCTCCAGGTCTTTGTTATGTCTTGAAGGATTCCGCTACACAGGAGAGGCCACTTTACAGCCTGTGTGTACAGGAGGTTTGCAAAACAAACCATTAGCTCCCCGTGATTTTGAGAGGAGTTCAGACATCTAAAAGTTTTCTGACAGTTTAGGTATCTCTCACCCTTGCACCACGTGGACGTGTGGCCTCCTGGGAGGTCAGAGTGGATCAAGGCAGTCACTTAGTTTGTCCCACTATGATTTTCTCCTGCTCAACCTATTCTGGAAAAAGCCAGCAGAGTATCTTGTTCAGAAGACCCTTGCAAAGATGATGAACTCTTTAAGCCCTCAAAATAGGACATAAGTAGAACTTAAATAGTTCACAGGCGCTGGCCCAAAGGGGCAATGTCACACCAGCAGCATTCAAATCTCTCTATCTTCTTGGCTGGGCCTTTAGCTTTTATTCTGCTTGATAGCATTGGTGAAAAGCCAGAGATGCGATCCAAAAATCTACTTGGGTACAGAATCAGCAAAATCTCACAGTAACGGATATAAGACTCCTTTCCCTCGCCTTAGACCTTGCATGTTAAAGAAGCATCAGCAGCATCCTATGCTGAGGACCAGAATTCAGCATTGTGACCATGGATCAGTTATCCCTCCCGCACTGTTACAATATTGATTCAGGTTGTCACAGTGAGAATTATTTATTAAAGGGGTTGAAAAATAAAAAAGTATATAGCAAACTGATTTTTTTTTTCTAATGTTTGGGAGGATAGTGGACTTAAGCCCTTAATAATTTGCAGTGGCTTAAATCTTCTCCCTACTACTCAGCAAAGCAAAGCTCTCAGCTATATATAAAATTTGACACTGCTCTCGAGCCCATGCACATTGGCAGCAGATCTGTCTGTTACAGGTAGCTTCTCTGTTAGGAACTGATATGAATCTAAAACTGATAGGGAGAGGTTAAACCAGCAAGGTTTGTAGAAAGGATTTAACCAAAATCTTGAATGAAATCTGGAAATAATAAAAAAGTATTTACAAGCTTAAACAGGACCTTGCGAAGAGGTGATAAGTATTGTGCAGTTCCTGCTAGATTGAGGGGTGTTTTTGTGCGGGCTTAGAAAGAGATAGTATTCATCTTTATTTGTGCTACAGCTTCGATAGAATGGGCTTAAAAGGTAAGATATATATGAGTTGTGCTCAGCCTCCAGTAGCAATGACAGTTTGATTTTATCACTGCCAAATGCAATATGCAGTCTTGTGTTCAGTAACCCTCCAGAAATCGAGAAGGATTTGAAATGCAGGGCTAAAGGATTTTTTTCTTTTTTTTGCCAGTATGAAACAGCAAAGAGCCTGGCAAATCCTGTGCCTCTTCCCCAACCTGGTCATTACTTGTTGGCGCAGCTGCAGGTGGGATTTGTTTTCCTCTCTATATATTACTTTAGGAGATGCAGAAATACGGTTTCTAGTCAGTACGCTACGGTAGCTAAAATCTAACTTAGCAGAGCATGTATCCTCGGATTACTGTTGTACAGCCTTTTGGTTAGATCAAAGCAGCTGGCATACAGATAATAGTCACTGTCATGAGTTTGAATGGGGTTATTGAATTGGCGCGAGCTACTGTAAATTGAAGCGAGCGCGGCTTTTCAGCGATCCTAAGAGGGAAGGGAATAGCTAGGCTGAATCTTCTTGCTCTAAGAACGCGTGCACATATCTTTTGGGAGGAAAGAAATATGTTCCCTTAAAACTAAAATCTTCGTCTTGCCAACTTTGAAATAGGTAAAGGGACCATGTACTCCTGAGACAGAGACGTTAGAATTGCCAAGAGAACTGCTCTGAGATAAAACATGAGGTTGTTTTTGAAACCTAACATTGGAAATGAAGCAATTTGGATTCTGTTCTTGACTCTGGCCCAAACATTCAATTATAGGAAAGTTATTGGAAACCCAGTAAAATTTCCTTTATTTCAGTTTCATGATATATAAAATGGGAATAAGTGTAGAGGTTCTTTGATACTGTGTTAAATATTAAGTGACAACATTATCATAGTTAGTCATTGGTATTTCTGAAGCGTATGGAAACCTTTCCATGTGTAGCTGTGCTTCTGCTGGGTAATGTTGGTGTTGTAAAGCACAAGAAAATGAAGACATAAATAAAGGGAAATAACAACTTTGTGAGATGTTACTGCTATTTGCTTCCTATAGATATTTTAGGTAATAAAGCTTAGAGTTTGGGTATATGGGAGTAAATATAGCCCAGCTCTGCAGCACCTGATTTGTGTGGGTATTTTGGGGAAGCAAACAAGATTTTGAATACAGCCTGATAAAAATGGGAACTGTAACAAATATTCCCACTAAGAAAACGACCATACATAAGTGCTTACATACACAATCTTGCAAAAGGAAATAATGATCACTCCCCTGCCTCCTCCCCCTTGTTTTACTGAATTATGGCGTGGCAGGTGGTGTAATATTTTCCATATTGCAGTAACATGAGAAAATTACATTTCACTTTTGCTGCCAGGAAATACTTTACATGCTTGATTGAGTGAGAGGTTTTCTTTAGGGAAGGCTAGATATGGGGTAGATGGTCCATGCTGGAGTGTCTGTTGAACTATCATTATATGCCTTTAGAGTACGGTTTAGGCAGAGAAACTTATTTACTGTGAAGGTCAAGGAAATCCTGTTTAAGTTGGGTATGGTTAAATACTACTGAAATGTGTAGAAAGAGCTTGAAGGAGTCTGCAGAGATCACTTGCTGCCAGCTTTAGAGAGACAGGCTTTCAGATGTTCTAGTTAAACAGAGTCAAAACAATCTGGGTTTGTGAGTATGATTGCTCTTTGTGAATCTTCCTTCAAACACATCATAGCCTTTCCTCTCAATCTTTTTGGCTTTCTCATCTTGGGACAATGTTGATGGTGAACCCATGGAGTTTGTCTTTTTCTCTCTCCCCTGGGTGGTGATGCATGAGAAACATAGGATTGCAGTCCCTATAGCTGACTTCTCTGCGTTCCTTCACCTCACTTCTAGACTTTACTCTTTTTGGGGAATCTCATTTACAAAAATATGCTTTTCTCATGGAACATGATTTGCAGGCCTGCTATTAAACTCTCAGTACATTTATATTTTTGACAGTGTGCACCAAATTGCTTGTAATTCCATTATGCTCCGTATATCACTGAGTTGGGAGAGTAATTTTGGCATATGCTAATGCCTCCTGGTTTACACACATAAAATGCTATTCTGGTAACAAAGTAGTAAGTATGTTTTATAATGGGATATATATCATTATAAATGGAACACCGGTTTTACAAAATATTTTAAGAGGAAGGTAAATTAGATCATGAAAAGTGCATAAGGGCTATAAATTATGCAGTAGCCTAAAGAATTATTATAAAGAGATTTGGTTGTGGCCTGATCCCATGAAACCTTTAACTGTGGCCATTAAAATAAACCATATCAACCGCTCACAGCCACAGAAGATTTATTACGTCCCATGGAATGGTCACCTAAAACTTCAAAATTGCATATTGCATGAAAATAATGGTCCGACCCTAAATCTTGATGCAGATGTTTTTAATGAGTCATTTTATATGGAAATGGTAGTAGTTGAAACCACAGGTATAGTTTTTTCTCTTGACTTTCAAAACATTTTTTCCCTTAACAGGTGCCTGGAATTTTTAGATAGGAAAAGCTTTAACGTCTGATTTGGCTTGTGAAAGAAGCTTGGGGGTGACACACTGAAGTACCATGAGATGGAGCAGTGTATTTGAAACCATCATTTTATTGAAGTTCTGCCTTGAGTATTGCAATAGAAACCTTCACTTCTTCTCCTGTCTAAACCAGGCATCTCTTCATCTTTCTCTTCCCACCTTCCTCCCAATCAACCTGTTCTTTCTATACAACATCACATTGTTTTTATTTTGACCTTCAGTCTTATGCAGACAAACCCTTATCTTAAGAGGATTTCCTTCAGAGGACATTAATGGAGCGCTCTGAAAACTTCTTGGTTGTCTTGATGGTGTCACATCACGGCAGCAGGACAGCAATAGTCTCTAAAGGAAATTCTTATAGAACTGGCAGCAGTTTTATGCTCCGCTCCCTGCTGGAATGGGGCAGCAGGTCAGTTTGCCAAGTCTCACAAAGAGGTCTAAGTTCCCAGTAGGTGAGTTTGGTCCATACAGGAGGGATGTGGGAGACTCATCAGGTGTAGTTCTGTGGTGTTACAAACTTGCTTAGTTTTTACCCTGCTGAAAGATGAAAGAACAGATTATAGTTAATCCTTAACTCTATCACGGAAAACATCCTTCAGGAAATCTGAAGGCGAAGCTGCATTTATTTCATTTATAGATGGTGGTAGTTTTGAGTCACAGCTTTTTATAAGACCTGAAAAGCCATTTGCTGCTTCAGATGAATGTAGTGATCAAGTCCATGTTAGAGCTCTTGCACCGAGGCTCAAATTAGGAATAACTTCTCTAGATAGCAGAGTGAAGAAGCACTGCTCATGAAAAAGCAGAGGAAGGGATAAAATGAAGTATCTTTGAAAGAAATGAAATTCGGTAATGATTAGGCATTAACCAGGTCATTAATTTCTGGGCTATTTTAGGGAAGGAGAAACCCTGCAGAAATGCGTGGAGGAGTTGTGCTTCTCCCACAGTCCACATCTCTCCGAGATTGCCACTTCTCTTGTCCCTGTTCTCCAACCGGGGATCCACGGTCCCCTTCCAGGTGGGTCGGGCTCCCCGTGTGTCTCTGTCTGAGGAGCTGAATCCTGACCTCCCTAAAAGTTTCCATTAGTCACTAAAAATTGCCACTTTTGTGACAACACTACGTGGCTTTTTGTCAATGCGGAGTAGTTTAAGGTTGTCTCTTGATCATCATCACAGCAGTAGACAACGTTATTTTTTTTTTCTTAAAGACGTGCAATTTCAGTGCAGCTGAATTAGTGCAGAAGCGCGTCACAAATGAGCAGACCGGGCGAGGCAGAGAGCCCGCAGCCAGCTGCGCTCACCAGGGACCTGCTCTGCCCGCACTGCAGAGAGCATCAACGCTTTGGACACCTCGCGGAGAGACCGAGCGCGGCCGAGGACTCAGAGCACCTCAAAGGGCACTCGGTGCCTGCAGCCCCGGTCTCCAGGCAGGATAATTCCCGCGTCCCTGTGAGATATGTCGGGTGCCGCTGTATGAGCTGCACGGAGCTATAACTGTTACCTTTGGAAGCAGCTTCTTTCCACCGTGCCTGCGTTCATCTGCAGGGCTGTGCCAGTTTAGACACAACAGCCTGAAAGCTCTATCATCTCAAGGAGGGGAACACTTCTTTTTATTTCTGTTATTATTTTTCTTTTTTTGTTGTTTGTTTTTCCTCCTAGACGTGTGTAGTAAAATCCCATTAATGTCAACGGCATTTTTTATACTGCTACAAAATAGGAATGAGGGACAATCTGCCTTTATAGATGGGCACTGTACTTATCCATCTTCCTTTGACCCTCAGCCCTCAGAAATCTATGGGGAGAATGATCAAAAATTAATGCTACTGCCCATCTGCAGCTGTTCTTGGTGCATTAGTGTCAACAGGAAAGCAGTCAGCCCTTATGAAAAAAATGTTTCCTGCATATTATATACTCTGTGACAGGCTGCACAAACTTTCATTTGAATGCATTTTGTTGTTTGTGCTCTGTGACAGCACTGCCAGCTCCAGGGATTTTATCATTAGTCTCCTGTCAGGATTTTTTGGTTCGGTTTGGTTTTGTTTTCTTTTAATTTCTTCTGACAACAGTGCTGTGTGGCTTTTGTCAGTTTAGCCTAGTCTGATGCTAGTTGATAATAATTACACTAGTAGTTAACCATACTTTCACAGGATGGCTATAATTTGTGTAATTATAGCTGGAGTGATTGAAACGTATCTCCGTTTTTAAAGGAAAGTAAAATTCCAGCCTTCATAGTGTGGGGGGAAAAGAGCTTGAAAATGTTATTTTCAAAAGATTAAGAGCTGAAGGGCTAAAATTAAGCCTTCAGTTACATTAAAGCTTAATCTTATGATACTAAATCCTTTTTTATGTTTTGGGGAATCTGACCTGCGATTTTGGTGTGTCTGGGGCTGACAGTATCAATTACGTTACAGAAACCCATTAAGCCACCTGCTTTTGGGCATTGACCTTTTCATCTGGAATGTTAAAGCAGTTTATGCAGGCAGAGTTTGAGACGAGGATTTTTGTTTGCTTTCTCATTTTTCACAAGTTGGCAGTAGCATAAATCGTTTGTAGTTTCTGGGTGTCTCGCCTTGTGCTGATGGCACTTCGTGGCTTCTATGAGCCCTTCTCCAGCGTTCGTTTCCTGCTTTGCAATGCCACCACGCAGGAACTCTGGAGTCTGTATTTCACTCTAGAAAAAAACTTAGTATGTATAAGGTGCCCGTTGGAGAGTTGGAACTGTTTCTGTAGCAATAAAGCAGGTGTAGTGTCCCCACCAGCCATGCAGACACAATCCCACCATCTCACTGGCACAGAAGATCCTACAAGACAGGGATGAGAACACGATTCGGTGTTGTCTGTCGGTCCGGTTGTGTATGAATACTGCAAAATGATATTTCTGCTATACATCATTATAAGATGAGGTTTCTTAAAGGTAGAAAGAGGCTAGTGAATCGCTTCCTACAGGTTATAAGCAGAATTAGGCTGTTTTGTCCTCATAATTGGTGCCCGGCTGTCTGGGTTGTGGTGGCGCAGTGCACTCTCTCGTGGATGAGGTGAAGAAAGAAGTTCTGCAGGAGCTCTGAGGATGACATAGCCCTCGGTCTGGTGAGTCTCTAAAGTGTCCTGAGGCCTGTGGAAGCTGCTGGATAATCATCAATGATAATAATGAGAGGCATTAGAAGAGATTAAGACTTGCAGTGATTGTTCTTTGTGAATTGTATGAAAATGTCTGAACAAAACAAGGAAAAAAATCTTTTTTTTTTCTTTAATTCTTTTTTTTGTGTGCCTGTCATCCTGAACCCTTGCAACCACAAATATTTCCTGGATATTTTTTAAGCTTTACCCTTGGGTAGGTTTAACTCTTTGTTTCAACCAGTGAGTCCTCTTGTGGGTTCAAATTCTTTATTTGATATTTATCCTATCTGTGTTAGAAAACGTGTTCCTTTTGTGGGTAATTTGTTTTAGACAATCCATTTGAGGAGAAAATGAGCTTAAATGCCTCAGAGGAGACAATTTTTTCCTAATGTGTATGCTGGATGTCACGTATTTCTTCTTTACCCTTTGGACATTTACCATCCAGTCTTACACAGGGTAATGCCCTGAGTAGAAAAATGCTTATAAATGTACCACTGAGCAGCAGAAAAGCCCGCAGGTAGTTTTGGTTGTGATTTAATTAATTATGAACAGCACAAATGCTATGTGCATTCGGTCATTCTTACATAGCAATTACATGTATTATGACTCTTTATCCCTGTTTTCTGCACATGGACAGATCTTTGTATAATTGTAACATTAATTATGTACATATGAACCTTTAGTATATTCATAATTACACATCAGCTAATTAGAGCTATAGATAGAGTCCAAATACTCTTTGTTCCTTTTCTATCAGGACTGCCCTTTCACTCGTATCTCCCTCTTGACAGCTGTGTGGAAGGTTGTAGCCAATCCACACTCCCGCCGGCTCCGCAAAACAGAGCATCATCCCCATCAGATTTTCAGCAGTTTACCCTTCCCTCTTCACAGTCTCTGCATTCCCGTGTCCTGTGAACACCTTGATGCTCATTTCTTTGAAGCCCTGGCAATCCAGTTTGCCACCTGGCTGTGTATCACCAAATCCTACATTTGTGGGGTTTTATATTATTGTTGTCTTCCTCCAGTTACAGATGTGACTGTTGGGTTAACTGGCAACCAAGTTAACTCTGGCTCAGTGCCTTTCCAACCAGCGAGCCCACCCAGCCCCTCAGATCCTACCCCTGAAATTCCGGTAGATACCAGAACAGGGCATGAAATCCCTAATTTCCCTTTGTAATCCCTAATTTGCGAGGCACTGGCTGGCCCCTTACCTAAGTTTAGCAGCTGGCTAAGTAGTCCAGGACCAAGCAGATGGCAACTCCTCTTTATAAACTCATCTGTCTAGTAATTCCAGGGAAATCGCAGTTGCTGCTGGTGGAGGAGAAGCTGAGGAAAGCTGGAGTTAGGGAGTATGATATAGGCCACCCCTGACACTTGTCAAATCTAATTTTCTCCAACTGGTCAGCCAGTATCTGTGGAATAGGTCACATATCTGGAGGGAAAAAATGAATTATCTGGTTTCTGATCTCTGAGGGAGGCAGCAGCTCAGCCATAACATCAAGATTGCTTCTCAGCCACCTTCAAAAAAGCATGTAGGAAAGTGCCTGAGGTAAAATACCAGAGCAGAGAGATAGTCTGGCACATCTAAAGGAGAAGACAGAGTTATATCATGGAAGGTGTAACTTAACCTCCCTTGATCTCCTCTAGGGAGGGAGAGGAAGCAGCTTGAATTGCAAGAGGGGACAGTAGAAAGGTCACTCACTCCTACAAGAGTTTGGCATCTCTTTACTTACCATTGCCAGGGCTTTAGCCAGATTTTGACAACCCAGGGAGCAAAACCTGTACTGTGATAGAAGAAAGAGTGAAGCCCTTTGCAGCTTTGGTGAGAGGACGGTGTCTCTGCGAGTATTTTTGATGTGTCTGCTGGACTTTCACTGATGCAACCATGTCACTGAGTGAACGCATTGCACACTTTATACAGCAAACCCCCATGAGGGTGTTAGAGTCCCAGAAGACCTGGGTCTAAGCCAGGCACCCTCGGCAAGAGGCAGCTCCACACTGCCGGGTGGCTTTGGGGCACTCATTAAACTGACTGAGGGTTTGGGGAGTTTCATTTTTACGTATATGGACTGGACTTGAGCAAAACTTCTAGTGAATTTGAGATCTGTAACCTTCTCCGCTTCAGCCCTTATGAGAGTATCTACCCCCTTCTCATCTCATTGTGATGAAGGACATAGCGCTACTATGTGAGATGGAGGCTGCTTTCCTCGTTGTGTACCTTCAGCTCTGAGAGTGTAATGTTACGGCCAGCGTCAAGTAGGAGCTCTCAAAAGCAGCTTGATGGAAAGGATTTGGGGCAGGACTCTGTTGCTTTGTTTCTAGAACACTCTCTGGTGCTTAGACTTTTCCCTATTTATAGTTGTTTCTAAATTCTTAAAGACTATTCTGAAAAGAAAATCATTGAGGAAAGGGGTAATTGAAGTTTCCCAGAGGGAATGCTTTAAGGTGGCAATGACTCAATGTTTGGCCAACTCTGCTACAAGGCTTCCCATCCTCTTGTCAAAGCTGGTTAACTAAAAGGCTCTCTCCCATCGTGGACTGTCAGGCTGAATTTATCGTATAGCACGAGGGTGAATCAATGAACTGATTAGCAGTTGTTGAGTGGGGCATTTTTGGAATTAGCACTGATATGACTTACATGGCTTTGTTTGTGTTTTTGAAGGTAAAGGACCATGATCAGGCCCAGCATAAATAGGAATATCTCTCGTAATCTCGATGGCTGGATTTGTCCCAGGGGAAGTTTTGGCCCAGTACACAGCAAAGGAGACACTGGAGTAGAAGGCTTTGAAATAAAGTAAAACAATTGCCCTTCCTTCCTGTATTTCTTTCCTTTTTCTGTTTTAATATTATTGATGAAGTGACCAAAATCGTATCTGGGGATGTCTGAAAAATCGATGAAAAAGTAAATCTTTAAAAAAAAAAAAAAAATCAATTGTCCTGCAGCATGAATTTAAATGTGACCTGGTTTTGCTGTACGATGGGTGTACACTACATAAAGTACCTGGCTGTCAAGAGATGTATTTTGCTTTATTTCTTTCAATTGGATTTTTGTAGGAGCTAATTGCTTAAGAGAGGAAGGGGCAGTTAATTTTAGTTTTTCCTGCAAAGGTCCCAGTTCCAGCTCCCTGCATCAGGACTCCTCTGAACTTTTGAGTCCTCTGAGGACTTCTAAGAGCTTCCTAATTGCTTTCAGTTAGGTAATGGCTTAACCAGCTTTATTTAGATTTCTTTCCTGTCTGTTCTTCCTGAGCTTTGTTCTTCTTTTTGACTGCATCTCACAGACCACTGTACAGCATTTTATGCTTTATGAGATCATTTTGTTTTGGCCTAATCTTCCAGGTTTTGTGTCTTTATAATTAATAAGCAGGTTCACCTCTGCTCCATGCAATCTCCCTCTGGTTCCTGCCACGCTTGTTTCTGCTCATGGCAGCTTCTTCTGCCCATGAGTGGCTGTCAGCATTGCTCATCTTCTCCCATCCTGCACCAGAGCTACAGTTTGCACACACTCTGACTGTTGCTTCTGAGCTCAGGTCGCGAGGATTTATGTAAACCACAAAGGGAACGTTCCATATAAAGTAAAATAAAATTTAAAAGCTATAAGAACTGCTGTCACTATCATTGCTGATCTAATTCCATTGGGGAGGTCTCAGAGCCCATGTGGAAAGATGTATTTTCCGTATTTATTATTGATGATACAGATGTGCACAGAGCACACTTGTAAATCCCTGCTTAGGCATCGCTGCTGAAAGAGCATGTTCTTCACTTGAGGGTCTTTAATGAATAGGTATTGCTTTGACCAAACTTTCATGTTTTATAAGGAACCGGAGGGTGCGTATTGTACCCTGGCTATGGCACTTTTACAGGCACAGGTGAGGTGGTCTCTGCTTGTCCAAAACAGGCCCTCTGCATGCAGAAAGGAGCTGTCTCAGCCTGGTGGCTCCACTAAAAGGGTTTTATGTTGGATTTGACAGAATGCAAGTAGTTTCACAAGAAATTCCAGTGCTGGGTATGTGCGAGGTTGGGATGCTCACCAGCATCATTTTTTTCCTGACAGGCAAAACAAAGCACAGAAACAACCTGTCCAGAGTTACCCAGTGCCAGGAGCCAAAGTCAGGTCTTCTGAGTGCAAGGACAGTATTCCGTTCAACAGTCCTACTTTCTATAGGGATGTGACAGCATAATTTAACTGTACAGTAATTTACTACGCCCTGCTACGTGCTCTACATTACAGCAAGGCTGACCAAGTTTGTAATCTTAGTGTATATGATCAACATGCCGCTCGTTTTTCCATTATCAGGGAAGTCCGTAACTCATCTCCCTCACTTTTGTCTCATACCGGAGCATTTCATTCCCGTGACTGTGAATTATCAGCATCCAATCCTTGAAGATATGATTGGAGATAATAGCCTAAAGTTTCCCAGGTGAATAATTACTTTGGCTGTCCAACTTGTGACACCTTTGAGGGCATTTTTTTTTTGCCTACAGAGGAAAGTGTTTAGCATTTTCTGAAGACCGTGACCTTCTACAGTGACTAAAACGCATTTTGTTTAAACCCTTATTTGTACAAAGTCTGTTATTATGTGTCCTCCATTTAGTTTGGCCACTCAGTCTCTAAAATGTTAATAAATATATGGCAGAAAAATGAACAGTGCTTGTGCTACTGGCCAATTTTTCCAGGTTGCTGTCTGTATATATGTTTTGAAATCAGGTTTTGCAAAAGGCCCTGATTACTCTGCAGCATAAGTTTCAGTGCAAGTTCTTGGGATCTGAGCTTCTTCATTTCGGTTTCTTTTAAAATCCCGTTCTTGTTGCCTGGCAATCACTATTTACAGCAGTTGAAACAAACGGATCAATTTGATATTTTGAAGATATAACGGCAATTAAAGTCTCATTTCACACTCAAAAGGAGACAGGTGCTGTTAATGAAGTCCCATTTCTATCTTTGAAACTCTCCCCTGGCGTGGAAACAGGGTATTTGATGCAAATATTTGTCTCAGTTTGACTATATGTGGTGTAATAAATACCTGAGGCAATCTGTCAGTGAATCCAGCCTCTCCAGGGCTTTTGGCACAGCGGCATCCGCTAAATACGTGGTCAGTCTTAGTATCTTTGTCACAAACGTCATTTATCCATTGTGCAGAGCCCCAGATGATGCCTGTAGGACACTCAGTGTCATGCATGTTGAAATACAATGAACCTTGTTCTTGAATCAGGCGGTGGTTTCCCCCGTTATTCTTGGTCCACCTTATGCAAAAGCTCCATTTTTTTAATAGAAGCAGTGTTTGGGAATCTGGTCCTGCAAAGCAGAAGGCCAGGCTAATTTCTAGCAAGCAGATGTTGTCAAGGGATTACTTTATCTTCTCAGCCTGTATGAGTTGTGAGTTTTGGGGATCATAGAATGGTAGAATAGTTTGGGTTGGAAGGGACCTTAAGGATCATCCAGTTCCAACCCCTCCTGCGATGGACATCCCACTAGATTGGGCTGCCCGAGGCCCATCCAACCTGGCCTTGATGGGATCCTATAAAGCTGCTCTGTGGGGCATTAATGAAGACCACATTGGAATGCTGAGCACATGGGGAGTGTGTTACTCCGACACACTTTGCATGTGGCTGTTTTCAGAGGCATCATTCCTGATGTGAACTCTTTGACTGCCCACTAGTGTGCACGATTTCTGGGAACCTGTTGTTCTGTGTGTACAACTCCACACCTACAGTTACAAAATTGGGCAGTTTTAATACACCAACAAACATGAACTGTGCTGAACCATGCACAAGCTTTGCTCCTGTTGGTACAGATAACAGCAAGCACGGTATTTCCCTGCAAGGACAATTTGCATGGTTTATCATCTGTGGAAGTGAGAAGTTTCAAAATGCTCCATTGTAAATTAGGGGAGAGCTCAGGCATTGGTGCTGTGGGGCTGTCGGGACTCGTGCAGGGCATAGCTGATCTCTTCAGTGTTTCACTTATCTTCCTGGGTACATCTGTTCAAAATTCATTTCTTCTGCCTGCGCATCTTTGTTCCGTGACTTGTCAGATTCGCTAACGTTGATCACTTAGTTCCATTAATGCCAAGACAGCATCTGTTGACATAACTGGACAGACACGTCACTGTAATTGGTCAAATCATCTCAGAAATGTAGGCATTTTTCTGAAAATGGCTGTTACTTCTTGTAATGATAAAATACTGTTCAGGTTTGTTTTAAGAAAGTGGAAACAAGAAAACCGCTGACCTTGATCTTGCAGAAATTTTGACTAAGGGATATCGTTAGGTTTAAGAAAAGTGGTTGACTACAAAGAGTCACATATAAACTGTTAGAAAATGTTGAGATTTTAATATTTATTATTTTTAAATACTTCAGCTTTGTGTTTGTCTGCTACAATTGCAACACAAAGTTAATTATTTTTGAGTGGTGTGTATTTAGGATGAGAGGCCTCAAGTTGCACCGGGGAAGATTCAGATTAGACATCAGGAAAAATTTCTTCACTGAAAGAGTTCTCAGGAACTGGAACGGCTGCCCAGGGAGGTGGTCGAGGTGCTATCCCCAGGTGGATTTGAAAGATGGGTGGATGAGGTGCTCCGGGATATAGTTTAGTAGTGGACAGGTACGGTTGGACTCTATCTCAAAGACCTTTTCCAAACAAACTATTCTATGATTTCCTTGATATTTTAAAATTTGCAAAAATGCATTTACTCTGTCATAGCTAAGTGTTTTTATTGCTACTTAAAACAACGTAGATGCTTTATTGATCACAGGTCAAGTTTTAGGAAGCAGGGAGCAGCTCTGACCCCAGAGAGTGTCACGGTTGGGGTGGAAGGATGCAGCTGGGTCTCAAGTCCAGCTAAAGGTACATTTGCAGTCCTTTGCTGCTGAGGGCATGAGCACAGGGAGCTGGATAGAGCCCACAGACTTCTATTAATGGTCATTAAATAGTCATTGCTTGTACTGACTTTTTATTACTCATCCATGGAATAAAATTTTTCAAGAGCACGTAAGGCTCTTGAGCCTGTGCCCTGCTGAGGCGCTTTGACATAGCCTCCATAATTCTCAAGGGTTGTTGTTTTAGAGGTGTGAAGTCAGCACAAATCTGATACATAAATGCTTGCAAAGGTCTGCCCTAGCATCCGTTTAAAAAACACTCAAGTGCTGGAGTGAATTACACTGATATAATGACAAGCAACGCGGCTCTCCCTCCCATCCCCACCCACATAATAAAAAGAGCCATTAATTTTCGTATTCCAATTTGTGAACTGAGGTCTCCTGGGAGCTGCAATACGGGGGAGCAGAAAGCCATGGGGCGTGCGGGGTAGAGGATGAGTAGTAGGAGTTGGCTCAGCCCTTGCAGTAAAATCAGCCCCCATACCCAAACCCACACCAGAGCATCAAACCAGGTAAATTCTTAGCCTATATGAGCGCCATGGACTCGAAAAGAATGTGGGAGCTCTTCTGTTGTACCCTGAAGCACTCCATTCCTTGGCTGATTTAGTTCTTTACGTTGGTTTTTTAATATCCTCGCAGTTTCGTTCTTTCCCAAACAGCCACACCATCATAATTGCAATAAATGGAAACAAGCATCCCCAAAGCTGTACGCTTTTTAATCAATATTTGGAGTCGCATCTACTTAGAATTACAAGGAGAGTCACAAAAATGTATTAAAAAAAATACATTTTTTCATCAAGAGCTAAGCCAGCAACACATGATTATAATGGAATGACTAACGATTGTAATTGGGCATTGTATCACGTTGTATGGCTTTAATTTAAGAAAACAAGCAGCAATTCAGTGACAGAGATGCGCTATTTGCTTTCGTGCCTGAAGGATAAGTAAATATCTTGAAAGAATTGTGGATGATTTCTCTTACAATACTTATAACAAAAGAAGAGGCAGAAATGACTGGGTTTTAAAAAAGCCCAGTTCTTGGTCGGAGAAGGCATCCTGCATCCGCACGACCTGGGGGGAGTTGCAGTGTGGCACCAAAGGGACAGAGGCAAAACGCGTGTCTGGGACAGTCGCCCAGCAGAGCTCACAGAGTCACGCTATGTTCTTGTATATCCAACCTTTGAAAAAAACTTTCTTAAAGTTCCTTTGGGAAATTAAACGGTTGTGAGCAACACTGAGCCAGTACTCTCCTCTCAAACCTGAATAATTGTATTGGTGTTCAGCATGGGCATTGGAATTTAAGCCACTTTGGTTTCAATATATATAACATATACCTAAAAATACACCTTGTGGATTGCCTTTGCACCGCGGTCACCAACTCTGTGAGGGGAGAGATGGGCAGCAGGAAATTTAAGGCAGGTTTTTTTTTGAGAGTGAAGAGCATTGAGGTCTGTGGTTCAGCCATGACTTCCCATCAAGGGACAGCCTCTACGGGCACATTCCTTTCTTCTCACGTGATAAGAATATTTCCACCACATGGTGGAGGGATGAGGTAAAACTCTAGCGCATTTTCGAATGGTTTCTACATGTATAAGACAGAATGAGAGAGAAGGGAAGGAGTTGGGTTTTTTTAAGGGTATTTATACCAGTGAGGAGTACCGGCAGATGAAAATGGAGATGGAAGTCCGGGAAGGTGCAGCTTAGCTAGCAGATTACACAGACTCCCCTAATAAATGTGCCTCAGCCGCGCTTGTGACATGCACTCACATCACTGTCATTGCCGGTTTCTGCTGCACTGCATCACTCCCTTCCCCGCGTGTCCATCATCTCCCGCGCCCCTAACAGCGGTGTGCTTTCTCCTCCACCGCTTCCTCCACGCGCCTGAAATAAGGATGATAGGCTCTGAGGCTGTAAGTGATACACTAGATGAACAAAGCTTGATATAAATAAATTAGCCCTCGTGTTGCTTAAATTAATGATGCTGTTGATGATGACAAGCCAAGGTAAACTGGAGAGGCTCACCTTTCCTGAAAAGGAGCTCACATCATGCTTTTTAGGTCTATGAACTGGAAAATTAATAGGAGGTTTTACAGCCTCCTGTTGTGCTTGGAAAAGGAGAGCTGTGATAAGCTTATCAGAAATACGTATTTTCAAAACTATACTTTTAAAATATTGATTTTTTTTCAAAAGAACTTTTTATTTTGTATTAATGATTTTTGCCATACATTTTATTTAAGTGCATAAATAATTTTTACAGGGTGATATGATATTTTATAATGTCCTATTTAGGCCAGTGCTCCCCAAAAGCCTCATCAGAACAGTGTGAAAACTGTTATTACTATATGAGCTGTTCACTTGCACATACAAATCTACCTTCCAGGTTGCTTTTTGGTACCCTGATGGGCTACTGCAGCATTTAATTTCTTTCTCAGTTTCAATGTACCTTAATTTTAATTGGAGATAGTAAATTATCACAGTAATTTGAGATATTCTTGGGTAGAGATTTACAAATAGCAGGAGGTGATCCACATTGTTTGTGAGTCACTGCTGGGAAGGAGGCCAGGGAAGATGATGGTATAAGGAAAGCTGAAGAAAAGCAAATTATATGTTGCATGTGAATTAGAAATGAGGAAGCTAGGCAAACAACTTCTAAAAGTATCTGCTTTTTCCAATGAAGGGAAACACAACACAGACACGCAAAGCAAAGAGAAAATAACAAGCACAAGCCGGTACTCATCCTCCACTGATCACCAGTGCTTTCCCTAACAGTTTCCTGCACGATTTCATTTCTTCCACCAGTGATTATTTCAGCAACTACCATGCCTAAACCTAAAGACATTCTGTTTTCAGTGAGAAAAAGCTGCGAGTCTTGGTCCCAATTGTTTCACTCTGGCTTTCTAACATTATTAATCTTTTTTACCCTGCAAAACCATGTAGAGTTTATGATATGGTATGACAAAGAAGGGCCCAACAGCCTGTTGTTAATCACGCATAGTCTGTTATTCTGTTTCTCCCTACCTGGTTTGTGTCTCTGCTTGCTTCTGCTACTCTTGTTTTTATTTATTCTGTTGTGAGCCTAGAAGGGGAGTTACACCTTTCAGCATTCTCCATTGACTATTGAATAATGGTTATGCTGAATTTGTTTGTCCTTCTTACTGTTATACCTGTCCTGTGTTGTTTTCATGGAAATCTTTTTCCCATCTCTTTTCAGTCCTCTCCTAAATCACCCGACGTTTGGTATCCTCCTGCTTCTTGTATGCAGAAAATGAGAAATCTGCCTTGCTGTCTGCAAAAGTGTGGGTTGTTGGCTTCCTTCTTCCAAGTAATTTTCTAATGTATGGGTGCTGGAAAAGCTTTGCTTGAATTCACCTGCTATTGTGAGGCTCTTACACCAGACAGGTTCTCCATAAAGCTTTGCTCTTCTCGCTATCTCCTGCGATAATCCACATTTAGCCTTTATCTTCTGGAAGCATTTTTCTCAAGACTATCAAAGGCTTTCTCAAAGTCAATAAAGTTAATGATGATGGGTGCACCAGTCTCCTCCAAAACCCTCTTGTTTCTCTTTTAGCAGCTTGTGTGTCTCTGATCGCATCTGTGATAAAATTATCCTCTCCTGAAGTTTTCTCGGATGCTGACAGTAAGTCTATGCCGCACCAATTGGTACAATCCGTCAGATCACAGCAGTTTGGCAATTAAAGCCTTTTTCCAGTTGCTTGTTCCTTTCTTGTCTCTCCAGGTTCACTTGTGCTTGTTTAACAGCCACACGGTTGTTTTCTTACACCCTCCCTTTGAGCATTATTTTCCCAGTCCCGAATGGTCTCTGCTGCAGCCTCTGCCTCCCTGGAGACGATTCCTGTGCTGCCGCCAGTGCCAGTGCTAGGGCTGAGGGTATTTCTGCGTGCACATCGTTAGCCACATACCTAGTCCTTGGGTGTGGTCTGTGAAGATGCTCTTGAAAACACTCTCCCTATTTTACTAGTTCTTTATCCACGATGTTGGCACACAACCCAGTAAATGCTTCACTAGTTGGTTTTTTTCCAACCCCATTTGTAAAATATTTCAGTCTCTTTTTAACTTTTTATGCCATTTTCTGCCTATTCGTTGATCTCCGTGTTGCTGTGGAGGAGTGGCTGCCTTCTCTTGAACACCTGGAGGTGTTCAAAGCCAGGTTGGATGGGCCTTGGGCAGCCTGATCCAGTGGGAGGTGTCCCTGCCCATGGCAGGGAGTGGAACTGGATGGGCTTTAAGGTCCCTTCCAACCCAGACTATTCTGTGATTCTCAGCCCAGCATGGGAGGACACCTGTCCCAACAGGATGCTCACTACCAAGGACTCTTCCCGGACAACACAGACTTTATTCTGCCCAACTAAACCAGAAGAGGCAATAATCTGGGGGTCAAGGGTAAGAAAGAAATGTATTGCTTTTTGCATCAATTATTGTTTGATTGAACCATAGGAGGAAGATACAGACACAGGGGAAATGTTCCTGAGTATAGGGAGAAATAGTGTCAGTATTTTTATCCCACATCAAAAAAGCAGAAGGAAATGTTTGTGCTCTTCTGTCATTAGCTGTTCTCCTCTATTAACATTTGCTTCACCTCTATGGTTCATTCAAGGATGAGTTTTACTCCGATTTTGTGGGTAAACTTCCTCTACCCTAAACGATGTCCACGCTGCGCAGGAGGCCGCTAAGCAATTCTGCTTTCTCCTCTCCCTCGCAGCCAGTGGCAGTGGTGGAGTCTCTCCTCTGGGTGGCTATGCTGCAGCACAGTTTCTTTTCCCAGTAATCTGAGATTTAGGCAAGTCATTATAGTCCTTCTCTCCAGGGTCAATGGTATAGATTTCTTTTTGTGTGATTGTTTTATTGATGTAAATAAACACTTGTAAGTAGGATCCACATTTATCTGTTCGCAGACTATAAAACGGAGACCAGGATCTTATCTCGTTTTGTGAATTCAGCACGTGCCTGATGCTTCAAATGGTCAAAACCCACTCATAAAAATCAGGTTGGAATTTCCTTCCTATTTTAAGCTTTTACTAATAGTTCCTTGATTGCTATTCTGGGTTCCTGTGAATGCAAATGGGCAGTCAGACATTTTGATGCTCTTTAGCATATGCTGGTCTACTAATTTAATGCAAATTGTTAAACCTGCGTGGGAAGATTAGAGAAATAGTAGCAGATGCATTTTTATATGCTGTTATGTACTTGATTTCTTGAAAACAAATATTCCTAGTGTGAGAACTGCATTATTGGAGTTCCTTTTTCATCCTTTTTGGAATACTTGGGAAGTAAAGTGTTGTTACATCACTCAGAGTAAGTAGATCAGGGATGACCTCAGATCACTGTTAGGAAGAATTACAGGTTGGGTTGAATGCAGAAAGTCGATGGGATCCTGCTCTGATGTAGCCACAGGGGATATTTATTCTGATATGAACAGTGAAAAAAGAAGAAATGCATGTGAACACTGTTGGTGTGATTGAGTTTGGAAACAGTAATGATGGGAATGACAGAGAAATCTGTGCAGAAAGAGTTTAAATAAGAAAAGGGTCTGGTGGCAGGACCATTCAGGGTGCCCTGGTCCTGTGAAAGTCACCGCGCTTTTGGGCAATCTTTGGCTCTTGTCACTTATTATTTTGTTCATTTTTAAAACAAGTTTTTTGTTTCCTGTCAAATTTTGGTCTCCTGGTAGTAAGGTGACCTAGCTTGCAAGGAATTCCAAAGTCAATGGTCACCTTAAACGAGTTTCAAAGCCACGGATCCAGACACACAGGCGCAAGGACACATAGACACCACTTTTTCTCCTGCTGAAGCACATCCTCAGAGTGAATTTCAGTAGCTTCATAAAAATGCTGGTAGGAATTGTTCAAAGCAAGCAAAAATGACATTTTTCTCCTGAAAAACATGAAACATGCTGGTATCTAGGCAGATGTGTCTTTTGTTTAAAATCAGCTAACCTAACCAAAAATACAGAAGATAAGTGCTTGGAGTATTTGAAGGCCTGGCTCAAGACTGTTGATGTGCAAACAGGATGGGGAGTTGTTCATTCGTCCTTTGACGCAAATGGTTTCTGCTGAAAGTGATGAGGGTTTAAATGTGACTGAGGACGAGATTTTGTCCAAAGTAGGTCAAGGGAGGAGAATCCTTACTGGCTGCCTACAGCCCATCTCATCTCTGCAATAGGAGAGACCAATGAGAAACACCAGCTTGTGGCCCAACAAACACAATTATTGTGCACTGTGTCTTCATTTGGATGCCACGCTCAGTTAATAACCAGGTCTCCACCATACTTCTTTATTGCTTAGGCTGAAGGAGAAAGTAATTAAACTTAATAGGTATTGCCCTTGCTTTAAGGCCGCTATACATTTAAAGTTGCCAGCAAAAGTAATTAATACTAATAGAAGTCATAAGTCCTAAACAAAGCCATTTGTATGCCGGGTAATCTACAATGTGTACTTTTTGGAATAAATTTATATTCTTAAATGTGCCTATGAACATAAACTTCCTGCTTCGTAGTTCATTCTCTCTTTCTCAAATTTGTAGTGAATTTACTTTCTTGGTATCTCTGAATGCCACTTCTCCCTCGGGATTTCTTAAGAAAAGCTGTCAGTTCACCATAAATCTGATTTTTTCAAAAAGCAGTTAACTTTCAATTTGAGTGCAAACAAGAATTACAAATACGTATTTCTGTGTTGCAAGTTCTAATAATGCTGGGCAAGCATTGGGCTAATTGACCATATGGCTCTTTGATATTCACAGAGGGGGGACATTAATTTTATCATTAGAAATATGATGATGTCAACATCTTAGCGCAGCATTAACAGCAGCTCAGCAGAGGCGAGAGAACAGCTAGCTGAATTCCTTGAGAAAGCTATCCGTACCATGTTCAGAGGTAGCTATATGATCTTTGAATTATGATAGACAAGGTTTTGCTTAGAATTAGTGTCATGTTTTCCTGCTGTAAATCATTTTCTACTTACCTGCCAGTCAAGCTTGGCTTGGTTGGCTGCTGCATGGGAACAGATCAATTTCTGCATAGAAGTAAGACAGAAATCGCTTCTAATTGTTTTCTGGGGGAGCCATTAGATCATCCATGTGAAACCTAAGCCTGTACAACCTTGGTGTATTTCCATGAATAACCCATTTCAATACTTTAGTGACCCAATTATTTTAGTTCTTGAAAAAAATGAAGTAGTAACTTCAACTCTTGCCAACTTCTTAAGTCAAAAAGCCAAGTACCTACATGTATTCTCTCTGCTCTCAGAATGATGTCAAAATACCGGTCTGCCGTGTGCAGAACTCCCTCCTCAGCTTGGCTTGCTAGTGCTGAGCTGAAGAGAAACAGCAAAAGGCAAGTTGTGTAGTGAGAGGAGAGGAAAACACTTCTCTGCAGCTCTGAAGCACGGCTTATACATGACAAAAAGAGAACCATCTGCCTTGGGTCACAAACTTTAATCAGTGCTGCAAAAGCTGTATGCTTTCTTTCGAGGTTGTGTCTGTCCAACTTCCAGCACTAAATTGTGATTATAGCTTTTCCTTAATGTCAAATGTTCCCTAATACCAAACATCCTCATGTGGGAGTGTGTTTGCTGCTACTGTGTGTTGCCCTTCGGCCAACTCAACGAGTTCAGCTCAATGAGCTTTACACATAAATAAAGTGTGCTTTATTTTTCAGTCACTGGGTACATCCTGGGTCCTTGTGGTAGTCTCTTCCCAGTACTTCCATGTCCTTCTTCAAGGGTGACCCCAGAGACTGCACGCAATATTTAAGAACAGTTTTGCTAACGTTACTTTAGGAGGCAACATTACAAGCATCTGATGCTTCCTGCCTGTAGAGGTTCTGGGGGAACCGGGTAAGGACAGTCAAGCCCTCACTGGAGAAAACTTAGTGACAGATGCCCTTAATGTTATTTTTGGTAATATGTTCTCTCTGTACAGATATTGACAAAAAGGCCATTAAAAATTACTAGGCATCGAGAAGGTTACTGAAGGAAAGCAAAGATCTATTGATTTCTTGCTTTACAAATATGCTATTTATACTATTTAGCAGTTGCAGTTTTGCTGCAGTATCTTTTGTAAGGGCAATTATCAAACCAGTAGAATTAACTACGTGCCCAGGAAGATCCTGAGAAGATTTGTATCAGGAGAGTGAAAGAAGGGAGGGAGTCCTATGGCTGCCGAGGGGCATCTTTTCCTCTCAGCTGTGTGAAGCCATTCAGGAGCGGTGGGTGGTGCTGAGCTCCATTGCCTCTCTTTGATGTCCGAGTGCCTGATTCAGATGTACTACTGTGAAAGCCACTGCTTGAGGGCATGCAACAGAGTGTCCTCATTTCCACATGCACTGGCGAGTATGTGTACACCCATATGTACAGTCTCAGTGTTAGAAAAAAGAAAGACCAGGTTGGGTGAGGCTTTGAGCAACCTGATCCAGTGGAAGGTGACTGTGCCCATGACAGTGGGGTTGGAACTGGATCACCTTTAAGGTTCCTTCCAATTAAAATTATGCATTAATATGATTCTATGACTTTTAAGAAATCCTCTGTCAAGCAGGACAAGATACTCTTTGTTTTCTGCTTTTAATTTGACTTTGCCACAGTGGATTCTGTTCTTGGTCTTTTCTTCCATTCGCTTTCTCCCATTACTACCGAAGCTCATTTTAGGATCATCTTCGTAATATATCTTGTATTCTCTCTCTCTCTCATTTGAACAAGCTGATGATCTTCTGTAGCACTAGGAGCTGAACAGTGAAACAGGCATTGCAAAGCGTTAATATGACTTCTTGTGTCTCTTTTTTGTTTGCATTGAGCAAGTGGATAGAATCAAAATAGCATCTCTAATGTCACAATTCAATGAAGTATGTAAAGGGACCTCTCAGAGGCTGTTCTAAGCACAGTCTTATGGAAAGCTCTCCAGATCTGTTTCCAAAGACTACAGAATCCAATAAAATGGTGACAGTGAATTTGTACACAGAAATTATTTCCTTCCTGCTTCTCTCATTTTGCCTTCTTTCAGAGCAACGGGGATGTGAAGGATCTTGAATTACTGGCTACCAGGCTGCTAGCATGTACATCAGCCTAAAACAAATCAAAAGCATTGGATGTGATCTTAATTTGTCCGGGAGGCAAGAAAGTAAATGAAACACAAATCTCATTCTCTTGGCAGGGATCCACCAGCTCCGCTCCACAGCTGCCCCTGTGCTCTGTAACCCCATCTCCAGCTCTGTGGCAATCTGCCTCACCACTGCTCTCTTACATTTAGCTTTCTCCTTAGGTGACCAATGTCTCTCAAGTTCCTTTTTAACATAGTCTAATCCTTTCATTTTTAAAGACTCATCTCTTCATTAAGTTGCTGATTGGCTTTAATAATTCAGACCTTTGTTCTGTCTCTGTTCCTGATGTCTGACAAGTTGTTTCATCGCCTCTTCTCCACTTTCATCTTCTTCTGGGGTCTTCAACTCTCTGCCCTACCTCCTCCACTTTTCCTCACAGCCTGAAAATTTTGACCCCGCTTTTAATATCTCTGCTGGCATTTCACTTAATGATCCTATTACACATTCTTGAAGCCCTTTTTGCTCAAGATTCTCAGGGCCCTATCAGTATCAATTAATTTCCAAACACCTCTGTTTTATCATGCAGATTTTACACATGGGTAAACTGGGGCATGGAAAAGTCAGGCAGTGCTCAGCAACACAGACAGAAGTAGCTTAAAAAGCAACATGATCTTCAGTGCTGCTGAACATCTCCAGCTCCTCTGGGCTTCATTTGCAGCATTAAGTGGTAAAAATGAAACCAGAGTAGATTTAATACCCATGCACTCATCCATTTCCTATGTGTCAATGCGAGTGAAGCGCCTCTGTTAGTCTGTGCGTTTACCCAATTCATAGCTGAAGTTAACATACGATTAAACTGAGTGCTTCAAAGATGAGCTAAAGAATGCAGGAGACTATTCAGGCTCCTTAGATAACTTTCAGTGTCCCAAGCATCCAGTGACATAAACACTTCTTATTATATCATTACGATCTTTTCCGCTTTATCTTGTTCAAAGTAACTTGAACACATTCATCACGATGAAGCTGAAATTTGCCACTTCAGTACCAAATCCTTTAATGGCTTTTTCATGTGACCAGCACTGCAGGGGTCTTGTTTTGATGTTCATCAAGAAGGACACATAAACATAAAGGCTTCACTCCTGAATCTTACATATTCTTTTAAATGGAATTCATGAGTTTTCATGTCAATACAAATTAGAGAAATAGCTGGAAGAACTTGTTAGCTTGTTTCTGGTGTTGTTGGTTTGTTGTTTTTTTTTCCAATTTACTAGACTTGATTATGCATTTGTTGATAAAGGGAAGGGAAAGAAAAAAATCCATCACAATTATGCACATTTTGCTGCAAGGCTTGAAAGGGCAATTTGGAAATCAGATGATAAAGTGGTTAGGCAGCTATATTACAAAACAGCAAGGAAACGAAATTCCTGCTTTTAAACTGTCAGGCAAGTGGTTATGCACTTGCTCTGTGTATGTCATTAAATTAAACAGTAAAAGAATCTTCATCTACTAAAATGTCTGGTTAATATCCAGAGATGACCATGAGGGAGTTTTTCTTCAGTCTGTGCTGGACCAGACATGATGCAATATGGTGGGCTGGTGATTGCAAGAGCCTTGAACAGAAGGCAGAGCTCGTTCCTTTTTCCTTACCTGCTTGGAGACAATGACAAAGCTCATAGTGGTTAATGGTAGCAGGTCAGGGGCATTAAGAAGACTCAAGCTGAAGTGATGGTGCACAGCAAGAGGTGAGCAGGAAGGGGGCACGTGGTGTGTGATTCTTGATGCCATGGAGAAGCAAGAAACAGATACAGTTTTTCCTTCTCAGTTAGAAGTACAAAAATCATAGAATAGACTCATAGAATAGTTTGGGTTGGAAGGTGCCTTTAAGGTCACCCAGTCCCTGCAATGAGACTGTCTTCCACTGTGTCATGTTGTTCAGAGCCCCCTCCAACCTGGCCTTGAACACTTCCAGGGAGGGGTGTCAACCACCGGTCTGGACAACCTGTGCCAGTGTTTCACTATCCTCATCATAAAAAATGTCATCCTTATTTCTAACTCTAAATCTTTTAGTTTAAAAACATTAAACTCTTTTAGTTTAAAAACATTATCCCTTTTCCTATCACTACAGGCCCCACTAAAAAGTCTGTCACTATCTTTCTTGTAAATCGTTTTTGAAAGGCTGCTCTAAGGTCTCCCTGCAGCCGTCTTTTCTCCCACTGTCTTAGCCTTTCTTCATAGCAGAGGTTCTCCATCCCTTGGATCGTTTTTGTGGCCTCCTCTGGACCCGCTCCAGCAGCTCCATGGCTCTCCCGTGGCCAGACGGCTTTACTTTCACACTTTCAGATAACTACTTATTTGCAAATAGTCAGCACTTGCCTATTAAAAAGTAACACGCGGCAAATCTTGTCCCAGTGTGGCACTTGGATAATGAGCTCATTCACCAGAGGTTTCATGTTGTGGTCAGAGAAAATGCTCCTCAATTAGGACTTTTTTTCAGGAGGAGAACAAAGTTCATGAAAATTAATTTATCTCTCTGATCGTTACCCCTTCTGACCATTTACAGTGTATGACACTCCTACCGACAGCAGATTTTCCTCCTGAGCTTTCTCTAGCAGCTTCTGTGGAACTTTCCCCCTTGCTTCAAAGCTTGTTTTCAAGGTCTAACGAGGAGGGTTGGCAGTAGCTGAGCCAAACCCTACATTTGAAATCACCCAATGGAAAAGGCTTGTGCTCATTCATGCATATTTGATACGTCATTTCTAAAAATAAAAGGAAGTTTTTATCCAAGAACAATGTGTTTCCCAGTTTGTCAGAAATAAATCTGATGACGCGGCTATCTTAAGCTGTCTTCATGCACCTTTGACTGCAGAGTATGTTTCCTAAGCAATACCTATGAAAAAGGAGAGCAAGAGTTCATTCTCAGTTTCTTCCTTTGTTTTCAGTGACACCTTAGGATGTTGGAGTTCACCTGAAGGGAATGATGGGTGTTGCAAGTCCTATGAGATAAAGCTGAAGGACACAGCAGAGCCTTGGAAAATAAATATAAAAGGCCACTCATATAAAAGATTACTCATTTTTCAGCATCTCCCCAATGCAGTGGAGTTTTCTTCCTTGGGCTGCTCTGAACCTTTGTCTCTCAGCGCTTAAGGCCACGGCAGAGGCGTCTCCCACACCTTTCCAGGCGGCACCAGGCAGATACCTTCTCGTCTGCAGGTTGAAGCGCTGCCCCGCCACAGCTCGCTGCTGGAGCTGCAGGATACACAATAATTAAAGAATTTATCTCCTCTTGCCAGGTTCCTGCCTACCACGGCAGAAACACGTTCCCAATAAAATGATCTAAATGGAATGGGAAGGAAAGAGAAAGCTTTATGTGCTCGGGGTTACTCCACAGAGGCAGAGAGTGGCATTTTTCTGGGTGAAAGTGAGCTTTGCTCATCTGAACATCAGAAGCTCAGGCTGAAACTCCAGATTAAAATGAATTCATAAGCAACCTGAATTAGAGGCTGGATCCAGCCTTTCTGCTCTGTGTCACTGTGGTTTTTTTTCTCTCTGCATGTATGTGCACCCTCATATTGTTCTTGTAATTGCTAGGAGAGGCTTTCTCCCTCACTGTTTTCCCTCAGTTCCTAGAGATCTTGTAATCTATCTCAGACCACATAAAGGCACTCTTTCAGGCTTGCCGGCCCCGTAATGATGGCTTCTGTTATGCAGGAGCTACTTTCTATCTGCTGCTGTACTCTACCCTTTGTGGAAGAGATGATACTGTTCATTTGTCTGTCGCACACCACCATTAGGAAATGCAATGGAAGGGCTTCCTTTCCGAGACGTGGCTCCTGCTTTCTTAATAAGAGAGCAATAGATGCAAGGTCTTCCATGCATAAAGAGAAAGGGAGGAGAAAGCAGAGCAGCATCCTTTTCCTTCCTGCCCTGTTAGTGTAGCTACTAGTTCTAAATTCCCTTCCCCTGCACAAAGGCAAAGAGCTGAGCTGTGCCTTTGTGCGCACAAACAATGAATGCAGATATTTCTGGTAACAATAGCTTTTTTATTATTATTATTCTTTTTAGCCTTTTGGCATATTTTGTCTGAAATCTTAGTGAAGTCTCTATTTTTAGTTATTTGGCTGCAGATTTGTATAGACCAAAGGAAAAAAAAAATAGTTTATAGGAGCTGGGCAGAGCAGCTGAGTCGAGAGCGTGCGATCCTGGAATGAGTGGTGTGCAGTTTAGAAGGTTGCTGGAGAGGGCTGTAAATTATGTCATGTGTGGTTCATCAATTATATAGATAAAACTGTGAAGGAGAGTGGTTTGTCAGAAAAGATAAGAAAAGAGGGACTGAACCTAGATATATTTTCTGTGCTGATGATCTGGTCGTTTTTAGAAGTGAGAGTCACTTGTAGAAGCCACTTAATAAATTTAATGACTATTGGAAGGGACAGGATAAAAAAGAGCAAGGATAAAATGTTAAGTACGCTTGGAATTGCAAAATCAGAGCCACTTCTTTTTAACTTCGCTAATGACTCGTAGGTGGGGTCTGGAAATAAAAGCACAGTTTGAAGAAGACAGGGTTACCTTCCTCTGACCACAGGGGGAAGGGGTCCTGTGTCAGGGCTGGATTGGGGCAGGACCTGGGGCATCCCCCGAAGGGCTCGTGGGCTCATCACAGCGTGTTTCCTCAGGTGATTGGGCTGCAGATGTGGCAAGGTCAGGCACCCCATCCCAGGGTTATATGTGCTTCCAGGTGGGAAACAACACAAGAAAAATGTGGGCATTTTTATTATTTCCTCTCTGTTCCAAATCAAAGGAGGAAGGAAGAAGAGAAGAATGATTTGCACGTCCAAGCAAATGCTCATAAATGTTCTTGGGTATCAGAATAAGCTTGGATTTATTGGCCTTTTTCCTCTCCCCTTACCCGGGTGTTTTTTACCCAGTGCCCTCCTCACAATAAGGAGGTTTGGGGCAGAGTCTCTGCTCCTCAAAGGCAGCTGCGGAGTAAGTGAAAAACAAATCCCTCCTCCAGCTGTTGTCCCGCTGGCATTTTTCTAGAGAAGAAGACAAAATACCTTCCTATATGTCAATGACAGAAAGTCCTGCGAGCTGTATTAGAGAAGGGCCCTGTGCAGGGGACAACGACAGGGGTAGTTTGTCTTTGCCGAGTTCCTCTGTGCCTTTCAGTGAAGGGAAGGTCCTTTGGGAAAAGAATAAAGGAGGCCTCACCTACAAAAAAAAAAAAAAGGGGTATTGGGAGGAGGAGAAGGGGAAGAGAAATGTGCATTTCTCTTTTTGGTTTTAATAGGCTACCCATTCGGTCGTTTAATGGTCTCATTTCTGTGGGTAATAAATTGTAATACTCGAAGCCCATGGATGGGATTGATGGGGTGTTTCATCAAGGCCCTTAGCGTTAAACAACCTCCCTCCAAAACCAGCCTTAATATCAGGTGTTATCAATGCACACTACTTTGTGGCTTTATTTGCCAAAAGATGACAATATTTGATATATAAAATTTTCTAAAGGGTGGAAAATTAGAGGTTGCCGCTGTAGCATAAGACCCCTGCCACGTCTGCTCTGTCCAAGCTGGAGGATGCCGTCATTGTCCGGAGCTGAATTACATCCTCATTGACTCCTCATAATTATCTCTAGAGCTCATGAAGCTGAATACTTAACTACTCCCGGTGGGTCACTGCGCTTCGGACCAGATGTCGGTGTCCTGTGCCACCTCTCAAGTACCACGGAGTGACTTTATGGCAGAGATGCCGACATGCCCACCAAGGCCGTCTGATGTGCAAAGCCTTGCCAGCTTGCAAGCCTCACAGAATAATTCAATGGGCAGTTTTTCATTAACAGCAAATACGTTGGAGAAAATTGCCCTGTGCTAGAAATGTGCATGGCTCGCCTGAAATGATATCAAGTTACCTCCTCAGTCACTTTGGACTATTATTTGATTTTATGAGTTGTAACAAGACAGTATTTTTTTTTTTTTAATTAAAACAGATCATTTCCCTTTTCTGTACCCCACAGAACTCCCTCACACAGCAAAGTTTACCTTTCATTTGTTCCCGTGTAATAACCCATTAGGTCTGCTGAGAAATACCATGTTTCTTATGCAATGTCAACACCTACTTCCATTTACTCTTTCTCTTCAGAAAACACAGCGTGAATCCCAGATGCTGCAGCATGCTGGTGTCCTTGACCCACTGGAGTGCTAAGAGAAAGTAATTAAAGGCAACAAATTGATGAGGATTTAAGGCTGGTAGAATGCAGAGCTTTTGTTCTCTTTTCCCTGTTGCAGTAGAGAAGTTCACTGGGCAAAATGAGGTTGAAGGCTTTGCAGCAGGGTCGTGGACTCTGCAGGGCTATGTCCTGGAGGCTGAATAATTTCAGGAATGCTTCATTCTATTTTTCAGATTTACTTTTTAGTGTTTGCATCAAACAGACCTCTGAGATTTCCCCTATTTCTCTGGCAAATAGTGAGAAGATCTCATCTAACATTTTTATCTCATACGTTTACCAACAGAATCTACCAGAAATTTGTTTTCACCTCTGACTCCTATCTTCAGATAAAAATCTCTTGTATTTTTTGTGGGATGTATCACAGTCATGAGATGCATTTCGGATACTTGAATAATTCAAGTACTGACGTATACTACAGCTGATATTTCTCTGCTGTAGTCGCACAGACGTTATGCTGTTAGTTTTAAATGATTTATTCCCATCTGTTAATAAAACAGTGATTCTGAAAGTCTCTTCCAGTGTCCTTTAGTTAAGTCTAAAGCACTCTATCAGGTTTTCACAGTACCATCTGCAAATAAGTCTAATGCAAACACATGCTTTTGAGGTTTCTTTAAAAAGATACTTTTATTCAAAGGGTTTCTTAACCAGTAGACTGATGATTGCTGCCAGATAACTTCCAAAAGTGGCAAAACACATAGTTTCCAGTAGAATTAGTGCTTCTGGTAAGTATTTTGGAGATTGTCTTCCTTTATTTTTGGCTAAATAAATAAATAATAGAGGGGCTCAACATCAGCTGGCTCCTCTGAACCTTGAAATTGCTGTGTACGTATTTACTGTATGAGATCTGGGGGTTCTTATTGGACCCAGAAAAGCTCTCCCTATCATAAAGACTACTCAAAACGTCTAGACAAGTTCTAATAAGTTTTCCTTTTTTTTTCCCCACATGCTTAATTTGGTTTATTTTTTTTTTCAGATTTCTTTCTAACTAACAACTGAGTGCTTTCGACTGCTGTTGCTCTGGTTTGATGGGCATCAGCTGAACGGGCAGCTGGTGGGTGGAGGGCAGCTGCTGCTGGGCAGGTCATCAGGGATATGAGCAGTGGGAAGAGATGAGCCTCCTTGATAAAGGGGGAGTTGCAAAGGCATGAGGGGGTGAGTGGTTTCAGGGTTCTGTACTGGTGTGAAAAAGCCTTTCAACTCTTTTGTAGCGGTTGTTAAGTGAGGGGCAAGAAGGTTGGCTGTGGCTTTGTGTTTGGCTGGAGCAGACTGGCAGAGAGCTACAGTGTGCCATGCTGGAATGCTTGGGAAGTGGAATGGGGGAGTGATTTCTGGAGACGGAGGAGCTAAGGTGAGTCCCAGACGTTTTTATCTAGTGAGAGGCTGTGTGAATGATCTGAGCTGTGGGAGCTGCTGTACACCAGGTAACTGTGAGTGAAACAAGAAGGTGTGCAGAGAAGAGATGCAGAAAAGTATGGGCTGGGGTTCCAGGTGGAAAGCAGCTTGCTTCGTTTGTGGGTTGCTGGTGGAGCACATGAGACTGTGCTAACGTGTCTCTGCCTTGCCACAGCGGTAGCAGGAGCAGTGCACTGAGGCCTCCTCTGTGGCTGTATCTTGCATGTCTTTGTCTGAGAAATGGGTTCACCAGGCACGTGCGGCTCCCAGCAAAGACGTGATGGCACTGAGCAGGGACCCTGCTGTACACGTGAGCTGAGTTTTAAAGTCTTGGTCTGTAATGTGCTGTTTGGTTGGCATGAAGTAGGTTGAGGCTTTGGAGATGGCTTGCAGATAACTGACTTGATGTAGAATGGGTCCCACTTGCACGTTGGACACCTCTTCTTGCAACCCCTAACTCTGTAGGGATGTAGCACTTCTGACCCTGACCACCTGTGTGCCAAGAGGTTTTTGGAGCTGAATGAGAGCTGAGATGATATGTGATTTGCTAGAAGAGGTAATAGAAGAAGGATGGAGACTTTCAGTTGTAAATATTTTGGATAGGGAATAAATATAACAGACCTGCCTATTATAAAAATGCTTTATTGCCATTATTAAGACTCTCACTACAGCTGTGCAGGAGCCAACTGCTCTAGCAGAATGATAGGTGTTCAAATTGACATAATATTCATCAAAAGGGGGTTTTAAAATTTGAGGCATAAAGTTGGTGTATAGGTTCTTGAATAAGAACGCTTGTGTACCTCATTTAAATTACTGTGGAGGTTGGTGTTCATGGAGGGCGGTGGTACAACTTACTCCAAAGTCAATCCGTAAGTCAGCGAGGCAATTCAGAACAGATCCCGGGAGTCTTCTCCACTTGGCCTGAGCAATGTCATCTCCACCCCATTTGGGACTCGTTCTAAATTAAGTGTTAGAAATGTTATATTTATAATGTATAATTTATGTTTTTAATATGATTTAAAAGCTGAAATGTTATTTCTACTGAAGTCTGGGGTCGAAAAGTCCCTTGAGCACTTAAGCAGTTAACTTTGAACAAAATGTATGTCGTGAAGAAGTACCGAATTGCGTCAATTTAATTCCCAGGTCACTGGATTTCTCCTGGTTCAACCAAAGTAGCACAGAGTGTGTTTTTTAGAATTTTCTCCAGTTCATTTGCTCATTAGTTTATTTTGGATTTGAGCCCACAAAAATCCCTGTGGAATTTGGGTTGCACAGCTCTTTATATTGAATTTCTGCTCTTTTTAAAGCAGGTAAAATGAAGCTGTGAATCGCGTGCCTTAAGACACAGCAGTAAATTTAATATATAACATGCACCTCTTCCTATGCAATTAGATTGAATATTATGTGTTCTTAAAGACCCTCATAATATTGGTGGTGTTGGGGGTTGCTTTATGCCAGTAGGACATAGTAAGGCAAAAATACCTTGGAGTGAAAGCCCAAATAGAGCATGGATGTAGTACAATGTGTGTATTTCACTGGAGGACTGGTGGCTGTTAACCCAAACTGCAATGTTTGCTCCGTATTCCCCAGAGTATTAAGTGCATGAGAAGGTATGCTTTGTAAAATTAATCGCTTATTTTCCAGCATTTTTGGCCAGGACCGCTGGCCTGGCTGATGGAGCTTCAGTACTGGAACTTGCAGCTTTGGGGTTACCTCCTCAGGGACTCCTGGTATTGGCTGGGAGGAGCAGGATTTGTCCTTCAGCTGCTTAATACTGTTTGAACAGTTGCTTCAGGCACTGCATGCCTAAAGGAGTACTTGCCTATAAAGCACCCTCAAACATACATATGTGGTTTTTAATCTTCTCTTTCTTTCTATCTGGCTCTATATTTCCAAGCTATCATTTGTGAGGACTAAGGATACTGAAGGTTTTCTGGTTTAGAGATGTTTAAATGGACATTTGAAAGCCAGATGGGATTTTCATCTCCTCCTTGTAGTTGATATGTCTTTCCTTTTTTCCCCTCTGCCCCTCTCCCAGTAACAGAAATATGAGAGAAAGAAAAGCCTCCCACTCATCCTGACCCTCTGTATCCCACCTGGGTATCCCCCACTGCCGGGGGAAATGCAAGGGTGTGAGGAACCCAAAACCTGCGCAGATGATGGTTGTTTCCAGTGGGTGGTGATGCATTTCGGGCAGCCCCAGTGAGGGTCTGGAGCTCAGCGTGTGGGATGTGATCGCTACTTTCCCTGTCAATGGGAAACATAAAGAGCATGAAGTTATTTTTATTTTCTTTCACCAATATTTTTAAAAAACTGTAGATATTTGAAAGAAAAGCACCTTGGATTAAACATTAAAGGAGAAAAACCTTTAAATACAATCCTTTTGCATCATTTTGGAAAAGTTTGAAGTCAAGACCTTAGGTATTTTCCCAGCAATGAAAGCTGTGCCTCCTTCTCTATTTTTTTTTACTTTAATCCCAAACTCTGAAATGTTAAGGAATTATTCAATTTGCGTGTTCAGACTGTGCAGTTGAGTTCGGTGGCATTTTGGCAGTAACTCAGTGAATTGACCTGGGGGTTCGCAGGTGTTGCCTGATGGAACAAGCGATCAAAGGATCTGACAGACGGATCTTCATGAATTTTACAGGATGTTCTTGTGGCCAAGGACAGACCTGATAAAAATAGGAAGGATGGTTGTAATCAAGGTCTCAAAGACGAACAGAGAACCACAGCTCTAATAAGTGTTAAAATTCTTGCTCTCTGTCTTCTATACAGTGTTAAGGGCAAAGATTTTCATGCGGTAATAAAAAAATAGTATTTTTTTCAGATTTTGAGGAAAGCTGGGAGTACCCAGGGAACACTGGAATCCAGGGTTAGTGTGGATTAAATGCTACAGACCCAAATATAGTGACCAAAGCCTATGGAAGGATGATTTGATAGAGGAGGCATTGGATTAGGATTTGTAAATGATGTTTTTAGCTCAGGCACACACCTCGCGTCTGGTCAGTCCATGCCCTTTTTGTAAAATAGGATGGATGTTTCCATTCATCAGGGATGGTATTAAGAGAATAAAATGCAGTAACTGAGTGTCTCGGATGCTGGTGATACAAACTGCCCAGGGGGATTGCCGTTAGTATAATAGAACAGTAGTTACTTTCTGCTCCGTAGCTTCCTTTCCTTTAATTTCACCATATGCAAAGAAAAGGAATTTCTGAATGACATCCTGGATGGGAAACAATTATATTGCTTGCTTTTTTACTTCTCATTTAATTTTTTTTTACTTTGCTTGTGGTTTACTGTGTGCATGTTCAAATTGTACTAAGAATTTGCACAAGACAATGAATGTGACCAGTTGGAGAAAAGAAGTAGAAATTATTGAATGCAGAGGCATTAGAAATAAGGAATGTATTGACTTGGGAAGGTTCTTGGCTGCTATTGTAGTGATGTTCAGCTATGTTGGAAGAAAAATTTCACAGACACATCTAGGTTCACATTGAGTGATTGTCTTGATTTTATACATTTACGTACATCTAAGCTGCTTGAATTTAAAAGACTTCCAAAGATCTGGCAGTTTATAACAATCTTGGTTGTTAGGAATAGCTGCAAACCAAGTAAATATTTATTGAAGTCTCTGAATCACAAAGATAAATAACCCAGAATTGAATTTTAAGATAGTCTTATGACTTTTGATGTAGTCTTGTGATTCTGGAAGGGAGGTGGAGAGAGCTGATGCAGAATATTTTCACTTCTGATGCTCTCGGTACTGGTAGGCAGGGACAATATTTTCTTCTGGGCAATAATATTTGTCGCGGATGAGAGTTCAGATCCAGGTTCTCTGCCTGTGTCGAGCTGAGCTGCTTGCAGGCTGTGATGAAGCTCCTTCCCCAGTGCTGAGAGAGGTTTGCCCCCAGTGGGCTTTGGTACTTTCACAACTTGGGAGCTGGAAGGAAGAAATTCTTCACTGAATACCCTAAAGGTGCCCATACACTGGGTGGGCACTTGCTGAGGTCTGGACAACCACGTCCATGTGGATCTCAACACTATAGAAATGTGCAATATCTGTTATTCTTTTGGGGCAAGTGCATCTTGTTTGGCAGCTGCACGTAGAGACTTGAGTTTTGAGAGCATAAGGGCTACTTTCTCTGCCTGGGGTGGCTGATGTTCCACCCCTAGCTGAGCTGCACTCAAGTGGCAGCATTGAGGGAAGGTGACAGCAGTGTTCCCCATTCTACTGGGGACAGACCTGATACCAAGAGAAGAAAAAACATCTTTCCTCCATGGCAGGAGCAGATCTGCGGCTCCCCCCGCCCTTCCCTGTGCACCGCTGAGACATTTAAATGGGCAAGCGAGCATCTCGTTTGACTTAGCAAAACCTCAGTGGTTCTGATAAAGTATTAACCCAATCTAAATGATGTGTTGTGAGTAGAAGACAACACTGCTTTATTGTTTGGTATTTAAAGTTTGGTGGTTTTTTTCCCATGAGGCTCATATTTTTTAGCGATACTCTTAGTCCTTAAGTACCTCTTGCATGTTCAACTCTGCTACCTTATTTTCCATATGCTAATGAAATTTGGGCTGTTTGTTACAGTTCCCTAATCAAACTTTAAAACATCTGCGTATTTAATGAGTAGTACTGGCAGTCTTAACTATTCAGTATGGCTGGATGATGAAAACATTTAATTTTCTCAGTAAGATGTATATAAGTCAAAGCTTCGCTTCAGAATGGTGCAATTAAATCCAAGTGGTCTGTAGTTTTCCCAGACAATAAAACACTTGTTTTGGTTTTTGAATGTACATCTTCAACAGAGAAAGCTGAGGAGACCAAAAACTAATCACAGCTGAGGATTTGGCTTTAAAATTCATGTACACAAGACTTTTCGCTATGGCAGATGAGAAGATGCAGATTTAATGAAAGGAATTGTCTGGTAGTTGACCACCTTCCTGTTTCTTTTGTGCCTTTTCACACCCAGTCCCCCTATTCCCTCATTTTACCTGTCGCTATGGTAATGTTTGAATATCAGCACGGAGTATCCAGTTGGCTTTGTCCTGTCTGAGCAGATAAGCTTTCCATGTAAGCTTATCAGTTTAACTGAAACACCCACTTTCTGTAGTTATTTTGCTTTTCCTGTACAAAGGCAGAATTGTGTATTTTAACTACTAGTTTTCTTCCCACTTAAAGCAGATTGTACATTTCCACTTTTAGCCAGTACCATTTTTCAACCAGCCACATAATTTTTGAACGTGAGATGCTCCAGATGGTCCTGAGCTGGTGTCCCAGCTGTGAGTGGGGGTTGATGAGAGACTCTAATAGCATAATAAAGATGAGATAATCTAATAGTGTAATTCCTGAGAAATCCCAGAAAGATGGAAGTGAGAAAAGATGAAAACAGTGTGTTGAGAGGCAGTTCAGGAAAGGAGAATGCTAAGGAGCAGGATGGGCATTTTTTTTTGTTTGGATTTTCCATCTCCTGAAACATACTGCAAGCTTCACGAGCTCATTACTTGAGTTTTAAAATACAGTCTCTTCATGCAAGGCAAAGTAGATGGACGAGTTTCTCCGTGGCAGTAAATCAGGCTGGTGTCAGGAGCGGCAGCGGGACCTGGCAGGTCCTTGGGAGATCAGATCAGTTGGATAGGAGCTGAATTTCCTTTTGGACCCCAACTTCAAGCACCAAGGGACATATTCAAAGGGAGGGATTGCAGCTGCACTCCTGAGATTTGGGCCTTTGAAGATGTCCTTTCTAAATTTCAGTGCAATCTCCCTGCTCCTGGTAGATCACATGGTGCTTTATATTCTCCTTTTATACTACCCCTAGGTAAATGTGGGGGAGAAGCACCTTTCGTTCCTGGAGATTAGTGTGAAATGAGGCCACGGGATACTTAAGGCTTAAAACCAGGATTTCTTAGCTATTGAGTTGAAAGAATTTCGTTAATAGTTACAGGCTATCATCCTCAATTGATGAGGTGTTTGCATGGACTGAGCAGGTCACACATGGCATCCAGGTTCCACTCACTCCACCCCCTGTAGCATCCCTGACCCACCTGGGACCCTGAATGGCTCTGGGAAACTATGGCTGGTGACCCTCATTGGGGAGGGCAAACCCTAACTGGCAAACATTAGGATAGATGAGTTTATTCCATCTAAATCTGAGTTTGTTTAGATTGAATAAATAATAAACAGCATTTTAATTCCACTGAAATAATTAAATATGCATTTAAATATTAAGGGAATGAACTTGCTGTATTTAGAGATTTTTTTTTCCTTTTTCTTTTGGAAATGAAACACTAGAGAAACTTCAATGAATTTATTCAACAGTTCTACATTATGAAAACATACCAGAGAAGTTTAAGCCCCAAAACAGGCAAATTTCCAAGCCAAAGAAGACAAAACAGACCCGAAGGAATTATTAATAGACAGCAAATATGTAGGTTTGCCTGTTAGATAGTGAATATGGACAATTGTTTGACAGGGATTTTTCTGTATCAAGTAATTGTGTTGCTTCTATCATATGGTTGAACTTGATGACCTTAATGGTATTTTCTGACTAAATGTTTGTACAAATCTATATAAAATGATGAAAACTCCAGAATAAAGAAGAAAAGGCAGATTAAATTCTGAAGAGAAAGTCAGTTAACCCAACGCTAAGTAAAGAGCAATTAGAAAATGATACAGTTAAAGGAGTCCAACGTGATGGAGGATACCTGGCCAGCACAGTCCCAAACCTGCACTTCATTTTCAAGAATAATGGTGCTGTTCCCTCTGCAACTGGTACAGCTCAGCACTGCTACCAAGAAAAGGTAATTCCAGGTTTGAAGGACTGTCCTTGCTATAAAAGATGGAAGATTACTGCGGAACGTCAATGGGTTTTAAATCAACAAAGTTGTTTTTGCAAGAAAATCTTTCTAATGACTAGCATCAAGGAACATATGGTCTTGGAGTTGTCAATAAGAGGCACCCAAGCTCCCTTTTGGGAATATTCTGAGAAACTACTAATTGTTGATGAGAAGTGGTAGGTCCTTTGATTAGTGATTATAGTAATATTCTGATGGAGAAGTTGTACATTTGATACGAGTCCTTCAGACTTTGTCCCACTTCTGTGATTACAGTAATAGCAGCTGTTTATTGTGCTGATGGGAGGGTTGGTGCTTTATGGATTGCAGCCCTTGAACCAAGACCAGTATTGCAGTAAGTGCTGTAGTTACTGGGCAACAGTGTGGTTATTTCACCCTTTTCTGTCTCTGTTCCTTCTTCTTCTGCTGCTCTTGAAGTGTCTTGTTTTCATTATAATGCAAATTAAAAACTATTTCAAAGACCTTGAAATAATTTTGTGAAATGAATCGTTGTTTTCCAGCCAGTCTTAATCAAAGCCCCAAGTCAGGCTCTGTCTCTATAGTTTTCTTTTGGGGGCTGATTTTAGTTGTCTCTAAGGCAACTTGCTGCCATGGCAAAGAGCCCTCAAAGTGCTGGGGGCTTCAAACGCTATTTACACTTGCTGGAAGACCAAAGCGTTTGAAAGGGTTTAGCAATTTTATCCAATCCTTCTGCTGTTGAATTATGTGCCCTTGATTTACAAACATTTACCATAGACTCTCACTGAAAATGAGATACTTCTTGGATTTTCTGTGAAGACCTCAAGTCACAAGGAATACTTGAATTTTCATGTGAATACCTCTGTATTTTCTCTTCTGTCTTCCCTGAAGTTTAATCCTTATCTTCATTTTTGCCGCTTCTAAGTTTGTGTTGGCTGCTGACACCACGATTTCCTCTGGTTTAAGATGACAGCGGTTTTGGTTTCCAACCATTTTGATGCACAATCGAGCAGAGTTAAAACTGGAAGTTATTTCCGAGAAACATGTTAGAAAACACAGCGGAAGGAGGCTGCTCAGCCCGCCAGCTCCCTCCAGCCAAGGAGTGACAGTTTCAGCAGTGAAGTTAATCCATGTTTAATCCAATCTTCCCAAGTTAAATATTTCTTTTGATATTTAAATAGAAAAATATGTCATTTTCTCCAATTCATTTTGCCAGAGGAATATATCATCTGGAGATGAAGCCTTCTGCGTGTCAGAATGCCTCCATCGCCTATTGTTATAGCATTTCACATCTTTTTTTCTTTGGCCACTTTCATCACCCTTTTCCTTGTGTCGGTGCCCTGCTGGAAGAAGCTGCTGTGACAGGGCTGTGGGAAACTGGTACAGGACAGCACATATTTAGTTGTTGTACATCTAAAATACTGATACCTGTCTCATCTTAAGGAAATGTTACGATGTTGTAAATAGCAAATAATTTCCTCATCTAAAGAAGGTGCCTCTGGAGAGTCACTTCTGCTATTGAAGTCTTTTGAAGACTTGACCTGGGTGCTACTTGCAGCCAAAAGCAAGATGACACTGGCCCAGTTTGCCCTGGAAGCTGTGGCTGCCCCATCCCTGGAGGGGTTCCAGGCCAGGTTGGATGGGGCTCGGAGCCCCTGATCCAGTAGGAGGTGTCCCTGCCTATGGCAGGGGTGGGACTGGATGGGCTTTGAGGTCCCTTCCAACCCAAACTATTCTATGATTCATTGTTATAGTTGAAATTGTCATGCTTTCCTTTTAGAAAGACTTTAATATCTGTTTTGCTGTTTCCTCTGTTTCCTTTCCTTTTGTTTTGTGTTCCTTTTTTTTTGGGTTTTTTTTTTTGGTTTTTTTTGTCGTCTCTGTGATGCGTTTCTATTTTGCCTTTTCTTTCTTGTCTCTGTTGGGTGGGAGGAGGAGGAGGAGATTAAATGCTTCCTTGGAGTTCTCCAGCACATTGCCGTTGCTGATCTGTTCTCAGCTTGGGTATTCGCCCCCGTTTCTAGCTGTCCTCAGATGCGTAGCAGAAATAGCTATAAATACACAGTATGGAAATGCTGATAGTTAATCCATGGCAAACGGGCAGTGCTGGCGGTGTATTCTGTGCTGAACGGGCCAACGGCTGGGCGGTATTCAGTGTCCCAGCAGAGCCATGGAAAAGGAGCTGTGGAAATGATATGGCATTGTTTACCAGTGGCTTCTTTTCCGATTTATTCCCCCCCTTTCCCTCACACCTTGCTGCTGTGGTTGTAAAAATTATCCTGATGGAGCAGTAACAGTGCTGTCTGGTCAGGAGAAGGTTAGGCTTTCTCCTGAAAGCTGAAGCACAACCCTCCCCTACTTAGCACTTCTAATTCTAGTATAGGTCTAGAACTAAAAAGAAACAGGAAGCGGACTAATACACCACTTTATTTTCAGTCAAGCCTTTTGTTTCTTAGAAAATATCCATAATGCAGTGCTTAGGAGTTCAGTAGCATTTGTTTATGTGTAATTTGCTCTCCACCCATAAGTAGCTGTGTTTTTATTGAACCTTTCCTCATACAGTAGCAGAAGTGAAAAGTTGCCCCATGTTTACTACAACCGGCTGAACCGTCCTGGCACTAATGTTTTGAGCTCAAAACCTGCAGCCTGGGTTTTGTTACTTAGAGGCACGGCAGTACAGTGACATTTAGATTTGACTTGCTTTGGTTGCTGTTTGCTCTTTATTGATCAAGCCTGCTGTACTGTGGATAGGTTACTCTCCTAAGCTATATATTGTATTATTACTAGTGATAAGAGAGCATCCGTTGGTGCTATTACTGATATACATCTTTAGCCCATTAAAATGCAAATTTTAAGGTGTGCGGCAGATAGAAATCTTTGCACCTTAAAGCGCCGAACAGGCTGGCTAATTATGACTCCAACTATTTGTCAGATAAGTGAGCAGTAAGTCATTATAAAATTCGTAATGTGAATCCTTTTATTTCCCTGTCCCCCTGACTATTGAGCTGCAAATAATCTCGTAAGGCAGTCTTTTGTTTCCAGAATTAGTGCCCAAGAGTTTATTCATTATTCTAAGTTTGAAAGCAAATAGAGCTATGAAAACCAACCCATGGTGCCTATTATTTGTCTAAAGCTACATGAATATATGCAGCCCAAAGATGTATTATTTATGTCAACAAGACCAAAGATCAAGGCTTTTCTTATCATGTAGCCACTTTTGCTCGCAGAAATGATTTTTGGGTTGTCTTGTTTCTGGTATCTTCTGTCTCAAGGCTCAGCCAGAACCTGGAGATATATACTATTAAATATGAGTTCAGGGCAGACCTGATTTCTTTCCCAGCAGAGAGCTGCCCTGTGAGGACAGACCCTCCTGGATGTTGCCTAAAACCCTTTCATGCCCCAGCACCCCGTGGTCTCTCACACTGCAAAACTGCTCAGGAGATTCCTGCCCTGAGCATTTAACTCTACTGAACTCTCGCGCCAGTGCCTGCAAACATATCAGAAAAAGAATAAGTTTTTATCATAATTCAGTAAGAAATTCCCCGGATCGTTTGTGTGATGGCATTTATGTATGGATGAGCCTAAATGTTAGTTTTTGTATGTGTGAACACTCAGCAGGCAAAGCGTGCTATAGATTTCATTCCATGTGAATTTACTTTTACTGAAGCATCTCTTGATCTGGTTGGTCTGGTATTTTTATAGCCGTTCCTTTTTGAACATGGATGTTCCCATTGTGTTGCGGTCTACAGCATGAATGCAGTT